>NC_082722.1:33556320-34156320 GCF_030144855.1 Hypanus sabinus
GGTGGCAAGTGCCTTTTGGTGAGTCTGGTGGTGGACCCAAAAGTTGTGCTCAAGACTTAGGTGTCATGGAAATTGAAAACAAAGATAAATTATAGTCCTCACAAAATGATTCAGGGGGTTCTCTGGCCTAAAAATAGAAAATGCTAGAAATACTCAGATGGTCGGTCAGTGTCCGTGGTAGAGGAACATTTTTCCTTAGTTCTTCAGGTTGAACCTATTTTGTCAGAACCTGGAAACAGAAAAGCAAGTTAGTTTTTTGTTGCAAAGAAATTGGTGGAGGGATGGATAGAAGATAGAAGATGGATAGAAGAGATAGACTATCTCTGACAAATTGAGTCCAGTGCTAATGTGTTAGTAAGCTGTTGATGGATTTAGTACATCATTAAATCAATCTCATCTGTTTCAACTGGCTGAGGTATTGTGAAGTAAGAATGCCAGTTCCTCTTGAGCAATGGTTTCCAACCTGCCTGGGGTCTGTGGTCCGCTTGGTTAATGGTAAGGCTCCATGGTATAAAAACATTGGGAATCCCTGTTCTAGATGGACAGAACCTGCACTTAGCAAATAGCCTTATGGCACACTTGCTGACTTATTCCATCACCTTTAGGATGATTGTGAAGGAATTGATCAGATAGTAAATGCTGGGTTAGATATAATCTCTTTTTTTGTTGTTAGTTTACCTTTATGCAGGAATTAATACCACATGAGAAAACTTAAGCTACTCACCAGTGATTGTCTAAACTTTCTACAGTACTGCATAAAACTGGCAGAAGTAGAGAGGAAAGCAATGAGGTGTAAATGAAAGAAAACATTTGCCTGTGCTTTAGTAGGTGATAGTTTCCCAATATTGGCTTTATCATTAAATAGGCTAATGTTGTCCCAATATATAAAAAGAGTGACCGCATTGACCCTGGTGACTATAGGCCAGTAAGTTTAATGTGTATCACAGGCAAGATAATGGAAACAATAATAAACAATGAGAGAGAAAAGCAGTTGATAAGAATAGGCATGTTAGCAGAGAGCTAGCGCATTAGGGTTCAGAAAGGAGAAAACATGTTGTACTCATGTCATGGATTTCAATGAAGAGGCAACTAAATTGTATGATAACAATAGAGCCGTTGATATCATTTGCTTGGATTTTCAGAAAACTATCGGTAGGTTTATAGAATGTTGGGCCATATAATACGCTCAGTGGAGTTCAAGTCAAGTGACTTTCTCCTTAAGCTGTATAATGCGCTGATGAGGACTCCCACTGAGTACTGTGTATAATTTTCCTTTATATATTGTGTGAGGGATGTGAAGGCCCAGAGAAGGACAACTAGACTCATTCCAGGTCAGCTAGACATGAGTTACAAAGAAAGATTGAAATAATTAAATCTTTTTAGCCTAAGTAGATGTAGAATGAGAGGAGACATGATAGAAGTGTTCAAAATCATTAAGGGTATAAGTAAGGTGGATGCCATCTGCGACTTCAAAATTAATCCATCATCAAGGACATGGGGCCATTGGTGGAGAGTGGTTAAAGGAAGATTTCAAACTAACATTAGGAAGCATTTCTTTACATAGCAAGTTGTGGACACGTGGAATAAACTACCTAGCTGTGAAGTTGAGAGTAGTACCTTAGAGACTTCGAAGTCTACATTTGATAGTTATTTCAGCACACTATGTGAACAGGAATTTCTCAAGCTTTGTTGGGCTGAATGGCCTGTTCTTGTCAAAAAAAAACTTTCTAATGTTCTAACCACTAATGAAAAGAAGAAAGACTGGCACAAATCCATAAGTAGTACTCTCAGAAAATAAACTTTAACCTGTCCTGATGAAGGGTTTCGGTCTGAAATGTCAACATTGCTTCTTCCTATAGATGCTGCCTGGCCTGCTGTGTTCCACCAGCATTTTGTGTGTGTTGCTTTAACCTGTTGCACACCTTTATACAACAGATGCAGCGTGCATTTCTAATGGCACACAAGAAGAAACGGAACCAAGACCAGGAATAGGCTACCTGCCCCCTTATACCTACCTATTCAATGCGATCTTGGCTGATTTTTATTCCAAGCCTCCTTTGTGCCAGTTCCACAGCCCACAAAGTTCAACGTTCAAAGTAAGTTTATTGTTGAACTACATACAGCATATGTATTATTACAATCCTGAGATTTATTTTGCAGGAAATCATAGTAAATAGAACAAACACAATAGAATCAATGGAAGACTGCATCCAACAAGCCAGACAACCAATATGCATAAAAACCCAACAAACTGCATACACAAAAAGAAAGAGAAAAAATTGTAATACATAAATAAGCAATAACTATAAGAACATGAGATGAAGAGATCTTGAATGTGAGTCCAGTTCAGTGTTGGGGTGAGTGAAGCTATCCCCTCTCATTCAAGAGCATGATGGTTGAGGGGTAATAATTGTTCCTGAAGCCAGTGGTGTGAGTCCTGAAGCTCCTGTACCCACCTCCCTGATGGCAGCAGTGAGAAGATAGCATGACCCAGACGGTGAAGGTCCGTGATGGATGTTGCTTTCCTGTGACAGTGCATGGTGTACTGTAGATATCTCAGTGGTGGAGAGGGCTTTACCTGTGATGGACTGGGCCATATCCATTAAATTTTGCAGAATTTTCTCAACAAGGGCATTGCTGTTTCCATATCAGGGCGTGATGCTACCAGTCAATATGCTCTCCACCACACATCTATAAAGTTTGGCAAAGCTTTAGGTGACATTCCAAATCTTCAGAAACTAATAAAATGGAGAGACACTGCTATGCTTTCCTTGTAATGGCACTTTCATGCTGGACCCAGGACAGATCCTCTGAAGTGATAATGCCAAGGCTTTTCAAATTGCTGTCTACCTCCAGTTCTGATCCCCTTATGAGGACTGGCTCATGGAATTCCAGGTCCTTCCTCCTGAAGTCAATAATCATCCCCTGGGTCTTGCTGACATTGAGTGAGAGGTTTTTGTTGTGGCACCTCCCTCCTATATGCTGATTCATTACCACCCACTGATTTGGCCAATGACTGTGTTATCATCAGCAAACTTAAATATGGCATTGGAGCTCTGCTGATCCTCACAGGCATAAGTGTAAAACGAGTAGAGCAGGGGGCTAAGCACACGGCCTTGTGTTTCAGCTGTGCTGATAGAGATTGAGGAGTTGCCAATTGGAATTGACAGGGGTTTGCAGGTGTGGAAATCAAGGATCCAGATGCACAGGGTGGAATTGAGGCCTCGGTCTTGAAGCTTATTGATTAGTTCTGATGGAATGATAGTATTAAATACTGAGCTCTAGTCAATGAAGAGCATCCTGATGTATGCATCTTTGCTGTCCAGATGTTCCAGGGTTGAGATGAAGAGCCAAGGAAATGGTATCTGCTGTTGACCTGTTGTGACGATAGGCAAATAGATGTGGATCTGAGTCTCTTCTCAGGCAAGCGCTGATATGTTACATCACCAGCCTCTAAAAGCACTTCATTACAGTGGATGTAAATGAAACTAGATGATAGTCATTGAGGCAGGTTACTAGTATACTAGCAACCTAGTATACTTTTACCAGGTACCAGTATAATTGAAGCCTGCTTGAAGCAGGTGGATATTTCATGCTAGCAAAGTGAGCAATTAAAGACACAGTAAACTCTCCAGCCATTTGATCAGCACAGGTCTTTAATACTCAGCCAGGTACTCATCTGAGGCAGATGCTTTCTCTTTGTTCACCCTCCTGAAGGATGCTGTCACATTGGCCTCAGAGACTAAGACCACAGGGTCATCAGGCTGTGTGAATTTGTGAAGGTGTCTCCGTGCTTTGATGGTCAAAGTGAGCATGGAAGACAATGAGCTCAGCTGGGGGCAAAGCCTTCTTGTCACCTATGTCATTTGGTTTCCATTTGTAGGAAATGATAGCATTCAAGCTCTGCCACAGCTTCAAGCATCCTTCAGTGATTCAGGTTCTATCAGGAATTGCCATTTTGCATGTGGGATAGCTTTCTGGAGATTGTACTTGGACCTCTTGTATTTAACCTGGCCGCCAGACCTAAATCCCGCTGATTTGGCCCTCAGCAGATTGCGAATCTCATGGTTTAGCCAGGGCTTCTGGTTAGGGAAGATCCTGAATGATTTTGTGGATACATGCTAGTCTATGACATTTTTATAAAGTCCGTGACCACCATGGTGTATTCATCCAGCTCCTGAGTCCTGGAATACGGCCATTCCACCAAATCAAAGCAATCCTGTATCTGTTCCTCATCTTCCCATGACCACCTCTTCGTTGTCCTTTATCTTTGGAACCTTGCTCTTCAGCCTCTGCCTGCATGTTGCTAGAAGACCATAAACCATAAAACATAGGAGCAGAATTAGGCTATTCAGCCCGGATTCCATTTAACCCCATACACCTGTCCTTCTGCCATATCATTTGATACCCACGCCAATCAGGAATCTATCAAATTCTGCCTTAAAAATACTCGTGGACTTGGCCTCCACCACAGCCCGAGGCAGAGCATTCCACAGATTCACCACTCTTTGGCTAAAAAAAATTCCACTTTACTTCTAAAGGACCATCCCTCAGTTTTAAGACTGTGCCCTCTAGTTTTAGATACCCCCGCCAGAGGGAGCATCCTCTCCACATCCACCCTATCTAGTCCTTTCAACATTTGATAGGTTTCAATGAGATCCCCATACATTCTTCTAAATTCCAGTGAATACAGACCCAAAGCTGCCAAGCACTCCTCATATGTTAATCCCCTTCTTTCCTGGAATCATCCTTGTGAATCTCCTCTGGACTTTCTCCAATGACAATACATCCTTTCTGAGAGAAGGGGCTCAAAACTGTTGATAAACTCCAAGTGCAGCCTGACTAGTGTCTTATAAGGCTTCAGAATTAACTCCTTGTTTTTTTTATATATATATTCTATTCCCCTTGAAATAAATACTAACATTGTATTTACCTTCTTTAATACAGACTCAACCTGTAAGTTAATCTTCTGGGTGTCTTGCACAAGGACTCCTAAGTCCCTCTGCATTTCTGATGTTTGAACCTTCTCCTCTTTTGGATAATAGTCCACACTATTGTTCTATTTACCAAAATGCACTATCATACATTTCCCAACACTGTATTCCATCTGCCACTTTTTTGCCCATTCTTCCAATTTACTGAAGTCCTGCTGCAATTGCATTGCTTCCTCAGCACTACCTACCCTTCTGCCTATCTTTGTATCATCAGCAAACTTTGCCATAAAGCCATCAATTCCATGATATAAATCATTGACAAACAATGTGAAACGTAGCAGTACCAATAGTGCCCTCTGAGGGACACTACTATGCTCTGGCAGCCAACCTGAAAAGGCTCCTTTATTCCCACTCATTGCCTCTTGGCTGTCAGCCATTCTTCTATCCATGCCATTTTATTTCCTATAACAGCATATGATTTTATCTTGTTGAGCAACCTCATGAGAGACACTTTATCAAATGCCTTCTGAAAATCTAAGTAAATGACATTCACTGTCTCTCCTTTGTCCACCCTGCTTGTTACTTCCTCAAAGAATTCTACCAGATTTGTCAGGCAAGATTTCCCTTGACAGAAACCATGCTGACTTTGTCTTCTTTTACAAATACAAATAGTCTCCAAATAGCCTGAAACCTTGTCCTTAATAATAGACTCCAACACTTTCCCAATCACTGAGATTAGGCTAACTGGCCTATAATTTACTCTCTTTTGTATTCTTCCTTTATAAAGAGTGAAGTAGTATTTGAAACTTTCCATTTCTTCAGGACCATATCAGAATCAGGTGATTCTTGAAAGATCATGTCTAATACATCGACTATCTTTTCAGCAACCTCTCTCAGGACCCTGGGATGTAATCCATCTGATCCAGGTGATTTATCCACCTTAAAACCTTTGAGTTTGCCCAGCAATTTTTCATTTGTAATTGCAATAGCATTCACTCCTGCTCTTTGACACTCACGCCTGACAGAAGGGCAGCTAAGTGGTCAGATTTCCCAAAATTTGGTCTAGGTGTTCCTGATCATCGTGTAACAGTGATTGAGTGTGTTGCTGGTGAAATGTTGATAATAACTGGGCACTGTTTTCTTCAAAGAAACCTGACTGAAGCTCCTGACAATGTCAGGAAATGTGTGAGGGGAGTCTGTTTCTTGTTTGCTAAATGTGGCATTCAATACATCGAGTGCTTGTAAACTGCAGTCTGGATTACAGAGAACTCTCTTACTAAATGGAATGGTCAGCAGTTAATCATCAGATCATCTGGGGAACAAGAGTGTAACAAGCCCATAGCATCTGAGGTCAGAAAAGAGTTTATTATGAAACACAGCTCCCCCATCTTTTGCCTTCTCTGAATCAGCAGTCTGGTCTATCGAGTGTATCAATAAGCCCTTGAATCTTACTGAAGCATCCTATGTTTGTGGAGTGAGCCATGTCTTCGTGAAACACAGAACACAGCAATTTTGCATTTCTAGCAAAATTGTCTCTGAGCCTTCAATCTTGTTCTCCAATGACCGTACATTTGCTGACAAGATGCTGGGTAGAGGGAGTTCCATTTCTCATGTTTCAGTCTGGCTCGGAGTGCTTCCCCTCCTCCCTCTCTTCCTGCCATGGCAATGTACCTTCGTCCACTTAAGTACCTTGTACCTGCATGCTTGAGAGTTAAGTCTGCTGAGTCCTTCAGAAGATTGTGAAAGCCCTAGTTCATTAAGATGGTTCAAGAAGTACCTTGCTTTAAGGGAAATTACAGGCTGCAGATTGGAGTGAAAGTAATTCAGAAGAAGTATTTTTTGAAGTTGTGGAAGCAGCCTGCAACCTGTCACCATGATCCATCAGGATTGAAGATTCCTCAGTCTTTCAAAACTGTTCTACCTCCTCTTTAAATAGCTTGTGCAATGGTCCTCCACAACCCTTTACAGCAGAGAACTCCAAAGATTCCTAGCCTTCTGTGAGAATTTCCTACCTATCTTAATTTTAAATCACCTCCTCTTTATCTTGTAGTTATGTCCTCTTGTTTGAAATTCTTACACCAACGGAATCATGTCCTCTCAGGATCTAGTGTTTTAATGAGATCACACCTCACTCTGTTAAATCCCAAATGATACACCAAAGAGCTTTTTAACCTTCCAAAATAAGATAATCCTTTCCTCTGAGGAATCAGTCAACTCGATCTCTTTTGGACTGTCTCCATTAATAAGATATTATTTCCTAAATAAGAAATATTCTGTGCTGTTGGATTCCATGATCAAAACTGTACGCCATATTCCTGGTCAACAGACACAAAATGGTGGAGGAACTCAGCAGGCCAGGCTGCATCTATGGAAAAGAGTAAATAGTTTATGTTTCAGGCTGAGGTCTTTCATCCAACATTTTGTGTGTGTTGCTTTGGATTTTAAGCATTTGCAGACGTCTCATGTTTGTGATTATATTCCAGGTGGTGTTCACCAGTAACTGTTTTTTTAAAATCCACATCCCTTTCAGTAAAGACGAATATGCTTTTGTCTTCTGAACCACTTGCTCCGCTTACGAGCGCCTAGATCACTCTGTACTCCACTTATTTGCATTCTCTGTCTATTTGGAAAATAGAATGTCTTTTAAATTCCTTGACTGAAGTGCAGGACCTCACACCTATATTAAACTCCACCGGTCAAAGTTATGCCCATCTGCTTTTTATATTCTGTTGAAGAGTCCAGATGCCCTCATCATGTGCCCGCATACCTGTTTTTGAGCATTTATCAAAATTGGACACCTTGTATCCTGACCCCACATCTGGTTCACTGATATGAACTGTAAGTAATAGAGGGCCTTTGAACAGTCCTTGGGATACTCTACTGAGTTACCATTTTATTCAGAACTGCCCTTTCTGTGATAACCAGCTTTCAACTCCTGCTAGTGTACTTCCCTCCATACCACAATCTCTTAGGCTTATGGGAAGTACAGCATACCTCTTGTGTTCCTGTTTGCTAACCTTTATTGACCATAAGACCATAAGACAAAGGAGCAGGGCGGCCATTCAGCCCATCGAGTCTGCTCCGCCATTTCATCATGAGCTGATCCAATCTCCCCTTTAGTCCCATTCCCAGTGATCTTTGTGGAGTGGAATTTACGAGGATGTTTCCTCTGGCAGCTCTCATATTTTTATGAACTTACAGGGAAAAAAAAGAAAGTTTTCGGATTTCGTAGCCCCCTTTGCAGCAACTTTCAACTACAGGAAAACATATTGTCACAGTATATTGAACCACGAAACAATGGGGAAGCCTGAGTTATTGACAAGACCTATGAGTAGAAAAGGCTTAACTTGGGTGAAATTTGCCACTTTCAAAGTTAACTGCACAGAAATCGTGTTTATCCATGGCCCAGATTCTTTTCACTCTCTGGCAAAATTGCTTGTAAAATACTGCCCTTCAATATTTGAATTAAAGCATGTAAGTTATGAACACATCTGATATTACTGATATGGATGATTTTTTTGATCATGGCTGCTAGTCCGCATCTAAGTGCAGCAACTTAGAACACTCAGCAGAAGAGACAGAAAGTTCTGATTGTAGCTGATATTATGAACTTGCCTGACAAAAGCATAACTAAATTTATCAACATGGCTAAAAACATTGATTGACGCTAATGTCATTATAATAGCTGGTATTATAGTCAGGTTCCAAGGTTGTCAAGCCAAGGAGTGTAGTAGGGACAAGCTCCCGCTACCTAAAAGTGCTCCTCACGGCATGCACCTCAAATAACCCCTGACAACCAAGTCCAACTCCTGGCCTTCTCGTGTGGCTTAGCCTCTAAGCCCGGTGGAACTGTTTCTACTGATAGGAGAAGGGGCAAAGGCGGGTCCTGGAGCCTTAAAACCAGTGCTTCAGGTAGGTGGAGCTCGTCAGCCTGGGAAGGCAGTCCATCTAAGAGAGGGAAAACTCTGATTTCAAACCTCTGCTGCCTTGTGGCCATACCCACTCATGGGAAAGGCTTCGGGAGTAAACCCTGAGGACAAATCCGGAGCTGGGGTCCCTAAGGCAGTCTGACGTTGCCTTCAACCTTGCTCTGGCAACTCCTGCGACATCACTGGTGCCCACCTGTATCAGCCCTTGCCCTTCTCTTGGACAACATTGGTGGCATGGAGAGGGGAGACTTGCTGCTTGGGCAACTGCCAGTCTTGCCCAGGCCTGTGTCCTGGAGAGGATTTTCCAGACACAGATCCATGGTCTCACAAGACTAACGGATGCCATCACATTATAGTCAGAGTTGCTTTACCATTCATACAACAAAATCATGTATTAGAGATTCTCCTCAAATTCAAGTCTAAATGTAATTAAGCAGTAGCAGACAGCATTTAATGCATGTACAATTTTATATACATAAGAAAAGGTATGGGATCCAGGTAGTCCATCAATAGAAATAAAGTTGAATGTGATTTGTTTTTTTGGTGAAGCAGTAGCAAATAGTGCAAATGAGAACAGGAAACCGTTTAACTATAAGTTAGAAACAAGCTGGTGTAAATCATGAGAACTGGTAGGACTATCTGGTTAGACCACTATTTCTGCACTTTCTTCGCTTCTGCTCACTTATTCACAAGGGAGACTTTGCAAAAGGTTTGGCAAAAAAAAACACAGGGCTGATCTCTAAGATCAAAAGATAATGTCTTTGAGGAAATACTGCTGAAGTTTGGGCTTTTCCACATTGAAAGCATTAGAATGGGATGATCTTACACACAGTTGACTGTATAGGAGGAGGAAATCAAACTAAACAGTGATGATAAAAAATGGAATACAAAGGTTGGAGGTGTTGTGGATAGTGTGGAGAGCTGTCAGAGGTTACAGCGTGTCATTGATAGGATGCAAAACTGGGCTGAGAAGTGACAGATGGAGCTCAACCCAGATAAGTGTGGTAGGTCAAACATGATGACACAATATAGTATTAATGGTAAGATCTTCGCAGTGTGGAGGATCAGAGGGATCTTGGGGTCCGAATCCATAGGACACTCAAAGCAGCTACGCAGTTTGACTCTATGTTTCGCCACACTATTACCTCAAGATTCCCTGATTATCTTTCCATGGTCCCTCCTGTTTCTAATAATCTAGACAATGAATCATTCAAATGAGATGTCAAGAATTCATTATTAGTAAATCTACTGACAGAATGCAACAGGATATAACTTAATCAATTCGAAAGAAAAATCATGATAACAGATCTTAAAATACTCCTGGTAATCTTTCTGATACTTCAGAGTTATAACAATATATGCCAAATAAAAATTGATATGATTTAATTAAGGACAAAAGATTCTGCAGAAATATTGACCAACACACACAAAATGTTGGAGGAGTTCAGTAGGTTAGGCAGCATCCCACTTCCTTCTCCTTATTCTACGGTCTGCTGACCTCTCACATTTGATATACTTCTCCTCTGCTCCTTGTCTCTTTCACCTATTATCTCCTACTTCTTACATAATTCCCTTTAATTTCCCCCTTCCCTCTCATACCTGGACTTATCTACTATCTGCCAGTTTCCCCTCCCCCTTCCTTTTCATTCTGGCTCCTGTACTCTTCCTTTCCAGTCCTGATGAAAAGTTTTGGTTCTATCTGTCTTTTATTCATTTCCTTCCATAGATACTGCCTCGCCTACTGAGTTCGTCCAGCATATTGTGATATAGTTTTGTAAGAAAGCTTAGGAAGCTGTAAGTTATAGGTAGAAAAGATAATTGATTAAGATGCTATTTCACATGTTTCAAAAAGATATTTAAAGTCTGCATTTTGGAATTTGCAACAATTTGTGCATTTGATAAACCACAATTATGTTCATAATCAAGACTACTGATTTATAGTTATTGCCAAAAATGGAAAAAAAAATTGCCAAAATTCAATTCTCAAAATGAGGCAATGAATCTAGTAATAAAAATGGAATCTGGATTAGTCACTGACTCAAAACTATTAATCCTAATTATAAACAGAGGAATTGTGGACAATGACATTGGGAAATGTCCTAGAATCCCTTACAACACAACAAAGTTGGTCATAGAGGACCATTTGATAATGAACATTGTCAATGTGGTCAATGGTTTTCTCTTCCTTCGACAAGGTGAGAAGTACTTACACAAATATTGGTTTAAAGAAGAAAGGTCACTGTATGACAATTTTACAATTTCACAAAATGATTACAAATTTGAGGGGTACAGATAGGGTGAAATGCAAGAATATGTTTTCTACTGAGGTTGGGTGAGATTAGATCTAGAGGTCATGGGTTAAGGGTGGAATGTGAAGAGTTTAGTGGAATATGAAGGGGATCTTCAATATTCAGAGGGTAGTGAGAGTGGGGAATGAGTTGCCAGCAGAAGTGATGGATGCAAGTTCAAATTCAACTTTTAACCCAGGCAACCTGTTCATGTTCTATACCTTCACAGTATGGTCCAGGTTAATTTTGACGAGGCCCAAGAATCCCCTCATAACAAGTGTCTATACCAAATTTTGAACCACAGATCTATTTAGAATGTATAAATAGCCTATCTGACATTAATAAATGGGTGATTAATTTTTAATTAATGTTTCAGAGATCTAAAATCCATTTCAATAGATATAGGTCAAATTTGACCCGGAACAGTCTCAATGTATAAAAATTTGTAGCACCTGTACAAAAGTATAAGATTTTAAAATATTTTCATTTTTGCACTTTTTGGAAAAGTCATCAAATTTTGGCTAAAAAGATGGCATTTAGGGTGTTTTTACTGCTGTCAAATGTCAACATGGGTTAAATTTGACCCAAACAGTATATAAGGGTTAAGAGAAATTTTGATAGGGACATGGACGAGAGGGTATGGAGGACTATGGTCTGGGTACAGTTTGATGGGACTAGGCAGAATAATAGTACAGTACAGACTAGATGGACTGAGGGGCCTATGTCTGATCTGCAGTGTTCTAGGACTCTAATTATATGAATATGTATATTGCTTATGACAAAGTATTAAGTGTTTGAATATACTTTTTCAAATACACTGCAGTATTCACATTGGTAGCCAATAGAAAGAAAAAGCAAATATTCTCATCTTGGAGTAAATTATAATTTATAATTAATCAACACTTACACTGAATATCTAAGGAAAGATTTTTGTATTTATTCTTTTCTCTTTATACAGTTGCCACTGAGTGCTTCCAGCAGCTTAACAATTAGAAATATTAATACCTCCTAAAGTCCATTGTCAGAAGAAGCAGGGGGTGATGAAGGCCATTGGTAGTTTTGTATCAGTCTTCCATATCTGATATTCAATGCTTGAAGCTTAGGAGGGTGAACGGCTGCTATCTTGAATGCACTACCGGAGGAGGTGGCCAAATCAGATACAATTGCTATGTTTAAGAAGCATTTGAACAGGAACTTAAATAGGCAAGGCATAAAAAGAATACAAATCTGATGCAGGCAAGTAGAATTTAGGTGGATGGACAAAAAGGTTGGCATAGATTTGGTGGGTTAAAATCTGATATCAGTGCCATATGACTCAGTGAGGTGATTACTGAAGAGCCGGACTTCAGAGAGGACGGGAATGGCAGAGACAGAGTTGTGCAGAGATGAAAGATGCTAATAGGGCCGTGGTGATAAATGATAAGATTGAATGTGCAGATGGCTGGAAGTGGGGACAGTTGAAGGGATGATTTGGGGGGTTTGTCAGGGAGACAACTGAGATGATGTGGGGAGGTTATTTGTTAGAGGTCACTGAGGAGGATTAGACATATTTAAATGAATGGAGTGTGGGACAAGGTAAGTCAGTGTTGGGCTGGGTGGGTAAGTGGGTGTGGATGAATAGTAAAACAATGAAGATCAATCCCCAAATCCTTGGGAGAGTGACAAATTGGCGAGGGTCATTCAACCAATGTGAAAGCTAACCTCAATTCTAACCAGTTCCATCATGATGACCACAATGGAATCCAACTTCACCAGATCTCCAAGAGGTACATCCAAATTCAACTACATGTTGCATAAAAATGTTTTTCTCATTTCACTCTTAACTCACTTCTCCTTTATTTTATATGTGTGACCTCGTGTCCTCAGCCACTCCAATAAGCAGGAACAACAACAAATGTGATTATCTCTATCTACACTCAGTGGTCAACTTATTAGTCACCCCCTGCACTTAATAAAGTGGCCATTGTGTATGTTCATAGACTTCTGCTGCTGTAGTCCATGCGCTTCGAAGTTTGATGTCTTGTACATTTATATATGTTTTTCTGCACACCACTGTTATAAGCACATTATTTATGACAGTGTCATCTTTCTGTCAGCTTGAAACATTCTGGCCATTCTTCTCTGTTCTTTCTCATTAACAAGGCGTTTTTGCCCACAGAACTGCCGCTCACTGGAAGTTTTGTTTCTCACACGATTCTCTTTAAACTCTAGAGACTGTTATGCAGGAGAAGAGCTGTTTCTGAGATATTCAAAAACACCGCTATTCTGTTGCCTGAACAACAACTGAATCTCTTCACCATGCCTACATTGAGTTGCTGACACATGAATGGCTGTTTAGATATTTGCATTTATGAGCAGGTGTGCGAAATAAAGTGATTACAGCAAAAATGAATTGGAATTGCAGAGGATTGGGAGGCTTTTAAAAACAAACCGAAGGCAACTAATAAGTCATTAAAAAGATAAAAATGGAATACAGAAGTAAGCTAAATAGAGAAATGGGAGAAAATTCTTCAGCTAGTTAACACTTCTTCAATATATGCTAGACACGCCTTGATACAAATTTTTAAGGTAGTTCATAGGGCCCATTTGTCCAAGGATAAGTTAGCTTGTTCTTATTGCCTTATAAATCCTGTCTGTCACAGATGAAAGTCTGGGGTAGTTTCCTTGATACATATGTTCTGGTCTTGTCCTCTTTTGGAAAAATATTGGAAAGCTATTTTTGATATTATTTCACCAGTTTTACAATCTCATCCTATTACTGCTATTTTTGGATTACCAGTGATGGACTCTAGTCAATTATCTCCTTCAGCTTGCCTTTTGATTGCATTTGTTACTTTAATAGACAGAAGATCCATTTTATTTAAATGGAAAGATTCTAATCCCCCTACTACATTTCAATGGTTTTCCCAAACTATAGCATGTTTAAACTTGGAAAAAAATTAGGTGTGGTGCTATTGACACTTCGGTTAAATTTGAAAAAACTTGGAGACCATTTATTCAACATTTTCATATGATGTAAGCTGACCTTTTCTGAATCCTTCTCAATAACTTTTTATTCGTGTATAGAGGAGTGAAGTTATTGACAAATAACAATTTTACCCGACAAAAGAAGGCAGCACAGCTTTTTTTGTTGTTTTTATTCTGGTTTTTTTTGTTAGTTTAGGGGGATCTTTTTCTTGTAAAAATCTTTTTTCTTTGAATCTTTCTCATGTTTTGTTACTAAGCAATTGGGAGGTTTAGATTACACATGTTACTCAGAGTCTGTTTATGTATACATTAACCGTTATTAATGTAATCCTGATCTCTTTGTATCACTATCATTGGTAAGTTCATCTATTTGAAACTTAATAGAAAAGATTGATAAAAAAAGAACAAAAGTAAGCTAGCCAATAATATTAAAGAGGATGCCAAAAGTTTCTTCAGATACCTAAAGTGTAAAAGAGTGGACACCGGACTGCTGAAAAATGATGCTGGAGAGTTAGTGATGGGGGACAATAAAATAGCAGTGAACTGAATTAGTATTTTGCATCAATCTTTGCTGTGGAAGACACTAGAAGTATGATTGAAGTTCCAGGTGCCGGGGGCATGAAGTGTGTGAAGTTACCATTTATAGAGAGAATGTTCTGGGAAACTAAAAGGTATGAAGGTAAATAAGTCACCTGGACCAGAAGATGTACACCCCAGAGTTCTGAAAGAGGTGCCTGAAGAGATAGTGGAGGCATTGGACATGATCTTTTAAGAATCATTAGACTCTGGAATGGTTCCAGAAGGGTGGAAAATTGCAAATGTCACTCCACTCTTCAAGAAGGGAGAGAGACAGAAGAAAGGCTATAAAAGACCAGTTAGTCTGTCCTCAGTGGTTGAGAAGATGTTAGAGTTGGTTATCAAGGATGTGGTTTCAGGATATTTGGGAACACCTGATAAAATAGGCTTATAGTCAGCATGATATCCTCAGGGGAAAATCTTGCCTGACAAATCTGTTGGAATTCCTTGAAGAAATAATAAGCAGGTGAGACAAAAGAAAATCGGTTGATGTTGTGTACTTGGATTTCCAGATGGCCTTTGACAAGGTGCCACACATGAGGCTGCTGAACAAGCTATGAGCCCATGGTGTTATAGGGAAGATCCTAGCATGGATAGAGCAGAGGCTGATTGACAGGAGGCAAAGGGTGGGAAGAAAGGGAGCCATTTTGACTGGCTGTATTGGGACTGATTCTTTTTTACATTATATGTCAATGACTTGGATGATTGATTTGATGGTTTTGTTGCTAAGTTTGCAGACAATATGAAGATAGGTGGAGGGGAGGGTAGTTTTGAGGAACTAGAGAGGCTAGAGAAGGACTTCAATGAATTAGCAGAATGGGCAAAGAAATGGCAGGTGGAATATTGTGTCAGGAAGATTACAGTCATCCACCTTGGTGGAAGAAATTAAATGGTCTAATATTTTCTAAATGGAGAGAAAATATAAAAAATTGAGCTGCAAAGGGATTTGGGAATCCTTGTGCACAATTCCCTAAAGGTTGACTTGCAGGTTGAGTCCGTGGTGAAGAAGGCAAATGTAATATGATCAGTCATTTCAAGAGGACTAGAATATAAAAGCAAGGATGTAACCTTGAAACTTTATAAAGCACATGAGGCCTCACTTGGAGCATTAGGAGCAGGTTTGGGCCCCTTATCTTAGAAAGGATGTGCTGAAACTAGAGAATGTTCAAAGTAAAGTTTATGAAAATGATTCCAGGATTGAATGACTTGTCATATGAAAAGAGTTTGATAGCTCTGGCTCTGTATTCACTAGAATTCAGAAGAATGAAGGGTGACCTTATCAAAAACTATTGAATGGTGAAAGGCCCTGATAGAGTGAATGTGGAGAGGATGTTTTCTATGGTGGGAGAGTCCATGACTGGAAGATACTGCCTCAGAATAGAAGGGCATCCTTTTAGAATGGAGATGAGGGAGAATTCCTTTAGCCATAGTGTGGTAAGTCTGTGGAAACTTTTTCCGGGGATGAAGGCATATGTGCAAAAGGCAGGGGATTCCTGCTGAGAGGAAAATTGGATCAGCAATAATGAAATGGCACAGTGAACTTGATGGGCTAAATGGCCTAATTCTGCTCCTATATCTTATGGTCCTGTATGGTTACTGAGTGTAGATCCTTCATCATTTTGAGCAGCAATCAAATCTCTCTTCAACCTTCACTTCTGCAAAAGAAACAGATGCAGTTACTCTAATCTGCATCTGCATCTTCGACTGAAGTGTCTCATCCCAACAGCCATTCTTATAATTCTTTTCTGAATATTTGCTAGTGCTTTCACTTTCTTCCTACAACATGGGAGTCAGAACTGAACACAATACTCCAGACCTTTTATAAAGGTTCAGCATAACTCCTTTTACAGCATATTCCTCTATTGTTAAATCCCAAACTGTGAATGTCCTATTAACTGCTTTCTCTCAACCTGCCCTGTCTCTCTCAACAATATGCACTTATCTGCTAAGTGCTCCTCCTCCTTTACCCCTTTATAACAGTATCTTTTATTCTATTTGTATCTTTTTACTCTTCCTTTTCAAAATGTCTCACCTCATGTTTCTCTGTATTAAACTACCATGTGTTGTCTTATTCCACTGACCTATTTATATCCTTCAGTAATCTCTTACCATCCTCCACAGTTCGAGTGTGGTCAGGTTTGGTACCATGTGCATAGTTGGAAGTTGTGCCTTGTACTCTCAAGTGTAGCTCATAAATATAGATGAATGAAAGAAATTACTCCCAACACCAACATCTGGAGAATGCCATTATTTACCTTCCTCATTTCTGAGCATAAACAATTTGGTATGATCTTCTGTTGACTTTCAGCTGGCCAGCTTGTGTCCACATTGTCACTGAATCTTTTTATGACATTGCTTGTAAGGCTTTTGCCTGGCACTTATCAAACTCATTCTTCAAGTCCATGTACACCACACTGAGTACATTAACTTCAACAATTTCATTTACCTTTTTAAAATACCCTATCCAGTTGGTTGAATATAGTTTACCCATAACAAGTCCATACCACTTCAGGTTAATCAATCTATTTTACTTCAGGTAACTGTTAATATTTTTAAAAGTATCCCCTGCAGGTCTATAGTCATTTGGCTTATCCCTATTCCCTTTTTTTATACAAGGGAGTAACAAATACAACTTCTCAGTTTTCTGGCACCATTTTGTATCCAAAGAACATTGAATTATTGTTATCAGTGCGGCCATAATTTCCTTCAATATCTCTCTCAAATTCCTCTCTGAAAATCCTCAAGAGTAGAGAGGTCATGTTGCAACTCCACAAATCTCTGGTGAGACCGCACTTAGAGTATTGTGCTCAATTCTGGCCACCTCATTATAGGAAGAATGTGGAAGCTATGGAGAGGATGCAGAGGAGATTTACCAGGATGTTGCCTGTTTTGGAGAACAAATCATATGAAGCAAGATTAGCTGAGCTGGGAGCTCTTTGGAGTGTAGAAGATTGAGAGGGGACTTGATAGAGGTCTACAAGATTATGAGTGGATAGTCAGTACTTGTTTCCCAGAGCACCAATAGCAAAAACCAGAGGGCATATGTACAAAATTAAGGGAGGGAAGTTTAGGGGAGACATCAGGGGTAAGTTTTTTAAACAGAGGGTTGTGAGTGCCTGGAATGACTTGCTAGGGATGGTGGTGGAGGCTAAAACATTAGGGGTATTTAAGATCCTCTTGGACAGGCACATGAATGAAAGAAAAATAGAGGGTTATGGGGTAGTGTGGGTTTAGTACTTTTTTTTAAGGATTATATGGGTCGGCACAACATAGAGTGATGAAGGGCCTGTACTGTGCTGTAGTGTTCTATGGTTCTATAGTATCCCATTCCACCCTGGTGACAGAACTTGTTTAATTTCTGACAATTTTTCTAATGCCTCCATGCTATCGATGCCTCGTTACTGCATGAGTGTGATTTGAATGCTAGCAATCAGGTACCAATGCTGAGATGTGAACCTTGATAAAAGATTATTTGCCTATGAGGCTTATCGAATGAAGCTCACACCTGCTTTTACCAGATGATGTCTCGTGTAACACTCACAAGACAATGGTGATCATGAGTGTGATCCTTGGCTGATATTTCTTGTCTTTAGTGAAGACATCCCTTAGCCAATTTTCCAGTTTCCGTCAAACCCAGGGTCAACTGTGAGTTCAAAACATAATGGCAAAAGACAAGAGCCATTTTTGTTAATGTAATAATTAGCTTCTCACTGACCTATTGACAATGCCCAACATTCTGTAACTTGAAAAAGTTGAAGAACATTAAAGATTATTTGGTTACATTTAAGATGTTGAAGCTTCTTGGAAAGGAATTGTGTGCCATGCAATTAACTACAAATCTCCAACATGAACAGGGGTGGAGTTAGTTTTAAGTATCTTGGTGTGAAAAAAGAAGACGGTAGACACTGAAAATTAACTCCAGCTCCCTGATGTAAATAATAGATAATGAATTGTAGATCTAGGGTAAGATCCTATGTCCTGATGGATTCAAGCAGATTTGATCAAACATTTTGTTTCAGTTTTGATTTGACTATGCATCTTTATAGTGAATTTCGCTTTCACGACTATTTTCAGAAAGTGATAAGTTAATTGCTCTTAATGCAGCACTAATTTTCAAAATAATTACTTTTTTAGATGCCAGAGTTAAGGTATCTCAGTCACATATATATGGAGACTTGTATCTAAACGTTAATTTGCTAATTTGCTGTTGACACAGGATTTCCAAGATGAAACACATTTCATTCTGCAATACACTCAATTCCTTATTGTGATAGGAACATATTCCTACATCACACCAGATTCATAAAGAAATTTAATTTAGTTCCCAGATAATCTCTCAAGGCAATTTAGCTGCCAAGGGACAAAGGCAAATTTAGAATTCTCAACTTTAAAATTTCATATGACCACGCATTAACTTATCCATTCCATTCTATCCCCTGGCAATTAGAATCAGAACTATGTAAATTAAATGGTCACCAATCTCAACCATGCAAAACTCATAATCTATCTGAAAAGATTAAACCTGGAAATTACTTTGAGGTTCGTTTTTGTACAATTGGTCTATGAACTCCTCAGCTCCACTTTCAAAGATTTTAACAAATGTTTGCTTAACGTGTAGAAGTTCTAGGCTACATAACACCATGATTAGACCAGTTGGAAGATACATTAGGGAAATTATTTAAATTTTATATAGGGGAAGGAGACTTCTGACTTTTTTAATTTAATTGAGAAGTCTTCTGCTAGTTACATTTGTCACTGTTGAAACCTTTGCTTACATTAACTCAAATACTTAAAAGGTATAGCTCCCACGATCATGCAAATTGCATTTTTTGAATTACTGGATGTTTCTGAACAAAAATCATCTTTTCTAGGGTATGAGAGCCTGCAACTCTTCCCTAGGCCTTCACTTTCAAATAATTAATGTACTAAGGTTACTTAGTCAATTAAAAACAATCTAAGAATACTGAACCTGTGTATTAGCTTAAAAAATGAAATTAATTCTTTGCATACATATTTATCTATTAATGACAGGGGAAATCTTATTGGGTTTTGCAGACAGGAGTGAGGCTGTTGTTATTAGTCTGGAACATTTTCAAATATGGAAGTTTTATTAAAACTAATTCAAAAGTCTAATTTTGTGTCATAGTTGTATGGGCAGATATTCCTCTGTCCACCGTTTCGGACACAGGAATAGCAAAGTTCAAGGTACATTTATTATCAAAATAACAACTCTACTAAATATAGAATTATACACCACAAAGAACCTTGAGATTCATCTTCTTGCAGGCAGCCACAAGACAAAGAAACCTAACAGAATTCACAACTACCCGCATCACCAAGACCGGCATATATCCAACATGTGAAGAAGAAAGAATAAATCATGCAAACAATAAAAAAGCAAACAAATCCACAGAGTCCCTGAAAGTAGGTCCCCTAGCCACTGAGCAAATTTAGTGCCGCAGTTGGTCCAGGAGCTGGATGGCTGCAGGCTACAGCCGCAGAAACAGGTTCAGTGCTCATGCGAGTGCAAATATTTGCAGGCCACAGCAGCAGAATCTGTTCAGTGCGAAGGTGAGTAAAGCCTCATAGAGTAGTGAGCTGAAAACCAATTTAACCTCTGCCCCCGGCCTTGATGACTTAATATTTTTAATCTAGCATGGCACTTAAATCAGGCAAAACATTGGTTCATTATTTGTTCTTGTGCTTGGGCCCTACTGCTTCAAATCGGCCTGAAGTTTCTGTCCAGCCCCACGCCCACTTCAGCAACGGTTGCCGAGGCCATGCCGGCATCTTCGAGAGTCCACCGAATATTTCAGGATACCAAAAAAATGCCAGTTCATACATCATTTTCCTCATTAAGTGCCCTGTCATCATGTCATATGGATGTTTCAAAGGCACTCCTCCCAGTGGAAAATTACAGGTTGCTTATTGCGGTGATTGTAGTCCCGAGATAAGTAAATTTTGTAGAATTGTTAGTAGTTGTGTTAGCTGCCTGTCTTGCCAGCACCATCATTGTTTGTAGGAGGGGGCTGGCAGGGATGAACTGAAAGGACTAGCAAAATCAGCCATCTGCTTCTCTTAGTTAACATATCGATGGCTGCAATGTGTTGCATTAGAGTTTTACCCCGCAGAATTGCGAACAGGTAGAGACACTAAAGAGATATTTTTCTTTTCCCCACTTTGCTAAAAGTATGCAGAACAGGATCAATATTCTCAGGTAGGAGTGTGAAAATTCTGTGGTTTTTGGACATCACCGCTTGCATTGCCTTCTGTGCCTTACAGAAATGGTCAAGTTCTTTGCAGCTGTTTTCCTGTGACTTTTACTGGGGGTGTTCCTGTACACAATTAAAAGAATCTGCACATATGGACACACCAGACTCTGTCCTGTCATGTGGCCTGCACAGCGCAGATGATGTTAGGGTTGAGGTGGTGTGGTCGGAAGAGGAAAATTGGCTTAGCTCAATCTAATTTTTGATGGATTTTATAAATAAAGTTAACTTCTCTGTCAATATCCTGTTATCAACTTCCATCCAAACAGATGCAGCAAAAACATCCCAAAGCACTTCACAGAAGTACTACCATTTAAAAGTAGATGTTCACTCACATATAAAATGTTGGGTAGGTCTCCCGTGATGGATCTGCTGGTGGCTATGCCCCTGACTGGAGAACTGCCCAGGTTTACACTAGAGTGCTCATGCAAGTTCTGAAGAAATTTGCTCTTCTTCATTGGTGACTTCATGAAGGAGTAAATTTCCTTGCGTGTTCCAGCTTTCATGCCTCTTTGAACACTTGGTCAAAATGTTGGATTTAAAGTAGGCTTTCTTTAAAAAAGAAAAGCTGAATAGAAAGTTAGATAAAATGTGTAAGAAATCCTGCACCACGAGGAAATCTGCAGATGCTGGAAATTCAAGCAACACACACAAAATGCTGGTGGAACGCAGCAGGCCGGGCAGCATCTATAGGGAGAAGCACTGTAAATGTTTCACTAGTTTCACTGGGTCACTAGTGGCTGAAGACATTGTGGCCAGTAATGGATTAGGTTTGGTGGAAGACAATTAACTTGGGGAGCTTTATGGCTACAAGAAATTAATAAAACTTCAGGGGTCATGTTTAAGGAAGCATTTGAGAACACAAATAAGACTTTAAAAATCAATGTGTTTTATAATGGAGAACTGGTGTAGGCGCTAAGATAAGGGTAATGTTTAATATGTTGGGTGCCAGTATCTGAAATGCAGAACATTTCAGAACAGGCCCTTTGGCCCATAACGTTGAGCAAAACTAATAAGCTAATAATGTCTAATTAAACAAATTCCTTCTGCTTGCACATGCTGTGTCTCTCCATTCTCTGTATATTCATGTGGCTATCTAAGAGCCTCTCGAACACTCTGTCATTTGAGATGTCCTCAGTATTACGGGAGGTAAAAGAGAAACTAGCCCAGCGGTCAATTGGAACAATCAGATCTAAAGGTATCAGGTTGGCTGTTGACTTAAAAATGCGTAAAGTGGTGGGAAATGTTTCAACTGTGTAATTTCATTTTTGTTCATTAAGCAACAAGCATGCCCACAAGCAGAAGATTAAGAATATAAAAAGGGGAAAGTAACCAGCAGGAATCAAAACATTATGAATAAATTAAGGCAACATTAAAAGCCAATCAAGTTGAAGAAAAAATAAAGCTGACAGGCACAAAGGTTTCATTAGTTTCTGATATACTTGGAAAAGGAAAATTAATTAGTACAGAGGTTATGTTGAATCATGAATACCATTACATTGAGATAAGGAGGGAAAGAAGAGAATGTAGCATGAAGTTTTTGGAGTGTAGAAGGTACAAGTGTGGGAGCTGAGGAAAGCAGCCCTCATATTGATCTCATTAAAGTACATAATAGTTGAGAATCAGAAATGAAAGTGACCAGGAACTAGGGGGGAGAAAAACAACTTGTAGGTTATTATTAAACATGAAGAATTAAACATTTTCAAGAACAAAAATAAGATCTTTTATGTCCTGAGGTTTATTTCTGTGTCGATAAATCATCACTTTTTATTTCCATGTTTTCATTTTTCAATGAACTCTTGGATTCTGTCTCCTAATAAAAGAATCTTTGATCATTATTTAACCCAGAGAAATATTAAACAGCAGACAAGGAACTGAGTTGCAATGGAAGTGTGCAACATATTTTATCCAGTAGTTATTAAATTGAACCAGCAGCTCATGGATTAGAAGGCTATAAATAGTTTGCAGCCAATGTGCAATGTTCCAGTATTGGTCATCCCCCACTCTCCCTCCCCTGAAGCTGTCTGGTCCAGTTATCTCTTGTTGAAGGCTCCACTATTGTCAGAAACCAATCTTTCACACATTTTGGATAAACAGATGATCATTTCTGGACAAATTGAAAAATCCTGTCCATCTGATAACAGTCTTCCTGTGGGCCACTGTAATGCGTACAGTTTCCCCAATTATCCAGCGAAGCTGCTTTGGCTAAAGTAGGCTGTGCAATTGAACCAGGAAAAATCCTCAGCTTTTGAACAATCTGTGTAGCATAAGAAAATGCCTAACATCTTTAAGCCGAGTAGCTTAGCAAAGTTTTGAAGCATTACATCAGCCCTGGGTATTTAAGATTAACTTGATGAGAAGTGTGGGTCCCAGGTCAGGTATCGATGAGAGCAGTGGGCAATACATGGTAAATATAATCCAGTATAAACAGTATGTCCTGATAACTGGCTTCAGCCAGAATCTGCTCATTGAATCCAGGAACATTCAGAAAATGCTTCATATTTTAATTTTGAACTTAAAATTTTGTTATTTATAAAACATCTGTAACATAATTCCAATGCTCTAAAGTAATTTTACCTTGGATGAGTTTGAAATTTGAGGAAAGCGTACCATCAGTTCCTTTGCTGATTCCATGGCCGGATGCATTTTTATGCTGTGATGTTGTTTCTATCATGATCCTTCCATGAATGCACTAATAATGCGTTAAAGTGCATAACATAAAATGGGGAGCAGTGGATGTGGGATTTTGAATTCTCAGAGTTTTCCACAAGAGATTAATAAACAAAATTAGACAGAATGGTATTGGCAATAATATATTGTGGTGGCTTGAGGATTGGTGGATTGGACAGAGAAAGGGAGTAAAAGTAGGTCATTTTTGGTTTTGAAGGTGTGATCGGAGGGAGGTTGTGCTTCTGAGGAAGTACAAGAGATTCCTCAGATATAGGAAACCCAGAGCAACAGACACAAAATGCTGGAGGAACTTAGCAGGTGATGCACCATCTATGGAGAGGAATAAACAGTCTATATATTGGGCCA
Source organism: Hypanus sabinus (assembly GCF_030144855.1). Taxonomy (NCBI): domain Eukaryota; kingdom Metazoa; phylum Chordata; class Chondrichthyes; order Myliobatiformes; family Dasyatidae; genus Hypanus; species Hypanus sabinus. The sequence goes on from NC_082722.1 coordinate 33,580,320, forward strand.
ATACCCTTCATTCAGTCCTGATGAGGGATCTCGGTTCAAACCGCTGACTGTTCATTCCTCTCCAAAATTTTTACTTTGTTTGGCAAAGTGTACTGATGGTGCTGCCTTTCATTTGATTGTCTGGAACCAAGGCTCAGCCTTTGAGGACAGAGGTGAGAAAATAGAACATAGAGCAGCACAGCACAGCACAGGAGGAACAGGCCTTTTGGCCCATCATGTCTGCACTGACCATGACAGCAATATAATTGACCTCAGCTGTCTGAACATTCTCTCTCTCTTTTCTCTTCCCTCACTCCTCTTGATCCCATGGCTCCCGTCACAATGTCCCTTACCCCTCCCTCATGCACTTCATTTAACCATCAGCCACAGACTACTCAAACCAATTCCCTTCCCCACTTCCCTCCCTTTATTCCACGCTTCTCCTCCCACTCCTATCAGATCCTATCATTTTCTGCCCTCCTTATTTCCATTCTGCCCTTCTCCATTTGCCTCTCAGCTCATCCCCTCACTGAGATCCACCCATCACCTGCTTGCTCTTGCTTCTAGCACATCCTTCCACCTCTTTATACTGGCTATCTTCCCTTCAACTTTTGTTCATGATGACGGGTTACAAGCTGGAATGACACTAAGCATTTCCCTTCACAGATGGTGCTGGATCTGATGAGTTTCTCCAGAGTTTTATGCATTGTTTATGTATCTGTCGTCATAGTGTCATAGAACACTACAGCAAAGAGATAGGCCCTTTGGCCCATCTAGTCCATGCCAAACTATTAATCTGCCTACTCTCATTGACCAGTACCTGGCCACAGTCCTCCAGATATCCAATTATCTCTTACGTGTTGAAATTGAATCTGCATTCACCACTTCTGCTGGCAGTTTGTTTCACATTCTCACCACCCTCTGAGTTAAGAAGTTCCCCCTTGTGTTTCCCTTAAACATTTCACCTTTCACTTAATCTATGTCATCTAGTTCTAGTCTCACCCAGCCCCAGTGGAAAAAGCATGTCTGCATTTACCCTATCTATAATTTTGTATACCTCTAGCAAATCACTTTCCATTCTGCTACGTTCTAGGGTATAAAGTCCTAACCTATTCAAACTTTCCCTATAACTCAGGTCCTCAATCCCTGCCAACATTCTTGTAAGTTTTATCTACACTCTTTCAATCTAATTAACATCTTTCCTTTAGGTAGGTGACTAAAAAAGCACACCTTTCTCCAAATTAGATCTCACCAACATCTGATACAACTTCAACATAACATCCCAACTCTGTACTCAGAACTTTGATCAGTGAAGGCCAATATACCATAAGCTTTCTTTAAGGTACTATCTACCTGTGATGCCACTTTCAAGGATCTGTATTCCCAGATCCCTCTGTTCTACCACACTTCTCGGTCCCCTGCCACTCTCTTTGTAAGTTCTACCCTGGTTGGTCCTACCGAAGTGCAACCCCTCACACTTGTTTGCATTAAGTTCCATCTGCCATTTTCCAGCTAGTGCAGGTTCAGCTGCAAGCATTGACATTCTACCTCATGGTCCACTACACCCCCAATCTTGATGTCATCTGCAATTTGCTTATCTAGTTTGCCATGTAATCATCCTGATTGTTAGTATCAGTGACAAGCAACAATGGACCCAACAGCAATCTATGTGGCACACCACAGTTCACAGGCCTCCAGTCAGAGAGCCAACTATCCACTACCACTCTCTGGCTTCTCCTGCAAAGCCAATGTTTAATCCTATTTACTACCTCATCTTGAAGGCCAAGTGACTGAGCCTCCTTGACTGACCTTATTTGTCAAAGGACTTGCTGAAGTTCATGTAGGCAACATCCACTACTATGCTTTCATCAACTCTCCTGGTAACTTCCTCGAAAAGCTCTGTAAGATTGGTTAGACATGACCTACCTTGCACAAACTTATGCTGGCTATTCTGTCATCAGTCCCCACCTATCCATGTACTCATATATCCAGTTAAGAAATGGAACAAAGTTAGCTATCCTCCCATCCTCCAGCACCTCACCCATAGCTAAGGATGTTTTAAGTAACTCTTTTAGGGCCCCTGCAATTTCTGAACTAGCTTCCCACAGGGTTCAGGGGAACATTTTATCAGTCTCTGAGGATTTATCCACCCTAATTTGCCTCAAGACAGTAAATCTCCTCTGTAATCTGCATGGGTCCATGACCTCACTGCTGCTTTGCCTCACTTCTATGGACTCTATGTCTCCTAAATAAATACAGATGCTAAAAATCCATTTAAGATCTCCCCCGTCTCTTTCAGCTCCAAACCTAGATTACCACTCTTATCTTCCAGAGTATCAATTTTGTCCCTTTTGCTCTTAATATATCTGTTGAAGCCCTTTGGATTCTCCCTCACCTTGTCTGCTAGAGCAAGCTTGGGTCATCTTTTAGCCCTCCTGATTTCCTTCTTAAGTGCTCTCTTGAATTTTTTATATGCCTCAAGTACCTCATTTTCTCCTTCCTGCCTATACTATTCCTCCTCATTCTTTTTCTTAACCAGAGCCTCAAGATCTCACAAAAGCCAAAATTCCCTAAAACTCTTATTGTTGCCTTTTATTCTGGTAGGAACAAACATACTTTGTACTCCCAAAACTTCACTTTTGAAGGCCACCTACTTACCAAGTACACTTTTGCCAGACAACAACCTGTCTCAATCCACACTTGCCAGATCCTTTCTGATACCATCAAAATTGGCTTTTCTCCACTTTGGAATCTCAACCCAAGGACCAGACCTACACTTCTCCAATTATCTTGAAACTAATAGCATCATGATCACTAGATGCAGTGTTTACCTGGACAGACTTCTGGCACCTGTCCTGTCACATTCCCTAATAGGAGATACGCTATCACAATCTCTCCAGTTGTAACTTCTATGTAACTGATTAAGGAAACTTTCCTGAACACATTTGACAAATTCTATCCCATCTAGTCCCTTTTCCAGTAGGGGAGTCCCAACAAATATGTGGAAAAATAAAATCACCTTTTATCACAATCTTTTGTGTCTTGCAACACACACGAGATGCAGGAGGCATTCAGGCAGCATCTATGGAAAAAAGTAAACAGTCGATGCTTTGGGCTGAGGTCCTTCATCAGGACTGGACAGAAAGAAGGAAGAGTAAGAAGGTGGGGTGATGGGAGGAAGATGTACAAGATGATAGGTGAAACTGGAAGTAGGGAAGGGGTGAAGTAAAGAACTGGGAAGTTGATTGTTGAAAGAGATAAAAGGCTGAAGAAGGGGAAATCTAACAGCAGAGAGCAAAAGATTATGGAAGAAAGAAAAGGGGGAGGAGCACCAGCAGGAGGTAATGGACAGATAAGGAGATAAGGTGAGAGAGGGAAACAGGAATGGGGAATGGTGAAGAGGGGATGGGGGGAGGAAATTACCATATAAGTCTGAGAAATCAACGTTCATGTCATTAGGTTGGAGGCTACCCAGACTGAATATAATGTTCTGCTCTTCCAACCTGAGGGGGGTGGGGGGCACTTTGCAGCAGTACAGGAGGCCAAGGACTGACATGTCGGAGTGGGAATGGGAAGTAGAATTGAAATGGGTTGCTACCGGGAGATGACACTTTTTCTGGAGGATGGAGTGTAGGTGCTCAGTGAAGCCGTCTCCCAATCTACGATGGCTTATATCAGGGACACTGGAGCTCTCCCTGCCCTTCCAAATCCTGCAAGAGGAGCATTTCAAACCCTGCCCGGCAATCCCCACTACCCCATCAGTGCAATAAGAAGGAAACGAAGAAAAATTAAATGAAAAATTCTACGAACAGCCTTTGTCCCTCTTTGTTGAGGTTTCCATGAGTCACACTCTGAACACCCCACTTTAATACTGGCCCATTCACAGTCTTTTGTGTCTCCAAAGTTTTATGCAGCTGCTCTTCGGTAGGGTGTTGAAACTTTGCAATCCTATAGCTCCTTGGAGACTTTGTTGCAGAGTATGATCAAGAGAGTGATTTCTGGATATTAAGGATAGGGCTTAACAGCAATGGTTGGCAACTCGTCTTGGAGAAGGAAAACTCTGATCTCAAACCTCTGCTGCCTTGTGGCTATGTGCACTCTTGGAGAAGGCTTTGGGAGTAATCTCAGAGAAAACGTCCTGATCTGTAGTCCATAAGGCCGTCCTACATTGAGTTTGACACTGGCTGGAAACCTCTGCAATGCCGCTGATGCCAAACTGTATCAGTCTCTGCCATTCTTTTGGATTCACCAGCTGCATGAAAAGAGAGAACCTGCTGCATTGGCAACAGCCTGTTCTCTATATTGTACTGCCCTGGCTTGCATGTCACGTAGACAACTAGGACACAATACTAATGGTTGACCCTGACCTTCTATTGAGGGAATGAAGTGAAATAAGGTTGGTACAACAAAACCGTACTGAGGTAAAGCAGCTTCTATCCTCCAAATGTCAAGGTAGAATGAAGGGGCTAAATGGCTAAATCTGCTTACATTATTAATGCTTTAATGTTCATTCATGTCAGAGAGATGCAGATCAGCAGCAAGGCCAAAGCTACGTCCCATTATTCACACTGTTAGTGGACCAACTGCATTAATAATAAGTTTTAGAGAAAGGTGCACAAGCTGTCAGCAAGACGACCAAGACTGAGAATCTCTGTTATGGAGCTACAGGGTAAGTTTGCTATAGTGTTACCAAAATTTGAAGGGTTGAATAATAAGGATAGATTGAATAAAATTAGCTCATGTTTCCTTCGGTGTTGAAGATTAAGGCTTGAAAGATTTAAAATGATGAAAGCATTTTGATACTGTAGCTATCAATAAGTTGCCGTCAAGATTAAGGTCAATAGATTTTTGTAAGGTAGGAATATCAAAGGAAATAGATCAAAGGTAAACAAACTGAGTTAAGGGATAGATCAGCAGTGATCTTCTAGATTAAAGGAATGAGCTTGTAAGATTATATTGATTCTCCAGTTTCGATAATCTACCTGCCATCATTTTGGTTTATATAACAGATTATCACATCTTAGTATTTTGCCCAATCGGTATCAGCAGAGCTCTTCCATCTTCACCTTGATGGATATCAATTTCCGGAAATTGGTTGTATGCTGGAAAGATGCAGTAATGGTGGGATGCTCAGGAAGCCAGGAAACATGTTTGCAGAAACTCATGGCTATAAAATTTTGGTGAGGGTAATGTGCAGAGGGTTTAGTGATAGATTGGTGGGGGGAGGTTGCTGAGATTGGCATTGATGTTGGAGTCTTGATTGTCAGGAAATGAAGGGCCCAGTAGGAAGTTGCTCAAAAGCTAATCTTTTTTCACATAAAGATACTGATCTAAAGTCAGTTGTCAGCATCTGGCAAAAAAAAAGTTTGGGTCCAGTACAGGCAAAACACCTTTAGTTTAAGACACAAGCAAGAGAAAATCTGTAGATGCCGGGAATCCCAGCAACACACACAAAATGCTGGGGGATCTCAGCAGGTCAGGCAACATCTATGGAAAAAAGTAGTTTAAGAGTGGAATGTGTACCCATCCCCTCTGCGCACTTAAGGACACCTTAGCATATCTGGAGGGAATTTGCAGACTGAAGTGGGAGCTCTCCAGAACAAAATAGCAATCAGTTTTATGATGAAATTCTACAATGTGGCATACATCTATTGTTCTAAGGCCGAACACTTTAATTTTTGATGCCACACTTCTTTGTTGCACTTTCTTATATCTTATTATTCAAGACCTTTAATGGATTAATCTTTCTGTTTAGTTAGAACGAACATGCAAATCTCCAGGCATCCAGCAGTTGTAGCTGAATCTAAAGAGAAATTTATAGCCTGTATTCTGGCTTCTTAGTACAGCCCTAATGTGTAGTACAAAAGAAAATGAAAAAAATGAATGCATGAAAATGCTCGTGAGCAGATTGATGTCACATAAATGAAGGAACCTTCCTGTCTTTAGCACCTGTATTATACACCCTTAGGACATAGTCTCATTTGGGGCAATTTACTTGGATTAGAATTAAAATTAACACATTATCATGAAAGCCCTGTGCAGTTAATTTAACGTAAAATGAAGCATGATTGCACAAATTTCTTTAGGTAATATGAATATCTGTATCTTCATGACAGTCACTGAGAGTTGTGGGAGCCTGAAATCACAAGACAGCATATAGTGGAAACATTTAAAGCAGCTGGGACTTCCACTGATGAACTAAACCATCTTTCAATCTTTGAGTGACTCAGCGCAAAAGATGTATCCCTTGAACTGTTCAGAATAACCGATTTCAAATCATAATACCTTTGAAATTGTTCCCCTGGGGCATTAAATGACTTCTTCAGAATGTTAAATGAATATAACTGATAGCAAAGAGCCATTGAACAGATTCAACACATTATTCATCCCCACCTTTCTTCATATAGCTCAGTTAAGGAAAACCCTATTAATCCCACTGGCTGTATTATTCCTCAGAGGGCACACGATATAGAGAGTTAAAGTGAGTCAGATGGCAGTTTGCTTATTTAATGAAATACTGCATGAACGGTTTGCAAAATTATATTCAGTGATGATATCAAGGTAATCTTATTTTCTGGTAGTAGAACCTTTAAAAAGCTGGTTTTGGCATAGGACCTCTTGACGAACTGTTGCAGTGAATGGGAAAGAGAGTCCTGCAATGGATCAGTATCAAACAGTAAATAGCACTTCTTAGGATCCAGAATGTTTAAAGCGTATGTATAAGTATACCAAATGTCAGAAATATTCAGCAGGGTAGTCTATGTGAAATGTGTTTCACGTAATTTATTACATGTATATCATGTACATAATATAGTGCGTGCAGAAGCAGTCTTGGGTGAGCCTTTAAATAAACCAAACACACCTTGTTTAAATTCTTTTACCTTGTCTATAAGTCTGTATGTTCTGAAATGAAGCTTAATTGAGGTTACAACTCACTGAGTGCATATACCCAACATTGGTGAGACAGATGGGTATCATAGCAATCAATATGAAATAACGGATTATACTACAGATTGGTAGTCCAAAGTGTGTAGATCTTGGCAGTTAAGACAAATGCACTTCTCTCCGTACAACAAACAGTGGAAATGATTTTTAGGCAACTAATAAAACAGAGGGCAGAGCTGAAAAGACTAGAATGAGGCCACAAGTAAGTAGACATAGGGTTAGATACTTATGTAGTGTTTCATTAAAAGAAAGGAATTGAGAAGGTGCAAATCCAGTGAAGAACAGAATATTACTGTAAATACAAAAATATGGAACTTTGTTGAGAGCTTTAGTATTGGGTCAGGTTACACTTTCTCAGCTTCAGCAGTTATTTATGGCCTTCCATTGGTCAGGGTTGAACATGGATGTTGGGTCCTTGCTAGATAAGCAGGTCATTGTGCAAGATGGAGAGCAAGCTGTTGATCATGTAGAAGCCGCCCACCCCACCCCCCCACCCCATGCAGGACTACCTTATGGACTCCAGTTCCTGATTTTTCCACAGGGTTAATTCTGGAGGCCTTCAAAATGAGTGGGTGTAGCTGCAAGGCAGGGGAATTTTGAAAGCAGTTTTCTTTCTCCTAGATGAGTTGCCAACTATGGCTGATGAGCCTCATCTACTCGGAGTGACTGGTTTTAAGGCACCAGGAATATGCAGTTGCCCCTTCTCAATCAGTAGAAATGGTTCCACCAGGCTTAGTAACTAAACTGCACGTGAAGGCCAGGAGATGGACTTGTTTGTCAGAGGCTATTTGAGATGCATGCCATTGAGAACATTTAATAGGTAATGGTAACATATTGCTACTCCCCCACCCCCACTTCCTGTCCATGACAACCTAAAGGAACCACAATAGCTATTAAAGAAAGACCAATCTTAATATTAACATAAAATTCACTAAATGTATTGGGAAATGGCAAATAATCTGTGCAAAAAGGCTTCAGCATTCTTTAGTACATTGTTGGGTGTGACAACAACCTCTCACTCAATGTCAGCAAGACTAAGGAGATGATTATTAACTTCAGAAGGAGGAAACCACAGGTCTAACAACCAGTCTTCAGAGAAGGATCAGAGGTGAGGAGGGTCAGCAACTTCAAATTTGTCAGTGTTCTCATTTCAAAGGATCAGTCCTGGGCCCATACATCTACATGGAGCACTGACACAGGAAAGCAGCATCCTTCATCAAGGACCCTCACCACCCAGTCCATGCTTTCTTCTTGCTGCTGCCATCAGGAAGAAGGTACTGGAGTCTCACTACCAGGTTCACGAAGTGTTATAACTCTGCGGCCATCAGGTTCTTGAATCAAAGGGTAACTTCACTCAACTTCACTCCCCTCATCACTGAACTGTTCCCACAACCTACAGACTCACTTGCAAGGACTCTTCATCTCATGTTCTCGATACTTGTTATTTATTTATTTATTATTTTTATTTCTTTTCTTTTTCTTTTATACTTGCATAGTTGTTGTCTTTTGCACATTATTTGTCCATTCTGCTGAATGTGGTCTTTTATTGATTCTGTTATGCTTCTTAGATTTACTGTGTACCCCCACAAGAAAAGAAATCTCAGGGTTGTATATGGTGATATGTGCGTACTTTAATAATTAATTTGTTTTGAATTTTGAAATCTGGTAACAATGATGAGCCATGTCATGGCAGCGGCCATGAAAGATCTATTGCTTATGAGTCACACATATTGGTGGAAAGAGGAAAAGAAAACTTTGAGAAGTGGACATTATGACACTAGATACTGAGCATAAGATGCAGTTACGCTTTATGATAGTGAAGTCTGCCGTTCACAGAATAGTGTCATCAAGAGCAGAGACAGAGCATCCTCCTGGTCAATTTACCATGATATTAAGTGGGGAGCATCCACAAAAAAATCCAAAACGTTACAATGGATTGTTTGTCACGACAGCCCAATAGTGACAAACCCAGATAATGAAATTTATACTCCTGGATTTGGAAAGTAAACCTGGTTAAATTTTCAGTCATCACTCCAAGCAGAGGACAGAAGCAGTGGGATGTTCACACATGTTCAGACAAAAATGGGAGTGGCAAAGTTTCAGTCAATGAATTGCACCAGGCAACCGGCTGGAGTGTGAAGCTGGAGAACAATGATGGGTTGTGGTGATTATCTACACCCATGTTGAGGAGTTTCCTCAACACTCTTGCACTGGATAGAGGAGGCGCAGGGAATGGTCAGTCATGATACAGCTAAGACAGACCATTACCTTATTTGTCCGTATTTACTGGATACACATATATCTCAAAAGTAATGAACATGAGTGTTGAAGCTGTTTAAAAGCAAAACATTAAAATCAACTGTAATATTTCTTCACTTAATCTAGTAATTGCTTCACAGTCAAATTTCTATGTCATTATATCCCATCCATTCTTTCCCGCATATTTTGCATGCGGCATGTGGTTAAATAATATCAATCTAGTCCTATTCAGATTAATTTATTTATCACATGTACTTGTAGCATATAGTGAAATGTGTCATTAGCATTAACAACCAAAGTAACCTACAGGCATGCTGGAGGCAGCCTGCACCGTTCTGGCACCAACATAGCATGCCTACAATGTTCAGCAGAACAACTCAGAACGGAACAAAACAGAGCACAAAAGGGATGAAAATAGCAACAGCAAAACACACACACACACACACACACACACACACACACACACACACACACACACACTCCTCTAACCCCAGGAGGGGCTCCCTTTGGGCCTCTGAGGGTAAATCCTAGTGGTTACCTTATGAGGGATTCTGATGCTCTTGTGTCTGTTCTGCAACACCTATGCTATAGAGTTGTAGAGTTGTATTTTAGTAACGATGCAGCTTCTACAGAACAGCATATGAGTACCAATTCAATACAGGGTTTTATTTAACTAATTAGTTGATATTATTTGTCTTGTTTTTTTGTTGAATGTATAAATCTGGTATTTCCCATTTGTGACTCCAACACATTAAGTTGTAAGCTCATTTTCTGCTCCTGTTATCTGGATAAGAGTCCGATGTTTTGTATGGTGATTCATTCATTCTATTGCGGTTCTTGGATTTACTGAGTATACCCATGTAACTCTCGCTTTGGCTAGTGGCTTAATATAGAGGGTGATAGCCCAAACTTAAGAAAGCTCGTTTGGGTGGATGCTGTACAACCTGTCCCCTGTTACAAATCAGTACCCTGAAATAACAAACAGTACACAATATGTGATTAAATGATTTAGCTTTATAATTCTTACTTTGACTATATGGTTAGTAAGAAAAAATCAAAAAAAGTAGGAGGGCCCATTCTTATAAAACAGTCTATTGCGCAAAGTTGGAGCTCACTGGTAAGCCGTTCGTCCACCATCGACCTCCTCTGATCATCACTGCCCTTCAGACCCCCGCCCCAAGTCCACTCTGTCTCTCTCCACTCGCATCTTCTTTCCTCAGCTCTCCCCGGCAAAAGACCGTGAAAATCTCTCTTCCAGACTCACAAGAAAGAACAAAAGCATTCCAAACCCCATTATCTCTAGTCATAACCCAAACATTGCTGCTACAGAGAAACCATTACATTATCAGTGAAACCTTACAGCATGTTACACCTGCAAGAAAACAAATCTCAGGATCGTATATGGTGACATACATGTACTTCAATAATAAACTTACCTTGAACTTTGAAGGTGGTACCAAGTGAGAACTACACTATCGGAGATAGTGAAAAATTTGCCTAAAGAGTCATCTGCACCCACTAATCTAAAAAATATTCAGACAAGCATTTTTCCAAGTTACAAACAAGAGAAAATCTGCAGAAGCAGGAAATCCAAGCAACTCACACAAAATGCTGGAGGAACTTAGCAGGTCAGGCAGCATCTATGGAAAAGAGTAAAGTCAACATTTCAGGCCGAGACCCTTTGGCAGGGCTGGAGAAAAAAAGATGTGGAGTAGAGCTAAAAGGTGGAGGAGGGGAGAGAGACACACAAGGTGATAAGTGAAATTGGGAGGGGGAGGGTGTAAGTAAAGAGCTGGAAAGTTGATTGGTGTAAGAGATACAGGGCTGGAGAAGCAGGAGTCTGATAGAGGAGGACAGAAGGCCATTGAAGCAAGAAAAGGGGGAAGGAACACCAGAGGGAGGCAATGGGTGGGCAAGGAGATAAGGTGAGAGAAGGAAAAGAGGATGGAGAATGATGGAGGAGAGCGAGGAGGGCATTACCGGAAGTTCGAGAAATCGACATTCAAGCCGTCAGGTTGGAGGCTACCCAGACAGAATATAAGGTGTTGTCCTTCCAACCTGAGTGTGGCCTCATCATGACAGAAGTGGAGACCAAAGATTGACATATCAGATTGGGAATGGCAAGTGGAATTAAAATGGCTGACCACTGGGAGATACCGCTTTTTCTGACAGATGAAGCGTAGGTGCTTGGTGAAGCGCTGTCCCAATCTACGTCGGGTCTCACTGATGTACAGGAGGCCACACCGGGAGCACCGGATGCAGTATATAACTCCAACAGACTCACAGGTGAAGTGACACCTCACCTGGAGGGAATGTTTGGGTAGTGAGGGAGGAGGTGTAGTGGCAGGTGTAGCACTCGACCCATTGTAAGGATAAATGCCAGGAGGGAGATCGGTGGGGAAGGACGAATGGATAAGGGAGTCACATTGGGAGCGATCCCTGAGGAAAGCAGGGAGTAGGGGTGGGGAGGGGGGAAGGAAGGGAAAGATGTACTTGGTGGTGGAATCCCGTTGGTGGTAGCAGAAGTTTCAGAGGATTATGTGCTGGATGCAGAGGCCGGTGGGGTGGTAGTGAGGACAAGGGCAACCCTATCCCTGGTAGAGTGGCGGGAAAATGAGGCGTGTGAAGTGGAAGAGATGCAGTTGCGTTAACCCACGTTTCCATGCTAATACGTTTTTATATGCCAATGCTCATTTAACATTTCTGAGCAAGTTATTTGATCATTATTATTTTAGTATTTATAGTAACCTGTTGTATTCAAATTTATTATACTTTTCCTATAATTGACCTCAGAAGTATTTAATATATGTTGTAAAATAATTTGGGCAGTGTGGAGGCCTCAACATGAATAAAAATCTTATAATGAATTCCAAAACCAGAATTGTTTCCATTATTTTAAAATGTAAATTATAGAACAAGGGAAGAAGTGCTAAAATTTAATTTGTAAAGAACATGTGTAAATATAGACAATTTACATAGCAACTGTTTTTAAATATCCTGTTTAAGGTGGCACTGGTGAAGCTCAGTGACTACTTGCTTGTGGCAAATGAAATAAAGAAAACAACTACAGGTTTCCCCCGCAATCCGAAGGTAGAGCATTCCTATGAAACCGTTTGAAGTCCAAATGTCGTAAGTCAAAGAAGCAATTACCGTTAATTTATATGGGAAAAACTTTTGAGCATTCCCAGACCCAAAAAACTAACCTACCATATCAAACCAAATAACACATAAAACCTCAAATAACACGAACATATAGTAAAAGCAGGAATGATGTGATAAATATATACCCTCTATAAAGAAGAAATATTGTATTTATGGTGTAGTTTCACTTGTCAAACTCAGGAAGACGGCGAGCCAAAATCGATTTAGGGAAAAAAAATCAGTACGTGCACACATGCAAGTGCACGTACTTGCCTACACACGTACACGCATGTGCAAACAACTGCCCACACAAGGCTTCACGGTCATTCTAGTCTTTCTCAGGGTAAACACACATATAAAGCGGGCGTCTTTTTTTTCATATAAGCAAAAATCCTCTTTGGTTAGCAAAAACAGGTACTAATGTAGGTCTTTCATAACAGCGAAAAACAGGGGACACCTGTAAATTGTTCATCACAATTTTTCTGGTAAACAATCACCACAGACAATAGGCTGTATCTTCTCTTTGGACTTGGAAGCGATTTGATGTGGCAGAGCTGTGGCGGGGCGAGCTCGTAGCCCAGAGCAGGGAACTGCAACAGGCTCGTCATCAGGAGCAGGAGCGGGGGAAGTCCCGAGGTTTGATTGATTGAAGGGCTGGGCTGCATTGGAAAGCTCGGGTACAGGCCAAACTGAGGCAGTGGTGTCCAGGACCCAGAGAGTATCGAAGCAACAGAACCCAATGTTTGGACAACGATTTATTGATTTGACTTTAGTTCTCACATCCTTCACATACATGAGGAGTAAAAATCTTAATGTTATGTCTCCATCTAAACGTGCCATATGCCATCATAGTAGCTTATAATAATTTATAATAAATAAAACAGTCAATGTGATATGGAGTACACTCAAATCAGCATGAGTTCATGAGTCTGATGGCCTGGTGGAAGAAGCTGTCCCGGAGCCTGTTGGTCCTGACTTTTGTGCTGTGGTACCGCTTCCCGGATGGTAGCAGCTGAAGTAGATTGTGATTGGGATAACGTAGGTCCCCAGTAACTTGTACGGCCCTTTTTACACACTTGTCCTTGTAAATGTCCTGAATCATGGGAACTTCACAACTATAGATACACTGGGCTGTCCGCACCACTCTCTGCATAGTCTTGCTATTAAGGGAGGTACATTTCCTATACCAGGCAGTAATACAGCCAGTCAGGATGCTCTCAATTGTGCCCCTGTAGAAAGAATTTGGGGGCCCATACCAAACTACCTCAGCCGTCTGAGGTGAAAGAGGTGCTGTTGTGCCTTTTTCACCACACAGCTGGTGTGTACAGACCACGTGAGGTCCTCGGTGATGTGGATGCCGAGGAACTTGAAGCTGTTTACCCTCTCAAACCCAGATCCATTGATGTCAATAGAGGTTAGCCCCTCTCCATTCCTCCTGTAATCCACAACCGGCTCCTTTGTTTTTGTGACATTGAGGGAGAGGTTGTTTTCTTGACACCACTGTGTCAGAGAGACAGGTTTAAGCACCAGGGTCAGGGTGTCAGGGCCTGAGGTGAGGGATGGGCCAGTTCAGCTCACAGCCCCACAATGTTTACTCAGCCTTGTGCTGATCTGAGGCTGGAGCTTCATGCCTGTGGTTAGATTCTCTTTCATGAACTTCAGTCTGAACTCTATTTGCGTGTTTTTATTGTTTGCATGATTATCTCTGCACATTTGGGCATTTGACGTTATTGTTTTAATGTGTTCTTTTGAGTTTCTGTGTTTTGTAGTTGCCTGTATGGAGATGAATTTCAAAGTTGTATAATGTATACATACTTTGATAATAAAGGTTCTTTGAAGTTTGAAATATGGGCAATGCAATGCTTATGGACTTTGGACAGAACTGGTGAACTACTAGATCATTACAAAATGGACTTGGATCAAGGTTATATAGATACAAATCCAATCTGTTTTTCTGAACAAAAAATTGGGATTGTGTTGGGTTATGTGTTCATCGAGAACCAGTTGACTGGAAATTCCAGGTAAATGTACAATGAGCTCAAGCAATATATAAAAATTAAACATGGAGTAATTATTTATTTTTCATGAAACAGTCTTACTTTCCTTGAGTAACGAGTGGCAAATGATTCTGAAAGTATAGTGTCCAGCAATTAGTCAGATATTACATTCATTTCTCTTAATAAGCTCATTGTACCCGCAGCAAAGGACGTTGCCTTAGCAGCAGACTGCAAGGCAGAACAATTTGTATATTTTTAAGTAATAACAAAATTGAACATGACGCATTTAGTAACATTTAAAAGTGTTCATTTTTGTTTGCACATATGCACAATCAAAAACAGTCTCCATTTCCCTGGGTATCAACCTGACAGGCCACTTAGTACATACTGAAGGCTAAGTCAAGTATAGCATCAGGGCCAGGCCCCTAGGCCTTGGTTGATATCCTGTTCATCCATCATCCTTTGTCAAAAGATTTTTTTCCTGGCACAGAATAAAATACTTTTAACTGTCATAGAACATAAATATGGCCATGAAGGAAAAGGATCATGTTTTATCCACTGTTGGCATGAAACTTAAATTGTTGACAATTGGATTATTATAAAACAAAACTTTCCTCATTGTGCTCTGTAAATAAGATTTACAGCTCATAAGTAACAATGTGAAGCTAATCAAATCAGAAATATGCAAATTTCAGTATTTTCATGTAAAAGAACAATTGAATCACATTTACTAAGTATTAGCATCGACGATGTGGTGATTCAAAGAAGTCTCAATTTGTGAAATACTGTGTGTATGTATCATTTAGATCTTAGTTCACAATGACATGCATTATCAATGCTTTGATGTAATCAAAAAGTACAATTCATCCATTTAAGGCAGGAATCACAAGACCATAAAACGTTAAAAAGCTTCAGTAAATGTTTAATTAAAATGAAAAGAAAGTTGATCAAAAGCAAAGAAAGGAACCTTTCAGTACAGCTCTTGCCTACAAAAAGGAAAGGAAAAAATGTGTTCCAAATCAGTTTAATACCTGACATTGCAGATCACTTCCTTGCATGCCTCACTACTGACATCCAATCTAACTTCCTTCTGTGCTGACCCTGAAAGAAAGCTCTTCCTCAAGAAACTGACCACTGCACTTTCAAGCTCCCAAACGCACTACATTTGGAGCTCCTTCTACCACGCTGCTTCCGTAGCTGTCAAGCACCTCAATTACTCTCTGACTTTTGTTGGGCTCCCTTCCTTTGATGAGCTTGTCCTCAGTAAAAGCCTTACACTCTCTCAAGTTGGCTGTTCCTCCTGGTGTGGCCCCTAGTTCATTCCTGTGAAGCCAAAAGCCAGATATCTGAGCATATCTAGTGTAAAACTGATTTCACCACCCAGCATCAGATCTGGCTGGATCGTAGCATATAGTTGTTCTCTTCTGCCATAATCCTTCCCCAACAAGAAAGGTTATTTGAGCAGTGGAAAATAAAACACGGCCTGGAGGCAACCGCAATTTAACAAGCAGAAGCAAATAATTAAGATTTCTTTATTAATTTGAGTATACCGGTTAATTCAGTTGCTTTTCCGGGATCCTCAGTCCTACTTCCCTCTTATCTAAGTCCAACTGGTCTTGTCATTAAAAACATACCTCCAAAACTTCAGATTTTCCAGCTATGAACCCATGATTTTTTCAGCTTTCATTCTCTTCACCTTTAACCTATCTGCACTAATCAAGTCCACTTTTCACCTCCCTAATCCATTCTTCCTGAGCTATTGATCATCTGACATCCTTCATTGGTTCCCATGAATTCCTTCTTTTCTATATCTCCATTATCATCCCTTTCCCAAAGAAAATGGGATGGATTGTCAACCATTCAGTCTTTACAAATCACAATTCCTTCTCCAAATATCCCTCCCTTGCCAAAGTTATAATTATTACTGTCTCCCACATTGTTGTCACGTGTATTTTCTGAATAGTATTCAACATGATTCATGCCACTCTCTTCTGCTATTAATTCTACCCTGTGTACAGTTTTATTTATTTATTGATTAATTTATGGGATGTGGGCATCATCAGCTAAGCCAGCATTTATTGCCCATCCCTAGTTGCCCTTGAGA
This sequence comes from Hypanus sabinus, assembly GCF_030144855.1. Taxonomy (NCBI): domain Eukaryota; kingdom Metazoa; phylum Chordata; class Chondrichthyes; order Myliobatiformes; family Dasyatidae; genus Hypanus; species Hypanus sabinus. The sequence continues at coordinate 33,596,745 of NC_082722.1, forward strand.
AGGTGGTGATGAGCTGCCTTCTTGAACCACTGCAGCCCCTGAGGTGTAGGTGCACCCACAGTGCTGTTTAGGGAGGGAATTACAGTGACTTTGACCCAGTGGCAATGAAGGAATGGCGATATGTTTCCAAGACAGGCTGGTGAGTGACTTGGAGGGGCATTTCGAAGTGGTGGTGATCCCAAGTATCTGCTGCTCTCATCCTTCTAGATTGTGGTAGTCATGGATCTGGAAGGTGCTGCCTTAGGAACTTTGTTGTGTTGTTGCAGTGTACACACTGCTGAGGCTTTTTGTCAAAGATGAAGGGATTGGATACTTTTAGAATGGGGACCAAGCAAGCTGGCTGCATTGTACTGAATGGTGCCAAGCTTCTCGAGTGTTGATGGAACTACACTCATCCAAGCGAGTGGCAAGTATTCCATTACACTCCTGAGCTGAGCCTTGTAGATGGTGGACAGGCTTTGGGGAGTCAGGAGGTGAGTTACATGCCACAGATTCCTAACCTTTGACCTGTTTAGGTAGGCACAGTGTTTATATGGCAAGACCAGTTCAATTTCCTGTTAATGGTAACTCCCAAGATGTTGACAGTAGTGGATTCAGTGATGGTGATGCCACTGAATGTCAAGGGGCGATGGTTAGAGCCTCTCTTGTTGGAGATGGTCATTGCCTGGCACTTGTGTGGCTTGAATGTTACTTGCCACTTGTCAGCCCAACCCTGGATATTATCCAGATCCTGCTGCATTTGGGTGTGAACTGCTTCACTGTCTGAGAAGTCATGAATGGTGCAGAACATTGTCCAGTCATCTGTGAACATCCCCACTTCTGACCTTATTGACAGAAGGAAGGTCACTGATTAAACAGCTGAAGATGGTTAGTCCTAGAACACTTCCCGGAGGAGCTCCTGAAGTGATATTCTGAGGATGAGATGTTTGACCTCCAACCATCACAACCATCTTCCTTTGTGTCAGGTATGGTTCCAACTAATGGAGGGTTTTGCCCCTAATTCCCATTGACTCCATTTTAGCCAGGGTACCTTGATGCTATACTTGGTCAAATGCTGCCTTGATGTTGACGGACATCGTTCTCACATCACCTCTGGTATTTAGCTCTTTGTTCCAAGTTTGGACCAAGGAGGTGATGAGGTCAGGAGCTGAATGGCCTTGATGGAACCCAAGCTGGGCATCCGTAAGCAGGTTATTGCTGAGTAGGTGCTGCATGGTAGCACTGTTGATTACCCCTTCCATTACTTTGCTGATGATTGAGAGTAGGCTGATAGGATGGTAACTGGCTGGACTGGACTCGTCCTGTTTCTTGTCAACAAGACATACCTGGGCAATTTTTCACATTGCCGGGTAGATGCTGGTGTTGTAATTGTACTGAAGCAGCTTGGCTAGCGGCCAGGCAAGTTCTGGAGCACAAGACTTCAGGACTATTGCCGGATTTTATCTGGGCCCATAGCCTTTGCAATATCCAGTGCTTTCAGCCATTTCTTGATATCACATGGAGTGAATCGGATTGGCTGCATTCTGACATCTGGGATGCCGGGACTTCTGGAGGAGGCCGAGCTGGATCATCTGCTCAGCACTTCTGACTGAAGACTGCTGCAAATGCCACAGCCTTATTTTTTTGTACAGCTGTGCTAGGCTCCTCTATCATTGAGGATGGGGATATTTGTGGAGCCTCCTCCTCCAGTGAGTTGTTTGATTGTCTACCACCATTCATGGCTGGATGTGGCAGGATGACAAAGCTTAGATCTGGTCCGTTGGTTGTGGAACCACTTAGCTCTATTACTGGCTGCTCATGGTGTTTGGCATGCAAGTATCATGGCTTCAGCAGCGTGATGCCTCATATTAAGGTATGCCTGGTGTTGTTCTCGGCATGCCCCGCTGCACTCTTCATTCAACCAGGGTTGATCCCCTGGCCTGTGGTAATGTTAGAGTAGCAGATATGCTGGGCCATGAGGTTACATATTGTAGTTGAGTACAATTCTGTTGCTGCTGATGGCCCACAGCGCCTCATAGATGCCCAGTCTAAGTTTGCTAGATCTGTTTCAAGTCTATCCTATTTAGCACGGTAGTAGTGCCACTCAACGCGGTGGAGGATTTCTTTAATGTGGAGACATGTTTGGTTCTCCACAAATACTGTGCAATGGTCATTTCTACCAATGCCGTCATGGACAGATGTATCTGCGACAGGCAGGTTGGTGAGAATGAGGTCAACCCTCTTGTTGGTTTCCTCACCACCTGCTGCAGTCCCAGTCTGGTAGCTGTGTCCAGTAGGACCTGACCAGTTCGGTCTGTGGTGGTACTACTGAGCCAGTCTCGGTGATGGACATTGAAGTCCCCACCCAGAGTACATTCTGTGCCATTGCCACACTCAATGCTTCCTCCAAGTGCTGCTCAACATGGAGAAGTACTGATTCTTCAGCTGAGGGAGGATGGTACGTGGTAATCAGCAGGAGGTTTCTTTGGCCAAGTTTAACCTGGTGCCATGAGACTTCATGTGGTCCAGAGCTGAGGTTGAGAGTTGCCATGGCAACTCCCTCTCTACTGTTCACCACTGTACCACCTCCTCTGCTAGGCCTGCCCTGCCAGTGAGACAGTACATACCCAGGAATGGTGATAGTGGAGTCTGTTGAGATGAATTTCTGGATCGTTTCTTTACCAATGCAGTTAGACAGTTCTCGATTGATGCAGCCAAGGAATTAGGCCCCCTGACCCATTGAGTCTGCACTGATAATCAACATTTGAGTAATCCAGCATTCATTCCATTCTTTTTCATCCTATCCCACCACCCTCCACCACACAGATTCTACAACTCACTTAGACACTATGGCAACTTACACTGGCTAGTTGAACTATCAACCTTTACATTTTTGGACCATAGTACAAAACCAGAACCCCCGAGCAAACCCATGTGGCCATTGAGAATATGTGCATGTTCACACAGATAGCACCAAAGGTCAGAATTAAACCTGGGGCTCCACCACTGTGCCACTAAGTTATTGCCAGACCATCTGTAGTAATGGCTGCTCCTCCCCCTAAAGCAGCAACATCCTAGAATCATTTTGTCAATAGCACAAAAGATCTCTGTGGCTCTCAATATTGTCTCAAAACTGTCAAGCCTCCCTTGGGGCTTGTTCATGCTGGTGCTGGTAAGTCTGTCATTTATCAGTCTACATTGCAAAGTCAAAGCTGAGTTCATTGTCATATGCAAACGTATTTACAGGTGCAATGAAAAACTTACTTGCAACAGCATCATATAAGGAGCATTCTCAAGAAAAATCTAAATAAAACATAAATTACACACAATTTTTAAAAGAAAGCACAGTTAAAATATTAAAGCAAAGTCCATTCAACTGGGAATGTAATCATGTTGCTGAACTATAGTGATTAGGGCTTTGCCAGTTGGTTTAAGAACCAAATTGTTGAAGAAAGGTAGCTGTTCTTGAACCTATTAGTGTGGAATTTGAGGCTTCTCTACCTTCTTCCCAATGGTAGTTGTGAAAAGATGGTGGGCATCTTTGATGATAGATGTTACCTTCATGAGGAAGTACCTCCTGTAGAGTACAACCTAGATTTTCAGCAGCATTACTGCTGCCAGATCTACTACCATTTTCACTTGTTGGAAATACAATTGCATTAATTGTATGAATAGTCTCAATAGAAGAGCTTGTCAATTGGTTAATTATGCTGCTTCAAAAAACTCTTCCTGTCTTTTCAGTGTTCGCTGGCTGGTGGTGTAGTGGCATCGTCACTGGACTTTGAAGCAAATGGCCCCAAGTTCAAATCTGGCTGGCTGTTTGCATACAATCTATCCTTGCTAACTAGGTTGAGTGTCCAGCTAGCAACTCATAAAAAATAGTCAAATGCTACGGAACCTCAAAAATGCTGCCTGATGTGCATAAAGGAACAACTCTTTTTGGTGTGAATGAGTCCAAAGGCTAACAGAATTGTTAATGCTTTCCCTGGATCAGCACTCTTCTCAAGGATCTGGATGCTGCCCAGAACATAGAGTAGTAGACTGATAAGTCTATCTATAAGTCTCTATCCAACACCTTAAGCCCTCATTCTTGCCCCCACCATGCACTGTGCTTGAGTGTGTAACATCTACAAACTAACAATAATCACTAGTCCATCTAAAGCCTGTGAACCCTACCACAAAGAAAAATAAGCTCGGCAGGTTCAGGTTGTTGCACGCTGCCACAAACTGATTATATAGCTTGTTCCATCTCATGGCTTGGTTAAGATTTTACAACTTTGTTCACTGTAATGAGCTCCCGCTATCATTTCAAGTCCAATGAAGGATGACGATTCAAAGCTAGCTTGTCAGCATGAGAGAATAAAAATAAACATTGCTTCTCATTCTACCATCTATGCAACAGATCGTATTTGTCCCCTTGATTACAAGTGGTGAAGATGTAACAAAATATTTCAAACCATAGTTATGGATTTAATCAATGTAAACAATCACACCAACACCAATTAATCTTCCTTGTGCATTCCCCTCAGTTGTTGACTTTTGCATGCTTTCATCTGTCCTGTTAATCCTATAGAGTAGTTTTGGAAGAAGGTTTTTCAATTGTACTGGCAAAGTTTGCACACAGACTTGTAAGACGATCTTGAGTAGCTACTGGTCCAAGAAGTCTGGCTTAGAACAGCATTGGGGGGGATAATTAGATAGATAATGTTTTGGGCTCAGATCCTTCTTCAGGATTGAGAAGGAAGGGGGGAGATGTCCGAATAAAATGGTGAGGGGAGGGGAAAGAGGCTAGCTGGAAGATGATAGGTGAAGACAGGTGGGTGGGAAAGGTCAAAGGCTGGAGAAGAAGGAACCTGATAGGAGAGGAGGAGGGGGCCCACGGGTATATAAAATGCATATACTTTGAATGCAGTGTCCTTCCACTGAATCAAGTGGACTTTGGTCATTTGCACCACAGCACTAGCCAGTCTCTCCCACTTTGTGGTTTACTTGAGCCTAATGTTCACAGCTCCTATATTCTAGGCTATATATTCAATCTTGCTAATTCATTTTCAGATTGTGAATATTATTTTTAAATGTTTGAAGAACCCTTGAAGTCTTTTTTTTTTGCTTTGATGTGAGTTTGTGTTGTGTATTTTAGGTTTTTGATACTTTTCATAGTTCTTTCTAAGACTCATAGCTTAACAAGCTGTCAATGTCATTTTTCTCCCTTTGTGTGTGGGCCAGGGTTTACCCTAACCCTTTTGATCACAATCCCACGAGACACCCTTTCCCTATAATAGCTTTGCTATTGAGTATTCCTCCCTGTGCTTTCTGGAGTTCTATGGGACATGGTCACCTGAGGAAAGGACAAGTTCAACATGGAAATCAGTAGCGAGCATGGGAGACTTGTCTCTGGGCCATTGATCCTCAGATCTAAATGGTAGAATTTAGAATCAAAGCTGCAATTATAAATAAATCAAAAAGCTAAATAAAGGAAGCAGCTTAAATTACCAACATCTGCAGATCTTCTCCAGTTTAGCATAAATTATATGTTTAGTGTATTTAGTCATTCACAGGATGTGACCATTCAGGCAATAAGGTCGCCCACTTGCTGCAGAATACCCAGCCACCCACTTCCTCTTGCAATCATTGGCTTTTCATTGCACAATCTGGTTGATGGTGATCCACAAGATGTAAAGGAAGCTTCATTGTTGTTAATGTCATTGAAAGTCAAGGCCAGTGATTATACCATATCCTTTTGGAAATGGTCTTTACCTGGCATTAAAGAAGCACAAATGTTGTTTGCTGGTTACAGATCCACCCTGCAGAAAATCTTTCAGGTAAAGAAGTTGTATTCATTTATGGACAGATACTTTGATTGTAAATTGGTGGAAGCTGCACATTATATGGAATCTTTCAGAAAAATGTGGTTATAAATAATTCTACCAAAGTTCTGCTCTGGGTTAAATAATTCAAAGATTGTTCCAATAAAATTGGAGGTGTGCCATATTTTCTGACCTCAATCAGATTTTCAATATATTTAATTAAGTAATCCAGAATCAAAGTTGTTTCATATTTCTGCCTAAGGACTTTCTGCATCTGTTAAAATAAAAGAGTGCATTTTGAACAATATCTGCTAGGCATGGAAGTGCATAGAATTTTCAAAGGAAGAAAGAAGTAGTGCCTTTGAAACAGTGAACAAAACAGCAGAAGGGAAGTAAAATAAACGAGCAGCAGTGCAGTTAAGTGTAAGTTAAGCCTTCTACAGAGGTCTAATATGTGAAACATCATATGGTATCCATTGTGATCTGAGCAAATTCCTAAGGAAATGAAATCATATAATATTGGAACTAATATTCAGGTTACATAGTTTTGCCATTTCAGCATTCAAACACTCTGCCAGGAATCCACCAAAACAAATTAGGTAGAAATGAGTCCTTCAAAATATACTCTATCTTTGACTTGCAGAATATCTCTGCTTCACCAATGATGACAGTGCGTCCAGCCACCATGATTTAATGAACTCGGGTCAAACTGCCCCGCTTTGCCACATTCCTCCTTGTCATTTACGAAACTCATCAGAAGATATCCCTTTACAATCTGTTTAATTGTCTCTCCTGTTTCTTCTATATAGCATGCCATCTGTTTCTCCTCTATCAGTTAGCTTTGAACATTTATTCCATTAAATATATTATACAATTCCATGTTTTTATCATCTTAACCCTAAAAAGCCCATAGGAATGTGTATAGAATATATTATACAGTTTCCATTTTAGGGCACTAACAACACCCTTCCTGAGCAATTCATATCATAATGTCCACTGACTCTCTGACCTGCACGCCATTCTTCCTTTGCAAAGCTATTTAAACTTTGAAAACTTGCCATTTGCCATCCAGATTTAAAATCAAGTTTTCCTCCCCCTTTCCTTTCAGTAGATCAGGAACCGTTCCAGTGATGGGCATGGTGCGATACATTTTCAAAGTTCAGACCTACTCTCAGCCAGATGGGAAGCAAACCACCCACAGTCCTTGACGAGCACAAGAGAGAATTGTTTAAAAGCCTGCTTAATGTTATCGCTGGGGAAAATTCTCAGACTGTCCTTAATGTTGTGGGCAAATCTATGCGGTAGTGTTCCACTCTCGGTTAGATCAAAAGCCATAATTTCTCCCTCTTAGAAATCCTGCAGCTGTCACACAAAGGAACCTGTCCAGATTTAGGTACTTACCTCTACCAAATAGGGAAGGAGGCCATTTGGCTCATTGAAGAGCATACCCACCAAGAACAAAACTGCCTCTCTTACCCTGTACCCCAGGAATTTACATGCCAAGCAATTCCCCTTTCATTCGTTTGCTTCTTACTGAAGATTAGTCAACTGCAGGGAATTAATCTTCTAGCACGTTTTGGGGATGTGGGAGGTAACCAGAGCACCTGGGGCGAATTCTATGCAGCCTGATGAAGAACATGTAAACTCCACACAAATAGTCTTGAAAAGCCTTCACTTTCGCAAAATACTACCAGCAGTTACTCAGGTACGTACATGCCAGCTGGTTAGTGTAACCTAGAGGACAGAGACGTGCTGGTGGATCCCGTATGGAATGCAGCACTGGAGCACAAACTTACTGGTATTTTTCAGCATGGGATTCAGGCACTTTGACTGTGTTTGAGCTATTTGAGAGATAACAAAGCTGTGCACATGGATTCACCCACCACCCCTCCAGCCTTCGCATCCAGCACATAGTTCTCTTGAACTTCCGCCATCTCCAATGGGATCCCACCACCAAGCACATCTTCCCTCTGTGCCCGCTTTCTGCTTTCCACAGGGATCACTCCCCATGCAACTCCCTTGTCCATTTGTCCCTCCCCACTGACCTCCTTCCTGGCACTTGTCCTTGCAAGCAGAACAAGTGCTACACCTGCCCGTACACCTCCTCCCTCACTACCATTCAGGGCCACAAACAGTCCATCCTGGTGAGGCGACACTTCACCTGTGATTCTGTTGGGGTCATATACTGTGTCCGGTGCTCCTGGTGTCGCCTCCTGACTTAGATTGGGAGACTGCTTCACTCAGCACCTATGCCCCATTTGTCAGAAGAAGTGGGATCTCCCTGTAGCCAGCCATTTTAATTTCACTTCCCATTCCCATTCCAATATGTCTATCCATGGCCTCCTCTACTATCATGATGAGACCACACTCAGATTGGAGGAACAACACCCTACCTTCCGTCTGGGGAGCCTCCAACCTGATGGCATGAACATCGATTTCTTGAACGTCCGGTAATAGGAACACCCCCCTCCCCACTTCACCATTCCCCATCCCCTTTTCCCTTCTGTCATCTTATCTGCCTGTCACCTCCCTTTGGTGTTCTTCCCACCTTTTCTTTCTTCCATGGCCTTCTGTCTTCTCCTATCAGATTCCCCCTTCTCCATTCCTGTATTTCTTTCACGAATCAACTTCCCAGCTCTTTACTTTATCCCTCCCCCTCCCAGTTTCTCCTATCACCTTGGGCTTCCCTCCCCTCCCCCAACCCCACATTTTAAATCTACTCCTTTTCTCTTGGCCCAAAACGTCGACTGTACTTTTTTTCATAGATGCTGCCTGGCCTTCCTCTGGCACTTTGTGTGTGCTATTTGGATTTCCAGCATCTGCAGACTTTCTCGTTTGCAATGGATTTAATGGCTGCCAAAGTTTTTCTCAGCCACTTTGTGATTGGAGCTTCTTCTGGCCTGTCCACATATTCAAGAATGTGATGCCATTTGGGATCCAGAACTGCTTTATAGCAAGCTGATAATTGGTTTGTTATCGTTACGCATTGTGGGCATGATATGTTGGCAACGGAATACACGGCGGGACTTGCGGACTGCTGTCAGCACAACCTTAGGTTGTGATAGTTGTAAGCACAAACAAAGCATTTCACTCTATGTTTTGATGTACATGTGATAAATAAATATATCTGAAACTGAACGTAACGAGGTACAGTAAAAAAAACATAGTTTTGCATGCCATCCACACCATTCATTTCACATCAGTACATCAAGATAGTTCCAGGGAAAAGCAATAAGAGAGTGCAGTATACAGTATTACAGATACAGGGCAAGTTCAGTGCAGGTAGGCAACAAAGTCATGATCAGGCTGGTCATGAGGCCACGAGTCCATCTTATCAGACAAAAGATCCATTAAATAGTCTTATAACAGTGGGATAGAAGCCATCCTTTGGCCTTGCAGTACATGCGTTCAGCCCTTTGTATCTTCTGCCCAATAGAAGGGGAGAGAAGGGACATCATCCAGGTTGCGAGTATTCTTTCACTCAGCCCTCCAAATAGGAATCAGGTAATTGCATGATTAATGGACATCTCAGCAGAGGATTTTCAGCAAATTTCAGACTAATTAATTTTATTTATTTATTTTTTGCCTATCTGAATAATTTTTGAAATCTGGTTCAAATCTGGGTTAAATTACCCTGAGTACACATAATTAGTCACTATGAAACTGACAAGTAGCTGATTGGAACATATTGTGTCCACTGATCAGAATACTAGATTTTTCTTAGTCTGATGCAATTATTTATTGATGTCTGATATGTTGTTAGCAAAGACTCCTCCTTAAATGTTAACTTTCATTCCTTTCAGATGCTTTGCTTCAGAACTACTCAGAAGGAAAACAAGGTATATACTATACATTCATTAGCCACTTTATTAGGTACACCTGATCACCCGCTTACTTAATCACTCAGTCATGGTAGCACCTCAATGCATATCGACATGCAGACATGGTCAAGAGCTTCGGTTGTTGTTCAGCCCAAATACCAGAATGGCGAAGAAATGTAATCAAAGTGACTTTGACCATGAAGTGATTGCTAGTGCCAGACAAAATGGCTTGACTATCTCAGAAACTGCCGATCTGAGATTTTCACACACAGCCATCTTGAAAGTTTACAGGGAATGAAAAAGTCTTGTTAATGAGAGAGGTCAGAGGAGATTGGCCCAACTGGTTCTCGCTGACAGGAAGGCGACTGTAACTCGAACAACCACGCATTGCAACTGTGGCGTGGAGAAGAGCATCTCTGATTTGTCAAGTCTTAGCAACATTTTCACAGAATTCTATTTCTGTTATATAGTACAGTGCTGATTTGGGAATTAAGATTACTTTAGTGTACTTATAACAAAATATCTGCTCAATTACAGTGAAATACATGCTTGGTAGCACGCACAATATTAAGGTCACCTTAAAGATATTGGAAGTACCTAGTCTTATATACTTTACTGGCAGTCTACAAATGATGCTAGGAAGGCAAACCAGCAGAATCAAAGACAGCAAAATAACAAAACAATGCCTTATTATCTGTAAAATATCACTGAAACATTCATATTCAAAATAATTAATTAAACTAATAAAATTAGTTAAATTATTAAAAGATTTTAAAAATAAAATTAAGATCCCGAAATGCATTAAAAGTGACTAAATATTTAAATAATTTCAATTGATTGATAAAAAAATAAATTCAACGAAACTTGAATTTCTCCCATTGTTTTCCATTCAAATGAATGGAACTACTAATCCTGAGCCAGTTCTAACCTGGCACAGGTTCAGCAGACAGATCCCTGGCAGGAGTGCTGGGAACTGTAGGAAGTTCACACTCAGTCACTGGATTGCTTGAAGGGTCCAACGTCAGAGGGCATATCACTTGTGAGCACCAGAGAACTCAGTTTCTAAATCAGCACACAACTTCCTGAGACACACAGGGGAAGTTCCATGTAGATCTGATTACATTTTTCAGGTAAATCTGAGCTAGGGTGTTAATCGTGACTCCCAGAGCCTCAGTTTCCAAACAAAGTTTACTTTTATCCAAACTTCATGCCATTAATTTTTGCATGCTTGGATTACTGTATTTACTGCATAACTATTACCCAAGGTGTAAAATATGCACAAGTATTTTTTTTAGTATTTAAACTAAAAAGTGAGGTATCATAAAAGAATTGAACCATAAAGTGTTTCTAAGAATATTTTGCAAAAAAAAAAGGGCCATATATTTAAAATAGCTGTAAGACAATGTTTCTAATTTGGAGTTATGTTAACATTTTTAAAATCTTGAACTCAGTATCAGACAGCATGTGCAAGAGAAACATAACATTTACTTCAGATGTGCAAGAACTATCAACTTGTTTAATCTCTGGAGCTACATCTTGACATTTCCTTTCCTCATTGTTGAAATCCCAAGAGTTTTTAAAAGCTCTTACCGGGAGTAAAACTCTATACTCCGTTTATGTTTCTTTAACTTGTTTTCTTTATACTGTTATAATCCCTGACCCATGCAGTTCCTTGTAAACATTCCCTATGGCCTACCAGAAGGTTTTTGTTAGTAGCAGCTGTCTAAAGGTTAATTTTGGTTTCCTATGATCGGTGCTTCCTCTGACACCCCTCCTCGCATCTCAGTCAGAGTGGGTACATCATAAGCATCTCCCATGGGGATCATGAATGAGACCAAATATTTCATTCAAATTTTATCCCAGAGTTAACATTATTTCCCTTGATGTTCCAGTATCCTGATCGAACCAAAACAGGACAAAATAGTCTGAAAGAAAGCTTTCCCATTTCCCCTTGTGTGTGTGTTTTAATGTCAAGTAAAATTAAATGAGATTTTACTTCTGGTTCAGAAGGAGCGTGGCCTTTTATACTGTAATTACACAGAAGATGAGAAGACACTCCCCTCCCCACCCCCAAGCCTTGCATGGCCAATCTACCATTAATCTGTGTTTCCAACCAGCTCATAGGTATTAATATGCATTGTTACATTTGGAAACAGCTGTTGCAGAGAACACCATAAATTACACGCCTGACAGGTGTGAACCTATACTGTGTTTATTGTAAAGCAAACCGTTTCACCTTCAGTTCCTTGTAAATATCAATATATTAAAGCTACAACTCTTTATGGGCTTTACCATGCCCAGATCACCATCATTTTTATGAGTTGCATCATTAAATTCTGCAGCTTGCACTGATTTCTTCTTTTAGAGCTTTATACTGATCTCTGCTTTCAGACCTCGAGGTCTCCTCTTTTGCCCACAGATTAAAGCCTATGGTCTTCCTGTGGCAAAAAAAAAGATGGAGTACAAAGCAACGCATTGTTTAAATACTATTTGCTTTGCAGCTTTATGCTAGATATTGTCTTGTGCTCAGCATTGTTGAGCTTTGCGATTTATCTAAATACTTCTTTCAGGCTTTACACCAAAGGCCACTTCTGTAGGGGAGTCCTTACTCTCCCCATCTGAAATGTGATTTTAACCAGGCACAAGTATAACATTGCCATGAGGTCAAACAGAACACCTAGTTCCTGGATGTATTCTTCTGTGTGCATACATCTACTGATGCCTCTGGACACATCTTCAGTGATGTTCCTGAAATCATCGGGTGTTTCGGGTCTTTCAACATCATACACCCACCTCCAGGTGACCCAGCCGGGGCTGATCAGACCCCTGCTTGTGTCCAGATGGCTCGCTACACATGACTCCATGGCTCCCCTCTCTTGAGCCACAGCCACCTTGAGGCCCTCTCTGCCGCATCGGTGGTATTGCGGATGGTTCTCCTCTTCCTCTCTCCCTCGTTGCCCAAATTGCTGAAGGCTCTGGCTAAGGAACGGGCTGTGAATCCCCTACAACCAACTTCCACTGGGAGACACCTTGCTCTCCATCCAGCCTGCTGGCAGTTGCTGACCAGTCCTGTGTACTTGGAGAGCTTCCTTTCAAAGGCCTCTTCCCATGGGACATAAACCTGCTCAAAATCTTACAGGCTTTAGAAAGTGAAAAAATATCAGCCCTCATTGCAAGCTATGAATAACAGAGCAAGTTTATTAAAATTAACAGGTAAAATGGGCCAGAAGACAAAAATAGCAAGCTAGATTATTTATTATATACATTATAACCTGCATTCCTTTGATATTACAAATAACAGAAGGTCTAATACTACCATGGTGAACCTAAGGGGTAAATAGTCTATTGTCACTTGTGTAGTCTGAAGTTCCATCCTTGGGCTTTTCTAAAATTTGCGTCTTTTTAAAACTGGTATGATTATTCATTGACTTTCTAAGCCCTCCCCATTGATTTTAATGATTAATAATGAGAATACTCATTTCTACTCAACCACAATGTTCAGTTCAAAGAACTGAAGGCACGGGTGAGGAGTTTATGTTTAATCACATTGCTCTGTGCTCCCTATACATGGCAATAGAAGTCAGTTCAGGTTCCAATGACGTATCGGTGGCTATGCTTCCTAATAGATGCAATCTCATTCTAACTGAAAAGGTTACATCACTGTAGATTTTCCCAAGTTAAATTCTCTAAAATATTAAGAAGAGTAATAAATATTCTTCCTGCAATACACTTTTTTATTTGTTAATTAGTTTAAATGAAGAGCTGTTACATTGTAGAAAATATTGATTTGTCGCTGGGAAAGAGAGCCTGTTTGAGATACTGAAGTGTTGGTTTGTGGACTCTAGTTTTGATAGACTCTGGATCAAGGACTCTTTGGGGCCTCTGCTTCTGTTTGCATGGTGGGGTCAGTGCTTCTACTGGCATGTGTGGGAGGGTCGTTACTTTTGCTGCAGCTTGTGCAAAGGGATAGGGAGAGGGTCTTCAATGTTTTTATCATTCATTCTATGGGGTTTCTTGTTTCGAGTATGTCTGTGAAGAGCCCGAATTTCAGGTTGTGTATTGCATGTGTTACGTACCCCGTAACAGGGTCACTTACCAACAAAGATAGAGAGGTCCGTTGAAGTCTGATGGTACTATTTTTAACAGTACTTATTGATAAAAATACACAAAAATAATATCAATGCAAACATACAGATAATATACGTCATCAATATTAAATCTAAAAGCGCGGGTATAATAATAATCAATAAGAAATAGCTCTATCGTTGTCTAGGGGATAATGTATTGTCCGATGGAAATATAAAAGTCACTTTAGTTCATTCAGGCTGCAGCCTTTGGTTGGAGAGAGAGACGATATTTTTAGAACTTGCCCATTTTCCTTTTTATGATGTCGATCCTTCGAAATGTCGTCGGTGGCGATCTCTTCTTTAGCTAAGCCGTCTTCCGTGGTAAGGCCTCAATCCCAGAGCAACGGGAAAGGACACACGTGGGCCTTCCACTGGCTGTCGCTATTAAACACTGTCACAGGATTTCCAGCGTTTCTCCTGGTGCGTCTAAAGGGGCTGTTCCCCAGACTCTCTTTTATGCTGACTCACAGGGTCTCAGATGTCAATCAGGTTGGGATGATGCAATCCCTCCACCAGCCCCCTCTGTTCATTGCCTGCGGGCTTCAATGAATCGTACAGTACTCAATACACAATTCCATCTCCAAGAGATAATGGCCGTTAACCGTGGCTTTGTCTCTTGGAGGCCCAGGACACATTCCAAACCTTGAGGAATCTGTGTGTGTCTCTCTCTCATTTCCTGGGTCCCAGACAAGAATTAATAGTGATCTTGTGATTCCCAAAAAGGAGGGGGCTAATTTGTACCCTTCAGCCCCTCAGAGTTGGGGCACAGGCGTAATACCCCCTTTCTTCAACATGTTTTTACCATCGGTAAAAACGAAGTAATAAAGAGTCTTACAGGATTTTAGAATCTAACACAATACAAAAGTTTTTTTTTCTCTACAGAGTAATACAGTTATACATTCAATTCAGCATCTAAGCAGTTAATGATTACATTGTCACTTCCTTTAATACCTTAACATCTTGTACCTTACTAAAGTCTTGTAGCATCAGACTCCAATTTAATAACCACCTATTTTTTATTTTTTATTTTCTTTAGCAAACAAAAACTAGAGTTGTCTTTATTATTCACATGCTTTGTCGAAATCCCTTAAAACCAGCTTCTGCTATTTAAAAATGGCGTCCCATTAACCCTCGCCTCTTTTCCGGTTAATTCTCTTGTGGTGAGCTTGTGCACCCTGGCAAAATAGGCTTTCGCCCGCTCCTTTCATAGGAGTTATTTTATCAACAATGTGTTGCAAACTTAGACCATTTTCCGAATTTCCACACAATTCTTTAATTTTATGCAAGGTGCTAGTTTTCTCTTCAGGATCCTTCAGGCTATTAGGTCTCAATGCCAGCGATCCCTCTTTGTTCAAATAGCATTTCGAATGCTGCGGTTTCACACCACCCTCTGGAATAACAATAGCGTGTGGGGCCCCTTTACCTTCCAACTCAACCTGTAATTGATTCACATGCTTGGTGGTACCAAGCCATTGTCTCTGTGGCCTGGTTGCTGCTTCTGATATCAATCCAGCCTTTAAATTTTCTTCATTCAATTTGGGAACTACACGTTTTCCTTTTCCTTCAATAATAATATTCACCTCACCACCTTTGATCTCCTCACTAACTTTTAACACACATTTGAGCACAAACACCTGGGAACTCTCACTTCCCACTATTACCAAGGTTAACTCTTTCTTCACTGAATCAAGTCCATCTGACCCACAAGGACTGCATTCCTTTTCAACTGAATCAAATACCTCAGACTTTTTCTGAGCTCCATTACTAGGCTCAGTACCACGTGCATCCACATCTTGGACACACTCAAATGGGACATTTGCCTCTTCCAGGCTTTCAATACCCATACTATGTTCAAATTCTAAATTCCCCTGATCCTCCCAGCTACTCTCTGGGCAACTCCCTTCCGGAGCAAACTCAACCCCATGGGCTGAAACAACCTCATCTGCCAACCCAGCAGACTTCTTAAAGGTCAGGGCACCCTTTTCATCTAGGACTGCCCTCATTACATTATCAGGAACACCTTTAGAATTTTCAACTTCTTCAAACAGTTCTGCCAAACCAGACAGATCATCCATGTCCAACTCTGGACCTTTTAACAGCTCTTTCTGTTTCTCATCTTTATTTCGTGCCTCTAGAACTTTTCTCCCTGCTAAGGGCAGGTCTACCTCCTCTCCCTTACTCTCTTTCACTTTACTACTCTTCGTTTTACCCCCCTCTAAACCCTTGTGGTACAGGGTCGGTAAAAGCATCTCAGCCAAATCAATACTGGCCGGATTTAAACTGCTCTCATTCTCAGCTGCCTTTCTCGACATGCTGTGAGTGACTGTGCATGCGGGATAGATCTTGGAGTCTAGGGGCCGGACCTCCACCGGCTGTCTCGTCAGCGTCATTGCTGACCAAACCTTACCACCGGCTAAATCATTACCCAGAAGGACGTCCGAGTCAGTTCTCGGGAATTCTGATCGCACCCCCATTTTAACTGGTCCAGATTCCAGCTCACAATTCATAATGATCCTATACAAGGGCACCATTTCTGTCTCTTTTCCTATTCCTTTCACAGCTACCATTCCCATCTTGCGACCAAAATCCAGTAGCTTACTGCTAATCAATGACAGTTCAGCACCCGTGTCTCTCCAGATCCGCACGGGAACTGGTGGGTCTCCCTCCCTCACAGACACGGTTCCGTTTGACATACAAGTCTCAGACCCTTCTCGTACTCTGTCTACCCGGGGATCTCTTGTTGATTTACTGATTACCACAGCACATCCTATAGGGACTGCTGCTTTCCCTTTTCCTGTCTCCTTCCTCGGAGCAAAGCACCTAGATGCAATATGTCCCCCCTTTCCACAATTAAAACAGGTCAAGCCCGGAAATCTCTGGTCTTCTTGCCTCTTCCCCTCAATCTTACCACTAGCTCCCGGCAGGACCTCTGCCTCAGCCGGTGGGCTTTCTGTATTGTTCCCACGGTCTCTCTGGGAACCTTTATTCGAGGAAAACTTTGTCTTGTGGGTTAGGGCATATTCATCTGCGAACCTAGCAAATTCGGAGATGGACTTATTCGGCTTCTCATTCAAATACATCCGGATATCCTCCGAAACACCACTTTTAAATTCCTCAATCAGAATTAACTCCCTGAGACGGCAAAAGTCCTCTTCCACTATTTCTGCCGTACACCAACAATCCAAGAGCACACCCTTCTCATAGGCAAACTCAGTATATGTCTGATTCCACCCTTTCTTTAAATTTCTGAACTTTTATCTATACGTTTCAGGTACCAATTCGTAAGTCCAGAGAATGGCCTCCTTTACTTTGGCATAATTCTCTGCCTCTTCCTCCTCCATGGGCAATGCCAGATATGCTCGTTGTGCCTTCCCTTTTAACACACTTTGTAACAATGCCACCCACTGCTCTTTGGGCCACTTCTGATTCACTGCCACCTTCTCAAAAAGCAAGAAATAACTATCAACATCTGTCTCTTCGAATGGAGGTACTAACCTCAACTCCCGACTAACATTAAACCGCTCCTCTCGGTCTGACCCTTGATCTCTTTGCTCTTGCTTTAACTTCTCCATATCCAAGTCATGTTGCCTCTGTTTCTCTGCCTCCTCATACTCTCTCACCTTCTTGGCTCTCTCCTTTTCTTTCTCAGCTCTCTCCCTCTCTTTCTCAGCTGCTTCCAGCTGTTTTAGCTGAATTTCATGCTCTCTTTGTTTCTCAGCTCTGTCCTGCTCTTTTTTCACCTCTAACTCCTTTAGCTGGAGCGCATGCTCCCTTTGTTTGTCGGCCCTTTCTTTCTCTCTCTCGGCTCTTTCTTTCTCCTTCTCAGCTGCTTCCAGCTGCTTTAACTTAATTGCATGTTCCAACCTTAATTTCTCCAACTCTAACTGAGCTGTCCCTCTAGCTGGTACCTTTTCAGGGATATTTTCCAATACCTCAGCTGCAAACACATTCTTCCCAATATAATACTGAGTTATGGCCCTTCGCACCTCCCTCTTTTTCATTGACAACCTCATCTCTGTGAGGTTTAGTCCCTTCGCCATATTTATCAAGTCCGATTTGGTGGCCGCCTCTAGCGCCTCCAGAGTCGGGTTTTCTATAAATTCATCCACATCCATCATGTTGGTTTCCCAACTGGCTACCCGCGTACCAGATCCAAGTTTGGACTTACAAGCCTGATTCACTGGACCCCCAATTTGGTGTCAAATCCCGGATGAGCCCCCAAGTTGTTACGTACCCCATAACTGGGTCACTTACCAGCAAAGATAGAGAGCTTTGTTGAAGTCTGATGGTACTATTTTTAACAGTATTTATTGATAAAAATACACAAAAATAATATCAATGCAAACATACAGATAATATACGTCATCAATACTAAATCTAAAAGCGCGGGTATAATAATAATCAATAAGAGATAGCTCTATTGTTGTCTAGGGGATAATGTATTGTCCAATGGAAATATAAAAGTCACTTTAATTCATTCAGGCTGCAGCCTTTGGTTGGAGAGAGACACGATGTTTTTAGAACTTGCCCGTTTTCCTTTTAATGATGTCGATCCTTCGAAATGTCGTTGGTGGTGATGTCTTTTTTTGCTAAGCCGTCTTCCATGGTAAGTCCTCAATCCCGGGCAACGGGAAAGGACACACGTGGGCCTTCCATCAGCTGTCGCTATTAAACGCTGTCACGGGATTTCCAGCATTTCTCCTGGTGCGTCTAAAGGGGCTGTTCCCCAGAATCTCTTTTATGCTGACTCACAGGGTCTCGGATGTCAATCAGGTTGGGATGATGCAATCCCTCCACCAACCCCTCTGTTCATTGCCTGCGGGCTTCAATGAATAGTACAGTACTCAATACACAATTCCGTCTCCAAGAGATAATGGCCGTTGACCGTGGCTTTGTCTCTCGGAGGCCCAGGACACATTCCAAACCTTGAGGAATCTGTGTGTCTCTCTCTCTCATTTCCTGGGTCCCAGACCCGAATTAATAGCAATCTTGTGATTCTCAGAAAGGAGGAGGCTACTTTGTACCCTTCGGCCCCTCAGAGTTAGGACACAGGCGTAACACATACATACTCTGATATTAAATGAACCTTTTAACCCCACAGTATTGCAAACAATTCTCATTACCACACTACTGGAAGGATGTGGTAGCAACAGAGGGGGTGTGGATGAGGCTGTTGCCTGGAATGTAAGACTGTTGTTATACGGAGAAATTGGACAAGCTGGGTTTACTCTCACAGGAGCATGGAATGCTGTGATGTGACCTTCCATAAATTTAAACTTATGAGGACCATAGGTGGAATAAATTTTCAGAAACTTTTAGCTAGGGCACAAGTGTCTGAAATGCATGCTGCAGGCATAAGGCGAGAGAGGAAAAATATAAAAAGACGATCTATGGGTAAGAAGTTTTTTACACAGAGGGTGATGAATGTCTGGCATGAGCTGTCAGAGGAGATAGTAGAGGCAGATATTGCAACATTTAAAAGGCAGTTGGACAGGTCCTGGATGGAAAAGATGTAGAGGGATATAGTCCTCATGCGGGAAAATGAGATTAGCATGGACAAGCATCACCTTTGGCATGAACCTTTGGCAAATACCATCATTCTCACAATCCCTGATTGAAAAGTTGCAGAACCTGGGCCTCTGTACCTCCCTCTGCAATTGGATCCTCGACTTCCTAACTGGAAGACCACAATCTGTGTGGATTGGTGATAACATATCCTCCTCTCTGACAATCAAGACTGGCACACCTCAGCGATGTGTGCTTAGCCCACTGCTCTACTCTCTATATACACTTGACTGTGTGGCTAGGCATAGCTCAAATAACATCTATAAATTTGCCGATGATACAACCATTGTTGGTAGAATCTCAGCTGGTGACAAGAGGGCGTACAAGAATGAAATATGCCAACTAGTGGAGTGATGACACAGCAACAGCCTGGCACTCAATGTTAGTAAGACAAAAGAGCTGATTGTAGACTTCAGGAAGTGTAAGACGAAGGAACACATACCAATCCTCATAGAGAGATCAGAAGTGAGAGAGTGAGCAGCTTTAAGTTCCTGTGGGTCAAGATCTCTGAGGATCTAACCTGGTGCAAACATATTGATTATATATATACTTACAGTAATTGATTGATTTCTACATTATCATGTATTGCATTGAACTGCTGCTGCTAAGTTAACAAATCTCACCACACATGCCAGTGATAATAATCCTGATTCTGATTTTGATTCCTTGTCTTAGAAGTGTTTCGTATCTGGCATGTCTTGTTGACTGACATCCATTTTGTATACCAAAGAACATTAATCTATTGTCAGCTTTGGATGTAAACAACTTATTGGAGAATTGTACAACACAGAAACAGGCCCCTTCAGCTTACCATGTTCAGAATCAGAATCAGGTTTATCATCACCAGCATGTGACATGAAATTTGTTAACTTAGTAGAAGCAGTTCAATGCAGTGCATAGTCTAGCAGAGAGAAAAATAATAAATAAATACGAAAATCTTATTCAGTATACTTTGTACAGAATACATATGTTGAATAAAACAGACATACTGTATATTAAAAAAAAGTGAGGTAGTATCCAAGGATTGAATGTCCATTGAGGAATTGGATGACAGAGGGGGAAGAAGCTATTTCTGAATCGCTGAGTGTATGTCTTCAGGATTCTGTACCTCCTACCTGATGGTAACAATGAGAAGAGGGCTTGTCCTGGGTGCTGGGTGTCCTTAATAATGGACATCGCCTTTCTGAGTCACCACTCCTTGAAGATGTCTTGGGTACTACAGAGGCTAGTACCCAAGATGCAGCTGACTAATTTTACAACTTCTTGTAACTTCTTTTGGTCCCATGCAGTAGCTCCCCCCTCCCATTCCAGACAGTGATGCAGCCTGTCAGAACGCTCTCCATTGTACATCTGTAGAAGTTTTTGAGTGCATTTGTTGACATACCAAATCTCTTTAAGCTCCTAATGAAATATAGCCACTGTCTTGCCTCCTTTTTAGCTGTGTCGATATGTTAGGACCAGGTTAGATCCTCAGAGATCTTGACTGCCAGGAACTTGAAATTGCTCACTCCACTTTTGATCCCTCTGTGAGGACTGGGATGTGTTCCTTCATCTTACCCTTCCTGAACTCCACAATCAGCTCTTTCATCTTACTGACAATGAGTGCTAAGTTGTTGCTGCGACACCACTCAACTAGCTGGTGTATCTTGCTCCTTTACTCTCTCTCATCCCCAGCTGAGATTCTACCAGCAATGTTGTATCATCAGCGAATTTATAGATGGTGTTTGAGCTATACTTAGCTACACAGTCATGAGTATAGACAGAGTACAGCAATGGGCTAAGTACGCACCCCTGGGGTGCGCCAGTATTGATCGTCAGCGAGGAGGAGATATTATTACCAATCTGCACAGATTGTGATCTTCCAGTTAGGAATTCGAAGTCCAATTGCAGAGGTAGGACCAGAGGTCCAGGTTCTGTAACTTATCGATCAGGACTGTCAGAATGATAGTGTTAAACAGTGAGCAATAGTCAGTGAACTGCATCCTGGCATAGTTATTTGTATTGTCCAGATGATTTGTGAAGGCCCTGTGAAGAGCCATTGAGATTATGTCTGTTATAGATCTATTGTGGCAATAAGCAAATTGTAGAGGGTCCAGGTCCTTGCTGAGGCAGGAGTTCATTCTAGTCATGACCAACCTCTCGAAATATTCCATCACCATAGATGTGATTGCTACTGGGCAATAACACTTGTACATGAAATCAAGCAAAATAACAACATTAAATGCCTCAATCCAAGCTATCAATATTTACCACCATCCAAAGTAAAATACCTTTTGTTCTTGCATAGCAATATCCTAAATTACTGGCTTGTATTTCAGGATGTAACAGAAGCCATAAACATAGTGAATTGAATAACGATATATAAACACATGCCAAAATGTTGGAAGTCCAGAATAACACATACAAAATGCTGGAGTTATTCAGCAGGTCAGGCAGCATCTATGGAGAGGAATAAACTGTTTATTCTTTTGAATAGCAATATA
Source organism: Hypanus sabinus (assembly GCF_030144855.1). Classification (NCBI taxonomy): domain Eukaryota; kingdom Metazoa; phylum Chordata; class Chondrichthyes; order Myliobatiformes; family Dasyatidae; genus Hypanus; species Hypanus sabinus. Next base: position 33,618,527 of record NC_082722.1, read on the forward strand.
CTTGTAATGACAGTATGATGGAAGTGGTTGAGGAATGAGGAACAATGGGATTATTTTATTTATGCTAAAGAAGGCAAATGAGTCTTAACCTCAATTTTATTCTTAGTTTTCTGGTAATGCCTTCAAAATTTGAATATCTCTGCCAGGCTTTTCAGATGAAGGGTCTTGATCTGAAGCGTCAACTGTCCATTTCCCTCCACAGAAACTGTCTGATCATCCGAGTTCCTCCAGCAGTTCATTTTTACTCCAGATTCCATCTTTTGCAGCCTCTTGTTGCTATTAGGATATACAGTATCGGTCCCCAGTGTTCCATTCTCTCGATTTCCTCTCCAACCTGGCTACACAGGCAGGAGACACAGGCTCCAACTCCAGTACTTCCATATCTTACCAACAGTTGATGGATAGCTGAATTATTTGTCCTTATCATAGGCTACAAGCCTTCAGTTTTATGAGTTTTATGTATGCACTCTGCCCATAGGCAATGTTAGACCTCGTTTCTTGATCGCAGGACATGTTGTTCAATGCAGCAATATTTTTTTGTATCCCAGATATCAAGATGTAACTCCTTGTGCAAAAAAAAAAATACCAACTCTTATATTCATTTGAGAAATGACACCTATGCTTCAATGAATTCTTGAATATAGAAGAATGGTGTATCAAAATGTGGTTAAATATCCCTGAAATTCATTGTGCATAGTTTTCAAAGCTGAAACAACTGTATTCTTCTGGCCTATGGCAAAGTCAGCATGTTATCACTCAACAACAAGAGCACCAATGTTATAAACAGATGGTGGGAAAGCATTTCTTAACTCAGCTATGAGCCATACATCTGGTTAAATATCCTTCAGTTGTTCCATGCACAGAACTTGTCAGTAAATCACCGTTTGTTCAGATCTTAATACAGCAATAAATCTGCAGTAAATTAAAAAAAAAACAAGTCAGCTACGTATTACAAATACAAGTAAGTGAACAAGAATTTCAATTGATGCTTTCATCAGAGATATTGTTCTTAATGTAATTTGCCAGTTAGCCATTCAAAACCTTTAACAAAACTGTAAGAATGTAAGATTTGAAGAAAAGTTGGACTAATCTTACAAAATGTATTGCAATTATGTTTGTGAAGCTTGTTTCTTTGTGATTGTGACATATCTGCCATTTTTTTAATACCTTGTGCAACAGAGCATTCACATGAAATTTAAAATGTAATTCGTTCATCTTTGATCGCTGTACAATGGCTTGCTGTGCCTTCTCTGAGATGGAACTCTGAAATTACATCTTACTTTCCTACATAGATGTGTCAGTGAAACAGCCGCAGACTTAATAGCAAATCATCATGTCATGTATTCTTCAATTCGCCCATATTGAAAAAAATCATGTCACGATTAAATTAAATTTTCCCAAAAGTTCAAAGGTAACAATATTTTCCCCTTTATTTTTCCTTTATGAATAAATGCCTTTAAGCACCCAGTTTCATTAAGTGTTGGCTGTACATTAAATAGCTTATTACCTTGAAAATAACTTAATTTTTATAGTAAAAAGAAATGATCTGACAGTGAAGCCAAGTACCATGCAGTTTATATTAAGTGGTGTCAAAAGTAAACAACAGCAATAATTATTAAAATCAAGAAAAACATCACTAAAAAGTATATCCAAGCTTTTGCTTAGGCAAGGTGAGGTACACTTCATTTCAGCAAATTGTATTTGCAAAGTGTCTGTAATACTGAAAATATCCCAAGGCATTTCACATATAAGGAAAAGGCAAAAAAAAAGTAAACCTGAGATTAAAGGAGATTAATATGCTATGCTCATTAAGTTTCATGGAATCCCTTGAAAGCCCAAAAGGTGAGTACACAGGTATTAAGTGTGAGATATTGCATTCAGAGCAGATAAATGAGGATAAGATGTTTACAGTACATGAGAGTACCCTGGGGTAAGTTGGAGAACAGAAGTCTCTGAAATTGGCATTGCAGGTAGATAGGCTGGTGAAGAAGGCTTTTGGCATGTTAGCCTTCGTGAGTCAGAGGAATGAGTATAGAGGTTATGGTATTATGTTAGAGTCGTACAATATGTTGGAGAGTTGGTGAGTCTGCATCCGGAATAATGCTCACAATTTTGTTCACCCTGCTGGTGGAGAGATATTGTTAAGCAGGGAAGAGTGCAGAGGAGATTTACGAGGATGCTGCTCGGACTCGAGATAGTGAGTTTTGGAGGGAGGATGAGCAGGTTGAGACTTTATTGATTGGCGTATAGGAGAATGAAGAGTTATTATAGAGGTATATAAGGTCACAATCAGCATAGACAGGAGCACAGTCTTTTTCCAGGGGTTGACGAATCAAAAGGTAGAGGTTAAGTGGGAGACATTTGATAGGAACCTGAAGGGCAACTTTTGTATCCAGAGCTTGGTCAGTATATGGAATGAGCTGCCAGAGGAAATAGTTGAGGGAGGTACATTAGCAATATTTTAAAGGTACATAAGTGAAGATGTACGGAGATTATGGGCCAAATGTAGGCAAATGGCACTAGCTTAGATGGAAATCTTAGTCCGCATGGCCCAGTTCGGGCGAAGGGCCTGTTTCTGTGCTATATGACTTTATGACTATGACTAAGGTATACGTATTGTAGCATATCTGATCCAGCTCTGATTTGATTAGACAAGTGGAAGTAAAAATAACCAGTACATTCAGTTTCAATGTGATTCTCTAAGCCTCAGACAGTAGGATCGTAAGTCTGAACATTGTCTGGGTCCTCACCGTCCATTATGAATGAGGAACTGAAGTGTTGCTGTGTTAAGAAATACACTCCAAGAAGAATTTATTGTCCTGAAGATGACACTACCATCCAAACAGTGAGGACAACCTGATTTAATGAGACTCATTGGTAAGCACTCTCAGCAACAGCAAGTGAAGATTACAATGAACTTATTATAATAGTGTTTATTCTCAGTGTGAAAATGTGACTTTTCACTCTGACTTAGTGGTGATCAAGTAATGATAATTTTGGCAATTTATAATTGATAATTTAAAGGAGGTTAGCAGTAACATCATTGGGACTGCATCAAATGGACAGTGGTGACCATAACCATTACTATGATTCCATTGATCATTTGATCTCAGCAACCAGCTTCACTGAGGGTGAATGTTACCACATTTGGTCAATGTTGTCATGGTATCAATAGCAGTTTTCTAACCTTGCTACTGCCATTCATCTCTTGTATCTATTTTATATCAATACATGCAAGGGTTCTTAAGCTGAGTAACTCTGGCTGAACCTAAACAGAAGAGGTGATTGATAATCTCTAGTGTTATTTGAAAGCTCAGTAGATCAATCCTTCTGTGAAGAGAGTGTCTCTGGAGATGACTAACATGACCACATCCAGAAGTTTCAGAAGCAGAAAGATGAAAGCTTCATAGGAGACATCTATCTATGAGTCAGAGGTTCAAACAACTGCTTCTCTGAGGAGATTAATCTCTTTTCCATCCAACACTGTAATCTCAACATTCTCCAGCCTACCAAACTCCAGCTCTGTTACTCCTTCATCCAAAAGTAGCAGGAAAGGTAGATGATTTCTCACTTTGCAAAAGAAAAAATGCATTGGGCTTAGTTAAACTTGAGAAGAATTGGCAAAGGGTTGTTCAGTTTAGTTCTTCAAACTTATGAAAGGTTTGATAGAGTGGATGAATGGAGAATATTTCCAGTTGTGGAGAAGAGTGCAACAAAATGCCATCGATATAAAATAGTCACCAAGAAATCAATAGGGGATTAGAAGGATTTACCCAAAGAACAGTAACACATCCGAACCAATACATGTTGTCTCAATGAATTTCCAAGATGGCAGTGCGATGCAGCTTGTAGCGGCCACTCTGGAACTGATTATCTGTTATTTGTGAAGTGGGGTGCCGTGCACAATCATAATTGATTGAAAACGGATGTGGGAGCATGGAGGAACATCAGGAAATCTCCAGGAAGACCTTCTTCGTTGCTGCTGCAGCTGTGAGGTCTGGGTCTCTGCTGAGAAGAACAGGCCCCCAGTCCCCGGGGTCGCGTTGCCAGTGGCAGTTGGCGGGGACGTCTTAATATGCTCGGCAGAGGATGGAGCTCAGAGAAGCTGTGCCGGAGGGGATGGTCAGAGACTCGGAGGTTTGACGGACTCAGAGTCCACTGCAGTCAGGTCGCTTTCGGCGTGTGCTGCGTCTGCGAGGCTGAGTCGGCGGCGCTGTGGAAGTCCATAGCGGGGGTATTCCCTTCTGCCGCCAGCGTGGGATGGCGAGTCTGTCGGGAACCTGGGGACTTGTGGAAACTGTGTGGTGATTTCTTTTGAACTTATAGTCCTTTAACATCTTTGGACTATTTTTACTGTGCCCATAGTCTGTTTTTTATCAATTATGCTATTGTTTGCACTGTTGTAACTATATGTTGTAACTACGTGGTTTTGTGCAGGTCTTGTAGCTTTAGTTTTTGGTCTTGTTTGTCTGGTGGATTTGGAGCTCCTTTCCGGGGAACACGCTAAGACGGTAGCGCAATATTAATAAACAGCCTCTCCAGACTCTGGATTGGGGATTGCCAAACATTTCTAGTGTAGTCTGTTTTGTCATATGCTTTTGTGATATCATTCTGGAGGAACATTGTCTCATTTTTTAACTGCATTGCATTTGTGGTTTCTAAATGACAATTAACTGAATCTGAAGCAGCTGCTTCAGTAAGCCAAGTTTCATAGAAATAGTTCCTGATGAAGGGTCTTGGCCCAAAGTGTTGGCTGTTTACTGTTTTCTATAAATGCTGCCTGACCTTCTGAGTTCTTCATGCATTTTGTGTGTATTGCTTTGATTACCAGAATCTGCGGATTTTCTCTTGTTGGTCACCTTCAATTTCTTCATAGGTTCTAATTTGTTGAAGTAGTGAAATTATTTCATTTTCGCTTCACGTTGTTTCTATGACTCCAATACTGCATGCTTGAAACCACAATGAGCTGAACAGTTTTGAAAAGTCTTACTGCTTATTTCTCCCTAACTCTCATTGACAATAATCACTGAGTGATCCCCACTTCATTGCCAATAGGAGAATCCAAGAAGATCATAAGAGGTGAAAAGGGCTAGGGTCCCAGGGGATCTTCAATGCAGTAATACTTTTCAGAATGTGACCATAGAGAGCTACTAAATTCAAAGTCCAAATAATCTGGAACAGCTCCAAACTGTTCCAAGCTCCAAGCTCCAAACTCCAAATGAATACATACCTTAAGACAAAGGAGCAGAATTGGGCTATTCAGTCAATTGAGTCTGCTCCACCATTCCATATGACTGATCCCAGATCCCTTTCAACCCCATACATCTGCCTTCTCGCCATATCCTTTGATGATCAACCTCCATCTTAATTAAACCCATTGACCTGGCTTCCACCGCAAGGCACAGCATTCCACATATAACATTAAGTAAAGTTTCTTCAAAATTTCCAGAACAAAAGAACATCCCAATTCCTGTCAAAAATGTTTTCCTGAGAATCATCCAGATAAACGACATAATGTTTAAACATTTATTGCAGGAACTTCTTTCACTACTGATACCTTTGGGCTCTTGCCTTGGATTCACGGGTGAGTTTCAGCAAGTTCAGCAAATGGACAAATTGAAAGTTAATTCAGAAACTGTAGATAGCAATTAGTAATCAGTTATCTCATTTCAATTGTCATGTACTTCTCCTACGTGTGTTTCTCAGGAACATTCCGGTGGACTAAGGAAGTCACAGAGGTTTACAGTACATTGTGGGGTTTTTTTGTGGATTTAATGCCTGCATGCCCCCATACTCTCCTGTCACAGGGGTTAAATATGCACAGCATTTATCACTGGGTAACTAACCTAACCAACTTAGACAGGGTCATTCACTCAGGAAAAAAGGAGATTGAGGTGAGATTTAACTGGGATGTATGATATTATGAACAGTGTAGAGAGGATAAACAGAAGGTATAGATTTTATTTAATTGGTAGAATTAATAAGGGGAATTGAGAAAAATATTTCAGTCGACAATCAGTGAGGGTGCAAAACTCATTGCCTAAGGTGAGGTGGTGGCAGACACATACTCCATGTTTGAAAACTGCTTGGCTTACAGAGCAATAGACCAAAAACTGTCAAGTTGGATTAGCCTAATGCACATTTTTGTCCAGAATGAAGACATTGAATGCTAATGGTAGTCATTGGGAACTGGGGAGATTGAATCATTAGGAGTTCCTTTGAAGCTACATCAAACAAATAGGAAGGAAAATATTTTGGCCATAACTACAACAATATCTGAGAACAAAATTTTATCTTACTGGTATTATGACACTGGGGAAATCACACCCAGAACATTGTGTCTAGTTTGATCATTCTTTCCTAAAGAAAAATATAGCTGTGATTGACGAAGTGCAACAAAGGTTTAGCAAATCCATTAGTAGGATGGAAAATGGTTGCGTCTGCATAGAGGAGCTTTACGATCTTGGATTTAGAAAAAGAGAGGTGATCTCATTAATAACTGTGAAGTTCTGGGGCTTAACAGACTAGAATGATGTTCCCTCTGATCAGAATGTCTATCCAATAGGAGTTGAAGGTTCATTTGCTAAATATATTCACAGCAGAGATTCATAGATATTTAAATATTAAAGAAATAAAAAATAGTCCTTAGGATGGTAAAAGATATGATGATAAAAATTATAAAAGAGGCTTCATTCATGTTCATTATTCTGGTTGTAGCTGCTCTGAACTTTCAGTTTTAAGCTAGAGCTTGATAGAAAGTGTACAGGGGTAATGTTAGATTTGTTCCTAGTTAGATCTCAAAAAGTTTGGATGAGAGAACTGAAAACGTTTGCAGCTTAGGTGGATGGCATTAATTGTACAGGCAAATAATTCTGGAAGAAGCCGAATATTGCAAAGCTGATCCTTGACAAATTTCATTTAAGTGGATCAAATTAAAAATTGTAGATGCAGGAAGGCCACACACTTAATTTGTTTATGCAGTGAAGGCATCTCTTGAAGTGAACTAAGAACTTGAAAGCAGATATTAAGTCCCTGAAATATTTTCTGTAGTGTAAAGCAGCAATTAATAAGGTAGACGTTTATAGTGCATTGCCGGAAGCACAGGCCAAACAAGTTACAATATCTCTGGAATATATTAGAAAAGGGTGCAATTGGAATTTTGCTGCCATTTAGAAGAGAGATAATCAAATAGAAAGGTTTACAAAGAATTAATTTACAACTTCAGACCTCAGTATTCTGAAACTGCAGACACAATTAAGGTTGATTTCTTGAGAAAAATAATTAGTGAAAAGGCACCTGATTTTAGTTTATTAATGTTTCATAATGAGGAATTAAATGTCAAGTGGAAAGTTAAATATTTTGAAGTGAATCTTGACTATATGTCTGGAGGACATGGTTTCAAAATTAGGCGACTGCATGCTAAATTAGAAATAAATGGGAACTTTTACTAACAAGCGTTGACATGTCGATGAATTTGCTATTGAGTTCAGGCAGTATGCAGATTGCTGCAACAGTGTTATAAAACCATTTTTGTTCTTGGAGCAAAACTTACATCTAAAAACAAATTATATTAACCAATTTTAGGATCTTAAGCAATAATCTATTGGTCATCAGACGAAATAGATGGATTGTCTTAGTTTTACTGCACAAATCTTATTTAAAAGCCCTTTTTCCTGAAGCTACCAATTTTTGTTACATCTAATATTGATTGGGTAAAACGATGTATTAAGGAAGTAAACTAAATTTGTTGTACAAGATTGAATGCTCAAGATTTGTGGCTGTAACAAATAGCTCAAACAGATAGCAGAAATACATGGAAGGTTTATCTGTAACAAAAAACACACCGAAAGTAGATTACTGAAAATACTTAACTGCAAATCAATTTTTTTAAAGTTCTTTCCTCAGTTACAAATCAACTAGCACCTTACTACTTCCTGGGTGGCCATATCTCTGAGAACCTAACCTTGATGCGACATATTGATGCAGCTAGAAAGAAGGCAAGGCAGCAGCTATACTGAGGAGATTTGGGTTGTCACCTAAAACACTCGAAAACTTCTATAGACCTACTGTGGGGAGCACTCTGGTTGTCCGCTTCATTATCTGGTATGGAGGGGAGGGCTACTGCACAAGATCGAGGTAAGCCGCAGAAAGTCATAAAATTTGCAGCTCCACTGTATCCAAGACATCTTCAAGGAGCAGTACCTCAGGAAGGTGATGTCCATCATTAAGGACCCTCATTACCAAGGGCATGCCCTCTTCTTATTGTTACCGTCAGGAAGGAGGTACAGAAGCCTGAAGCCACACACTCCGTAATTCAGGAGCAGCTTCTTCACCTCTGTCATCTGAGTTCTAAATGGATATTACACCCATGAACACAACCTCACTACTTCTTTTAATTTCTTTTTCTGCACTACTTATTTTAATTTAACCATTTAATGTACATATATACTTACTGTCATTCAGTTTTTTTCTGTATTTATCATATATCACATTCTAGTGCTGCTTTAAATTTAACAAATTTCACGACATATGCCAGTAATATTGAACCTGACTCTGATTCTGAAATATAACAGTCTGTCCTGCTCTCACTTTCTATCCAAAAGCTGCAATGTCCTGTCAGATGAAATGATATAATTGTTATATATCACAGTTGGAGTCATTCAGAACAGAGCTAGGCCCTTCAGTCCAACTGGCCCATTGTTAAGTAAAAGAAGACAAAAACAACTTTGTGTTTAAATAATTTTGTGACAAGCTCAAAATCACAGCTCCTTAACTGCACATCTGTAAATGAATCACAACAGGATGTTCCAAACCACTTTAGATCTATTTAAATATTTCCCATGAATTATCACTTTTTAATGTAATATGCGCCAAAACCAGTCTCACCACCATCATTTTAAGTCAACTCGATAATGATTTGTAATGATGGTGGGGGAAGATAACTGTTGTACAGTTTTGTTAATGCCCACTTAAGCATCCAACTATGAATCTTGGTTTAACACTTCATTTAAAGGCAACAGTAGGTTCTTTAGTTCTAAATTACTTTGTTTGCCAAGATTTTGCGCACAGGTCTTGGGGTTGACACTCAAATCCATTAATTGTTGACTTGGAATTATGAGTTTTCTGCCCCAGAGGCAAGGCTGTATTCATGATGACAGGAAAGAGTGTGTGGAAAAAGTAATATTTATATTTTGTGAAGGTAAAGCTGTGGGTGTTGTCTAAGTGGATTTCATTAAGAAATATGACAAAGTTTCTCATAGTAGGCACAGCCAGAAGATTAATATCATGGGATCCATGATGACTTGACCATTTGGATTCAGAATTTGTTTGGTCATAAAAAAGAAACAGAGGTCTGTGCTCATGGGGACTCAGTGGGAAGAATGGATTTTTTTGGTTGGCTACCAGTGACTCGTAGTGTTCAACAGGGGTCAATATTGGCACTGATACTTTTCACATTGTTCGTCAATGATTTAAACGGTGAAATTGATGGTTTTGTGGTAAAGTCTGTGGATGATACAAGATAAGTGGAGGTGTAGGTAGTGCTGAGGAAGTAATGTGATTGGCCCAGGACTTGGGCAAATTGGAAGAATGGGCAAAAAAGTGGCAGATGGAACACAGCGTTGGAAAAAGTATGATAATGCATTTTGGAAAAAGGAACAATAGTGCAGACTATTATCTAAATAGGAAGAAAATACAAACATCAGAGGTGAAAAGTGATTTAGGAGTTCTCATGCAAGACTCCCAGAAAGTTAACTTACAGGTTGAGTCTGCGGTAAAGAAGACAAATGCAAAGTTAGCATTTATTTCAAGGGTAATAGAATATAAAAAACAAGAAGATGGTATAAGATACTAGTCAGGCCACACTTCGAATATTGACATTTCTGGACTCCTTATCGCATAAAGAATGTACTGTCATTGGAGAGAGTCCTGAAGAGGTTCACGAGGATGATTCCGGAATGAAGGGGTTAACATATGAGGAGTATTTTGCAGTTTTGGGCCTGCACTCACTGGAATTTATAAGAATACTTGGGCATGTCATTGAAACCTACCAAATATTTAAAGGCCAAGATAAGGTGGAAGTGAAAAGGATGGTTTCTTTTGTGGGGCTATCTAGAACTAGAGGGCACAGCCTGAAAATTGGGGGTGACAATTTTTGAACAGAAACAAGGAGGAATGTTTTTAGCCACAGAGTGGTGAATGTGTGGAATGCTGTGCCATAGACTGTGGTGGTGGCCAAGTTCATCTGTATATTCAAAACAGAAGTTGATAGATTCCTGATTGGTCAGGGTATCAAGGACTATGGTGAGAGGGCAGGTGTATGTGATTGAACGGAATCCAGGATCAGCCATGTTGAAATGGTGGAGTGGACTCAATGGGCTGCTCCCATGTCTTATGGTGTTATAGACAAGAAATCCCCGTTCTGTAATTTCTTCTGAAATGACACAATCTAAAGTTGCATATGAGGAATGGATGCATGTTTGAGTCAGCAGTTCAAAGAAACTAGATAAATCATAATTAAAATTCTGTTTGCTTTTCAGTTTTAACACTGGTGTGAGATAGAATATAGTTAACTAAGTTCTTCCTGATAACACAGAGCTGTTACAAGGATGCTGCCTGGATTGGGGAGCATGCCTTATGATAATAGGTTGAGTGAACTCGGCCTTTTCTCCTTGGAGTGACGGAGGATGAGAGGTGACCTGATAGAGGTGTATAAGATGATGAGATGCATTGATTCTGTAGATAGTCAGAGGCTTTTTCCCAGGGCTGAAATGACTAGCACGAGAGGGTACAGTTTTAAGGTGCTTAGAGTAGGAACAAAGGAAATGTCAGGGTTAAGTTTTTATGCAGAGAGTGGTGAGTGCGTGGAATGGGCTGCTGGCGATGATGGTGGAGGCGAATATGATAGGGTCTTTTAAGAGACTCCTGGACGGGTACATGGAGCTCAGAAAAATAGAGGGCTATGGGTAACCCTAGGTAATTTCTAAGGTAAGTGCATGTTCTGCACAGCTTTGTGCTGTAGGTTTTCTATGTTTCTATATTTTACTCCAGCAAATAATTTGAAATCTCCAGAGAGAAAGCATTCAAAACAAAACAAAAGCTGGAGGAGGAAATTGCACAGAAGAAGATTATGGTTTTATGGACCTATTCCAGTTGGAGGTCTGTGACTTGTGGGTGTTCTGCAGGGATCCATACTGGAAACCCTGCTGCTTATGAAATTGAGTGACCTGGATGAAATGTGGATAGATGGGTTACTAAATTTGTAGGTGATGTGAAAGTGGGTGGTGTTGGGGATAGTGCAGAAGGATAGCCTAAGGATATGGTGGAATACAGATTAGTTGCAGTATGGGTTTGCTACAGGGAGTTGTAAAGTTAGTCATCTCTATTCTGGGTACTAGCTTGCGTAATATCTAAGACATCTTCAAGGATGGATGCCTCAGAAAAGCAGTATCCATTACTAAGGACCCCCAAAACTTAGGACAGGCAGGTAAACTGAAGGAGAATCTGCAAATATATTAAGAACAAAAAGGCAGCAAGGTACAAGCAAAACACAAAATGCTGGAGAAACTCAGCACACCAGGCAGCATCTATGGAAAGAAGTACCCTGCTGAGGGGTCTCAGCCCAAACCGTCGACTGTACTCTTTTCCATAGATTCTGCCTGGCCTGCTGAGTTCCTCCAGTATTTTGTGTGTGTTGCTTGGATTTCTAGCATCTGCAGATTTTCTCCAGTTAGCAAGGTACTAAGTTGGTCCACTTGAAGATCAATGTGGTTATCTATTCATGGAGCGAAAAGAGACGGGGGAGATTTTAAATTAATTTTGTGCATCACTATTTACTCAGGAGATAGACAGAGTGTATAGAACTGAAATAAAACAGTAGTGAGGTCATGAACCACATCCAGATTACAGAAGGGGAGGCAATTGTTGTCTTGAGGAAAATTAGGGTAGGTAAGCCCCCAGGGCCTGACAAATTGTTCCCTCAGATCTCCTGGAAGGCTAGTGCAAAAATTGCAATGGTCTGGGCAGAGTTTTTTAAGGTATCCTTTATAATGAGCACTGGAGGATGGGTAGTGTTCCATTGTTCAAGAAAGGCTCTAAGAATAAACCAAGAAATTATAGGCTGTTTGAGCCTGATGTTAGTAGTGGCTACATTATTGGAAAGTATTCTAAAGGAGAGAATCTATAATTATTTGGATAGACTGGGCTGATTAAGACTAGTTAACATGGCTTTGGGCATGGTAGATCATGTCTAACCAATCTTTTAGAGTTATTCAAGGAGGTTACCAAGAAAGTTGATGAAGTAAAGGTAGTGGACGTTGTTTGCTGGACTTTAGCTAGGCATTTGACAAAGTTCCACATGGGAGCCTGGTCCAGAAGGTTCAATCACATAGCCTTCAGGATGGAGGATTAAATTGAAATCAATGTTGGTTTCAACAGAAGAAGCTAGAAAGTGGAAGTAGGTGGTTGTTTCTCTTACTGGAGGGCTGTGGCTGTTGGTGTATCTCAAGAACTGTTGTTGGTTCCATTACTATTTGTCATCTATATTAATGATTTGGATGATAATATGAAACTAGTAGTAGCATGATTAATCGAGTCCAGTGTGATGTTCTCCTAAGCGGATGTCTATTGAAAGGTCCTCTGCTGGCTGTAGGTGCTGATCTAGGATCCACATATTCAGGTGTTGTGTGGGCATGAGTAGATGGTAGCTGTGGTTAGTGACTAGGACTTTTGATTGTTCATCCTCTTGTTTTGCAGCTGTGTGCAGCACAGCAGAGGTCACCATCATCTGCTCTCTTGAACAGATTTCCTTCAGAGTGTTAAATTTAACACCATCACCAGAGGCCTGCTGGCTTTCCTTCACCTGGGAGTAAAGGACCTGTTTGGATAGACATGAGTTTGGCATCCGTATGTCATGACCTATCCATCGGAGATGGTGTTGCTTTATTGTGGTGGAAATTCTGCTCATGTTGGTCTTCTCCAGTACACTGGTGTTAGTACGTCAGTCCTAACAGCTGATCTGCTGTTTCATAAGAATCTTTGGCGGTTTCCAAGGTTTTCAGGTGTCTGCTCTAGGAGGTCCATAATTCAGCTCCATACAGTAATGTAGGAAAGCTGACTGCTCTATAGACCAAAAGTTTCATTGAACCTGCAGGTCATAAGCATGTAAGATAAGGGAGCAGAAATAGGCCATTTGGCCCATTGAGTTTGCTCTGTTATTTCATCATGGTTGATCCAATTTTCCTCTCAGCCCCAATCTCCTGCCTTCTCCTCCTATCCCTTCATGCCCTGACCAATCAAGAATCCATCAACCTCTGTCTTAAATATACATAGAAACTTGGCCTCCACAGCTGCCTGTGGCAAAGAATCCCACAGATTTACCGCTCTCTGGTTAAAGAAATTCCTCCTCATCTCCATTCAAACAGGACACCCCTCTATCCTGAGGCTGTCCCCTCTGGTCTTAGACTCTCCCATCATATGAAATATCCTCTCCACATCCACTCTGATAAAGGCCTTTCACCATTTGATAGGTTTCAATGAAGTTATCCCTCGTTCTGAATTCAAATGAATTCAAGTCTCAGAGCCAACAAACACTCTTCTTATGACAAGCCATTCAATACTGGAATCATTTTCATGAACCTCCTCTGAAACCTCTCCCATTTCAGCACATCCTTTCAAAGTAAGAGGCCAAAAGCTGCTCACAACACTCCAAGTGAGGCCTCACCAGTGCTTCATAAAGCCTCAACATCATATCCTTGCTTTTATAGAACCATAGAACCATAGAACACTACGGCACAGTACAGGCCCTTCAGCCCTCCATGTTGTGCCGACCCATATAATCCTTAAAAAAAAGTACTAAACCCACACTACCCCATAACCCTCCATTTTTTTTCATCCATGTGCCTGTACAAGAGGCTCTTAAGTACCTCTAATGTTTTAGCCTCCACCACCATCCCTAGCTAGTCATTCCAGGCACTCACAACCCTCTGTGTAAAAAACTTACCCCTGATGTCTCCCCTAAATTTCCCTCCCTTAATTTTGTACCTATGCCCTCTAGTAAAAGTGTGTTTATATTCTAGCCCTCTTGAAATGAATGGTATCATTACATTTACCTTAACTCACTGCAGACTCAACCTGCAAATTAACCTTTAGGGAATCCTACTGAAGGACTTCCAAGTCCCTCTGTGCCCCAGTTTCTTTTGTATTTTCTTTCTATTTAGAAAATAGTCAACCTTTTCATTTCTTCTACCAAAGTGCATGACCATCCAGTTCCCAGCCATTTGCCATTTATTTGCCATGTATTCCATCTGCCATTTATTTGCCTATTTTCCTAAACTAAGTTCTTCTGTTGCCTTTCTACTTCACCCACTTTCATATCATCTGCAAGCTTTGCAAAAAAGCTGCCAATCCCCTCATCCAAATCATTAACATATAATGCAAGAAGAATTGGTCCCAACACAGACACTGGCAGCCAACAAGTAAAGGCCCCCTTTATTCCCACACTTTGCCTCCTGCCAAGCAGCCACTGCTTTATCCATACTAGCATCTTCCCTGAAATACCATTGGCTCGTAGCTTGTTAAGTAGCTCATATGTGGCACTTTGTCAAAGGCCTTCTGAAAATCCAAGTACACAATATCAACTGATTCTCCTTTGTCCATCCTGCTTGTTACTTCTTCAAAGAATTCCAACAAATTTGTCAGGCAATATTTTCCCTTGAGGAAACCACACTGACTACAGCCTACTTGATCATGAGTCTCCAAGTACCCTGAAACCTCATCCTTAGTAATCAACTCTAACACCTTCCCAACCACTGAGGTCAGACTAACTGGTTTAGTTTCCTTTCTTCTGCCTCTCTCCTTTTTTGAAGAACAGTGTGACATTTGTAATTTTCCAGTCTTCCAGAACCATTTTAAAATCTAGTGATTCTTGAAAGATCATTATTAATGCATCCACTATCTCTTCAGCCACCTCTTTCAGAACAGTGGTGTGTACACCATCTGGGCCAGGTGATATCTACATTCAGACCTTTCACTTTCCTAAGAACCTTTTCTTTAATAGCATCACACACTTCATGACCCCTGACATCTAGAAATTCCATCATACTGCTTGTGTTTTCCAGAGTGAAGACTGATTGAAAATACTTATTCAGTTCATCTGGCATTCCTTGTCCCCCATTAGTACTTCTCCACTCTCCCCTCTCTTTTACATTTTATGTATTACAGAAACTTTTGGAATCCTTTTCAATATTACTGGCTAGCTAACTTTCATAGTGTAGAAATAGCAGGGGCTCTGACAGAAATACTTCAAATGTCATTAGAAACGGGGATTGGCGTATTGCTCATGTTGTTCCATTGTTTAAAAAGTGCTCTAAGAGTAAACCTAGCAATTATAGGCCTGTCAGTTTGACATCAGTGGTGGGTAAATTAATGGAAAGCATTCTTCGAGATGGTATATATAATTGTCTGGATAGACAGGGTCTGATTAGGAACAGTCAACATGGATTTGTGCATGGAAGGTCAGGTTTGACAAATCTTATTGAATTTTTTGAAGAGGTTACAAGGAAAGTTGAGGAGGGTAAAGCAGGGGATGTTGTCTATATGGACTTCAGTAAGGCCTTTGACAAGGTTCCACATGGAAGGTTAGTTAGGAAGCTTCAATCATTAGGTACTAATATTGAGGTAGTAAAATGGATTCAACAGTGGCTGAATGGGAGATGCCAGAGAGTAGTGGTGGATAACTGTTTGTCAGGTTGGAGGCCGGTGACTAGTGGTGTGCCTCGGGGATTTGTTCTGGGTCCAATGTTGTTTGTCATATACATTAATGATTTGGATGATGATTAGTAAGTATGCAGATGATACTAGATTAACTGGATTGTTAAGTATGCAGATGATACTAGATTAACTGGATTAGTAAGTATGCAGATGATACTAAGGTAGGTGGCGTTGTGGATAATGAAGTAGGTTTTCGAAGCTTGCAGAGAGCTTTAGGCCAGTTAAAAGAGTGGGCTGAACGATGGCGGATGGAGTTTAATGCTGGTAAGTGTGAGGTGCTGCATTTTGGTAGGAATAATCCAAATAGGACATACATGGTAAATGGTAGGGCATTGAAGAACAGAGTGATCTAGGAATAATGGTGCATAGTTCCCTGAAGGTGGAATCTCATGCGGATAGGGTGGTGAAGAAAGCATTTGGTATGCTGGCCTTTATAAATCAGAGCATTGAGTATAGGAGTTGGGATACAATTTTAAAATTGTTCAAGGCATTGGTAAGGCTGAATTTGGAGTATTGTGTACAGTTTTGGTCACTGAATTATAGGAAAGATATCAACAAAATAGAGAGAGTACAGAGACAATTTACCAGAATGTTACCTGGGTTTCAGCACCTAAGTTACAGGGAAAGGTTGAACAAGTTAGGTCTTTATTCTTTGGAGCGTAGAAGGTTGAGGGGGGACTTGATAGAGGTATTTAAAATTATGAGGGGATAGATAGAGTTGACATGGATAGGCTTTTTCCATTGAGAGTAGGGAAGATTCAAAAAAGAGGACATGAGTTGAGAGTTAGGGGACAAAAGTTTAAGGGTAACATGAGGGAGAATTTCTTTACTCAGAGAGTGGTAGCTGTGTGGAACGAGCTTCCAGTAGAAGTGGTAGAGGCAGGTTCAGTATGGTCATTTAAAGTTATATGGACAGGAAAGGAATGGAGGGTTATGGGCTGAGTGCAGGCCAGTGGGACTAGGTGAGAGTAAGCGTTCGGCACAGACTAGAAGGGCCGAGATGGCCTGTATCCATGCTATAATTGTTATATGGATATATATGGTTATATTCCATCTTTACGTTCTTAATGATTTTTTTAGTTGCCTTCTGCTGGTTTTTAAAGGCTTTCCAATTCTCTAACCTCCCACTAATTTTTGCTGTATTATAGGCCATCTCTTTGGCTTTTATGTTGGCTTTGACATCTCTTGTTAGCCATGGTTGTGTCATCTTGCTTTTAGAATACTTCTTCCTCTTCAGGAATTCTGGCTAACTCCTCTCTCATGCCTCTGTAATTCCCTCTACTCTACTGTAATACTGATACATCTGACCTAGGTCACTGTCTTCAAAGTCTCTTTTCCTTAACTTTGCATAGGCTCCACTAACACTACTCAGGTGGTTGTTGATCTCTGAGTCACTGTCTCCTTTTGAGGAGGGAGTATTACCAAGGTAGGGAAAATGATCTACGTTTTCAAGGGAGATATCATCAACTTTTATGAAGGGCTGGATAAGTGGCTGGTTGGGCAATGGTTAATATAGGACCAGTATCTTTTTAATATTCAAAACAAGACTCCGGGCCCTATATGCATTAGCAATGGCATTCATGGTGCATTGGAGGTCTTCTTCAGAGTATTCTGCATTTGTGTTTCTCCCGCATACTGAAGCTCCATGATAGTGGTGGTGTTGACCTTGTTCATGGCCTTGGTAACATGGTGAACTGGATCTACACTACGAATGTGGGTGTAGTACACACTGAAGAGGCTATTAAAGCTTGCAGCAGGATTTGGACCATCTGGAAGAATGAGCTAAAAGTGCCAGATGGAATTAATCAGAATCAGGTTTAATATCACCAGCATGTGACATGTAATTTGTTAACTTAGCAGCAGCAGAACAATGCAATACATAATCTAGAAGAAAAAAAGGCAGAAAATAAAATAGTAATAAAAAATAACTAAATCAATTACAGCACACGTACAATAGTATATTGAATAGACTAAAAACAGAAATGCTATATATTAAAAAAGTGAGGTAGTGTCCAAGGGTTCAATGTCCGTTTAGGAATTGGATGGCAGAGGGGAAGGAGCTGTTCCTGAATCACTGAATTTGTGCTTTCAGGCTTCTGTACCTCCTACCTGATGGTAACAGTGAGAAAAGGGTGTGCCCTGGGTGCTGGAGGTCCTTAATAATGGATGCTGCCTTTCTGGGACACCGCTCCCTAAAGATGTCCTGGGTACTTTGTAGGCTGGTACCCAAGATGGAGCTGACTAGATTTACAACCTTCTGCAGCTTCTTACGTCCTGTGCAGTAGACATCCCCCTCCCCCCATCCCATACCAGACTATGATGCAGCCTGTCAGGATGCCAGAATGCTCTCCACAGTACATCAACAGAAGTTTTTGAGTGTATTTGTTGACATACCATATCTCTTCAAACTACTAATAAAGTATAGCTGCTGTCTTGCCTTCTTTATAACTGCAAAGGAGCAGAAAACACTGGTGGGAGTTGTGTACAGGCCACCTGAAAGTAGTAGTGAGGTTGGGGATGGCATTAAACAGGAAATTAGAAATGCATGCAATAAAGGAACACTAGTTATAATGGGTGACTTCAATCTACATATAGATTGGGTGAACCAAATTGGTAAGGGTGCTGAGGAAGAGAATTTCTTGGAATGTATGCGGGATGGTTTTCTGAACCTACATGTTGAGGAACCAACTAGAGAGCAGGCCATTCTAGATTGGGTATTGAGCAATGAGGAAGGGCTAGTTAGCAATCTTGTCGTGCGAGGCCCCTTGGGTGAGAGTGACCATAATATGGTGGAATTCTTCATTAAGATGGAGAGTGACATAGTTAATTCAGAAACAAAGGTTCTGAACTTAAAGAAGGGTAACTTTGAAGGTATGAGATGTGAATTAGCTAAGATAGACTGGCAAATGATACTTAAAGGATTGACGGTGGATATGCAATGGCAAGCATTTAAAGAACGCATGGATGAACTACAACAATTGTTCATCCCAGTTTGGCAAAAGAATAAACCAGGGAAGGTAGTGCACCCGTGGCTGACAAGGGAAATTAGGGATAGTATCAAGTCCAAAGAAGAAACATATAAGTTTGCAAAAAAAAGCGGCACACCTGAGGACTGGGAGAAATACAGAGACCAGCAGGGGAGGACAAAGGGCTTAATTAGGAAAGGGAAAAAAGATTATGAGAGAAAGCTAGCAGGGAACATAAAAACTGACTGTAAAAGCTTTTATAGATACGTGAGAAAAAAGATTGGTCAAGACAAATGTAGGTCCCTTACAGTCAGAAACAGGTGAATTGATCATAGGGAACAAAGACATGGCAGACCAATTGAATAACTACTTTGGTTCTGTCTTCACTAAGGAGGACATAAATAATCTTCCGGAAATAGTAAGGGACTGAGGGTCTAGTGAGATGGAGGGACTGAGGGAAATACATGTTAGTAGGGAAGTGGTGTTAGGTAAATTGAAGGGATTAAAGGCAGATAAATCCCCAGGGCCAGATGGTCTGCATCCCAGAGTGCTTAAGGAAGTAGCCCAAGAAATAGTGGATGCATTAGTGATAATTTTTCAAAACTCCTTAGATTCTGGATTAGTTCCTGAGGATTGGAGGGTGGCTAATGTAACCCCACTTTTTAAAAAAGGAAGGAGAGAGAAACAGGGCAATAATAGACCAGTTAGTCTGACATCACTGGTGGGGAAAATGCTAGAGTCGGCTATCAAAGATGTGATAACAGCACATTTAGAAAGAGGTGAAATCATCGGACAAAGTCAGCATGGATTTGTGAAGGGAAAATCATATCTGACGGATCTTATAGAATTTTTTGAAGATGTAACTAGTAGAGTGGATAGGGGAGAGCCAGTGGATGTGGTATATTTAGATTTTCAAAAGGCTTTTGACAAGGTCCCACACAGGAGATTAGTGTGCAAACTTAAAGCACACGGAGTATGCTTTAAGTATTAGGGAGTATGGTATTAATGTGGATAGAGAATTGGTTGGCAGACAGGAAGCAAAGAGTGGGAGTAAACGGGACCTTTTCAGAATGGCAGGCAGTGACTATTGGGGTACCGCAAGGCTCAGTGCTGGGACCCCAGTTGTTTACAATATATATTAATGATTTAGACGAGGGAATTAAATGCAGCATCTCCAAGTTTGCAGATGACACGAAGCTGGGCGCCGGTGTTAGCTGTGAGGAGGATGCTAAGAGGATGCAGGGTGACTTGGATAGGTTAGGTGAGTGGGCAAATTCATGGCAGATGCAATTTAATGTGGATAAATGTGAGGTTATCCACTTTGGTTGCAAGAGCAGGGAAACAGATTATTATCTGAATGCTGGCCGATTAGGAAAAGTGGAGGTGCAACGAGACCTGGGTGTCATTGTACACCAGTCATTGAAGGTGGGCATGCAGGTACAGCAGGCAGTGAAAAAGGCAAATGGTATGTTGGCATTCATAGCAAAAGGATTTGAGTAGAGTAGCAGGGAGGTTCCATTGCAGTTATTCAAGGCCTTGGTGAGACCGCACCTAGAGTATTGTGTGCAGTTTTGGTCCCCTAATCTGAGGAAAGACATTCTTGCCATAGAGGGAGTACAGAGAAGGTTCACCAGGTTGATTCCTGGGATGGCAGGACTTTCATATGAAGAAAGACTGGATCGTCTAGGCTTATACTCACTGGAATTTAGAAGATTGATGGGGGGATCTTATTGAAACATATAAAATTCTAAAGGGGTTGGACAGGCTAGATGCAGGAAGATTGTTTCCGATGTTGGGGAAGTCCAGAACGAGGGATCACAGTTTAAGGATAAAGGGGAAGCCTTTTATGACCGAGATGAGGAACAATTTCTTCACACAGAGAGTAGTGAATCTGTGGAATTCTCTGCCACAGGAAACAGTTGAGGCCGGTTCAATGGCTATATTTAAGAGGAAGTTAGATATGGCCCTTGTGGCTAAAGGGATCGGGGGTATGGAGAGAAAACAGGTACAGGGTTCTGAGTTGGATGATCAGCCATGATCATACTGAATGGCGGTGCAGGCTCGAAGGGCCGAGTGGCCTACTCCTGCACCTATTTTCTACGTTTCTATGTTTCTACTTTATCGTAGACAAGTGTATGGTGTGGGTCTTTGGGAGGGCAAACCTGGGTAGGATGTACACAGTGAACAATAAGGCCCTGAGGGGTGTGATAGAACAAAGGGATCTAGAAATACAGGTCCATAATACCTTGAAAGTGGTTTCACGTGTAGATAGGATTGTAAAGAGAGCTACAGAATATTTTGTATTATCTGTTAATATTGTTGTGTTAATATTATTGTATGTGTTGAATATGATATATGTACTGTGTTTTGCACTTTGGACCCAGAGGAACATTGTTTTATTTAGTGGTATAAATGTGTATGGTTGAATGACAATACACTTGATTTGGACTTGAACTTTGTTTGGCACAGTGGCCTTCATAAATACTGAGTATGGGAGTTGGGCTGTAATAGTGATGTTGGTAAGGCCAAAGTTGTATTGTGAGCAGTTCTGGTCACCTACCTACAGGAAAGATATCAATAAAATTGTAAGAATACAGAGAAAATTTACACGTATATTGTTAGAACTTGAGTACCTGAGTTATAGGGAAAGGTTGAATAATTTGGAACTTTCTTCCAAATTGGAGAGTAAGGGGAGACTTGAGGGGTGCAAAATTATGAGATATATAATTTCCATTGAGGTTGGGTGAGACTAGAATTAGAGGACATGGGTTAAGGATGAAATGTGAATGAAGGGGGAACCTCTTCATTCAGAAGGTGGTGCGAGTTTGGAAAGAGCTGCCAGCAGACTGCAGCAATTAAGAGAAGGTGGATAAGTACATGGATGGGAGGGGTATGGTGAGCTATGATCCAGACGTGGGTTGATGGGAAGTAGCAGAATAACATTTCAATGCAGTCTAATATAGGCAGAAGGGCCTGTTTCTCTGCTGAGTGCTCTGAAAGTCTATGACTCTGGAACATTTCAAACATCAAATGCATAGAAGTGCAATGGAGCAACAGTGTTCTCAAAATGAAGAGTAAACATACTGGAAATAAGTAACCACCAAACTCATCAGGTTAATACTTCTGGCGGGCACTACCTACAGGAGCACAATGCTCAATATTTCTAGAATTTTATGCTAGTATTTGGATTACATCAGAGCTGTGCATTTAGATGTGACTCTATGCCTTGAATCCTCAGTAAAATAAGAATAATCTAACCTGTAATGTTAATTATTCCAGGTTTAGAAGGCGACATTATAATTTAACATGTTATGTTGTTTGATTTTAATGTCTTTACAACAACAGATCTATCCTGAGGTGTTTTTACTTTGTTTAGTACAACAATCATTTATTGCCATAATACATACCTGCTCTTTATGATAATAGTGTATCTTACTGCTTTGATGTGAGATGTTTTTGCTTGCTAGTCTAATGGGAGTTTGAATTTGTTTAAAATTAAACTAATTGGCCTTTTAGAGATGATATTCTCAAATCACTCATGGTTCCCTCTCCAGGATATTTGTGGCATCTGTGAACAGGGCAAAGCAAGCTTCTCCAACAAATTGGATTAAAGGATTCTTACTCAGAAGTGGAGAGGAAGTGTAATTTTCTTTAGAAAAGCTGATTAAATCAATGCACGAAAAACAAAGTAGAAACTGGAAAAGGCAAATGGATTTGAGAGAAATAAAGAAGACAGAGAGAAAAAAAAATAAGGTATTTTTGCTAAGACTTCAATAGAAGTCTTAAAGTATGAACCTGTAAGCTGCGACAGCAGCAATCATGAATTATATTGCTATTCACTATCTTAAATTTCACCTGCCTTAATTTTGCCTCCCATCATTGATGGGGAACCAGTGGACGTGATTTCAATTGTACATTAATTTCAATACTGTCTATGATCTCGGAATGCTACAGCACATCATGTTCATGAATTGGTTTCTATGACAACTATTTAAGATTTAATTTTGAAGGTGGGCATATATGAGGAAAATATAAGGGCTCAGTGGGTTCTTCATATCTAATGAAGCAACTGCAAAATGTACAGACTGCTATGCATGAGGCATAAAGAGCTAAAGAAGGTGTGTATGGCTTAGAAAAACTCTTCACAGACTCTCTTTGGAATTTTCTACAGACTTTGTTGCAATCCAGAATGTGTTCAGTTGACTGACACAATACTGAGTGAAATAATTATTTTATTTATTTCTGGTTGTCCAGCTAGACAAATAACGTTATTAAGCTGGAAAAGGTGCAGTAAAGTTTCATAAGGTTACTAGGACTGGAAGTTTGAATTACAAAGAGAGGCTGGTCTTCAAAAGGGTCACGAGGAGCACCTTTTTCACATGGAGGATAGGAATAAGCTACCAGAGGAACATGGAGGTAGGTTCAAGGATGTTTAGTTTGTATATACATGGATAAACACAGTTTTAGAGGGATATGGGTAAAGTACAGACAAATGGATCTAGCTGGATAGCTTATGGGTCAACATGGATGAGTTGGGCTGAAGGGCTTATTTCAGTGCTGTATAAATCTAAGGCTCGATGACTTGATGATGTACACTAGAGTGTTGAATCTGGCACTAATTGTCTGATCTACCTTTTTCTTATGATGACTACTTTAATTTTGCTATCATTCTCATCACAAAATCCAGGTCCATCAAACTGTTCAATATTCTTCCAAGAAATAATGCTTTATACTGCAAATATTAAATTAAATAAATTAGTAATGGTTGAGACAAAATCAATAATTGTTAATGAATGGAAAAATAATATTTTCTCACCCAAATTTATAGTTGTTCTTGTGAACGAAAGCATTGCATGTCTCAAGCACATGTCCATATTTCCCCACCTCCTCACCAATCATTCCCTTCCATCAGCCAAAAGACAAAGCTATTTTATCTCCAATGCTTCATCTGTGCATTACTGTCCAGATGAAATAGGTAAAATCAATAAGTAGTGGGTCTACTGGACTGGAGGTTCAAGGAATAAGAGGCCTCCTGGAGGGAGTGTTTGCAGAAACAGGACTTATCAGGAGGGTGGAGATTCAGGAGGGCTTAAGCATGGTAAATCAGAGGAAGATTAACTTACCTTAAATGTGTCCTTTGCTTAACAGAAAGCCACAATGTCTTACACACTCAACCCAGAGTTAAATTTTGACCCAAATATATCATCCCCATATTTAAAGAAGGGTCAAATAATTTTCAGGTGGGACCTCTTGCAACCTGATCGGAAAAGTTGTTTTGATTGAAATAAGCAGAATTCATGGGAGAAGGGTTATGAGCGTGCAGACAGTGAGGCAATGTGTGATCACCAGGCAAGCTAAGAGGACCAGGCAGGTAAAGAAGGAGCCCTCTGAGTCCATCTCACTCACTAACAAATTCTCCCTTCTGGACGGTGGATGCTTCCTCAGAGGAGGGTTGCCAGATTTGAGAACACGGCAGCATGAAGTGCATAACGGCACAGTTGAGGAGGAGGAAGAGTGACGGGATATTTAATAGATAGGCAGGCACCCTGGCTGTAGACATGTCTCCAGGATGGTACAATGCCTCCATGGTACATGCCAAAGGATGTCACTGTATTAGCTGCAGACCTTCTTGAATGGGGAGAGTGAGGAGCCAGAGGCCATGAGTCTATGTTGGTACAAATTACATAGGTAGCAGGGATGAAGTCCGAAGCACAGCTTTTGGGAACGAAGGATGAGGTTAGAAGTCTGAATTACAATGAGCACCACAAGTACAATAATAGGAAGACAGGGCAAATTAACATTATACTGGAGGTCGTGCAAGAGTTTAAGTCTTTGGAACCAGCTCAAGAGCAGACTGGTTCCTCAAGTGGATGGGACCAAAATTCTTGAATTTGGATATGTGAATGATTTTGTGAAGGATTTAAGCTAGCTTAGCAGGGTGCTGAGAACCCAGGAAAAGTGTCCGAAAGGAAGAAAGAACAATAGAAGGGAAAGTTAGGAATGTTGTAAGGAAATGAGCAGGCAGTAAAAACAAGCCGTAAAAAGGATCAGTATGGGGAAAGTTAAAAGGCAAAATTTGAAGGCATATTTCTTAATTCATGTCATAATTTAATGAATGATTGCAATAAATTTATGACAAGTATGAATTAACAGGACAATAGCAGTAAGAGGGTACAGTCTATTTTCCTTTGCTGAAGCACAGCTCCACGTTGACCAAAGCTGGGCAGGAAATGTTCCCAGTAGTCAGTGCTTCAGGATGGCAGGCAAAAAGGAAAAGGAGGTGGGGATAACAATATTAATACGAAATGGCATCTGTACTGTAGAATTAAAGATTCTTGCTTGCAGGTCATGGTGTGAAATTGGAATTAGTTTGGGTGAAGCAGCAGTGAACAGAAACGATTAATGGGAATTGTTTAGAGGCCTCTGGTTGTTGTGATGTGTGAGTGTCGGGGGGGGGGTGGTAAATGCTTGCAATAGCTGTAACTAGGTGACTTTAATCCAGATATTGATTGGTCAGATCAAACAAATACGAGTGACACAGAGCCTGAACTGCAGAAGTGGATTTTTGGATATGTTAAAGAACTCATTAAGGAACTGGAAAGGGTTGTCACAAGAAAGGGTTGGTTAATAATATTCTGTTACGGGCTCTTAGGAAAGAGCAACAAAAATATGACAGGGTTTTACATAAAGTATAAAAGTGATGGTTTTCATGTGAAACTTGGACTTCCAATCACTCGCAGGATGGCTGGTGGGTTGCAGTAAGTTGATAAACTGCATTAAAGGGTATGTGCATGGCCGCTGTCGGTTGTGGTCGACCATGGGTACTGCACCTCTGGTGGTCACTGGGGAGTGGCCTCTCCAGGGCAGAGTTGCTATGGAGATCCGTCTGTTGCCCATGCAGTGGGACCCCCCCCCCCCCCATGCTGGTGACAGGTCCAAAGGAACGACGAGAGTCGATAGATACGGTTTGGCGCCAGCAGCATCGCAGGAGTTGCCGTGCCGGTGCTGGGTACAGCGGTCAGCCGCCTTCGGGACTCCGACTCCGGATTATTCCTCGGGGTTTACTCCCAAAGCCTCTCCCGTGAGCGGGTACAGCCGCAAGGCAGCGGAGGTTTGAAATCGGAGTTTTCCCTCTCCTAGATGAGCGACCATCCGTGGTTAATGAGCCCCATCTGCCCGGAGCAACTGGCTTTAAGGCACCAGTGGCCCGCCTTTGCCCCTTCTCCTGTCAGTGAGAACAGCTCCACCGGGCATTAGAACTATGCCCACGTGAAGGCCAGGAGTTGGACTTGGTTGTTAGAGGCTGTTTGAGACGCAAGGCATGAAGAGCATTTGTTTAGCAGTGGGAGCTCATCCTCACTACCACTCTTCAGCTATGACTACCCTTGGAGCCTATAGGGTATGACAGTGAAAGTAATGATTAGCATTTAAAAAATAATGCATGATTTTCTTTAAGGTACAAAACCAAAAGGATATTTCTCTATGGATTACAAGAGAAATTAAAGATAGTATTAACTCAAAGGAAAAATAGATTTATAAATTTCACAGAAAATAATCAGTAAGGATTTGGTGAGTTTTAGAATCTGCACAAGACGACCAGGAAATTAATAAAGAATTGGAAAAGCGAATATGAGAAAAATAAAAAGAGACAGTGAGAATTTAAACAAGACTGTAAAAAGGAATTCTTACTGAAAGGAACTGTGAGTCCTTTACAGAATGAGGTAGAAGGAGCTCTAATATAACTAAAAGAAATAACAGAGGAGTTAAGCGAATGCTTTGGCTGTCCTCATGGAAGAAGCCATAAAACCCTTCCAGATGTAATGGAGAACTAGGGGCTCAGAGCAAATGAGAAAATAAGAGAAATAACTATTAATAAAGATGTACTACAAGGGAAGTTAATGGTCCTGAAAACCAATAAATTCTAAGGAGATGATGCTCTATCTCTCAGGGAGGGAGAATGTTGACCTGACATCAGTTGTATGTAAAATGCTGTAATCTATAGTAAAGGATGGGATGTCAAGACACCTATAAAATAATAATACAGTTGAGCAGAGTTGATATTGATTTATGAATGAGAAATCATGTTTAACTAATTCCTTAGTGGATGAGGGGAACCAGTGGTTGTGGCGCATATGGATTTTCATAGGTCCTACACAGGAGGTTGGAGAACAAGGTTAGAGAACATGTGACAGACAACAGAAAATCTGCAGATGCTGGAAGTCCTAGAAACACACAGAAAATGCTGGAAGAACTCAGTTGACCAGGCAGCATTTGTGGAAAATGTACAGACGACATTTCAGACCGAAACCCTTCAGCAGGACACAAACATGCAATTGTCAGCAATGTAGAACCATTGAATGAAAGATGGCACTGGCCAACAATGATTTTGCTTCATGAATACTTTTGGGTGTATCTTATGGATTTTGGGCTGCTGATCCCTTGAAAATCATCTTGATCTTTCCCTATCACACATCAATTTTTTTTAAATCGTCTTATTTGTTACTTCAATTCATGATTCAAGTCAAAATAACTGAAGCCAAGCTTAAGGAAGTCACTTTTGTTGGTCCACAAATCAAACAGGTCATAAAGACAGATAACTCAAAGAACTTCTAGTGGAACTGCAGAAAATCACAAGGTAGGCATTCAAGGACATTGTTGCAAATTTTTTGGCACCTACAGAACATCAAATTATCTACAGCTGGTTGAAAATATGCTTCAAGATACAAAATCATGAAGTGCAACATGTCACTAAAAATTCACTTTCTGCATTCCCATGTAAACTTCTTCCCTGCAAGTCTTGGTACTGAGGTGACCAGCATGCTGGCAGGTTTCACCTGGACATGGAGAAATGGTATCAGGGCAATTGGAATCTATCAATGCTGGCAGTTTATTGTTGGACACTTAAGTGAGAAGCCTCAGCCATTGAGTACAATTGAAAATCATCAGCAAAATATTTTTAGCTCAGTTGAACTATTCCAAAATATCAGTAGAGTTATGCAATTAAATGTATTAGAGTCAATGCAAGTTAATTTCTTGATTCTCCAAATTCCTACATGATACATGTAGTCTAAAATTATATTTTTGTTCAGCTTCAAGAGGTCTATCATAAACAAAAAAAAATTCTGATAAAGCAACTCTTTCAAAAAAGTTTGTTGTCCAGTGTGGTTAACTGAAATAAAACAGAACAGGAATGAATAAGTTGTTTTCAGGTTGCAATTTCTTACTGGTGGGGTACCAATGAGACCAAAGCATGGGCTCCAACAACTCACCAAGTATACTGATGATCAAGTTGGGTGGAGCCAAATGTAACATTTGAAAGTTTACTGATCACACCAAATTAAATGGAATGTGAGTAGTAATGAGGATACAAAGAATGCAAAGAGCCTTCAACGAGATTTAAAAGAAGACAAGTTCACTATGGAGAAGGATCTTGGCGATTGTAAGGATGACTTGCAGTGGACTGAAAAGCTTGAGCATGCAGGTGTCAAGGAAGAGGATGTGCTGGAGCTTTTGGAAAGCATCAAGTAGGATAAGTCACTGGGACCGGATGGGATGTACCCCAGGCTACAGTGGGAAACGAGGGCAAGATTGTTGAGCCTCTGGCAATGATCTTTACATCATCAATGAGTACTGGAGAGTTTCCGGAGGATTGGAGAGTTGCAGGTGTTGTTCACTTATTCAAGAAAGGGAGTAGGGATATCCCAAGAAATTATAGACCGGTGAGTCTTACTTCAGTGGTTGGTAAGTTGGTGGAGAAGAGAGGCAGGATTTATGAACATTTGGAGAGGGAAAATATGATTAGGAATAGTCAGCATGGCTTTGTCAAAGGCAGGTTGTGCCTTACGGGCCTGATTGAATTTTTTGAGGATGTGACTGCACATTGATGAAGCGTCATTAGGTCGGTGGGACTAGGTGAGAGTAAGCATTCAGCACAGACTAGAAGGCTTCAGATGGCCTGTTTCCGTGCAATAATTGTTATATGGTTATATGGTAGAGCCATTGATGTAGTGTATATCGATTTTAGCAAGGCATTTGATAAGGTACCCCATGCAAGGCTTATTGAGAAAGTAAGGAGGCATGAGATCCAAGGGGACATTGCTTTGTGGATCCAGAACTGGCTTGCCCACAGAAGGCAAAGAGTTGTTGTCGATGGGTCATATTCTGCATGTTGGCTGGTGACCAGTGGTGTGCCTCAGGAATCTGTTCTGGGACCCTCTACTCTTTGTGATTTTTATAAATGACCTAGATGAGGAAGTGGAGGGAGGGGTTAGTAAATTTACTGATGACACAAAGGTTGGGGGTGTCGTGGATAGTGTAGAGGGTTGTTGGAGGTTACAGCGGGACATTAATAGGATGCAAAACTGGGCTGAGAAGTGGCAGATGGAGTTCAACCCAGATAAGTGTGAGGTGATTCATTTCAGTAGGTCAAATATGATGC
Organism: Hypanus sabinus; assembly: GCF_030144855.1. Lineage (NCBI taxonomy): Eukaryota > Metazoa > Chordata > Chondrichthyes > Myliobatiformes > Dasyatidae > Hypanus > Hypanus sabinus. The sequence goes on from NC_082722.1 coordinate 33,647,699, forward strand.
CAGAATATAGCATTAATGTCAAGTCTCTTGGCAGTGTGGAGGATCAGATGGATCTTGGAGTCCGAGTCCATAGGACACTCAAAGCTGCAATGCAGGTTGACTTTGTGATTAAGAAGGCATATTTGCATTGGCCTTCATCAACTGTGGGATTGAGTTTAAGAGCAGAGAGGTAATGTTGCAGCTACATAGGACCCTGGTCAGACCTCACTTGGAGTACTGTGCTCAATTCTGGTCGTCTCACTATAGGAAGGACATGGAAACCATAGAAAGGGTGCAGAGGAGATTTACAAGGATGCTGCCTGGATTGGGGAGCATGCCTTATGAGAATAGGTTGGGTGAAGTTGGCCTTTTCTCCTTGGAGCAATGGAGGATGAGAAGTGACCTGATAAAGGTGTACAAGATGATGAGAGGCATTGATCGTGTGGATAGTCAGAGGCTTTTTCCCAGAGCTGAAATGTCCAGCATGATAGTTTTAAGGTGCTTGGAAGTAGATACAGAGGAGATGCCTTTACCTGCATAAGTGTTTTATGCAGAGAGTGGTGAGTGCGTGGAATGGGCTGCCGGCGACGGTGGTGGAGGCAGATACGATAGGGTCTTTTAAGAGACTCCTGGATAGGTACATGGAGCTTAGAAAAATAAAGGCTATGGATAAGCCTAGGTAGTTCTAAGGTAAGGATATGTTTGGCACAGCTTTGTGGGCTGAAGGGCCTGTATTGTGTTGTAGGTTTTTCTATGTTTCTAAATAAATGAGTAACAATGTGAGAGATTGAACACAATGCAGAAAATAATAAGTTAATTACTTTGCTAAGAAAATGTACAGAATTTTTTAAATGGTGAGATTGAGAAATATCAATGTTCAAAGGAGTCTGATTGTCCTTGTGCACAAGTCACTGGAAATTTAATGTGTGAGATAAGCAGTCAGTTAGAAGGCAAATGAAACATTGGTCTACATTGCTAGAGGATACGATGACAAAATCAAAGATCACTCCCTACATTTAAATAGAGTTTTGTTCAGACTGCACCTTAGGTATTAACACATAACATAGAACAGTACAGCACAAGAATAGGCCCTACAACCCATAAAGCTGAGTTGAAACAATTGTTTTAGAAATCAAGTGGCTTACTAAGCAATCTCTACCAGCTACACAATATCCATATCCACAATGTCAATATTGTGTACAGTTTTGTTCTCCTTACCTAAAACAAAGATATATTTGCTGTAGGAGTGCAGCAGAGATTCACCAGGCTGATGTCTAGGATAATAAATCTGTGTTGTGAGAAGTGACTGACTCGGCTGGATGTCTATTATCTAGGGCTTAGACAAATGAGAGGTGAAAAAAATCATGAAAAAGTTCAGAAGTTTAGACAGATCAGAAGGGTGGCTACAAGGCAAATGTTCTCCCAACCTGAAGAATTAGGGGTCTCTTAATCAAAATAAGCAGTGAACTGAAGACAAAGTTACTCACCAAAGGGCAGTGATCTTTTAGAATCCTCTATCCCTGAAGACTATGCAGGCATAGTTTCTATCTGCATTCAAAACAGGAATCAATAGTTCCCTGGATTTAAAGGAAGTAGGTGAGGCAGGTACGTACATTAAAAAAAATTTAAAAGGAACTTGGACAGGTTAATGGATAAGGAAGGCCTAGAGGGAAATGGACCATATACATGCAAATGGAACTAGCTTAGAAAATGGGAATCTTGGTTGGCATTGACCAGTTGAGCCGAAGGACCTGTTTCTGCGCCGTTTGTTTCAATTATTTGAAAGTATACTGGCACAGTTCAGGAAAATGATACATGAGGTACATATCATTTGTACTTTGTTGATTGGCAGAGTAGACCTGAAGGATTGAATGGGCAACCCTGTTTCTATTTCTAATGTTCTTATACTGGCAGGGAAACTACTCAGCTAATTATAACTGTTTACCTGCCCAGTTTCCATCAAATGTGTAATGGTGAAGTCACTTTTCCAGTACGTAGAAAATATATGCCTCGAATTCTGGTGCATTCATTGGGTACAATAGAATATCACAGTAGTTGGGCATCAGCAACTCCCTGAAAACAAATGCTGTGCAATCAAAATCTCAAATAATTTTGCAGGAACTTTCTTTTTCTAAAAGGAAAATTAATTAGTAAAACTAGAAGCCAACAATTCAGGAGCGTCAGATTATTTGGCAATCAAAATCAGGTTTAATATTGGGATAACATTAAAAGTAGAAACAACATTGAACTCGAAGTGGCTGCAACTAGACTCAGAATAAAATGTAAGAATGTTAAAAGTTAACCAAAAGTTTGAATCAACCACACAAAGGATAAACAATCATATCAGACATGATAAATTTACCCGATGCTTTTAAAGTCAATGGAATGTTTATGTATGCCTATCCCTACTCAAATATAGAGTAATATATCCAATCAAATTAAAAAGCAGTTTTACCAAATCAAGCACTCCAAATAATTATCTTAGAATGAATGGAAGGGCCAGTGTAAATAAGCTTTAGATGAAACTGTTTATTATGCTCGCACTGAAGTGATATGATGGACCCAAGGGAGATGAAAAATGAATTAAACCCTAAAGAGCTTGAAGTTAAAAAGGCAATGATTTACAGAATCATTAATGTACAAATTCACAGCAGGATATCTATTACTTTGTGAAATGTAATACTGAGATTGGTCTTCCTTTACATCCTTTCAACAATGAAACAGCCAGCCCTGATTACTACTTCACATACTATATCAACATCAATTTGTGAATCCATGCATACCTGCCAAGTAATGTATGCATTTACAAGACTTTTGGCTTACAAGTTACATGAAAGTCAAAGCTCTTGGAAATGTTGTATCACATTATACATAAAATGCAGTTTCCTCGGGCCCTAAATCTGACAATGCATAGGTCAGGCCTGATTGATACCAAATTTGAATGGTGTGTTGGACACAGTTGCATAGCAAGCAGCCTATGCATATGAAAGTAGCTCATCAATCAGTAAAGTTAGGCACCGTGTTACAAATAATCTGAACAGAATTAGCTTCGCTTGTTAAGAGTTTTTAAAGCAAGGTTGTTCACATCAATAATTACCCTACTTCAGAAAGGGCAAAAGAGGTCAGGATTAAAATCAACAATGTTCCTCCCGTGGCTCATAACCAAAAATCCGACACAAATGAATGGACCACTGAATGAGAGAACAGGAAAACACAGGACTCAACATTCATTAACATGGTAGGGAAAGGAAGGCAGCTCCAAAATTGTGAGGGTACATCAGCTGAAAACCAAGAACGCCTCCAACCAGTACCATTCCTCTTATCCTTTTAGTTTTAAAGCTAAACCAGAACTGCGGAGAGATTTAACAACCAAGCTTATTATTAAAACAAGCCTCTTTGTTTACTTAGATCTCTCAGGAGAGAGGAAAATTATATTCCCCCTCCCCATTTACCTCTAAATTAATGTAACCTTGTTGAGTGGCTCTATTTCTGTGTGGTTTAAGTAAATTGTATATAAATTTATTTGAAAGAATAGTACTTAAAGCCATAGTCCATAAGAACATAAGAAATAGGAGCAGGGGTAGGTAATCTGGCCCACTGAACCTGCTCCACCATTCAATAAGATCATGGCTGATCTGCCATGGACTCATCTTCACCTACCTGCCTTTAATTCCCCTACTATGCAAAAATCTATCCAACCTTCTCTTAAGTATATTTACTCAGGTAGCCTCCACTGCTTCATTGGGCAGAGAAGTCCACAGATTCAACACTCCCTGGGAAAAGCAGTTCCTCCTCATCTCCGTCCTAAATCTACTTCCCCAAATCTTGAGGCTAAAACATCATTATCCAAAGTCAAATCCAAAACATCATTAAAAACAATACCTAGGACCATAATGTTCCTGTGATATAATCAGAATGGCAACCTTCAGGAATTTTGGGTGGCAAGTGATAATGTGAGTTAAGTTAAAAAGGAAAAGGAAGCATATGCAAGATTTTGGAAGCTGAAATTGGACAATATTCTTGGGGAAACTAAAAGAATCAGGGAAGAACTTAAACAAACATTTAGGAGAACTAGATCAGCCAGAAAATGACCTTGGCAATAAAGACTAAGGTGAATCCCAAGGCTTTGCTTTACATATGCATGTAGATAGTAGCTTGAAAAAGGTAGGCTCACTCAAGGACAAAGAGGGCAATTTATGCATGAAACCAATAGAGATCCTTAATGAGTACTTTGTGTCAGTACTTACTAAGGAGCAAAACATAGATGATACTGAGATCAGGAATGGGGATGTTGATGTACTGGAGCAAGTACAGGGATACAGCAAAAAATAGAAATTTGGATGGAAAATGGCAGATGGAGTTTAATCTGGAGAAGTGTGATGTGCTGCATCTTGAAAGGTCAAATGCAGGAAGGAAGTATACAATAAATTGCAGAAATGTTAGGAGGATTGTTGTACAGAGGGATTTGGGGATCCAAGTCCATGGTTCCTTGAAGGTGGCAACGCAAGTAGATGGAGCGGTAAAGAGGCATACACAATGCTTTCCTTCATTGGTCAGGACATTGGATGTAAAAGTTGGGAACCAGTGTTGCAATCGCAGAAAATATGGCGTGGCCATGTTTAGAGCATTGTGCATGGTTCGAATTGCCATACCATGGGAAAGGTGTGAAGGCTTTGAAGAAGGTGCATAAGAAGTTCACAGGATTTTACCTGGATTGGAATGTATTTGCTAAAAAGGCAGGGTTGGAAAAATCTGAAGCACTAGCAGCTAAGGGGTCACCTAAGTGAAAGGTATAAAATGTGGAGATGCAGAGATAGGGTAGATAGAATGGAGCCTTTTATTTTTCCAAGGTGGACTTGTGAAATATCAGAGAACATATTTTAAAGTGAGAGGGTGAAGTTTAAATGAAATTAGCAAGGCATCCCATGGGGGAAGGTGGAAGCAAATGACAACAATGTTTAATAGTGTTTAGGTAAACACATGGACAGGCAAGGAATTGAAGTATCTAGACCATGCACAAACAGAAGGGTTTAGTTAGACTGGACACATGGTTGGCACAGATGTGGTGGGCTGAAGGCCTGTTCCTGTGCTGTAATATTATATATTTTTAATAAAATCTCTGCTATTAGCACGTGATTTATAATGCTAAATAATAAAGTCTGAATTATTTACATATACTGCTTTTTTTTTACCTTGGAGCCATGCTAGTTATTTGGAATTCCATAATAAAGTACAATAATACTGAGGAGAGATGTTTTGCCAACCATTGGCAACAAATAAGAAGAATATTATTCTGAATGTGTATTTCAGTAGTTTTCACCAGAAAAACATTGTGCATACATCCATTGTAGATTGCCCTTGGGTGTTCATATTTTTAAGTGAAGGTTGATACTCTTTCTTTTCCAGCTCATTTAGATTATTGATACCAAAGTCTTCCTTTGCATGCTTATTATAATAACCAGATTTATTTATGTGACCAGAAGGAGAAGACTCATGTGGCAGAGGCTTTGGGAGCTGAGCAAATGAATTAACCTTGAGAGCTAAGCTAACTGGAAAAGAGAACTTGTCCTAGGGAAAGGAAAGTGTCATCACATCTAATACCAGTGTATTAAAATTCAATGATCCTGAAGTCTGTCACTCAAAATCTCTCTTATTACCCTGAAGTGATCAGAATAAATCACCATCAGAGGGTGGTGTGGTACCAGACTCATCTTGATTCATTTCACCTAACAGGGAAGAATTTAGTAAGTTCTGATTATAGCCTGAGACACAAACCGTGCTGACATTATGCTTTCTGTATTCTGTAGCGCTGGATATCTTTCTTATCACAATAGCTAAAGAATCAGGTCCTAGGTCTGGTGGTTCGTCATTTGGGCTAAATTAAACAACCCATCTGTGATTGTCATAGTTTGAATATATAAATATCGATTTATTAACATTTTCTGATTCTTCGTCCTCCTCCAATAATATGACATTCAGGTGAGTTATAATTCCATCAGTCTCTGTGTGAGATTGGTTAACTATTGTGCTACGGCCAACTTCCCATCAGTCTGTGCTAAATAATGGTCATTTTCATGCTGCAGGACATCATCTACAGAGGTTAGGAATGTAAATGTTTTACAGAATGCAAACATGAGATTTACAAAAAGCACTTCGGGAGCCTCACTAGGAGTTGCAAAGGCTGTGATGCTGCCATCACAAATGATACTTCCATTCATCGAGACAGTAATGTGGAACAGGACGAGGCCCCTCTTAGGAATAGGCCCGGACAATCCAGCACAATATCTTCAGATAAGAAAACTGCAGGAGGAATAGGAGTTTCCTCATCGATTAAGAGTACTTTCAAAGCAGGAGTATATGAGAGCATTGATGGAAGAAGCAGTCAGCTGAAATATTATGATTGGAACTGAAGAATGTGAGACAACATTAAACAATGGTGTGTATTATCAGAAACCTCCTGATGGTAGCAATAGAGTAGGAGAACATATTAATTCAGCTATTAGAGAGCTTTGGAATAAAACAAGTGTTTCATTAAGAGAGCAGATTAGCTCAAAGAGATGGAATGAATTACTTCAGTGCATTCAAAATAGTTTTCCTGAATAATACATTCTCCAACCAACAAGAGATTACAACATACCAGATTTAGAAATGAATAATGAATCAAAGTTAGTTAATCTGTTAACATTAAGGGAGTATTTACTTAAAAGATGATTATAAAATGATGAAATTCAACTACATGTTTAAAAATAAGAATTTTAGCACAGTTCTAAACGTAGTATAAAACCAACTGATCAGCCAGCTGGTTGTCAGAGAAATCTGCAGATGAGATGTGAGGAATTTTAAAAAGATAAAGCAGTTTAATATGATGCTCTCAATACCAAATAAAATGGGTTTTGGTCAACAAATGAGTTAAGACCATAAGACCATAAGATATAGCAGCAGCATAAGGCCATTTGGCCCATCAAGTCTGCTCTGCCATTTCATCACAGCTGATCCAATTTTTGTCTCAACTCCAATCTCCTGCCTTCTCCCTGTATCCATTAAGATGTAATAATAGTTGAAGGAAGATGCAGGGAACATATTCAGGGGAAAGGAAAAAAAAATTCTCTCAAATTTTTGTAAAGGAGGAGCACTTTTCATTTGTCTTGCATCTAATGTGTTGTCAGCAGTGATTCCCACTCTGCAGTGTCTTCTTCAATTTAGAGACCACAGGACATCTCAGAGCAGAGGTACAGCTAGGGAGCAATTTAACTAATTAGTCTGATAAATTCTCTCTGATGATAAAGAGGTAGTGGAAAGGGCAAATAAAATTACATTTAAATAATTATAAAGGAAGCTAAATATAGATTGGTCATACATGTGGGATTAAAGAGAAAGCATACAAATGCAAAAACGGGATTATGTTTAGATGAAATATTTATTTAAAATGAACAGAAGCACTAATTTTATTTTCAACTGCATTCTGAAATAAATAAAATTTTCTGAACTAGAGAAGTTAATCAAGAATAGTTATGATGTTTCACATGGGCAAAAACCCAGTTACTCCTCACTAAACAATGTTTATACAATATCTACATCAGTCTTAGTGTGATTATAGTGGGCAATTAGTGTAAAATTCCACCTATTCAACATGAATCTGCTTTGCATATTTGCAAATGCTGTCACACCATAAACTGTGGAGTCACAACATATCATAGAAAATAATTTTGATACTTCTGCATCCAATTGCTTATCAGCCAAGTTGAAAGTTACTTTTAGTTTAATCTATTAAGAACAAAAAACAACTATATCCTTATTCTTCCTAATTCTAGGCAATCAAAATAAATGGGGGAGATACTTATATGTTGTAAAAAGAATGTCAAGAACAAGTATATTTTATGATTAGAAAAGAAATATGTTGTGTGAAATCATGTTTGCAGGTTTTGTAAGTGGGGACAGAAGACACTCTAAGTTAACTATTTACACAATTATGTTAACTATTTATTTACAGGACAAGACAGATACTAAACATTCAGTTACAAATACTTATCTAATATGTACGCACGGGCCCTCTCTTACTGCAGCGCACTTCCACTGTTACTGTGGCATGGGTCGTGACCCAGTGAGCAAAAGAGACAGGGTGCTATCAGTGCTGTAGGTTTATACTCTTCCAGCGCTGTGATGCCGATCAACAGCCAGTTAAATGGCTGCAATGCCCATTAAAAGGGCCACTCCTTAGCTAACAGGGCTTTTGATGAACAGGTAAGATTGACACTTGCTGCAACATTTTACCCCTTGAAAGACACCACCCAGGCACTCAGCCTGCAGGCTAGTTGAGACCCCGTGGTTGCCCCTCTATACTACACACAAAATGTAACACGGTGATACTCAGAATTAACAGCCCGTCAGTTGCTACCCGGTGTACTACAGTACTCCACCAACTATCAGCTTTCCCCCCAGTCGAGATTATAGCAGTTATGGAGCTGACACTCGTTTTCCTTATGTACGGACTGTTGGTTATGATCCCCCAGGTGAGTAATATTCCCAGGACGTCGGGGTGAAACACTCCTGACCAATCACAGCACAGGTGCCACTTTGTTCTGCAAGCAGGTAGTCCGCAGCTATTCAGTTAGGCAAGGCAACTATCTACAAGCTGTCATCTGGTCAGTATGTTCTCTTTATCCCTGAGCGCTGTGGCCGTCTTGTTGGTCAGCACCTCAGAGGCCGCGTGCACCAGTTCCTGGGACAGCCTGGCTGTACCATACAGGGGAAAGGCCTTTCTGGCTCAGGGGTACACCTCTTACCGCACTGACCCTCATGGGACAGTCCTCGTCCGGGCTGTTAAGTTGGTGTATATACAGTACCATTAATCCTGGAGAGCAGCAGCTGTACCATCCAATGGAGAGCCATGGGCAGGCCCAAGAGCATACTATTTGGTGTTGAGTGAAAGTCCACTTTCACCCTCGGTGTCAACATAGTCATTCTAAGGTACTGCTCCTCCTCTCTGACTGATTGGACCTGTGCTCATCACACTGCCTGCACCAACACTCCTTCCCCCTCCCTGTTGGCAGAGGGATTACTCTATGAGCTTGGACCTTGGGATTAGACAAATAATAAGTCGTGAAGTACCATCCCTCAAATCAGTGACTCTACCTGAGGTCACGGAAATGCAAGACCATTCCCATATAGGTGAGTTTGGCTGGAATAGACGACTCCCTCCTGGCTTCTCCCTAAGCAGAATGCCAAGGCCGGAGAAGCTGGGCAAGTTCCTCCAGCATGTCCGTTCTTCTTCACTAAAAGGGATTGTTATGAGTAGCACTCCTGCAGTGTGGAGTGGCGGGTCTCATGCAGATGCACCAGCCTGAAGCGTTGGCATAGTTTGAATCCTCATATGCCATCTGTAGGAATGTGCTGTAGTATCTCAGAGTGGCCACCATCATCACCACTGCAGTCAGCATCCGCCACTTTGCCATTCTGTAAAGTAGGGAGACACACACTCACTCCCTGGTTAGACGTTGGGTATTAAGATAGACTATCCTCTGTTTCACTGGTCACACCACCCATCATGTTTTCTGCGTGCCCCCATCTCCCAACGCTCTGCTTGCCCCAGTGGGTGTTGCACCCAAGCCTGCCCCGATTCCTCCTCCAACTCCACCTTTGGAAGATCCGACACTGCCAAGTGCTGGGACATGGGGACCCTCCTGAGCCAACTGGGTGGGAGTTCAAGTTGTGCACCGCCGGCTGCTGCACATTTAACCACCACTCGAAGGTGCAGGTGGGATCAATATCATAATTTGATGTTTCAGCAGCCCATACATACCCTCAGCCCTGCTGTCTGGACTCCTGGTCCTTGGTTCCTCAAAATGTTACCTATTGTCCAGTTGGATTTCCTAGGTGATCCCATACATGAATGACAAGAGGCAAAAACCTTTTATTGTGCTTTCCTGATCTGCAGGGCTGCAGGGCACAACATCCAGGACCCTGGAAAATGTAAGCACATGACATTTCTTGTTCTGTGGTGGTAGTGGCCCCACATAATCTATTTGCCTTACCTCCCACCCCTTCAGATGCACCCCAAGGGACCCACAGGCCAACCCCTGCAGGCAGGTAGGGCAGTTCGCTTGACCTCAAAGATCAATGCCTCCCTTTGAGCTTCTGCCTATTCCCTTGCCCCCCCCCCCACCACCAAGATCCAAGATGCCTGATCTTCTGATGTGCCCATACTGCAAGGCACCCATGGTCCCCCTCCCTGTAGCCATCATAATCTAAGGCAGCATTCTGAATGGCTTTCTCAGTGTCCTAAGCTGTATACTATCCACTTAGTAGATTGTGATTGGGTGTTGATGCATATCCTCACAGGTATGTTCCCAATAGGAGGGGTCTCCCATGTATCTCCAGTTCTGCCCATGCGAATGAGACTTTCAGACTGCCATGCCATTAGCCACTGCCCAGGAGTTACTGTAGATTTTCATAGGCCCTGTCACCTCCTGGAGAGGCAGGGCTGCAGCTACCAGCTCAGAAAACTGGAGATCTCTCCTCGCCCTCCCGGGTCATAACCCAAACTAGATCAATGTGGAGGCACTCCTATGTTGAGACAAAAACAAGAGTTTATTCATGGGAATTCCAAATGAACATCGATAGTTTAAATTAGTGACACCACAAGCCAGCTCATTCTCGAAACACACAAGGACCCCGCGATAAGAGCTAATTGGGAGTCCACATTAAATAATCACAATGGGCTGAAACACCATGCCAGTCAAAATAAATTGGACAAGATTAAACAGAAAGCACAAGAGCTTAACTACTATAGATAAGAGGGTTTGTGACAGTCTGCCAACCTCCTATCCATGTTTGTATCTTTCCTGTATAATACTACGGGCTCCTATCTTGTTAAGCCTTCTCATATGTGTGACCTTCTGAAAATCCAAGTAAACGATATCCACTGACTCTCCTTTCTCTATCCTGCCTATTATTTCCTCAAAGAATTCCAACAGATTTGTCAGGTAGGATTTCCCTTAAGGAAACCATACTGATTTTGGCCTATCTTATCACTTGTCTCCAAGTACCTTGAAACCTCATCCTTAATAATCTTCCCAACCACTGAAGTCAGGCCAATTGGCTTATACTTCCCTTTTTTCTGCCTACCTCCCTTATTAAAGAGTGGAATGACATATGCAATTTTCCAGTCCTCCTGAACCTTTCTAGGATCTAGTGATTCTTGAAAGATCATTACTAATGCCTCCACAATATTTTCAGCCACCTCTTTCTGAACCCTGGGCTGTAGTTCTGGTGACTTATCTACCTTCCGACCTTTCAGCTTCCCAAAGACCTTCTCCTTAGTAATAACCAAAATCAGAATCAAGTTTAATATCACCGGCATATGCCATGAAATTTGTTGTCTTAGCAGCAGCAGTACAATGCAACACATAATAATAGAGAAAAACTGTGAGTTACAGTAAGTATACAAGTTTACAACTTGTGCAGCTTATTTTGATCCTGTGCAGCTCCCTCCTATACCGGACAATGATTTAACCAGTTAGAATGCTCTCCACAGAACATCTGTAGAAATTTGTGAGTGTCTTTGGTGACGTACCAAATCTCTTCAAACTCCGGATGAAATATAGCCGCTGTCGTTCCTTCTTTGTAGCTGCATCAAATTGATGGACCTAGGATAGATCCTCAGAGATGTGGACATCCAGAAATTTGAATTGCTCGCTCTTTCCACTTCTGATTCCTCCAGGAGGACTGGCATGTGTTCTCTTGTCTTATCCTTTCTGAAGTCCACATCAATTCTTTGGTCTTACTGATGTTGACCGAAGAGTTGATGTTACTGCAACACCACTCAGCCAGCTGAAGTATCTCGCTGCTGTGCACCTTCTTGTCACCATCTGAAATTCTGCCAACAATAGAAAACAATCTGCATAGGGCCCATAAAGTCAATGCCACTTTGCCTCACTTCTATAGACTCTGTGTTCATCTCCTGAGTAAACATAGATGCAAAAACCTCATTTAAGATCTCTTCCATCTGTTTTGGCTCCACTCACGGATTACCATTCTGATCTTCCAGAGGACCAATTTTGTCTCTTGCAATCCTTTTGCTCTTAACTTATCTGTGGAAGCCCTTTGAATTCTCCTTCTGGTGTCTGCAATTTCATGCCTTCTTTTAGCACTCCTGATTTGGTCCTATTTCTTATGCTCCATAAACACCTGATTTATTCCTAACTGCCCATTCCTGCAATGCACCTCCTTTCTTTTCTTAACCAGGGTCTCAATATTGCTTGAAAGCCAAGATTCCCTGCACTTCTAATCTTGACCTTTTATTCTGACAGGCACATACCAGCTTTGTACTCTCAAAATTTCACTTTTGAAGGTCTGCCACTTACCAACTACAGCTTTGCCAGAAAACAGCCTGTCCCAATCCTCATTTGCCATATCCTTTCTGATACTACCAAAATTGACCTCTCTCCAATTTAGAATATCAACATGCGGACCTGACCCATCTTTGTGCATATTTACTTTGAAACTAATGTCAACGTGATCACTAGATGCAAAGTGTTCCCCTACACAAACTTCTGTCACCTGCCCTGTCTCATTCCCTAAAAGCAGATCGAGTATCACATACTGTCATTGGGACTTTTACGTATTGTTTAAGGAAACTTTTCTGAACACATTTGACAAACTCTATCCCATCTAGTCCTTTTACTGTGGTTTGAGTCCCAGTCAATATATGGAAAGTTAAAATTACCGACTCTAATAATCTTACGTTTCTTGCAACAGTCTGCGATCTCTCTACAAATTTATGTCTCTAAAACCCTCTGGTGGTCTGTAATATAGTCCAATTAACATGGTCGTACCTTTCTTATTTCTCAGTTCCACCCATAATGCCTTACTATTCAAGTCCTCCAGCATGTCATGACTGAGGACTGCTGTGAGATTTCCCCTGACGAGTAATGTCATTCCTCCTCCTTTAATCCCTCTTTCTCTCCTGCATCTAAAACAACAGAGCCCCAGAATATTAATCTGCCAGTCCTCCCATTAATGGCTGCAATAACATAATTCCAGGTGTTGATCCATGGCCTGAGCTCATCTGCCTTTCCTACGATACTTCTTGCATTGAATTATACACAGATCAGGACGTTAGACACACAATGTTCAACCTTTTCATTCCTGACTTTACCTCAGGTCTTAACAACATCTGTCTCCACAACCTCTCCACTATTTGTTCTGGCACTCTGGTTTCCATCCCCCTCCGACTCTAGTTTAAGCCCCCGTGTGGAGCTAGCAAACCTTCCCTCTAGGATATTTGTCCCCTTCCAGTTCAGGTGCAAACATCTAGCTTATCATATTTCATATTTTGTTGTTTTATGACATTATTAGTTGCCTTCTGTTGGTTTTTAAAACCCAGTCCTCTAACTTCCCACTAATTATTGTGTATTATATCCCCTCCCTTTTGCTCTTATGCTGTTTATGAGTTCTCTTGTCAGCTATGGTTGCCTCATCCTCCCTTTAGAATACTTCTTTATGTTTGGGATGTATCTAAACCTTCACCTTCTGAATTTCCCCAGAATTTCTGCAATCAGCTCTGCTGGTGTCCCCTTCCAATCAACTTTGGCCAGCTCCTCTTTCATGACTGTATAATTCCCTTTACTCCTCTGTAATACAGATTTATCTGACTTTATCTTTCCTCTCAAACTACAGAGTGTATCGTATCATGTTATGATCACTGCCTCCTAAAGGTTCTCTTACCTTAAGCTCCCTAATGCCATTGTATACCCAGGATATGACATTCTGGCTGGAGCCCTGTACCTTATCAGGGTTGATGACCAAACACCATATGCAAAGAGAGGGTATGCCTCACTACCTACTTCAATGGTCTATGTAGCAGCATATCATCTACGTAGTGGGATACAGAGACAGAATGGTCTATCTGCAGGTCTCTCGCAATCATGCCATAGCACAAGGTGGGACTCTAGACTTGCCCCTGTGGGAAGTGGCAAAAGGTGCACTCTCTACCCTACTGGTAACCATGAACTGGTCCTATGAACTGGACTCAGGAGGATGGAAAAGACATTGGCCAGGTCCAATTTAAAGGACAAGACAGACATACTAACCATTCAGTAAACCCTTCAAGTTACACCCAGATATACATACTTATCTAAGGTGTGTGTTTGGTTCCTCTCTCTCTGCAGCAAATTTCCACTGTTCCCATGACACTGGTCATGACCCAGTCCGTGGTGACCCAGAGAGTAAAAAGACTGGGTGCTTTCAGTGTACTAGATTTATACGCTACCTGTACCATGACATCATCAACCAGTACATCAGTGTCAAATGGCAGCCAGTAGAAGGGCTGCAATACTCCTGAAATGGGCCAATCCCTACCGAGCATGGGGAGCAGCTTTCAATGAACAGGTAAGACTCATGCTTACTGCAACAGTATGGAGCTTTTAAGTGACTATAAAGAAGTGGCAGAACCCCTGGATAATGTGTTTCAATCTTGCTGAACCTGCATTCTCACATTTACATATCTAGATGATTTGCTAAGGCACATAAGGCTATGGTCCAAATGCTGGTAAAAGGGATTATTTTGGATGAATACTTGATGGTCAGAATCTACATAATGGGCCAGAGGGCCTGTTTCTGAGTGGTCTGACCATGATGTTCTAAGCAAGATCTGACGCATAGGGAAATTAAATAATGAATCAAGGATACAAGTTCACTGAAGTGTGTATCAACAAGAAAACAACATTTATTCAAAGTGCCAGGTTCAATGTTTTGCCCTAATCTTCCAAAATACTCTAGATTCAATGCCTGTCCTATTAGGTTCCCAGAACAATTAATTTTGAGGTTACTAGGAGTGGAAAATTAGAAAACTATAGACAAGTTAGTGCAGCATTTATGACAAGGAAGGCAATGAAATCTATTTAAGGACAGAAGCTAAGTATTTAGAAAGCCCTGATCTGATGAGAAAGAATGAACAATTGTTTTGAAAAGTAGATCTTGTCTTAATGACATATTCATAATTTTTCCAAGGGTTGAAAGACTACTGGTTTTGCTATCAACAACAGTGGATTTCAAATTTGCGTCTTCCTCACTGCAAATAGTTAATTATGGTATTATCACCACTTGTGTACAAGTTCTGCACCAATTATCCTGGCAAATGAAGTAGCAGTATTTACAGAGGGCTGGAAAATAAAAGGGAGGCCCACAGAAGAACTCACAGGCTAGTCTGCTGTGCCTGAGAACAACTGCGTCACGTAGTATAGTTTTCACTCTGAAATGTATTGGGGGATTGGAGGGGGGTTACTGCAGTGCAGCTTGGGGCTTGGGAAGTAAAGGATCAAAAAATTGATGAGGGAAATGATGGTCAAAGAGATACAGAGACAGAGAGAGTGAGAATGAGAGAGAGAGAGAGAGAAGAGAGAGCGAGGAAGAGAGAGAGAGAAGAGAGAGAAAGAAGAGAGAGAGGTGAGAAAGAAAGAGAGAGCAAGCAAGAGAGACTGATCTGAGATTTATGATGTATCTTGGAAAAGAACAAATCCTCCTGTGGTTTGGGAGGAACAGAAAGACAGAGAGTATATGAAGAACTGATGACTAGGATTGTTGGAGGGAGGTTTGGAGAAAGGGGAGGTACTATTAAGTAGCTAACAGGCATTTCTGGGAGGAATTGTACCTATCATGAAATTGGACTGGGCATTTCTGCATGTTAATCACCTATGTTTAACCACCTGATGTTTTTTTTTGTCAGACTTGCACTTAATGTCATCTAATTTATGCAACACCCATTTCAAATTATCAGTTTTTTTTTCAGCAGCGGGCAGTCAGAGATCTGAAGCACGAGAAGACTTAACACACTTAAGTTTGCTGATTGACTACATAAGGCATCACAGAGTGACCAGCAGCCAATCAGCAATTCTAATTGATTAGAAAGAAAAAACTAAAATAAGACAGGGTAAGTGATGCAGCCATCATTGGAGCGGGCAGTGTTAAAGTGGGGAATTTGATACTTCAGCTCTTCGATTTGGAGAGGTTTGAGTGAGAGAAGGCGAAAAAGTTAGATTTTTCACCAAAGTTTATTTATTGTTTTTGTTTCTTTACTTTTGCAACAGTACAGATGCCAGGCAAGACAGTTGAATACTCCTCTTGCGGGATGTGAGAAGGCAGAGGGATCTCCAGTATCTTTGACAGGAAGTGCATCCAGTTACAGTTTCTAACACTCAACGTTAAGGAGATAGAGCTGGAACTAGATGAACTCTGGATCATTCAGGAGGCTTAGGGGGTGATAGATAAAAAACATAGAGAGGTATTTATTGACAAGGTTCAGGACAGAGAGAACTGGGTGACGGACAGGATGGGGAAACAGGTTAAACAGCCAGTGCAGAGTACCGCTGTGCCCTCCACCTCAACAACACTTTGGATACTGTTAGGAGGATGACCTAGCAGAGGAAAGTCAGTGGTTAGGTCCCTGGAACTGAGTCTGGCTCTGTGACTCAGAAAAGGAGTGGGGAGAAGAGGCAAGCGGTAGTGATATGGGATTCATTGGTTACAGAAGCAGAAGGGAGGTTCTGTGGACGACTGTGAGATTCCTGGATGGTATGTTGCCTCCCAGGTACTAGGGCCCAGAACATCTTGGATTGAATCCTCTGCATTCTTAGGTGGGTGTGTAAACAGGCAGCGGTTATGATACATATAGGTACCAATGACAAGGGTAGGAAGAGTGACAAGGTTCTGCAAAGTGAATTCATGGAGCCAGGTGCAAAGTTAAAAGACAGAACCTTCAGGTTTGTGCTCTCAGGATTGCTACTCTTGCCACGTGCTAGCGACGAAAGAACTAGGAAGATCATACAGTTGAACACGTGACTAAGGAGTTGGTGCAGGAGGGTAGGTATCTGATTTTTTGAATTACTGAGTTCTATTCCAGTGAAGGTGGGACCAGTACAGAAGAGAGGCTTTGCAGCTGAACTGGAAGGGAATGAACATCCTGGTGGGAAGGTTTGCTAGTGCTGCATGGAGTGGGGTGGGAGAGGAGGTTTAAATTAGAGTTGCAGGGGGATGGGAACCAGAGTGCCAGAACAGATAGTGGAGAGGTTGTGGACACAGAAGCTGTTAAGACCTCAGACAAAGTTAGGAGTCAGAAAGTTGAGCATGATGCAACAAATGCCCTGAACTGCAAGTATTTCAATGCATGAAGTATCATAGGAAAGGCTGATGAGCTCAGGGCATGGATCAACCCATGAAATTATGATATCGTAGACATTAGTGAGACTTGGTTGCAGGAGAGTCAGGAATGGCATCTCAGTATTCTGGGGTTCTGTTGTTTTAGACTCAGGATTGCAAGGGACAAAATTGGTCCCCTGGAAGATTAGTATGGTAATCGATAGATGGAGCCAAAGGCGATGGGGGAGATCCTAAATGAATTTTTTGCATCTGTATTTGCTCAGAAGACAGACACAGAGTCTATAGAAGTGAGGCAAAGTGGCATCGACTTCATGGGTTCTGTACAGATTACAGAGGAGATGCTTGCTGTCTTGATTCAAATTAGGGTGAATAAGTCCCCAGGGCTTGAGAAGGTAATCCCTAGGACCCTGTGGAAGGCAAGTGTAGAAATTGCTGAGGCTCTAGCAGAGATATTTAAATCATTCCTACTGACGGGTGAGTTACTGGGGAATTGAAGGATAGCTAATGTTGTTCTATAAATAAACCAGGAAATTATAGGCCGGTGAAAATGTGATTGGCAGGTATTCTAAGGGACCTTCTATATGAGCATTGGGATAGACTCAGACTGATTAAGGATAGTCAGCATGGTTTCAGGCGTGGTAGGTCATATCTAACAAACTTTCTAGAATGTTTTGAAGAAGTTATCAGGAAAGTTGATGAAGGCAAGGCAGGGAATGTTGTCTACAGGGACTTTACCAAGGCATTAGACAAGATTCCACATGGGAAGTTGGTCAAGAAGGTTCAGTCGCTTAGCATTCATGCGGAGGCAGTAAATTGGATTAGGCGTTAGCTTTGTGGGAGAAACCAGAGAGTCTTAGTAGGTAGTAGGTAGTCCTGCCTGAGTGGAGGCCTGTGACTAGTGGAGTGTTGCAGGGATTGGTGCTGGGTCTGTTGCTGTTTGTCATCAATATCAATGATCTAGATGATAGAGTGGTTAACTGGATCAGCAAATTTATGGATGACACCAAAATTGGGGGTAAAGTGGACAGTGAGGAAGTCAATCAAAGCTGGGAAAATGAACCGAAAAATGACAAATGTAATTTAATGCAGGCAAATGTGAGGTGTTGAACTTTCATAGGACCAATCTGGGTAAGTCCTACAGAGTGAACGGTAGGCCACTTGTGAGTGCTGTAGGAGAAAGAGATCTGAAAATACAGGTTCATATTTCATTGAAAGTGGTGTCACAACCAGATGGGGTCATAAAGAAAGCTTTTGGCACATTGGCCTTCATAAATCAAGGTATTAACTAACAGGAGATGGGATATTATGTTGAAGTTGTATAAGATGTTGGTAGGGCCTAATTTTGTGTATTGTGTGCAGTTTTGATTACCTACTGACAGGGAAGATAGTAAATAAGGTTGAAAGAGTGCAGAGAAAATTTATTAGAATTTTGCCGGGTCTGGAGGAAAGATTGAATAAATTAGGTCTTTATACCTTGGAATGTAGAAGATTAAGGGGAGATTTGATAGACAAGTGCAAAATTATGAGAACTATATTTCGGGTAAATGCAAGCAGGCATTTTCCACTGAGGTTGGGTGGGACTACAACAAGTGGTCATGGGTTAAGTGTGAAACATGAAAACTTTAAGGGGAACATGAGGTGAAATCTCTTCACTCAGAGGGCCTTGAACCATAGAACTATAGAACCATAGAACATTACAGCACAGAACCAGGCCTTTTGGCCCTTCTTGGCTGTGCCGAACCATTTTTCTGCCTAGTCCCACTGACCTGCACCTAGACCATACCTCTCCATACCCCTCTCATCCATGTACCTATCCAAGTTTTTCTTAAATGTTAAAAGTAAGCCTCCTTTTACTACTTCAACTGGCAGCTCATTCCACACGCCCACTACTCTCTGTGTGAAGACGCTCCCTGTAATGTTTCCTTTAAACTTTTGCCTTTTCACCCTTAACCCATGTTCTCTGTTTTTTTTCCTCCCCTGGCCTCAGTGGAAAAAGCCTGCTTGCATTCACTCTATCTATACCCATCATAATTTTATACACCTTTATCAAATCTCCCCTCATTCTTCTACGCTCAGGAAATAAAGTCCTAACCTATTCAGTCTTTCTCTGTAACTCAGAGAAAGTCCTGGCAACATCCTTGTAAACCTTCTCTGCACTCTTTCAACTTTATTAATATCCTTCCTGTAATTAGGTGACCAAAATTACACACAATACTCCAAATTTGGCCTCACCAATATCTTATACTACCTCACCATAACATTCCAACTCTTACACTCAATACTTTGATTTATAAAGGCTAATGTGCCAAAAGCTCTCTTTAAGACCTTATCTACGTGTGACGCCACTTTTAGGGAATTATGTATCTGTACTCCCAGATCCCTCTGTTCTACTGTACTCCTCAGTGTCCTACCATTTACCTTGTATGTTCTACCTTGGTTTGTCCTTCCAAAGTGCAATACTTGTCTGCATTAAAATCCATCTGCCATTTGTCAGCCCATTTTTCCAGCTGGTCCAAATCCCTCTGAAAGCTTTGAAAACCTTCCTCACTGTCCACTACACCTCCAATCTTTGCATCATCAAAAACTTTGCTGATCCAGTTTACCACATTATCATCCAGATCATTGATATAGATGACAAATAACAATGGACCCAGCACTGATCCCTGTGGCACACCACCAGTCAGAGGCCTCCACCCAGAGAAACAATCCTCCACTACAGCTCTCTGACTCCTCCCATTAAGCCAATGTCTAATCCAATTTACTACCTCTCCATGTATACCTAGCAACTGAATCTTCCTAACTAACCTCCATTGCAGGACCTTGTCAAAGGCTTTACTGGAGTCCATGTAGACAACATCCACTGCCTTCGTTTCATCCACTTTCCTGGTAACCTCCTCAAAAAAATCTAATAGATCAGTTAAATATGACCTACCACACACAAAGCCATGTTGACTCTCCCTAATAAGTCCCTGTCTATCTAAATACTTGTAGATCCTATCTCTTAGTACTCCTTCCAATAATTTATCGACTACTGACGACAAACTTAATGGCCTATAATTTTCTGGATTACTTTTATAGCCTGTTTTAAACAACAGAACAACATGAGCTATCCTCCAATCCGCTGGCACCTCACCCGTAGATACCAACATTTTAAATATATTTGCCAGGGCCTCTGCAGTTTCAATGCTTGTCTCCTGCAAGGACTGAGGGAATACCCTGTCAGATCCTGGGGATTTACCTACTCTGGTTCCATGACCTCACTATTTGTTTGATTTATTCCATAGACTCCTTGCCAGTTTCCTTAGTAAATACAGATGCAAAAAACCCATTTAACTTCTGCCCCATTACTTTTGGTTCCATACATAGCCGACCACTCTGATCTTCAAGCGAACCAATTTTATCCCTTACTATCCTTTTGCTCTTAATATACCTGTAGAAGCTCTTAGGATTATCCTTCACCTTGACTGCCAATGCAACTTCATGTCTTCTTTTAGCCCTCCCAATATCTTTCTTAAGTATTTTCTTGCACTTTTTATACTCCTCAAGCACCTTATTTGCTCCTTGTTGCCTATACCTGTCATACATCTCTCTCCTCTTCTTTATCAGAGTTCCAATATTCCTAGAGAACCAAGGTTCCTTATCCTTATTCACTTTGCCTTTAATCCTGACAGGAACATACAAACTCTGCACCCTCAAAATTTCTCCTTTGAAGGCCTTCCAGTTACCAATCACATCCTTGCGAAAGAACGAACTGTCCCAATCCACGCTTTTTAGATCCTTTCTCATTTCTTCAAATTTGGACTTTTTCCAGTTTAGTACCTCAACCCGAAGACCAAATCCATCTTTATCCATGACCAAGTTGAAACTAATGGCAGTATGATCACTAGACCCAAAGTGTTCCTCTACACACACTTCCGTCACTTGACCTAACTCGTTTCCTAATAGGAGACCTAATATTGCATCCTCTCTAGTCGGTACCTCAATATATTGATTTAGAAAACTTTCCTGAACACATTTTACAAATTCTAACCCGTATAGACCTTTAATAGTATGGGAGTCCCAATCAATATGTGGAAAACGAAAATTCCCAGTTGTCTGCTATCTCTCTGCAGATTTGCTCCTCCAATTCTCACTGACTATTGGGTGGTCTATAATACAACCCCATTAATGTGGTCATACCTTTCCTGTTTCTCAGCTCCACCTATATGGCCTCGGTAGACAAGCCTTCTAACCTGTCCTGCCTGAGCACTGCCGTAACATTTTCCCTGACTAGCAATGCCACCCCCCCCCCCCCACCCTTCACCCCTCTGCCTCTATCATGTCTGAAACATTGGAAGCCTGGAACATTGAGCTGCCAGTCCTGCCCCTCCTGCAGTCAAGTTTCACTAATAGCTATAATGTCATAATTCCATGTGTCAATCCATGCCCTTAGCTCATCTGCCTTCCCCACAATACTCCTCGCATTGAAATAGACACACCTCAGAAGATTATTACCACCACACACAACCCTCCTATTTGTGACTTTGCATGAACTTTTAACATCATTTATTTTCACCCCCACTCCACTATCTGCTTTGGCACTCTGGTTCCCATCTCTCTGCAAATCTGGTTTAAACCCTCCCCAATAGCACTAGCAAACCTCCCTGCAAGGATATTGGTCCCCCTGTAGTTCAGCTGTAACCCTTCTCTCTTATACAGGTCCCATCTGCCCCAGAAGAGGTCCCAATGATCCTGAAATCTGAAACCCTGCCCCCTACACCAGTTCCTCAGCCACGTGTTCATCCGCTAGAGCATCCTATTCTTACCCTCACTGGCATGTGTCACAGGTAGCAATCCTGAGATTACCACCCTCGAGTTCCTGCTTTTTAACTTCCTACCAAGCTCTCTATACAGTACACATTCTTCAGGACCTCCTGACTCCTTCTTCCTATGTCATTGGTACCAAGGTGTATCATGACATCTGGCTGCTCGCCCTCCCATTTCAGAATGCTGTGCACGCGATCAGAGACATCCCTGACCCTGGCACCTGGGAGGCAACAAGCCATCCAGGAGTTCCTGTCGCAAGCACAGAACCTCCTGTCTGTACCTCTAACTATTGAGTCCCCTATCACTACCACTCTCCTCTTCTTCCCCCCTCCCTTCTGCACTGCAGAACCAGACCGAGTGCCAGAGATCCAGCTGCTGCAGCTTGCCCCAGGTAAGTCATCCCCCCCCCCCCCAACAGTGTGGTGAGAGTCTGGAATGAGCTGCCAGTGCAAATAGTGCATGTGAGCTTGACGTCAACGTTCAACAGAAGTCTGGATAGGTATGTAGAGGATTGGGGTATGGAGGGCTATGGTCCCAGTGTGGGTCAATGGGAGTAGGCAGTTCTGATGGTTCAGTATGCACTATGTGGGCTGAAAGGACTCTTCTGTGTCACACTTTCCTATGCCTTTATGATTGTGCTACTTTGTTGTTTTTCTTATTGCTTAAAGTGACTCGGCAGCTCTAGAATTTACTGTGATCTCTAAAACACCTTGCTGAGTCCACTGAGTGCACTTCTATTAACAGGGTGCTTTTCTGCCACCATTCCGTTGCCATGGGCACCTAAACAGCGACACTCCTGGCAACACTCAGCTAACAGGGCTGTCAGACTGGCCACAAATCTGCTCTGTTCAAAATGGTTTGGACTCTTCTGGGCATGAGGCACAGACATGCCCATCAGCAAAACACTTTGGCTCATAAATTCTCCAGGTCAACACATCCTACTGGTGAACAATCTATTCACAGGCTTCCATTTCCCAGGCTGCCATCACTGAGACATGTAACATTCTGCAGGAAGACCCAGAGACACTTCTAAACCCACTGTACCTCACGACCACTGCAATGATAAAATCATAAAATTGTACAGCAGAGCAACAGAACCACATATTTACACTGATCTTATTTGACTGCATTGGGCTCAAATCCCTCCACACCTTTTCTGTCTAAGTATTGGACCAAATGTCTTTTAAACTTTGCAGCTGTATCTGTCCATACCTCCTTGTCTGGATAACCACCATCCTCTGGATCGGTGATCTCCTCCTGTATCTATTCCAGGCAACATCCCAGTCACCCTTCTGTTGTTAGCAGATCCTTACTGCAGTGTGGCATACAGAACTGTAGGCAATTGTCCCACGTGCAGGCTATCACACAAGGACCAGAAACACTGTAGAAAATATCAATGGTCTTCTGAAAAGGAGATTGTGCTGCCTATGTCCAGGATCACCTTGCTGTGTGAACTAGCCAAGTGTGGAGACATTATCGATGGGTGTGGGGTGCTGCATCACCCTGACAACCAAATTCAGACGAAGACAAACAAGGCACCTGGGATAATCTGTAACGTACCGTAGCAACAGCAGGGGGAACCGGAAGAAATCTTTAAGATACAAAGGGAACTTCTTAGTTATTAAGAGATTTAAGAGCTACGGAATTAGTGCAGGAAGGTAGTACTG
Organism: Hypanus sabinus; assembly: GCF_030144855.1. Lineage (NCBI taxonomy): Eukaryota > Metazoa > Chordata > Chondrichthyes > Myliobatiformes > Dasyatidae > Hypanus > Hypanus sabinus. The sequence continues at coordinate 33,671,305 of NC_082722.1, forward strand.
AGTGGTAAACAATCAAATATAATCCTATTGTGGTGTAGAAGAGGCAGGAGGTATCAAATAGTCATCTCCTGCTTCTACTCCTGATGTTCTTAATGTCCCTAATAACCATCCAGCGTTCAGCAGTGGAAGGAGGTATTATCGACATAAAAAGGAGAAAGACAGAGTCAGACTCCAAAACAAATTAATGATTCTCTTCACACTCCAGTGCCTACCAATAAGATAGTTCAGTGATAATCAGAGAGCCTTGATTCTACATAGTGATTCCCTACATCCTACGTTGCCAGTCCACCTGCACCAACTATGAGAGATGTTGACTATAATGAATGTCCGATTCAGTTGCTGGATGGCTTTGTAATACTGTTTCCTGAAGAATGGAGCTCATCCCCCCCCCCCCCAGAGATTCTATCCAGCTGTGAGATTTATTTACCCATTGCATGTTTGAATGGGGTTCTTCAAGTCTACAGGAGGCAACAGTAGCCACTTCCTTGCCAGGTTCAATATTTATTGGCCCCAGTTGGTTTTCTGGCACACAGGACCTTACTCCTGGCATTTAGCTCACTGACGAAATTTACTGAGTCTTTTGCATGAACGTCAGTGGTTCCCTCCACCTCACCGCAGTTTCTTCTCTCCTCTGTGGCACGTCATTGTAGATGTTGCTACTGTAGGGAGTGTGCCTTTAAGGGCTGATACACTGTTGCCGTTGGTGCAAAGCCAAGTATTGACAGGCACACCAAAATGGCTGGTCCAATTATGGTCGGTGCAGTCCTGTTTCCACTTATTAGCTGCTTTCAATCCATTTTAAATGTCTTGGAGTTATAGAGTTGTAAAGCACAGAAACCAGGTCTGTGCTCACCATGAAGAACCCAGTTACACTAATTCCAGTTCATTCACCATCAGCTCCCCAGGTTGTAATACCACTCACCAATGCACCAGGGGCTATTTACAGTGTGCCTATTGATCTACCCATTCTCACATCATTGTGATGTAGAAGGAGGCTATCTTCCAGAGGAAATCCACATGCCCACAAGGAGAATGTGCAAGCTTCACTCTAACAGGTCAGGATTGAACTGGGGTCAGTGGAGCTTTGAGGCAGCAACTCAAGGAACTGTGACTCCCTATCAAAAGTTGTCACTCTGACAAACTTCCATGATTTCTTGCAGAGGGCTGGAATGAGCTTTAAAGCTGGACGCAGCGATGGCCTGGATCACCAATTAAGAGTAGAAACCAATTTCCATTCATTGAATTCTCCTATAGGAGAGTTCGATGACTGGAAATTGGTTTCTACCCTTATCTAGTGATCCAGGCCATCACTGTGTCTGGCTTTAATGCTCATTCCAGACCTCTGCAAAAAAAAAATGGAAACTGGTCAAAGTGGCAAGCTAAAATTAATCATTTAACTAATGCCAAACCTGGCTTCAAAGCTTGTTAAAAGCTGATTCTTTGTTAAACTGGCCTTGTGTGTATGGTAGAATTTTGCAAGTGTTTTTAAAGCAGTTGTTTAATGTTATCGTAGGCATCCATCAGCAGGTGATGTGCACAGGAGTGCAGGCAGGATGCTGCATATTCTTCTGTTTCAGCCCAAAAATGGTCTCCTATGCAATGAGGCTCAGTTATCCCTGATTAAAGCAATCCCACGGGCATTTTCAATATCAACACCAGTTTTGAGAGGACAAAGTTTATTTCTGCTGAGTGATGAAAAGATGATGATAATAGAAGAAAGAGGATGTTATAAAACCTTTTTCTAAGGTACAAAATAGAAGAAAGTTTAATCATGTGACCACACTGGCAGATGTGAACAGGAATTGCATTGCCTTTGTAAAAGGAAGAAGTTGGTGCAGAAATGGTATTAAAGTTATTGAAAGTTTAGCAGCTGAATGGGCTCCATCTTCTGAGTTGTGTTTCCCCTGATAATAAGACATCTGAGAACAGTGACTAGATTAGCAAAGAATACACTGTTATGTAGTGAATTGTTTTTACATTTAATTTTTCCTTTTTTTAACTTGTTTATTTTTTTAAAAAGCACAGACATCATTGAATAGTATAAAGATTTAGACCAGGATGTAAAGTATCAATATGTTAATTTATGATACAAAATTATAACAAATTTCTGTTAGTGAGATTATTAAATCTACAATAGACAATTATTTGCTTATGCCTTACTGCTTTATTGATGAACGTTTCCTTTAGTGACTTCCCCCTGATTTTAAATGATCATTTTAGTATAGATCACAGGTCAATAATGTTCCAAGGCTGGATATATGTAAGAATCACTGGGGATATACAAGAAGGAAAGTTTCTTAAATTGTTTGAATAGATAAGCCACCTATTCAAGTTATTCAACAGATTCATTGATTTTTGCAGCTTAGCTGAGTATTTAAGGATAATTTTTCTAAATCCTTGGAGCCTGTAAAAGTTTATCGAACAAATTGTGCATTGTTGAATAAGAATGGTCTGGGACTCATTATAAAACCTCTGAGAGGTTGATGTTAAGGATTAATTCCCACATTTCTTCTGCTCAGTTATCTGATATTTTATGATTTCTGTCCTTATCTTGCAGCAATATGAACATGAGATTGAATCAACTGAAGATTTTGTGCTTTGTGTCATCACAACTTGATTAAATGTGGTTGTTCATCATTGCTCAGAGGGGTGATGCTTCTCTTGCACTTCTCTACTGTTTCCCCTTTTGAGCAGAGTCAAGGATTCTACAGTGAGGCCTGAGTCTGTAGTTCTTTTGATATCGATTCAGCAACACCTCATTGGCATTAAGCAGTCTGGAACAACCTGAGCTTTTGGAAGACATGATATTAAAGCATTATCTTCTTTCTCCTCTTCCATTTTAAGAATTCTAGTATTTCCGCAATCAATTTGTTCCAGAATACAATGACTGAACTTGTTTCCAAAAATAATTCATCTAATAGTGACATTAGATAAAATAATGAAAAAATGCAGAATCTATTAAAGATATTAATTCAAACTTCTCTTCAGTAGTATGTCATAACCCATGTAGGGATAACTGAAGAAATGGTATTATAATACTGTTTGTCTTATTGATGGTGGTGAGCTCAGAATCTGGGCCTGCCCAATAACTAAAATCATTGGCATGCATCTGTAACTTAATATACCATATGCTTATACATGTTAATATGTTACAACATCGTATGAGTGAAACACTCTGCCAGTTCAATAATACAAATATAATGCTACAAAACCAATAATGGAAGTACAGTGCAAGGATGAATTGATTTATTTGCTTTATGATTGTATGTATTGTAAGCCAAACCAAGGAGCTGCATTCTTGGTGTCCAGCTGTGGCTCATAGAACCATGTTCAGCTGCCACTTCTCCACAAAGTCTTAGATCCCCATAAAAACATCAGTGACCCTGGTCCTGGAATTTGGCATATGGATTGTGATATGGAATACTGCACCTTAAAGACTTTGAATATGGTACAGGATAACAGAAGAGACTAATGCAACAATACAGAAGATATATTCCATTCACTCTGTAGACACTTTAATAAAATAATAACTTTTGGAGATGTGTATTTTCCCATAATATCTGAGTAGATGCATACATCAGAAGCTTCTTGGGTCATTAATCCAGAATTTAAGGGGCCAACCTTGCATTAACAAAATTCCTGGCTAAATGAGAGAAACATCTTAATTGTCATTTGATCATGTAATTCAGCAAACTTTCATAGTGTGGAACTTGCCATCAATAGGCCCACACTTTGCCCCAACCCTGCCCCACCCCCAACTATTCATTATAGGACAAGGTTTGTGGGAATGTAAACACTTTCACGTTCTCATCCAAATTGTGTGCTGAATGTATCGTTCTTCCATCATTGTCACAAGCTTCCAATCCTGGAGTTCCCTAGCCAGAGGCATTCGGGTGCACATTTCACATGCAGTACAGGACACTAATTGTTGTACTCTCAAGGACAATTGGCTTGGGTAATAAATACTGTCTTTACCAGTGATATTACTGTCATATTAGTGAAGAAAATACTACATCAACAGCAGTGATTGACATTATTATCAGAGATCTGGAGGAAAAGTGAAATTGTGACCAACTTTAGGATTTCAATGGAAACACAGAGAGACTGTAGTTGGAGTGAGCAGTTCACTGTTTGTCTGAATGGATTCCAATAGTGGAGTCACCTTGGATATCAGCAGCAACTAAAGTGTTTCACTGCTTCAATTATTTGACTAAAACTAGGGGATATAGGCTTAAGGTGAGAGGGGAAACATCTTCACGCAGAGGATGGTGGGTGTATGGAATGAACTACCAGATGAAATGGTAGAGGCAGATATAGTTATAAAGTTTAAAACAAATTAAAGGAGGTACATGGATAAAAGTCTTCAGCAGAATAATGGGCCAAATGCAGGCAAATGTGACCATCTCCAATAGGCATCTGGGTTGGCATAGGTGAGTTGTAGCACAGAGCTTGCTTCTATGTTGTATAACTCTATGACTCAATAGCCAAAGCAAAACATCATGAATTTGAAAGTGTTTTTGCCTTCTTGTGGTTATGATAGAATCATTGCACAGTTGCCCCATGATGACTTGCAAGGCTCTGCTGAAGGGGATCAAACAGGCTTTCCATTCCAACTGTTACTTGTCCAGGTAAATTCAAAGTGTAGTCAGTATTCCGAGGCAGGAGTGGGCTGCTCCTTGCTGACTGCTAATTTTGGCCCATTGCTGCTGCTCTCTATTACAGCAAATGAATGGCTACCATCTTGCTCAGCAAGATCGAAGTATCACATAACGTGACCATAGCCTCACATTAATGTTTAGCTCCCAGTTATTGTTTTTTTCTAAATTCTTACTCTTCATTGACATGTTGAGTCTTAATTGATATTAGATTTTATTAGGGGTTGCTTGTCATACATACATGTGAATAAAGAGCAGGCAGAGGCCTCTCCGTGCATCAACTATGTTCTGTATTCAATAAGTTAACAGCTAATATGATTGTAAACTTGTCTTTGCATTCTCATCTCACCCTGTAAACCTACAGCCTCTTTCAAAACTCACTAAATCTTCCTTAAAAATATTCAAAGACTCCATTCCCTATGATGAGGAGATTTCCAAACACTTGAAAGAAAAAAAAATATCGACCTGCTGTTTGTCTTAAATTGGCGACTTCTTGTTTTAAGCAAATTACTTTCTGTTCTAAATTCGAGCATCAGCAAAAACATTGCCTGCAAATCTAGACTGTCAAAGCCTCAGGAATTTTCCACTATCTTTGTTCAGATCATTTTATTTCTCAGAAAGCCTCACTGAATGTACTGTCAAAAGAAATAGAAATTAATGTTTCACAAATTGGACCACAGAATGCACGATTAAACATACTGTACACTGATCCTGCAGAAAAATCATCAGCCAGCATGCAGTTTTTCCTACTGTTCCAGAGAGGAATTGAAAGCCAGAAAGGGAAAACACTGATTCACCATGGTGGTATTGGGGATGAGGAGACAGTTCTGAGAAGGGATTTGAGGCTGGCACTGGGGAAATTGTGAGAATAATGTGGGCACTACAAGCATGACAAATTTAGTGAGTGTGTTGTGTATGCATGCTCTGATACCCAGATGATGAACCCAGGGTCAGGGCTTTTTCTGAACCTCCTTTAGAGGAATCACTCACATGAACAGGTTGCTCACATAATGTTATTAGAATCTCCTGGGTATTTGCTTTGTCCTTGATTAGTAGTCTACTGGGTTTTATAGTAGTTCATGTGTTCAAATATTATATAGAAGCATGGTGTTTGTTCGCTAATAACATTACCCTGAGGCATCATGTTTATAATCCATCTGGGAACTGGAATTGGCCAAAATAGGGACATGTGGGGCACTACACTGGTGAACAGCAGATTCCATTGAAGATTGCAAAGTTATGAAGAATATTGAAAGAACAAATTGGGACAAGATATTTCTGTTGATTAGAAAATCAATGAGAGAGGATTGTCAATTTAAAATTATAACAGACAGAGAAAGAGAGAGATAGCTACAGAGAAAGAAAGAAATCTTTTCACTGAAAGAAGACAGTATGAATAATTAACGCAGTGTAGGAGAGCGGTGTTAAATTTCTGGTTACTATAATAAAACAGACATGAAAGTTCAAATGGTCTCTGTCAGTGTTGTGAATGTTTATCATTCAATGGTAGTAGGAAGCCAAAACAAATCTCTACCAATAGTGGGCGGTGAGTTTGGCATTTTGAATAACAATGACTTAAGTGAAGCAATAGGTAATGTCTGGTTGAATCACCAATTATTCATGAGACAAAACTTTTTGAATATGAGTATTTGAATTGTTATGATCAAACTTTGTTTTAAACTGGTGAAAATTATTATAATCCAATAAAAATCAAAGTCTGCATGGGATTTTACTGTTTGAATGTTTGGTGGGTTCATCAGAAAATCCCTGCAGAGATAAGTGGAAGAGCTACCTGTTAAAAATGGAAGGTTGAGACCACTAATAACTAGCAGTGAGAAATTTCAAACGAATGAGCTTGGCTCCTCTGCACTTGTATTTGACTCTGTAATTTCATGCTTTCAGAACTTAGTGATTTTGCAGAAAGTTATAAAAATGTAAGCATGCAACAGACCTATTCATTTTGCATAATCTTAGACAGTTTCCCTCAGGGTTAAGGAAGACTAGCTTCTTCTCCAAGCAACACACAAAATGCTGGAGGAACTCAGCAGGCCAGGCAGCATCAATGGAACAGAGTACAGTCTATGTTTCAGGCTGAGACACTACAGCTGGACTGGACGAAAAATGATGAGGAGTAGACTTAAAAGGCAGGGGATACACAAGGTGAAAAGTGAAACCAGGAGGGGGAGGAGTGAAGTAAAGAGCTGGGAAGTTGATTGGAGAAAGGAGAATCTAATAGGAGAAGACAGAAGGCCATGGAGAAAAGAAAATTAGGGAGGAGCATCAGAGGGAGGCGATAGGCAGGCAAAGAGATAAAGCGAGAGAGGGAAGAGGGGATGGGGGATGGTGAAGGAGAGGGGGTCTTTACTGGAAGTTCGAGAAATCAATGTTCATGACTTTAGGTTGGAGGCTACGCAAATGGTATATATTGCCTCGTCCTCTCTGTGTGGTTCTGAGATAGCTGATAAAGTCCATATGGAACCTGCAGATTCTGCCACAGGAGGGATTTGACCAGCTATACTTTTCTGCAGTTACTGCAACAAATTTGCCTCTATTCTTGAACATAGCTGTGATTATAGATCAGAAACACCTTTATGCCTCAAGGAAGTGAAAAGGCCATACATACATTTGCAAACCTAGGTCCAGCAAGTAAAGTATGACCTAAAAAAAGTGGTCCTAAATGAAAAAATAGAGAGGAGATCCAACAACTTGTTGAAAACCATGATCATCTATTACTCAAACACCTAAAGTGGACAATAGGGTAAATAACTATAGCAGGAAATTGTAATGCTTGAAGCAAACAAGCATCTAAATTGTTACAAAATTTTTACATAAATGCCATATTTCAAAAGTCAATACAGTCACCAAAGCCTTTTGCTATATGCCTAATGTTTATCCAATAAAGCTTGCAAATTTTGCCACAGTATCCTTATTTCTAAAATGATCTTGGTGCTTTCAATATTAAAATTCACTATGCACTTTTTTTTAACTCATCCATGTGTGAGCATCGGAGAAATCCCACAAAACTCCGTCAAATCAATAATAGAGAAGACCATACAGGGAACAATCCTTCAATGTTAAACTTTTCTTGTGTTTCCCTCTGCATTATATATTTATATAGTAAACTGTGTCTTTCCAGGAGCAAAGCAGTTTAAGGAACTGCTGGAGAGATAACTGATAAAAATGTCAATCTGTACACATTTTTGCAAACCCAATTAATACTGTGAAGCCAGTCAATTATGAACATTTTCACTTCATTTTTTGCAAATCATCGTTATCAAACATCTTTAATCATTTAAACTTCTGAAAATGGTACTGAAGTGTTACACGAGAAGTGGTAAATAGGCTTGCTTTTCAATCTAAAAAGTAGACAAAAGTAGAATCAAGAGTAGTGTCTTAATTGGCTGAGATATTGCAGAGTACTTTCAGATGACAGCATAAAGAGGCAGTAATTAATTTAAAAAGAAATGACAAATTTAAAAATATAGGACAGAGATCAATCAGAAATAAGTGGTGCTGTGGCTGAATTTACAACCTTTATTGAATGAGCGTTAGACAGCTGGTGAGCAGCTTTGATGACTGTCTGCACTATTGGAATGTTTATACAAAGACTTCCTCAGCAACATAACAATTGTGTTGCTTCAGGCATTAAAACTTCCCGCTGCTACCATCCACCCACATTACTGTTTCCAGATTTTATTCTGGGGATTAATATTCCTTAGCAAGAATGAAACAAATCAGATCATTTATATAGGCTAACAGATTTGTAGGGGGCTAAACTGAGTCAGGTAGTACTAATTTTGTCAAAGCTAGAGCTCTTGATTTGCTTCCAAATTCAACTGTGAGCACATATTTTCAGCGCATCTTGCAAACTGCAGGGTATAATATGAAGAACTCCAGATTTGTACAAAGCAGGGAGGTGGTGACATCAGTTCTCATGAAATGCTGATTTGATAGCAGGTCTATCAAATTGGACTACAACAGTCCTACTGATGTCAAGAGGTAATTATATACGGTACTGTGCAAAAGCCTTAGGCACATATATATAGCTAAGATTTTTGCACAGTACTGTATATGACAGTCTATATGGTACACACACACACACACACACACACACACACACACATATCACGTATATACGTTATATATATGTGCCCTACACTTTGGTACAATATTGTATTTGTCAACATGAAGCAGAGCGTAAGTTTGTAAATCCAGCAAGAACAAAGAATGGTAGGAATGGCGAGGGTGTAGGACAGGTGCAGGTACCAGGAAAGGTCATTTGGTTTAGAAGAAGAAATAGGAAACAGGAGCAGGGGTAGGTCATCTGGCCCATTAAGCCTGCTCCACCATTCAATAAAATCATGGCTGATCTGGCCATGGACTCATCTCCACCTACCTGCCTTTTCCCCATAACCCTTAATTCCCCTGCTATGCATAAATCTATCCAACCTTGTCTTAAATATATTTAACTAAGATATCCTCAAGAAATAGATTCTTGCTACCTAGAGCCTCTTCACTACCTGTAAGGAATAAAGTGTGATGGAACATTGATCCTTTGCCTCGATAAGTAGAGCTGTAACCACACTAAAGAGATCCAAACCAAACAGAACAGAGCAGTCTGCTTGACTAGCACTTCATCCAGCACCCTCAGTATTAATTTCCTCCACTACCCATGAACTGGAGATGCAATGTTCTCACCTACCAAATGTACTGCAGTTGGATGGACACACAGAATACTGCAAGGACCAGAATCTGGAACAAAAAAACAAACTACAGGAGGAACTCAGTGGGTTGGGCAACAGACATGGAAGCAAAGGGGTGTGAACACTTTGGTTTGAAACCTTGCATCAGGACTGAGAGTGCAGAGGGGAGACGAGGGGGTGGAGTTGAGGCAGCAGTTGGCAAGTGATGAGTAGAACCAGATGTGGAAGGAATGATGGGCTGATGGAACCAGATAAGGAGAAGGGAGGCCAGAGTTAGGGATAGGGGCTGGAAGGTGATATATGGGGACAATGGATAGCTAGAGATTCTGGAATCTGCCAAGTATGGAGGTGGGCAGTGAAGCCAATAAGGGTGGGATGAAGGACGGATGGAACCAAGTGGTATAGGGGAAAGAAATAGGGCAACAATAGGCTGAGTTGATGGGGTGGTGGTACTGTCTGAACAAAGTGAGGGTGACAGAATCTCGGTGGATCAAGAAAGAAAAATAAACACATTGGAGGTGTAGGTTACTTGAAAGTGGAAAATTCCATGTTCATATCATTAGGTTGTGAACTACCCAGTCAAAATATGAAGTCTTGTTCTTCTACTTTATGCATGGCCTCACCTGACTGTGGAGAAAGCTAAACACAGACATCACAATGAGAAGGGGATTTGAAATGGCATGCATCCAAAAGTTCAAGATGGCCATTGCAAATAATGTTGGAAAAGGTACATGTGAATCTCTGCCTCACCTGGAAGGGCTGTGTAGGTCTCTGAATGGTGGTGATGGAGGGCATGTAGGGAGCACCTCACTTTCTACTAATCATTTATAGGTGTGGGTACTCGCTTGGGCACTGTGTATTGCATTCAGTAGTTGTGATGAGGCCTTCTCTACATCAGCAAGACCCAGTACAGGCTGAGCGATTGATTTGCCACAAGGCATTAAGTACATGGAAACACCACAGCCTGCTACCTTCATTCCAGACAGCACACTATTCTGACTTGGGAACATATTGTTGTTCTTTTGTTGTCAAAGAGGGTAAATGTTGGAATTCCCTCCTACCTCACATTACCACTGGAGTATCTTCACCAGAAAGCCTGCAGCAGTTCAAGAAGGTGGCTCATCATCACCTTCTCTAGGGCAGTAAGAAATAGGCTATAAGTGTTAGTTGTGCCAGCATTGCCCATATCTCCAACAAAATGGATAAATTAAATTCAACATTATTTCCATTTCTTCTTTCCACATTACCAAGTATACATATCACAAATTACGCAACTACATCCTTTTTATTATCCAAATGAATTTACAAAAATTGCATTTTTACCCCACATGTTTTACATTACAACACCAGGTGATGTTCATGTTAACCTGCTTTTTTCATATTTCCAGCTTGTGGTGCTTCCTTCTGAACCCTTCGATTAGAGGGAAGGATCATTCCTTGCTTCTATTAGTTAAATTAAATTAGATTAAACTTTATCCTTCTCACTTCTAAGAAATATAACCCATATTTACTCAGTCCTATATTTACTCAGTCCTTTGCCTTAGATCCTGTTGAAACAATCAAAAGATTGTCCTGAGAGAGGCTATCTAAATCTGTGCACAATATTGCAAATGAGGTCTGCCCAGGTTTCCTGAGTGTCTAGTAGTATTTATTTGCTTTTATAATCTAAATCTCTTGTGAGGAAGCTCAGCACAGTATTAGCTTTTTCTGAGTATGCTTTGTGCCAGTTAGCTAACTTTCAATTATTTTTAATAATTAGACTCCTAAATCCTTTTGCATATCTATATCCCCATTCAGATTATGCTGCCATCTGCCATCTTATATCAATATCATTCTACCTTGTATTGTGATGTTTGGCTCCATCTACCAACACTCTGCCTGTTTGATAATTTTATCTTCATGGGCTATATTTGATGGTCTTCTTCATGATCTTGTAATTCCATTTTTTCATGATTTAAATATATTCCATCTTATTCCTGAATAATAGATCTACACAATAAATTCTTTGGTCTCACCGATGTTGAGTGCAAGGTTCTTGATGCAATAGCACTCAATCAGCAATTTTTCTCACCTCCTTATCACCATCTGAGATTGTGTCAAAGGCAAATTTATAGACGCCATTTGTGCTGTGCTTAGCCACACATTTATGGATGTAGAAAGAGTAGAGCAGTGGACTAAGCACTCATACATGCTTTAACACACAAAATGTTAAAGTTGATTCATATTTTATATCAGTTGGAGAATAATTACATTATTCCTGGACGGGAGGAAATAGATATGATAATTTTTGCAATTCTGTTTTTTTTCCTCCAGAAGACTTTGCTAGTGGTCCAATTTTTGATGTAATGGTTGATATAAGAGGATGAATTAGTCAATGAAATAGGGATGAATAAATCTGAAACTCGTCCTGTTTAGGAAAACACATACAGTAAGTCTGTAGTTTCTGCTCAATGACTTTGATATTTCCAGTGCACTTAATTTATAATTGGCCAAACTGGCACAACAAAGCTAAATAATCTGGAGTTCATATTACATCCAGCGCAATTTGAATTTCCACAACCTTTCGAGCTATTTTAAATAAAGCACAGGCTGATCTTGCAAAACACAACCACACCCCAGATCAAATGAATTACAGCTGGAAAGCTAATTTTGTTCATTTGCAGAACTCTAAAGAGGTTCTAACTGTTTTGGTACTTTCTTTGAACAATAAAGATGCTAATATGCGTGCCTATTTTTGAAAGTTCAGTGACAACTTTATCACTCTGTCACAAAATTATGATCAGTTTGTCCTCAAGAGAGGTAAACTATGCCAGCAATTATTAACTATCCCTAATTATCCTTTTATAGAGTGCTTTGCTATGTCAGTTCAGAAAACGTTTTAAGATTCAATTGCGTTGGGCTGGATGCATACACAAGCCAGACTGGTTAAAGATCCCAAGTTTCCTTTCCTCGATAACATTAGTTAACTAGATTGTTTATTTTTCAATAGTCTGTTTTTTTTTATTTGGTTATCATTACTAATGACTTTTTGTTTAAATCCAGATTATTAAAACTGTCATATTATTGCAGCAGTTAGTGCTGGTGTCTCGCAGATCCAGGGCCTGGGTTTGTTCCCAGCCTTGGGTGCTGTCTGTGCAGATTTCATCCAGGTGCTTCGTTTACATTCTACATCCCAAAGATAAGATAGATGGTTAACAGGCTCCCTTAATACAGCTAAAGAACAAAAAGAGTCAAAGGGGGGTTGTGAGAGAGAATAATCTACAGGGGTGCAGTAAGGAGAGTGGAAACTGGGACGAGCTGGATTACTCTCCTGGGGCCATGAATCTCAGCAGCCTAACCTTCTTCATTTGTGCTGATACAAATGTACAAATTATTGAGCATAAAATGCCATAGCTGCCATCGTGGGATTTGAAATCAAGTTAATTTCAATTGTAATCCAGTGTCTATAGTGCATCTTAATCCTGCACAATGAATGAATGTTCAACCATAGGAAGCAGCGACAAGCAAAAGCTTATGAATGGAAAAGAAATGCAAAAGAATTCTTCCTCAGTTCCCTCTCTAGTGCCATCAGAAACTGCAGTGGAGGGGGCAGAAGGTTACACAATTGTCTAGCTGTGGTCTAAACAATACTTTGCAGAGTTCTACCATGATATTGTAGCTTTTATATGCCATCCTTCAGCTAGTGAAGTTAAAATTCCCATTTCTTCACTATCTTGTCTACCTTTAGTGATCTGTAGACATGTACTCCAAAGCCTGTCCTCCCACTACACTTCTTGTTGTCTGACAATTTATTTTGTTAGTAGGAGGTATATTTACCAATGCCCAAGGCAAGTTGGCAAGTTGTGCATAGTAAATAGTAATATTTGAGAATGCATTCAGTGATTTTGATCATGTTTCTCAGGTCAGTGAACTTTTTGTGTTGCCGCAGAACACAAAGTCCTTCAATCTTGACCATTACCAGTGACCTCCATGATCATTCTCCCTCACTTGGGAGGCGTGAGAGTTTAGGGACTTTCTTGAAACAGCAGGACAACCAAGGCCATCAGCAGAGATGTCTCTTGATTAGTAAGTACATCAAAGATTATGGAGAGAAGACAGAAGAATGGGGTTGAGTGAGCTAAGAAATCAGCCATGATGGATTGGCAGAGCAGGCTCAATGGCCAAGTGGCCTAATTCTGTCTTATAGACTCCCAAGTGGGCTTCATTTATAAAATGCCTGCTATCATCCACTGTTGTGCATCCTCTTTGAGAAACAGATGTTGGTATTTGTTGGTATTTCCTACCCTTTGGGCTATTTCCAGAAGTAAACATTGGTTGTAATTGAATCAGCTTCCCTATGCCCATTTTCTACTCTATTTAACAGTCTGGGTAACTGAAAATCGAAATTCTCTTCACACTTCGGTATTTGGAAAAAGAAGAATCTATCCTTTTGTCAAGTTATTGTGATCCAGAAATGTCATTGATATGAGTAGATAATAAAGATAATGCAAACAGGAAAAGTTTGGCTCACTTGATTTCTCCCACTCTTTTAAACATGACTGCTAACTTCCTATCGTCCTTGATCAGCTTGGGACATTGGGTTGCCCTAAACTTACAAGCAACGTATGTTTTAGGCCAAATTATGCTCGATGCGAAATCTAGCAAGAAAATGCACATTATATAGCCTTTTTACTGTATGTGTCTGCTCTGTGAATTGTAGTCTTTTTCAGAATCCTACTTGTACCTAGAACCATAAAGCTGCATCTGGCCCCACACTAGTGCGGCAAGATGAAAATTTTAACTCATTAGAGCTTTCAGACTATTTGGTACTGATAAAATCATTAAACTAAACCTTTAATAAGTCTATAGAACTGTTTTTTTTCTGATTTGTGGTGCATGAGTTCCACGTACTTAAAACCATGTTGTTAGTACATGTTAGTATGGGTCTGCATAGGCAACTTTTCCTTTTATCTTTATTTTATTTGCATGCGTCACTGACAAGATCACCATTGACCGCTCAACCTAGTTGCCTTCACAAAGATGGTAGTAAATTCTTGGATCTCTGCAGTCCTTCCAGTGAAGGTACTCACAATGATGATTTATAACCTACGATGATGAGGGATTAGTGGGGGGACATTTAGATAGATGTCTTCTCAAATGCCTGCACCGGTTATTATTTTTTGACAGTAGAATCCATGCTCTCAGGTTAGCTTCAATGAGCAATCACTGGTATTTTGTAGATGTTATGACTACCACCACCGTATGAAGAATTTGGGGAACTTCCATATTTAGGGCAGTGGTAGGTTGCCCAATTACGTGAACGACTTTGTCTTGGATGGCAGCAGGCTTCATTAGTGTTGATGAAGCCTCACTCAGCAGGCAAGTGGAGGATACTTTCCAGACTCAAAGATGAGGTAAAGATTTTGGAGTGTCAGAGAGTGAGTATATCCATACTTACTCTAGTATCCACTTAGTTTATGTGACAGACCTAGTTCAGTTTCTAATCAATGTTCACACTGCAGAAGAATGGTGATGGAGTCTCTGCATTGTATTGCCATTGTTGTCTTAATGAACCCCAAAACAGCTGGTAGTGAACTGATGAGTAATAGCCTCTGCAGGTGATTTCTGACAATTCCAATTTGACTGTACCTTCCATTAAGACTACATCCACACTAGACCGGATAATTTTGAAAACACCGGTCCACATTGAAACAGAGATTTCGGCAAATTTCCTCCTACTGTGTATGCGCAGGACACATCTCCCGAAAACAAGCAACATGTTTGATGTCGAATCTTGCCGTGAAATTGTGCGTTTGTGCACTTACAGTCTAGAAAAACTTAAACAATGGACAGCTGTTGGCTCTCGCGCAGGAGGACTTAAAAATAAAAAAAAAAACAAATACTGGAGCGTATGGAGGCAACCGACAGGGAGTTCACAGTGTGGCCCGGCTGACGACGAATATTGAAAAACTGATTAACTCTGTTGCATTAATAAAGCCCCTGTTAAGTGTATAAAACATGTCTACATCAATATTATCCTGTATTTCCATACAACGTTACATTAGGCTGTTACACATCTATTGTCAGAGAAGTACTTGCATAAATAGGTAAACCACTTTCATACAAGCAAGGACAGAAAACAGGGCAAAGTGAGTATACTTATTTATTCAGTAAGTTATGGGTCAAAGTATTTGGTGAGTACATTTCTAACTCTTCTGGCTTCAGTCTCGTTGTCGTCTGTTCTGAAATTGTTAGGTTGCGTTTAAGAAAGCAATAAAACTGTGAGCTGCCGTCTGACATCATTTTCAGATTTCTCCGGTTACTCCATCCAAACTGATCTGCCTGAGCGGCGTTTTCAAAATTACACACTTTGGAGAGCATTTCTGAAAAGCTCCAGTTTCGTGGGAGGAAAACGCTGTTTTAGTGTGGACGGAGGGTAAAAACGAAGAGAAAAAGTTTCGGTTACGGATTTATCCAGATAGTGTCGACATAGCCGTGGACATGTTGATGTAAGTTCATGTCCAATAGCTCGTTATCTCTTCCTTACCCAGAACCATGACTGATGATAATCAACTGTATTGATATGTAAATTAAAGATTGCAAGACATCCTTGCAGCACAAAGACACAGAAGTTGTTTTGAGTAATGCATCTTTACTAAACAACTGTGCTTTCTTCATAATTGCTGGGCTCAGGACATGTCCTCCAAAATGATAACACCAAGGAACTTGAAGTTGCTGACCCTCTCCAACTCTGATCTACTGATAAGAACTGGTTCATGGACTTCTAGATTCCTCCACCTGGTCAATAATCAGACCCTTGGTCTTGCTGACATTGAGTAAGAGGTTGTTATTGTGGCACCACTCAACCAGATCTTCAATCTCCCTCCTAACTGCTGATTTATTACCACCATTGATTCAGCCTACCACAGTGGTGTTGTCAGCATAATTAAAAATAGCATTGGTGCAGTGCTTAGCCACATAGTCATAAGTGTAAAGCAAAGCACACAGCCTTGTGATGAGCCTGTGTTGATGGAGATTGTGGAAAAGATATTTTTGCCAATCTGACTGGAATCTGCAAATGAGGGAATCCAGGATCCAATTGCACAAGGAGATATTGAGGCCAAGGTCTTGGAGCTTGTTTAGTTTTCAGAGGATGATGGTATTGAATGCCAAGCTGTTATTGATAACCAGCATCCTGATGCTCTTTGCTGTCCAGATGTTCCAGGCTTGAATGAAGAGCCAATGAGATGGCCTCTGCTATGGACATATTCTGCCTGTAGGCAAATTGGAGCAGATCTAAGTCACTTTTCAGGGAGGAGTTTCATCAGCAACGTCTTAAAACACTTCATCGTTGTGGATTTAAATGCTTCAGGATGTCAGTCATTGAGGCAGGTTACCACGTTCTTCATAGGCACTGGTATAAGTGAAGTCAGCATGAAGCAGGTGGGTACTCAAGTGACAGTGAAACTTTCTCAACGAAAGTAGCTGCAGAAGAACTGCAGGTAGAAACTTCCAGTTATTATGCACTCAGACTGTAATCATGGTTCCAAGTGCAGAGAGCAAAAATTCATGGTGTCAGCTCAGAACATTTCAAAGCTTAAATCAGCGAAGGTTTCAACAGGTCATTCTCTGTCTTTCAATGCTCAAATGAGAAGAGAGCTTCAAATCGGTTACCATGCGATATATATTAATAGTTTTACTATAACAGCTCACATTTACAGTGAAAGTTAGTAAGCAGGGCAGTATAGTGCATAACAGTTAGTATAACACTATTTTAGCCCTAGCAATTTCTGATCAGCGTTCTACTCTCACCACTGCCTGTAAGCAGTTTATACGTTCTTTCTGTGACTACGTTGGTTTCCTTCAGGTACTCCGGATTCCTCCCTTATTCCTAAGACATATGGTTAGGGTTAGTGAGACGTGGGCATGTTACGTTGGCACCAAAAGCATGGCACACTTGAGGGATACCCAGCACAATCCTTATTAATTTAATTTGAGGCAGCATCGTATTTCACTGTACGTTTCAATGTGACAAATAAAGCTGAACTTTATGTTTTTTTTTGTAGTTATCCTTTATATTAGGGGCCATTATCAAGCTTCCGTAGCTTAAATCTGCAAACCTTGACAATGTGCCACCACATACTCATTGGCTTTTATCATATGTAGCTTTTCTTTTCCAACATTTGGGTCTCTACATATTGTTTAATATGATGGGAAAGTTCTTGGTTTACTCCTATGTGATTATATTGCAATCACAGTGTTGTGCTGGCTTCTGGACTCACTCCTGCCCTAGTTGTAGTGATGGTCCTCCAGTGGTATTGGGACCATAGCAATGACTTAAAGAAAATCCTACGTATGTCAGAGTTGAGATGTAATACTTGGAGGTGGTGGTAACGTATTAATCCTTCTAGAATCTTGGTTTCTTTGTGAATTGGGATAATTTAGTAATCCTGTTCACAATGCTTGGGCTTAGGCTTTTCAGTAGACTCCTACTTATTGTAAGGGCTCCTTTTAATTAAAGAACTTAGGAATATAGACAAACAACAACACACACAAAATGCTGGTGGAACACAGCAGGCCAGGCAGCATCTATAGGGAGAAGCACTGTCAACGTTTCGGGCCGAGACCCTTCGTCAGGACTAACTGAAAGGAAAGATAGTAAGAGATTTGAAAGTAGTGGGGGGGAGGGGGAAATGAGAAATGATAGGAGAAGACCAGAGGGGGTGGGATGAAGCTAAAAGCTGGAAAGGTGATTGGTGAAGGTGATATAGAGCTGGAGAAGGGAAAGGATCATGGGACGGGAGACCTTGGGAGAAAGAAAGGGGGGGAAGCACCAGAGGGAGTTGGAGAACAGGCAAACAACTAAATATGTCAGGGATGGGGTAAGAAGGGGAGGAGGGGCATTAACGGAAGTTAGAGAAGTCAATGTTCATGCCATCAGGTTGGAGGCTACCCAGCTGGTATATAAGGTGTTGTTCCTCCAACCTGAGTTTGGATTCATTTTGACAGCAGAAGAGGCCATGGATAGACATATCAGAATGGGAATGGGACGTGGAATTAAAATGTGTGGCCACTGGGAGATCCTGCTTTCTCTGGCGGACCAAGCGTAGGTGTTCAGCGAAACGGTCTCCCAGTCTGCGTCGGGTCTCACTGATATGTAAAAGGCCACACC
The DNA here is from genome assembly GCF_030144855.1 of Hypanus sabinus. Classification (NCBI taxonomy): domain Eukaryota; kingdom Metazoa; phylum Chordata; class Chondrichthyes; order Myliobatiformes; family Dasyatidae; genus Hypanus; species Hypanus sabinus. Next base: position 33,689,814 of record NC_082722.1, read on the forward strand.
AGGAGCACCGGACACAGTATACCACACCAGCCGACTCACAGGTGAAGTGTCGCCTCACCTGAAAGGACTATCTGGGGCCCTGAATGGTGGTGAGGGAGGAAGTGTAAGGGCTGGTGTAGCACTTGTTCCGCTTACAAGGATAAGTGCCAGGAGAGAGATCGGTGGGAAGGGATGGGGGGACGAGTGGACAAGGGAGTCACGTAGGGAGCGATCCCTGCGGAAAGCAGAAAGAGGGGGGAGGGAAAGATGTGCTTCGTAGTGGGATCCCGTTGGAGGTGGCAGAAGCTACGGAGAATTATACGTTGGACCTGGAGGCTGGTGGGGTGGTAGATGAGGACAAGGGGAACCCTATCCTGAGTGGGGTGGCAGGCAGATGGGGTGAGGGCAGATGTGCGGGAAATGGGAGAGATGCGTTTGAGAGCAGAGTTGATGGTGGAAGAAGGGAAGCCCCTTTGTTTAAAAAAGGAAGACATCTCCTTCGTCCTGGAATGAAAAGCCTCATCCTGAGAGCAGATGCGGAGGAGACAGAGGAATTGTGAGAAGCGGATAGTATTTTTGCAAGAGACAGGGTGGGAAGAGGAATAGTCCAGGTAGCTGTGAGAGTCTGTAAGCTTATAGTAGATATCAGTAGATAGGCCGTCTCCAGAGATGGAGACAGAAAGATCAAGAAAGGGGAGGGAGGTGTCGGAAATGGACCAGGTAAATTAGATGGCAGGGTGGAAGTTGGAGGCAAAGTTAATGAAGTCGACGAGCTCAGCATGCATGCAGGAGGCAGCGCCAATGCGGTCGTCGATGTAGCGAAGGAAAAGAGGGGGATGGATACCGGTATAGCCTTGGAACGTGGACTGTTCCACAAAGCCAACAAAAAGGCAGGCATAACTGGGTCCCAACCGGGTGCCCATGGCTACACCCTTGGTTTGGAGGAAGTGGGAGGAGCCAAAGGAGAAATTATTGAGAGTAAAAACTAATTCCACTAGACAGAGGAGAGTGGTGGTAGAGGGGAACTGGTTAGGTCTGGAATCCAAAAAAAAGTGAAGAGCTTCGAGACCATCTGGGTGGGGGATGGAGGTGTATAGGGACTGGACATCCATGGTGAAAATAAGGCGGTGGGGGCCAGGGAACTTAAAATCATTGAAAAAATTCAAAGCATGAGAAGTGTCACGAATGTAGGTGGGAAGAGATTGAACAAGGGGGGGATAAGACAGTGTCAAGGTATGCAGAAATGAGTTCAGTGGGGCAGGAACAAGCTGAGACAATAGGTCTACCTGGACAGGCAGGATTGTGGATACTGGGTAGGAGGTAGAAACAGGAAGTGCGGGGTGTGGGCAATATAGACAAAATTTTGATGAATCTTTTAAAACATTTTACAGAAAAATGAAGGTATGATAATGTGAGATCTTGATGTTTTTGCACATTTTTATACATTCTAATGTTAGCGATTAATTAGTTAGGTAGCTTTTTTTTCTCCAGGAACACTTCATTTGCTATGCCCTAAGCAAGTGTAAAGGGGCTTTCTTCTTTTTTCTTTGTTACTGTTGGGAAAGGGCTTCTTCTTTTTGTTAACTAGCAGGAATGCTAATTTACTGATAACGAGAATGGTATTCCTTTGTAAACCAAATGGGGACTAATGTTCTTTCTTCTGAGTCAGTAAGCTTTTGTTGCCGGGCTTCTGGGCAGATTGGCGCGAGGGGGTCGAGAGAGAAGACGCAATGCTCTAAGCTGGGCGAGGATCGGACCCCAAAGAGGGGTCCGAGGCTGGGAGGTACTCTGAGGAGGGGGGATGAAGCTAGATGTACTTAGTTGACCACTCAGAGGGTCCTGAGCTGCGAGTCGAGGAGTTCGGAGGGGATCGAATGGTGGCCAGAAGACTTCAGAAATTGAGCTCCAACGGTTGTGCACAAAGTGGTTTGGACGTTGATAAGTTTGGCGCCTTTTCTTTATTTTTTTCTCTTCATATATACTGTATCGTTATTAATCACTTAGTTGTAGTAACCTTTATAAATTGTACTCATTTAATCTCTTATGGTGTACTGTCTGTTTTTGGGCGAGCGGGGACATCACACAGCATCCACACCAGCTGATTACCCAGTTTGGTGGGGCCGAAGGCTGCTCCCCCTAGACGAGAACGAGCTGAGCGAGCCTGAGGTGACCCAGGGGGTTACACAAGTATGAACTGTGGACTCTCTCTTAAGCAGAATGATTATCTGTATCATTCATTTCAGTAGTTCAAGGATTCCTTGCTGTCAATGTGGTTATTTACTGGTAATGAGAATTCAACGCATTCTCTCCAAAGAACCATTTATGTTTTGATTATGTCAGATGTACATTTATCCCATGTAGTGCAGATACCTTGGATTTTCTGACTTCTGTATTGGTTGCAAATTCTTAACGTTGAATCCTCCAAGACTCTAAGAGATTATGACCTATTATTACTGATTGTGGTACCATTTCTATTTCGTCATTTACACTTGTCAACATCAGGTTTTCTCCTTCGCTGTTTTGTCCATTTGAATATATTACACAACTCGACCCGTAATTTTTGAGTTATTTCCCATGTCCATGGCTTGGACTAACAAGATAGATGTAGAAAGAAATACTCAAATGGCAAAATAGTACAACTGTGGCTGACAAGGGAAGTAAAAGCAAAAGAGAGGGCATACAACAAAGTAAAAATTAGTGGGAAGACAGAGGTCTGAGAAGCTTTTAAAAATGTATAGAGAGCAACTAAAAGAATCATTAAGTGGGAAAAGATAGAATATAGAACATAGAACAACACAGTGCAATACAGGCCCTTTGGCCCACAATGTTGTGCTGGCCCTTAAACCCTGCACCCCAAATAGCCCAATGTGGTGAACTACATATACCTGTCTGGACATGCCCCCCCCCCCGCTGACTGCTCCTGTGGCTCCTCCCACAGACCCCGGTATAAAGGCGATTCGAAAGACAGCCCCTTCCTCAGTCTCCAGGATGTAGTGTGGTGGTAACTTGCTGCTTGTTCTTTCTTCCAGCCAATAAAAGCCTATATCTCGCCTCACGTCTCCGAGAGTTATTGATGATGCATCACCCCCCCCCCCCACCTTAAGTTCCTCCATATACCTGTCTAGTGGTCTCTTAAATTTCACTAGTGTATCTGCCTTCACCACTGACTTAGGCAGTGCATTCCACACACCAACCACTCTCTGAGTAAAAAACCTTCCTCTAATATCCCCCTTGAACTTTCCACCCCTTATCTTAAAGCCATGTCCTCTTGTATTGAGCAGTGGTGCCTGGAGAAGAGGCGCTGCCCGTCTACTCTATCTATTCCTCTTAATATGATAGGGGATTCTGTATGTAACACCCTGGAAAAGGTTTCACTGCTGATGTAATGCTTTTTCTGTAGCAACAGTGTTTGGGTTATGATGAGCGATAACGGGGGCTTTGGAATGTGTGCCATCCAATGAAGGGAGTGTTTTTTTTCTTGTTGTGTGCCTGAGAGTGAGATGATCTGAGTCTTTTGTTCATCAGAAGATAAAGAGAGAGGATGCCTGAGAGAAGAGGTCGTAGGCACCCAGAAGGAGTGGATTTGGAGTGAGGCCGGGAGTCAACGAAGCCTGGGGGAAATCGATGGAGGACTAATGGAAGGGGAACCATGAGCTCCAGTGTGTACATTGGACTGTTTCAGTAAAATGGACCCTTGTCTTTCAGTTTTTCTTTACTAACTCTTCAGTCAAATTAAGAATTATAAAGCTAAATTGTTTAATTGCATGTGGTGTACTGTCTGTTATTTTGGGGTACTTACTTGTAATGCGGGAACAGATCACATTGCATCCAAGAGGTTTTTCACCTTAGATTTCACAAATTTGGTGGGGCCAGAGACTGTCGTCCCTAGACTAACGCCCGCTAGCGGAACCTGAGGGTTACATGTAGATACAGGATTATACTCAAGATTGTGTGGACATGATAGAGCACATGGATGGGGTGTGTTGCCTCCCAGGTGCCAGGGTCAGGGTGGTCCCGGATCGGGCCCACAATATTCTAAAGGGGGACCAGGTCCATGATATTCCAAAGTGGGAGGGGGAGCAACCAGAAGTGCAGGTACATATTGGCACCAATGACATAGGCAGGAAAAGCAAGGAGGTCCTGAAGAGAAAAATTAAGGAGTTGGGTAGAAAGCTGAAAAGAGCACCTCCAGGGTAGTTATCACTGGATTGCTCCCTGTGCCACATGTCAATGAGAGTAAGAATAGGATGATTTGGCAAACAAATGTGTGGCTGAGAAATTGGTGTGGGGGCGGGGCTTCAGATATCTGGATCATTGGAATGTCTTCTGGGGAAGGTATGATATATATAAAAGGAATCAGCTACACCTGAACCTGAGGTGACCAATATTCTTGTGGGCAGGTTTACTGGACTTCTTCGGGAGGGCTTAAACTAATTTAACGGAGGGTGAAAAGTGGAGTGATAGGGCTGAAAAGAGAGCTGTTGGCTCACAAGCAGAGGCAGTGAGTAGTGAAATTGTCAGGAAGGGCAGGCAAATGATAGGGCAAAATTACAGTCAGTGGGATGAGCTGCAGTGCAAAAGGGAAACAAAGTCAAAACAGGTGATGGATGTAAGACTGAAGGCATTATATTTGAATGCATACAGTACAGAGAATAAAGTAGATAATCGTGTAGTATAATTAGAGATCGGCAGTTATGACATTGTTGGCATCACTGGTTCGTGGCTGAGAGAAGATTATAGTTGGGAGCTTAACATTCACAATATATATTGTACTGTAAGGACAGGTAGGTAGGTAGAGGGAGTGGTGTGGCTCTGAAATCAAACCCTCAGAAAGTGGATCGGAAGATTTAGAATCCTTGTGAGTAGAGCTAAAAAACCACAAGGGTAAATGAGTGTATTGTACATGAGTCTGCTTAACAAGATAAGAGCTCATGATATTACAAGGAAGATGTCAACGGGGACAGAGCATTGGCTGATTGTCAGGAGGCATAGAGTGGGAATAAGGAAGCCTTTTCTGATTGGCTGACAGTGACTAGTGGTGCTCAGCACGGGTCGGTGTCAGGACCGCTTCTTTTTACATTGTATGTCAATGATTTGCATGAAGAAATTGATGGCTTCATGGCCACGTCTGCAGAAAATACAAAGGTAAGGGGTGGCACCATGTAGTGTAGAGGAAGCAGAGAGGCTGCAGACAACCTGGACAAAGAAGTGGCAAATGGAACACAGCGTCGAGAAGTGTATGGACATGGAATTAAAGCATAGATTGTTTTCTAAACAGGGAGAAAATCCAAAGATCTGAGGTGAAAAGGGACTTTGGAACCCTTGTACAGAATTCCCTAGAGATTAATTTGTAGGTTGAATCAGTGGTGAGGAAGGCAAATGCCATGTTACCATTTATTTCAAGAAGACTAGAATAGAAAAGCAAGGATTTAATGCTAAGGTTTTATAAAACACTGGTGAGGTCTCACTTGGAGTATTGAGAGCAGTTTTGGGCCCATCATTGAATAAAGGATGTGCTGACATTGGAGAGTGTTCAGAAGAAGTTCATGAGAATGATTTTGGGAATGAAGGGCTATTTCTAAATTCACTGGAATTTAGAAGAATGATGGGGGATCTCATTGAAACCTATCGAATGCGAAAAGGCCTTGTCAGAGCGGGGATGTGGAGAGGATGTTTCTTAAGGTGGGAAGAATAATACCAGAGGGCACAACCCTCAGAATAGAGGGACATCCATTTTGAATGAAGATGAGGAGGAATTTCTTCAGCCAGCTGTGAAATTCATTGCCGCAGGTTACTGTGGAGGCCAGATTATTAGATTTATTTAAGGCAGATGTTGATAGGATCGTGAAAAGCCAGGGCTTAAAAGGTTATGGGGAAAAGGCAGGAAAATAGGGTTGAGAGAGAAATGATTCAGCCATGTTGACCTGACGGAGCAAACACAGTAGTCTGAATGGCCTAACTCTGTTCCTATGTCTTATGGACTTATGGTGCTGTGTAACCTCTTGTAAATCTGAAACTTAATGCCAGCACTCTGCTCCATTCTAAGATTTGAGGAGGAGTCCAGCAGATGAGACTCTCAAGCTAGTTTTCTTCAGAATTGATGTAGGATCCAAGACTCCACCCACCTCATGGTTTCTCTTGACTTGATTAACAAGAGAAAAATAATCAACATTTATACTTACTGATTTTGTTTATTGCAATATTTTAAGTTATCTTTAGTTCTAACTCCTGCTTTAATTATATTTCTGGATAGTTTGCTATCTTTAATTGTTTATAGTTATTTTAAGTGTTGCTAAATGTCTCTGTATGTCGGAAACATATAAAAACTGTAAGTTGGTCTCCGAGATTTGAGTGGAGTCAGAATTCTAGCCTTCATTTACATCCTGTCAAATGTTATTCAGTCAATGTGACCACAGCCATAAATTACAGTCTGCAGTATTTACTGAAAAGCATTTCCACATCTGGTTGAGTTGAATCACATTATCTATCAAAATCTCAAATAGCACAACAACAATTACATCCACATTGGAATTCTGGATTAGAGCTCCATATATTGAGTTGTATGGAATATAACACATATAAACGGAAACTCCCTGTCCATGCCATACGTAATATTCCACCATACTGCTTCTGTCTTTCTACATCTAATTCTATCAGCATAATTCTCTCTTCCCATATTCACTGTAGATTTATGCGGATCCCCTTAAATCGCCGCAAACACCCCCTGTGTATCAAGTTCCATATCGTCACCACTCCTCAAATAGAATTTACTTTATTTCTTGTACATTATAAGAGAATCTTACCTTATGACATTTTCTGGAGGAGCTATGATGCTACTAAAGACAATAGACAATAGGTGCAGAAGTAGACCATTCGGCCCCTCGAGTCTGCACCGCCATTCTGAGATCATGGCTAATCATTCACTATCAATACCCAGTCCCTGCCTTGTCCCCATATCCCTTGATTCCCCTATCCATCAGGTATCTATCCAGCTCCTTCTTGAAAGCATCCAGAGAATTGGCCTCCACCGTCTTCCGAGGCAGTGCATTCCACACCTCCACAACTCTCTGGGAGAAGAAGCTCTTCCTCAACTCTGTTTTAAATAACTGACCTCTTATTCTCAATCCATGCCCTCTGGTACTGGACTCTCCCAACATCTGGAACATATTTCCTGCCTCAATCCTATCAAATCCTTTAATTATCTTAAACGTTTCAATCAGATCCCCTCTCAATCTCCTCAATTCCAGCGTGTACAAGCCCAATCTCTCCAATCTCTCTGCGTAAGACAGCCCTGCCATCCCAGGAATCAACCTAGTGAATCTACGCTGCACTTCCTCAATTGCCAGAATGTCCTTCCTTAAACCTGGAGACCAAAACTGTACACAGTATTCCAGGTGTGGTCTCACCAGGGCCCTGTACAAATGCAAAAGAACATCCTTGCTCTTGTATTCAATTCCCCTTGTAACAAAGGCCAACATTCCATTTGCCCTCTTCACTGCCTGTTGTACTTGCTCATTCACCTTCATTGACTGGTGAACTAGGACTCCTAGGTCTCTTTGCATTTCTCCCTTACCTAACTCGACACCGTTCAGACAATACTCTGCCCTCTTGTTCCAGCTTCCAAAGTGGATAACTTCACATTTATTCACATTGAATGACATCTGCCAAGTATCTGCCCACTCACTCAGCCTATCCAAGTCTCCCTGTATTCTCCTAACGTCCTCTTCGCATGTCACACTGCCACCCAGTTTAGTATCGTCAGCAAACTTGCTGATATAGTTTTCAATGCCCTCATCTAAATCATTGACATAAATCGTAAAGAGCTGTGGTCCCAATACAGAGCCCTGTGGTACCCCACTAGTCACCTCCAGCCAGTCTGAGAAACACCCATTCACTGCTACCCTTTGCTTTCTATCTGCCAACCAGTTTTCTATCCACGTTGAAACCCTGCCCCCAATGCCATGAGCTCTGATTTTACTCACCAATCTCCTAAGTGGCACCTTATCGAATGCCTTCTGAAAATCTAGGTACACAACATCTACTGGCTTACCCTCGTCTAACATCCTTGTTACACCCTCAAAAAACTCCAAAGATCTGCTTCTTCCAGCTCATCTGTGGAAACAGCTTGATTTCTACCTTTAATATCTCTTTCTATTTCCCTTTTCAAGGTGGATGGGTTCTGTCAGTACCCTTGACCTGCTGCGGCACTCAAGTTGCAGTTCTTCATGGCGATGTTTCCCACCCCCAGGACTCATTGACTGGCCATTTTCAATTTTTCAAGAGCGTGGCCTAGAAGATGAGTGTGCCTTCACCCTGTGGATGAGCCAATTCTCTGCCAGAGTCACTGCCTGAAGCGTCATGGGAGAAAACGGAATACTGGGAACAACGGAGCAGCTGTCGAAGGTCTTTGTACTTGGTGAACAGTTCTCTCTATATTTAATTGGATTCTCTTTATCTAGTTTTAGGATTTATGTGACTATCTGATCACATTTTAGATCATATTTATGCAGAAATAGAGAAAAATCTACAGTGTTCAGAAACTTTCTAGCACCATTGTAGGTAGCCATTCTGAGTCCAGTGAATAGCAAGGTGATGATGGTTATCTGATGTTGATGGTGAGGGTGAATAGTTTCAGATGGAATCTGAGAGGAATGTGTTTTTTTTCAACCAGAGAGTAGTGAGTATCTGGAATGCATTTCTGAAGGAAGCAGTGTAAACAGAGTTCTTGACAGCATTGAAGAGATCTAGATAACCATTTGAATCACTTAGGCATAGAAGGCTTAAAAGCCAAGTATTGGAAGATGGGATTAAAACAGAAGCGTGCCCACTGCCCAGGGGAATGTGGAGGACCCAGTGATTGACTCTAACAATAAGTTTCATTTTGCAAGACTTCTCCAAGAAATTCATACAGCATATCCATTATTACATTTTTAGCATCCAGATTTTATTTCTTTTGGTGAGGATTCCATTGCTTTCCCTACATTCACTGTTAAGCTAGCTGCTCCATACTTTCTGGACCCTTATCTTCAGCCGATACATTATTTACCCATTGGTTCCCTGGCATGCACAGCCATCTCCGAGTTCCAGTGTTATATCTTCACTGGGTTCTTTTAAAGTCCTCCTAAGCTAGGAGTCTTATCCTCATTGAGTCTGAGCAGTTTATATAATATTTCAATGCAGTCATATCATATCTCTTTTTTTTACTGTAGCAATCTGCTTCCTGGTAAGTAATGAAGGAAGTAGTTATTCAACAATTCCCTTATTTGTGGTCTTATTCTATCCGTCCCTCAGCGCCAGTCTAATTATCAATTTTAGCTTCCGCTGCCTGTCTAGGAATCGTGAGGCCCTCCATTGGTTGGGGTCGACCATCGATGTTGCGCCCCAGTTGTCTACGTTTTACTCAAGCCAGGGCAATACGATATGGGAGCAAGCTGTTGCCCGCCTCTCCATGCAACTGGTGAATCCAAAGGAACGGCAGAGACTGGTACAGTTTGGCACCAGTGGCATTGCAGGAGTTGCCAGTCAGCGATGAACTCAACGTAGGACTGCCTTAGGGATTCCAGCTCCGGATTTTTCCTCGGGGTTTACTCCCAAAGCCTTCCCCATGAGTGGGGATAGCTGCAGAGCAGCAGAGGTTTGAGGCCGGAGTTTTCCTTCTCCTAGGTAAGCTGCCAACCATGGCCCCCATCTGCCAGAAGCAACTGGATTTAAGTGACTGTCCAGGAATATCACTACTTAATTTAGTTTTATTGTTCCATCTTGTCATCCTAATTTTCTGTCCAAATCTCCTCTTTGCCATGCTCTCTCCTCCTGTTTATGTAATTAGTATAAAACTCTCCCCTTTATATCTGTTTTTTCCTAATGCCTTGATTCATCCAGGGTACCTCAGTTTGTTCTTTTTATATGGAATACATTTTAGAGGACTGCATTGGACACTCACCATCTGTAATGAACAAAACACCTTGTGAAATAGTCACCCTGTATAGTCACGATGTATTTTCACAGACTGCATAGCAAACTCACGATCATAACTTTCATTAATTCTGCAACCCAAATGAAATTATATTAAAGACACTACGACCTCTTTAATCAGATGACAAATTAATTAATGTAACAGAGCAGGCAGAGTTTAGTCTCTCCACAGTGGTAATTATGGCACATAGATATGAATGTCTCCTTGAGGGTTAGAAATTAAGTGTATAAAGAAAAGGTGGAAATATGCTTTTGGTCAGCACTGTTAAATAGAAGCTCATATATCAGCTGCCCTTTGTGTTTTCTTTCACTTCTGTGGTGCCAGTTTAATGCCAGTAATGGAAGAAAAAAAATCTCTCATCAGTTTCTACAGAAAAATATATCTTCAATAAAATATTTGGAATTATTTATTTTCATTTCTCAATATCATGGTCTTTACTTGCTCACATGAAACAACCCCTTTTTCCAAACGTTCTGCAATTTTTTGCAAAATATTTGCCTCATGGAGGATAGTTTGTGTGCTACCGATGGCAGATACTTAAACTATTCCAATTAAGATGCAAAGTTCAGCAATTTTCCGCCCCCTTAGCTTTTCATGAATGAATCCACACATCCTCAGGATGAGGCTGGAAAAATCTCATGCATCATGATCACAGGATGAAGATATAAACTCCATGGTGCCAGTGAGAGAGTTCAAGGCTGCAAGAGCAGTGAGGCCTCAGCTCTGCCGACCGCACCATTTTGCCACTCTTTAAGAGCAAGCAAAGTGAGAAAGAAGGAGAATCCTTGTAAACTAAGCAAAAGACTTCCCTTTGTTTGACATGAGGAGCAAAAATATTCCCCCAGATCCCACAGCAGTATCTGCAAAACAAGCCTGTTCCTTCCTAGAGTTTAAGATCAGCCTTCTGAAATTAAACTAAATTATAACTAATAGAATACTTTGAGAAGAAAAAAATAGGTCTTTGCAGGGAAATAATTGCACACTTGGGATGTCAAATTATGTCACAAGCAATTGCATGATGGCTCAAAATACTTAGCAAGTTGGTAGAAATAATTCTCTTAAATTGCTATGAAAATTGAGCACAAATGACGACTAAGGAAATTGAATGTGACAAAGGGTAGATTCTGACTACTCATTTCATTACTCAGCCGTCTCCACCTTCCAGAGAAGATTCAGTGCCATGGGTGAAGCATTTATCAAAAGAACCGGTAAATCAACACTAAAAACTGGACCATGTTAAATAAGAAACAGATTATGATGTTTCCAATAAACCTTGATAGGATTTGGCTTTGAAGACCCAGCAAACCTGTCTGGAGAAACATTTGGTCAATTGGCAGAGAAATCCAATGCAGTGAAATGGGCATGCAAACTGCCAATGAGCTGAATCGCAGCTACATAAAACTTGTAAAGACTAGAGTTTATGTTCAAAAATACCTCTTACAGTTTTCCATATTTTATTCACATTTTTGAGAGTGATTGAGGCCCCCCGTCAGTCAAGGTCGACCGCGGATGTTGCGTCCTAGTTGTCTAGATACGTAAGCTTGAGCAGTACGATATGGAAAGCAAATTGTTGCCCATGTAGCGAGCTCCCCTCTGCACCCATCTGATGAACCCAAAGAACGGCAGAGACTGATACACTTTTGTACCAACAGCATCACAGGTGGTGTCAGTCAGCGATGAACTCAACATAGGACTGCCTTAAGGACTCTAGCTCCAGATTTTTCCCTCAGGGTTTACTCCCATGAATGGATAGAGCTGCAAGACAGTGAAGGTATGAGATTAGAGTCTTCCTTCTTCTATATGAGCTGCCAACCATGGGTGAAGAACCCCATTTGCCCAAAATTCACATTCTTAACTTAATAATATAATAATATAATATTATATTACATGATAGAGTTATGATTGAGATGGGGGTGGGGTTGGTGGAATTATTTTAACACTCAGAAGTGTCATAACTTCATATATTTTGGCAAATAAGCTTGTTCTCACTTGAATTCAGCTATGAAAGTGGACCGAATGCAGGCAGATGGGATTTGCTTTGATTAACACCCCGGTCGGGGTGGTCAAGTGAAGCTGAAGGGTCCGATTCTGTACTTATGACTCGATAAAACTATGAATTTTACTGCTCTTTCAAGGTGACAAAATGACCTGGCATCCTTTGTTGATAACTCAGCTTTACTACCAGAAATTGGCAGATGGAATAAAATTGTGCAATAATGCTTTTTGGAAGAAAGAAGAAAGAAGCAAATGAGCATTTAAGTAAAGTCAACCTGAAAAATGTGATACAGAGGGATCCAGCGTTCTTGGTGCATAGAAAAAATTCGGGCATGTAGGTACAACAAGCAATTTGGAAAGCTAAAAGAAGGGTGGGCTTTTTTTGTAAGAGTTTGAATGTAACAGCAGGAAGAATTGATGTAACTTAAGGCCACAGTTACAATGGACTCCTTGTTTTAGGAGCATATACTTACACTGGAGATAGTGATAGAAAGTTCACAAGGCTCCTGGAATGATAATGTTGAATATGGAGAGAGATTGAGCAAATTAGATCACCCTGTCATTGCAATCTGGAAAAATGAAAGGTAATATATTTGAAACATGCAAGAAGCTGATGGAGACTAACAGGGTGACGCCAAGAAGATGTTTTCCCAAATGGAAATCTGGGGGGGTGGGGTGGTTGCATGATGTCTGATTAAGGAATTACTCACTTAAGATGGAGCGAAGGCAGAATTTCTTCCCTCATAGGGCTTGGAACTTGCTGACATAAAGAATTAGTGGAGTAAGAGTTAATGATTCTATTCAAGGCAGAGGTCAACAGATATCTGAGCTAGAAGGGAGTCAAGGGGCACAGGTGGAAAACAGGAGAAATGTTTTGAGGTCAAGATTGTATCAACTAACTCTTACTGAATGGTGGGGCAGGCTTAAGATGCTGTTAGCTCCACTTTTGCCCCTGTTATTTTATGTTCCCAATGTTTGAATGCAGAATTAGTTCAAAAGGCCTGCCATTGTGGATTGCAAAGGAAATAGTTATGATTGACTCAAAATGAAGCAGCAATGAAGGAAATCAATTCTCCCACAATGAACTATCCATAGTTTGGGATACAGTGACTCAGAAAGGATGTTTTAGTTTTAAAAGGAGTACAGTTCTAATATGGTACAAGTGTTTCAATAGCTAAATAAATAGGACAGAGCTTTTCATGTAGGTTTATGTAGTGCAGAAAAGAAATATGCAGGTGGGGCAAACAAAGATCAAGATTTTTTCTACCCATTATTGCAAAGGGATCCAAGTACTAAACTAAGTAAGTCTTCCTGATATGTACAGGCCAGTGTGCAGTGGATTTAATATTTCACTAATCTTCTGGGGCCAAAATTGGCTGAGACAACTACAATTTGACTGTAAAACCAACCAACATTTGCATGTCACACTGAAAGCAAACAAGCCAACTGAAAGAAAAATAAGAAATATACTGGATAGTGCCACAGCAGTGTTCAAGGATGGCATTGGAAAACTCAACTATATCAATGGTCAAATAATGTTACATGAAAATGCCACACCGAAGGTTTACAAAGCCTTTTTAGTTCCTTATACCATCAGTGATAAAGTAGCTAGTCAGCTAAATTACATGGAGTTTGTAGAATTCTTTCTAAGGCTGAGTGGAGCCCATAGTCAACCTTGGAAAGAATTCAGTAGTCTGTCAGGATCTGTGGTGATTTTAAGATCACCATAAAACCAGTACTGAAAGTAGATCAATACCCTCTGCCCAGGATAGAGAATAGCTTTGCAAAGCATTCTGGAGGAAAATGGACTTAGTTGAGGTCTACCTTTCGATGGAGATAGAAAAACAATCCAACATGTTTCTCACCATAAGCACTCACAAACGACTTTATCGTTATAATAGGCTTATTTTTGGAGCAGCATCTGCCCCTGCACTCTGGCAGAGAGCTATGGACCAGGTGCTGCAAGGCTGCCCAGGCACTCAGTTCTACCTGGATGACGTCATTGCTACCGGTGAGGATGATCAGGGGCATCTCTAAAATCTCAAGACAGTGCAAAAAGATTAGAAGATTATGGGCCCATAGCACGAAACAACAAGAATGAATTCTTTAAACCAAGCATCACCTGTAGTAGTCAAATTGTTGATGCACAACACAAGTGTGCTAAGAAAATTCAAACAGTGGTGGATGCCCCAAAAAGAACATAAGACAGTTGCGGTTTTTAGGATTTGTCAATTACAATCACAGGTTCTTGCCAAACCTGGCTTATTACTACAGATCTGGGAGAAATGGCAATGGACAAAGCAGCGTGAGCTGGCTTTCCAAAAGGCAGCAGAAATAGTGACATTTGGAGCAGTACTCACACATTATGCACCATATCGTTCAGTGAAGCTTGTCAGTCACTGTTCAGGATGCCAACAAATCCAGAAGAAAGGTGACCAGAGCTGTGAGAATGACTTTGTGCAGTCCCAGAGTCAACCCCTACCACCACCATAGAGTACCATAGTCTGAAGTTATTTCGCCGCCATAAGTGTCTCCTGCCAAGCAGAGTGACCACCCCACCCTTCTCAAGAAAGATGTTATCCTACAAGAGTAAGAAATCTGCCACAGTGATTAAATCTTCAGGCCTGAATGGGATAATTTAAAATTTACTGTACTACGGATATCTATATAGTAGTTAGATTATATAGTATACTGTGTGCATGTGTTGACTAGAGAACAATACGTTGCATATTTCAGTTGAGATGCATTCTACATTGAGTTGGAGTTTAGAGAACTGTAGTGTATTTAATATATCAGTAACATTTGATTATTATTGTAAATATATTGCTTGATTCAGCAATTTTTGTTTACATAATTCATTAGAGGTTAATTGTAAGATGGACCCGAGTAAAGAAATTAAGAAAAAGAAACCATGCACATACATTCCGGCTCCTGGATCTTTCATTCTATTAGTTTTTGGAGTTGCAAAGCATAACACAGTGCAAGAGAATATTAACGAGGAATAATCAAGAAGGCATGAGGTTTCCCTGACAGACCAGGTGAAGGAGAATCCTAAGGGCTTCTTTAAATATATTAAGAGCAAAATGATAACAAGGGACAATATTGGTCCACTTGGGAATCATCGTGGAGCCTCAATATGTGGAGTCAACAAAGACAGGGAAGATCTTAATTGGATATTCAGGAGGTGCGACTATGGAACAAGCTATCAGAGAAATGGCTGATGTGGATTCGATTTCAACTTTTAAGAGAAGTTTGAATAAATACACAGATGTGAGGGGTATAGAAGGCTACGGTCCAGGTGTGGGCCAATGGGACCAGCCATAATAAAAGTTTGACACAGACTACGTAGGCTGGATTGGCTGCTCCTGTGTTATAGAGCTCTGTGAGTATCTTAATTGGAGCCTTGAGTACAGTTTTGGTCACCATAACTAAAAGATATATTTGCTTTGGAGAAATATCCGCAAAGATTTATAGATCAATTTGTGAAATGAGGGTATTATCCTTCAATATCCTAAGACTGAATAAGATTTGTCTTTAGTTGCGGAAGCTGAGTGTATTCTTTTTGAAATACGCATAATTCTAACGTAGAACATAAAAGAGTACAGGAGTACAGCACAAGAATAGGCCCTTCGGCCCACAATATGGTGCCATAATAATTAAATTAGTAAACAAATGGCCAATTAAACTAATATGCCATCTGGCTACACATTGTCCATATCCTTCTATTTCCTTCACACTGTCTAAATGTCTCTTGGCGTGGGAGGACCCAATCATGACACCAGAGGTTTTTACAGACCTTCTTCCAGTCATTCATGAAACAGCGTATTCTTCTCTTTTCATGTCTGTTTTATTCTTTTTCAAGGTGGCTGGGGTCCTGCTGGAGTCCGTCATCTACAGCTGCAGCTGAAATTATGGTTCTCTGTAAGCGAAGGGTTCTCACTCTCAGACTTGCCTTGTGGCCCGCCGTTTCGATATCTTCAGGTGTGGCTTGGAAGATGAGCATCTTTGGGGTGCAGACCTGTGGATGACCCGGTTCCTTGGCAGTGTTACTGATTGAAACATCACAGGAGATTGAAACATCGAGACAGCGGGGAGCGTACACTGCTGTTGAGAAAAGGCCCCTGCACTTAAGTGAACTCTCCTCCTCTTTCTCTTTCTCTCGATGGTGAATGAGAGTCTGTTGGTCCTCAAGTAAGGGAACTCAGACAAGCCATGCAGTTTGTAAAATCAAAACAGAAAGTTGCTGGTTTCCCTGCTTGTTGTTGGGGGAGCAATACCTCTCTCCCCCATGAGAGAGAGAGAGAGAGAGAGAGAGAGAGAGAGAGAGCCTGTTTGAGATGTCGAAGTGTTGGGATGGACAGTAGTTTCTGATGGACTTTAGATCAGAGTCTCTTTGGGGTCTTTTCTATTGTTTGCTTGGTGGGTGAGGGGGGTTGATGCATTCGCTGGAGCAAGTGGAAGGAGTTGGGGTAAGGTTGATGCTTTTGTATGCGGAAGGGGGGCTTTGGGGTTCTAACATTTTCTGTCATTCATTCTTCAGCGGTTTGAACGGGGCATGACTGCGCAAGCGGTGGAGGTCAGCCAGTGAGAACAACGGGAAGAGTTTAAAAAGAAGACAGATTTACAGAGCAGGTGACGGAGTAGTGGGAGACAGAGTAGGAAATCTTTGGCTCAACGGGGCTTCGGCGATAAAGGGTCGAGGCCAGGTAGGTTATCTGTTTAAAATTAAGACAGAAAGTACGTGTGTGAGGCTGGTTTTCTGTGCTCAGTGTCAGATGTGGGAGGTCCTGGAGACTCCCAGCCTCCCGGATGGCCACATCTGCACCAGGTGTGTTGAGCTGCAGCTCCTTAGGGACCGTGTTAGGGAACTGGAGATGCAGCTCGATGACCTTCGTCTGGTCAGGGAAAGTGAGGAGATGATAGAGAGGAGCTATAGGCAGGTAGTCATCCTGCGACCACAGGAGACAGAAAAGTGGGTAACAGTCAGTAGAGGGAAGGGCAAGAAGCAGATGCTAGAGAGTACCCCAGTGGCTGTCCCCCTTAACAATAAGTACTCCTGTTTGAGTACTGTTGGGAGGGAGGGTGGCGGCCTACCAGTGGTCGTGCCTCTGACACAAAGTCTGGCCCTGTGGCTCAGAAGGGTAGGGAAAAGAAGAGAATGGCAGCAGTGATAGAGGACTCTATAGTTAGGGGGTCCACAGACAGGTGATTCTGTGGACTCAAGAAAGAAACACAGATGGTAATTTGCCTCCCAGGTGCCAGGGTCCAGGATGTTTCTGATCACGTCTGTGATATCTTGATGTGAGAAGGAGAATATCCAGAGGTTGTGGTACATATTGGTACCAATGACATAGGTAGTAAAAGGGAGGAGGTCTTGACAACAGACTACAGGGAATTAGGAAAGAGGGTGAGAAGCCGGACCGCAAAGGTAGTAATCTCGGGATTACTGCCTGTGCCACATTACAGTGAGTATAGGAATAGAATGAGGTGGAGGATAAATGCATGGCTGAGGGATTGGAGCAAGGGACAGGGATTCAGATTTCTGGATCACTGGGACCTCTTCTGGGGCAGGTGCGACCTGTACAAAAAGGACGGGTTGCACTTGAATCCAAAGGGGACAAATATCCTGGCGGGAATGTTTGCTAAGGATATTGGGGAGAGTTTAAACTAGAATTGCTGGGAGTGGGAATTGAACTGAAGTGAACAAGGAAAGGGAGGTTGGCTCAAAAATAGAGTAAGTTTGGAGACAGTGCGGAAGGCAGGATAGGCATATGATAGAGAAGGGACATGCTCAGACCGATGGTTTGAGATGTGTCTATTTTATTGCGAGGAGTATTATGAACAAAGCCGATGAGCTCAGTGTGTGGATCAGTACTTGGAGCTATGATGTTGTGGCCATTACAGAGACTTGGATGGCTCAGGGACAGGAATGGCTACTTCAGGTGCCAGGCTTTAGATGTTTCAGAAAGGACAGGGAGGGAGGAAAAAGAGGTGGGGGTATGGCACTGTTGATCAGAGATAGTGTCACGGCTGCAGAAAAGGAGGAAGACATGGAGGGGTTGTCTATAGAGTCTCTGTGGGTGGAAGTTAGGAGTAGGAAGGGGTCAGTAACTATAGACCACCCAATAGTAACAGGGACATCAAGGAGCAGATAGGATTCTGGAAAGGAGTAAACAGGGTTGTTGTGGTGGGAGATTTTAATTTCCCAAGTATTGACTGGCATCTCCCTAGGGCAAGGGTTTTAGATGGGATAGAGTTTGTTAGATGTGATCAGGAAGGTTTCTTGACACAACATGTAGATAAGCCTACAGGAGAGGCTGGACTTGATCTGGTATTGGAAAATGAACCTGGTCAGGTGTCAGATCTCTCAGTGGGAGAGCATTTTGGAGACAGTGATGACAATTCTATCTTCTTTACTACAGCATTGGAGAGGGATAGGAACAGGTAAGTTAGGGAAATGTTTAATTCGAGTAAGGGGAAATATGAGACTATCAGGCAGGAACTTGGAAGCATAAATTGGAAACAAATGTTCTCAGGGAAACGTGCAGAAGAAATGTGGCAAATGTTTAAGGAATATTTGCATGGGGTTCTGAGTAGGTACATTCCAATGAGACGTGGAAAGGATGGTAGGGTACAAGATCCGTGGTGCACAAAGGCTGTTGTAAATCCAGTCAAGAAGAAAAGAAGAGCTTACGAAAGGTTCAAAAAGTTAGGTAATGATAGGAATCTAGAAGATTATAAGACTAGAGGGAAGGAGCTTATGAATGAAATTAGGAGAGCCAGAAGGAGCCATGAAAAGGCCTTGGCAGACAGGATTAAGGAAAACCCCAAGGCATTCTACAAGTATGTGAAGAGCAAAAGGATAAGATGTGAAAGATTAAGTCCAATCAGGTGTGACAGTCGAAAAGTATGTATGGAACCAGAGGAAATAGTGGAGGTACTTAATGAATACTTTGCTTCTGTATTCACTACGGAAAAGGATAATGGCGATTGTAGGGATGAGTTGCAGTGGACTGAAAAGTTTGAACATGTAGATATTAAGGAAGAGGATGTGCTGGAGCTTTTGGAAAGCATCAAGTTGGATAAGTCACCAGGACCAGACAGGATGTACCCCAGGCTACTGTGGGAAGCGAGGGAGGAGATTGCTGAGCCTCTGGCAATGATCTTTGCATCATCAATGAGGACAGAAGCTCAGGAGGATTGGAGGGTTGTGGATGTTGTTCCCTTATTCAAGAAAGGGAGGAGAGATAGCCCAGGAAATTATTGACCAGTGAGTCTTACATCAGTGGTTGGTAGGTTGATGGAAAAGATCTTGAGAGGCAGGACTTATGAACATTTGGAGAGGCATAATATGATTAGAAATAGTGAGCATGGCTTTGTCAAAGGCAGATTGTGACTTATGAGCCTGAATGAATTTGTTGAGGATGTGACTAATCACATTGATGAAGGTAGAGCCATAGATGTAGTGTATATGGATTTTAGCAAGGCATTTGATAAGGTACCCCATGCAAGGTTTATTGAGAAAGTAAGGAGGCATGGGATCCAAGGGGACATTGCTTTGTGGATCCAGAATTGGCTTGCCCACAGAAGACAAAGAGTGGTTGTAGACTGGTCATATTCTGTATGGAGACCGGTGACCAGTAGTATGCCTCAGGGATCTGTTCTGGGACCCTTACTCTTCGTGATTTTTATAAATGACCTGGATGAGGAAGTGGAGGGATGGGTTAGTAAATTTGCTGATGACACAAAGGTTGGGGATGTTGTGAATAGTGTGGAGGGCTGTCAGATGTTACAGCAGGACATTGATAGGATTGAAAACTGGGCTGAGAAGTGGCAGATGGAATTCAAACCAGATAAGTGTGAGGTGGTTCATATGATGCAGAATATAGCATTAATGGTAAGGCTCTTGGCAGAGTGGAGAATCAGAGGCATCTTGGGGTCCGAGTCCATAGTACGCTCAAAGCTGCTACGCAGTTTGACTCTATGGTAAAGAAGGCATACGGTGCATTGGCCTTCATCAATCGTGGGATTGAATTTAAGAGTCGAGAGGTAATGTTGCAGCTATTTAGGACCCTGGTCAGACCCCACTTGGAGTACTGTGCTCAATTCTGGTCGCCTCACTACAGGAAGTGAGGCGACCAGTGCAAGCGCAAACCATAGAAAGAGTGAAGAGGAGAGTTACAAGGATGTTGCCTGGATTGGGGAGCATGCCTTATGAGAATAGGTTGAGTGAACTCGGCCTTTTCTCCTTGGAGCGAAGGAGTATGAGAGGTGGCCTGATAGAGGTGTTGTAGATAATGAAGACATTGATCATGTGGACAGTCAGAGGCTTTTTCCCAGGGCTGAAATGGCTGCCACAAGAGAGCACAGGTTTAAGGTGCTTGGGAGTAGGTACAGAGGAGATGTCAGGGGTAAGATTTTTTACACAGAGAGTGGTGAGTGTGTGGAAAGAGCTGTCGGCGACGGTGGTGGAGGTGGAAACGATAGGGTCTTTTAAGAGACTCCTGGATGGCTACATGGAGCTTAGTAAAATAGAGGCTATGGGTAAGCCTAGGTAGTTCTAAGGTAGGGACATGTTCAGCACAGCTTTGTGGGCCATAGGGCCTGTATTGCGCTGTAAGTTTCTATGTTTCTATTCCTTGGGTTTTTTTTCATGGATGCCTGCAAAGAGTAAGAATTTCAAGTTGTATACATTCTCTGATATTAAAATAGAACATTGAAAATTCTGAATAGATCTGGCAGAGCAATCCAGCTACCCAACACTCTCTGTGCAATAAACTTGGCTCTCACATCTCCTTTGAATACTAAACTTCTCACCATAAATGCATGCTCTCTAGTATTAGGCATTTCAACCCTGGGAAAATGATACTGTCTATCTACTCTATCTGTGCCTCTTAAAATCTTATAAACCTCTATTAGATCTCCCCTCAGCTCTGACTCTCCTAAAAAAAAACAACCCAAGTTTGTCCTACCTCTGGCTATAGCACATGCCCTTTAATCCAGACAGCATCCTGGTAAACCTCTTCTGCACCCTCTCCAAAGCCTCAATATCCTTCTTATAATGAGGTGACCAGAACTGTATGCAATACTGAGAGGGTTTACCTGAGAGTCTGCTTCTCCCAAAATTAAGCTTTGGCTACAGAAGACAGCAATGAGAAATTCCTTTATGCAGAGGTGTCAGTCTTTGGAAACTGCTACCTTAGGAGTCATGGAGGTTTGAGTTATTAAGAATGCTCAAGGTTGGGGTAGATAGATTTCTGAATGCAAAGTAAAACAGAAGATGACATTGACATTTTCAAATATGTAAACTATTCTCTTTTGAATGTTATTCTTGAACCCTTCAGGTAGCAGATTCCAAATCAGTACAGCTTGCTGCACAAAGATGCCCGTCAGGAGACTTTGAGACCTTGCATTAATGAGATTAAATCCTTATCCTTTGGTTACTAATCTTTCTAATACTTCCAGGAAATCACATTATTTGCTCTATACAAACTTTTGAATACCTGTAAATGTATTCTCCCTTTCTGTGTTAAGGAGAATATATTCATTTCCCTCAACAGTCCATGTATATAAGGTATTTCATTATTGGTACAATTCCATTAAATCTGCTTTTCATCTACTTTAAGACCTTCAGATTCTTCTTGAAGAATGGCATCCTGTTATACAATCAACATTATTTCAAGGTTTGGCACCACTGCCTCCAGTTAAAAAGCCAAGAAGCTCAAATAATATCTCGATCAAAATAAATCCCTTTATACTTCACTGTATTGAATTTCATACAATGTACAAAGAACATTGAAGTTTTCAAAGTGAATGAGTATAATCTTTAAATTACTTATCTCATGAATTTAAGTTCGAGCTGGCACTTATCCCATATTTATTTCCCTTTATAGATGCTGCCTGGCCTGCTGAGTTCCTCCAGTTTTTGATGTGTGGTGCTCAAGATTTCCAGCATCTGCAGAAGCTCTTGTGACTTGTCCCACTGTACTGTCCATACACAGTTTTTGCCTTTTTTTTCCAAACGTGGTTTTAAGTTTTGCTTCTCAAGAAAATTAATCCCCAAATTATGTAAAATGGTGATGAAATACTGATAATAAATTTTAATTCTATCTTCATTAAGAGGCAGCATGGTCATGGGTCTTTAGTCAGGGCTGTTTCTGAGTGTGAGGCTGCCAGTGAGTATGAGGCAGAGCCAAAGGAAGGGATGGCAAAAGCAAGGTGAAGTCTTTAGCAACAGATCAGCTGAGATGGGCCACAAGGACAATGTTTTGGTCAAGAAAGGTCAACAGACATTTGGACAGATGGAGCTGAAAGATGAGAAGTAACTGATCTATGGAATAAGACTGAAGAAGTGGCAATCTTTGAGATACAAATAAACAATGTTTGTTATGAAATGCGTAAAGCTCAGCTCAGAGTTGAATGATATGCTACAATGGTGAGGTGTTTAGTTTAACTCGAGGTAGTTAGCACGGAGGCTGGTGGAAAGTGTGGCAAAGTTACTAAGATAATGCCAGAGTAATTGCAGTTTCTCTAAGTCAGGAAAGGTATCAAGAATTGAAATCTCATCCATGTATTGGCTTGATTTGAAAAGTATGAACAGAGATACAGTAGCTGGCTCTTCGAATGCGTGACAAAATGTCTGAGCTTGGTTACATGCACTTTAAATGAAGCATGCTTCAAATAGCTGGCCCTTAGAGTGACTGAGGTAATCATTCAAGTACTCTCTATAACACAAATTGTCTTAAGCTCTTGATGGATGTCACATAATTGCAGATCCTTACATCAATGAATGACAAACTACTCTCTAAGGAGGTATTTCTGTCTCAATAATAAAAATGTTGAAGCATTATTTGGAGGTAACATAAGCTGCAGTTGGAATTATGTGCCATGATATTGTTGATTGTCCTTTCATATGTTTCTAATAGCTTTGAAAGTAATTGTGGAAGAGAGCTTATGCTCACAGGAATCAAAGCTTCCTTCTAACATGTATATGGTTTCCCAAACAAGAACACCAGGGAGCAGTTTTAATCTCAATATTTAGGAAATAATCTGCTTACATAAGAGTTAGTGCGGAGACACTTCACTGGGTTGATTGCTGGAATGAAGGACAAGCAATATGAGGAAACAATGAGTAGGTTGGGCCTTCATTCATAACATTTCAAAGATTTTACTGAAACATATCAGATGCAGAGAATGAGAAGTTGATATGGTGAAGATGTACCTAGAGCCAGGGGACACAATACATAATTTCAGAATAAGGGATCACACAGTTTAAATGGAGATAAGGAGAATATTTCCTCAGAGGCAGGCATGAATCTTTTGAAATTTTCTACATAGAGAGATGTACAGATGAAGTCATTTCATATATTCAGAGAGGAATCTGATGGATATTTAAAAGAGAATCAAGAGGAATGGAGAAAGAATGGGAGAATATTGAGGTCAAGCTTGTTTCAGCCATTATCAGAATTGTGGACAAGAGAAAATCTGCAGATGCTGGAAATCCCAGCAGCACTTTTTTTTTTCACCAGTCCTGTCAAAGAGTCTCGGCCCAAAATGTGGACTGTATTTTTTCCATAGATGTTGCCTGGCTATCAGAATGTGGAGGAGGACTGAGGAGCCCATTGTTGCCCCTTGCTCATGGCTTTTATGATTTTATATTCACCGTCACACCAGTGGAATAAATACAGTTTTATTCCTCAACAGCAAAACATTAGAGCATTAGAGGATGGCCAACTGGAGAAGACGAGTCCAAAATTTGGATGCTTGCTAGAATGGGACTGAAGAGTGAATTAGTCAGTGCTGACATGGAAACAGCAGTGGCTCACCTGAATCTATGGGCCATGCCAACACTGGGTAACTCACATCACTGGGAGCAAAATGGAGACAGTCAGGGGGATGAGAAAATGATTGAGGAAGGGGTTCTGAGCTTTACTGGTTCCACCACTAGCTGCCACTTGTGTGCATCAAATCTGAAAGAGGAGGGGCAATATGGCAAAACTACGAACAGGATCTGCAAAATTATATTCCATTTCCACTTTAAATGGTCAACAGTCTCAAACAGATATCAAGATGCTTTACCATTCACATTTGGGGCCTACACTAGTTAGACAATGTAACATAATGGACAAGAACCTGTCCAGTGCAAGCTGCATCTACTAGATACAAGAGGTATTAATTATGATCCTTTGGATAGATTGTTTGGGGCCAGTCAACCACAGCAACAAACCCTTTTAAAACTAATTTGTTTGGGCTGAACTTCCCATGTTTTCCTCAGTCTTGCTACCTCCCTGTCTAGTAATATCCATGGGGATATTGCTAGATAGTAATATCTTGGATGAAGGACTGCCTGGAATATCAGTGAACCTTGTTCTTTAGCCACAACTTGTTACTTTCACTGAAGTGAAGGGTAATACCAGATTTTGTTTTGACATAAACCTACGCATTACTCAAGTGATGGTCTTCCATTTTGAAAAGGAGAAAACGGTGTGTATTTCTTTCTGCTTTTAAGATCATATAATATGATCCAATGCCTTTTAAAGTTAGTTATGTATTTGAAATATACAGTTATGATGGGATAACATGGCAATTGATGTGCATAAAGCAAACTCTTGCAAATGATGGGTTGAAAATGAGAAGATAATCTGTCCTTACTAATAATGACTGAGCAGCAAACATTGCTCAGTGTTAAACGAACCTGAGATGACTACCTACCTGTTGAAGCACAGAGAGAGATTTGAGTAATTTTTTAAAAGTTTTTAGCAAGAATTGGTCGAGTATATGAAAATGGCAGCATGTTTTTTTTCTTCACAAGAGGAGAAAGACATTCGAGTTTTAAAAAACAGAAAAAAGACAGAAAGCAGAAGAATCCATGGGTTCATAAACAGTGAGTAACTGTTGATAATAATCATAAATACAAAAAAGAGCACAAATACAAAATGGCTGGCAGATTCAGAAAGATAGGCACGCTTGTTTGTACAAAGGATAACTGGAATATGCATGCAGAAATGAAATCACCAATAAGAAGCAAGTGCCACTTTTGCTGAGTGCATTGAATTTTAAAAAAATATAGTTTGCTTAGAAGTTCAACTGCTCCAACAAAACCAGCTGAAATGAGCTTTGCTGATATCGTGAGTAATGCAGGGACACTTAGAACCAAGACCATCGCTGATTGCTGACGCTTTAGGTTTCATAAGCAGAATCAAAAGGAAGGGGAGTCTGTTTCAGCATATGTGACTGAATTGAAGAAATTGTCTGACTGTTGTGAGTTCAGTGATAGGCTTAATGATGCACTGAGAGATCATTGATTTTGTGGAATCTTACAAGAAAGCATTCAAAAACAGCTCTTAAATGAAGCACAATTCACCTTTAAAAAAGCGGTTGAAATGGCTGTCTTAATGGAAACAGCAGACAGATGTGCAATTGAAGCTTAGGAGGATGGTGGCACCTAAAGACAACTCTTTTGCTTGCAGGTTTGGAAACAGCTCTATTTCTATCTTTGATATCTCTTTTTTTTCTCCCCTTTCAAGGTTTTTTTGAAGTTCCTGACCTGAAGTTACACACTGACTTTGGTTCTTTGCGGAAATGGGATCTGCTCTCAGGGCCTCATGACTGGCTGTTTTTCAATATGCCAAGGACACGGTCTAGATGAATAGTGCACCTTCAAGGTGCTGGATTTTCATGGCTCTGGAGCTGGGCTGATTTGAGGCCGGTGCTGCCACCTGATGTGTTGTGGGAGAATACGGAAGATCAAAAGCAGCGAGCTGGCTGCTGGCTGTGTGCCCAGGTAACCAAGTTCTTCGGGCACAGAGCTCGGAATAAACAACGCAACAGACTTTTAGCACCATAAGTCAGCGAGCTGTCTTGTGAAATGGGGAAACCTCTTTTTCTCTTATTAGGGAGAGAGAGAGCCTGTGGTATGTTGAACTACCGGGTGAACAAGTAGTCTTTGGGTGCTGCAAATTTGTGTCTTTATTGATGCTTTGCTGCACAGTGCTCAGTGCTCAGTTTGAGTGCTCAGTGGGGGGCGTCAATGTTTTTCTTTTGTTGCTGAGGGAGGTGGGATTCATTGCCTTGCTGCTGCTTATGCGTGTGAGGGGGGAGTTGGGGAGAGCTTTGGATTCTAGCATTTCACTGTCATTTGTTCTATGGGGATCTCCTCTGTTTTCATGGATGTTTCTGAAGAAAAAATTCAGGATGTATATTGTGTAACTTTCTCTAACATTAAATGTACCTATTGAAACCTATTGAACTGAGTTAGTCAGAAATGAAAATGAAAGTGAATAAAGTTGCAACACCTGAACAGAAACCACCCTATCCAAACAAATTGTGTTACTCTTGTAGCAAGGGCTCACATACTCCACAGCAATGCAGATTTAAAAGCAAAACTTGCAGAAAATGTAACAAAGTAGGATGTTGGGCTGTCAAAAATAATTGGTCTCAACAGTACAGAGAAAAAGGCAAAAAGTCAAGTTGCGGTTTCAAAAGAGCACTAATGTTCATGCTGGTGGTGAAAAATCTGATAATGATGAGAGTGATACAGGACTGAGTAGCCTTGAGATTTACAATGTGAAAATTAACAATAGGCAGGCAACATGGCTTACAACAGAATAGATTGGCAAATTAATTAAAATTGAATTGGACACTGGCTTGACTGTTTACCTCATTGCACAAAACGAGTTTGAACGGCATTTCAAAGATACTGAACTGAAGTGTTAAGGTATCCAACTAAGAACTTACACTGGGGAAAAGATCATTTCTCTGGAAATGACATTTGTAACAATGGTACAATATCCAACGAGCCACATTGGGTTTGTATATAGTAAAAACAAGAATGCCAACATTGTGGTCCTGTGATTGACTGAGATAGCTACAATTGGATTGGAGACACAGTCACAACTTTCAATAGAGTCAACTGAAAGTGAATTAAGAGAGATAATAGATTATGCCACAACAGTGTTCAAGGATGGTATTGGAAAACTCAAACATAACAAGGATAAAATAGTGTTCATTGAAAATTCTGCATTCAAGTTTTACAAAGCCCACCCAGTTCCTTATACTTTCCAAGATTAAAAAAAAAGCAAAAGTGAACTAGATCACATGGAGGCTGTAAGAATTCTTTCTGAGGTTGATTGAAGGCCATGGACAATGCCAGTGGTCCCAGTACAAAGTTCAAAGTAAAATTTATTATCAACGTAAATACATGACACCATATACAATACTGAGATTCTTTTTCTGTGTGCATACTTGGCAAATCTCAGAACAATAACAGTAAACTGTAAACATCAGGAACTGTAAACTGTACATAAACTGTGCAAATGGAGATATGACTAAGTAACGATGAATAATGAGCATGAAATAACAACATAACAGAGTCCTTAAATGAGTCTAATTATCTCATTTTGTTCAGCATCCATAATGTTGATGGGTATTAATGGTGATGCAAGTCCTGAAACACCTGTGCCTTCTATCTGATGGCAGCAGCAAGCATGGTGGTAGAGAATCTTTGATGCTGGGTGCTGCTTTTCTATGGCAATGTTTCATGTAGATGTGCTTAATGGTCGGGAGGGTTTTACCCATAATGTACTGAGCCAAATCCGCTATGTTTTGAGTACTTTCCATTCAAAGACATGATGTTCTCATACCAGGCCATAATGCAGCCAGTCAACACACTTTCTATCACACGTCTACAGAAGTTTGCTATGGCTTTTCGATGACATGCCAAACCTTCACGGACTCCTGAGGAAGTAGAGACACTGTTGTGCTCTCTTTGCAAAAATATTTATTTGATAGGCCCAGGACAGCTCCTCTGAGATAGTGACACTCAGTAGCCAAGAGAATGAGTCCATCAGGATCTGTGGCAATTTCAAGGTCACCATCAAACCAATACTGAAAGCAGTTCAATACTCTCTGCTCATTATTGAGGATATCTTTGCAAACATTTCTGGAAGAAAACACTTCTACAAAGTTTACATAGCTGAGGCCTATCTACAAATGGAGATGGAAGAAGAGTCCAAAATGTTTCTCATTATAAACACTCACAAAGTGCTTTTTTGCTATAGTAGGCTTATTTTTGAAGTAGCATTTGTACCTGCTGTCAGAATCAGAATCAGGTTTCTTATCACCAGCATGTGACGTGAAACTTGTTAACTTAGCAGCAGCAGTTCAATGTAACGCATAGTCCAGCAGAGAAAAAATAATTAATAAAATAATAATAATAATAATAATAATAATAATAATAAACATATAAATCAATTACATATATTGAATAGATTAAGAATACCTGCAAAAACAAAAATGCTGTATATTTTTAAAAAGTGAGGTAGTGTCCAAATATTCATTGTCTATTTAGGAATCAGATGTCAAAGGGGAAGAAGCTGTTCCTGAATCGCTGAGTGTGTGCCTTCAGGATTCTGTACCTCCTACCTGAGGTAGGAGAAAAGTGCATGCCCTGGGTGCTGGAGGTCCTTAATAATGGACACTGCCTTTCCGAGACACCGTTCCCTAAAGATGTCTTGGGTACTTTGTAGGCTGGTACCCAAGATGGGGTTGACTAGATTTACAACTTTCTGCAGCTTCTTTCGGTCCTGTGCAGTAGCCCCCCTCCCACCCATACCAGACAGTAATGAAGCCTGTCAGAATGCCCTCCACGGTACAACTACAGAAGTTTTTGAGTGTATTTGTTGACATGCCAAATCTCTTCAAAGTCGTAATAAAGTTTAACGGCTGTCTTGCCATCTTTATAACTACATTGATATGTTGGGACCAGGTTAGATCCTCAGAGATCTTAACACCCAGGAACTTGAAGCTGCTCACTCTCTCCACTTCTGATCCCTCTATGAGGATTGGTGTGTGTTCCTTCATCTTACCCTTCCTGAAGACCATAATCAGCTCTTTCGTCTTACTGACATTGAGTGCCAGGTCGTTGCTGCGGCACCACACCACTAGTTGGCATATCTCACTCCTGTAAGTCCTCTTGTCACCATCTGAGATTCTATCAACAATGGTTGCATCATCAGCAAATTTATAGATGGTATTTGAGCTTTGTCTAGCCACACAGACATGTGCATATAGAGAGTAGAGCAAGTGTTCCCAGGCACTCAGTGTTACCAAGATGGCATCATTGTTACTAGTAATGATGACAAGTAACATCTGCAAAATCTCAAGACAGTGTTAAAAAGATTTGAAGATTACAGGCTCTGAGCACAATGATACATGTGTGAATACTTTAAACCAAGCATCATTTACTGTAATCACATTGACACACAAATATTACACAGGAGTGCTGAGAAATTTCAAGCAGTGGTGGATGCCCCAAGGCCAAAGAATATGTCATAGCTGGGGTCCTTTTTAGGACTTGTCAATTACTACAACAGGTTCCTGCCAAACCTGGCTACTGTGCACCACACCTTGAACTCATTACGACAAATCAGGAAGAAGTAACAATAGGCAAAGTAGTGTGAGGTTGCTTTCCAAAGGTCAAATAAAATGGGGTGTCAGACACTATTCACACGCTATGAACCATATCGTCCAGTGAAACTCGACATGCACTGTTCAGGATGCCAACATGTGCAGAAGAAACCTGTCCAGAACTGTCAGAGCTACTTCTTGCAGTCCTCAAGTTAACTCCAAAAACCAGCATAGAGGAGTCCCCAGAGCCTGAGATTAGGCAGAGATGTGTGCCGTCCAATTAGGAATTGAGGAGAGGTTTGTCCAGTGAGGGACACCAAGGCTGGGCTTGGGGCTTTTGTTCATGAGGAGATGAAGAGGGAGGACACTGGGGAGAACTGGTCGTAGCAAACGATCTAGTGGGAGACCCGTTTGTTCGAGGTGGATTGTGAGTGACATTCGGAAGGTAGAGTGTGTTTTCATATCGACCGAGGGACCAGCGTGTGAGGGACAGAGAAGTTCAAGGTGAGCTCCAACTTATGCACACTTGACTGTTTCATTAGAATGTGCCCTTTTCTTTTTGTTATTCTTTACCAACCCTTTTGTTAAGATTCATAAATATAATTCCTTTAATTGTATGCAGTGTACTGTCTGTTATTTCATGGCACTAATTTGTAACAGGGTAGCAAATGACACAGCATGCACACAAACCAGGGTTTGGGGTGGGAGAGGTGTCTCAATCTCACGAGTTTGTCTTCCCTAGACTACCGCAGCCAAGGAAATCAGAGTGTTTCATATATATACATATACAGAGAGAGAGAGAGAGAGAGAGAGAGAGAGAGAGAGAGAGAGAGCAATATGTTACATATTTGAATTGAGATGCATTCTATATTGAGTTGGAGTTTATAGCTAGGTAGGGAGGATTTCGTGTATTTAGTATTTCAGTAACATCTGTGTAACATTATAGATATGTTGTTTGATTAAGCATTCTTTGCTTATATAATTCATTACAGTTTATATGTAAAAGAATTTGTATGGTACACATCATTATGCCACCACATCATACGTGCATGTCTTGCTTAAATTAAAAATTAAATTAAGACACTTTCTCCTGGGCTCCCGTCTTTTTCTTGCAATTAGTTTTATGTTTTGGAGTTACAAAATATAACAGGTACCAATAGTAATAATTATGGTCTTCTTCAAAATAGTGCCGTAATATCTTTTGCATCCATCTTAATGGTTATTTGACTCAGTTGGCGTCTCATTTGTCATGGCAAATTCATACAACTTGAAAATCACATTGTCTATTTCAGTTCCTGATCTACAATGTTAGCATTACACTTAATAGCAGCACGTAATTCCAACCAAGCACCCCAGGTAAAACCTGAGCGGTATTAACTGAGTAAAACAAAAAAAAATTGGAAAGTAAAGTCAGGAAAATAGGGCACTAAATAATTTTCTGCATCAAAATTAAATTCTACTGAGTAGATGTAATAGTCCCATTTAAGGAGCAATTTATGGCTCATTCACCACTCAGAATATTTCCAATATTCCTCACTATTTATCATTTTTTCCCATGAACTTTAGCATCAAAAACACAATTTAGCAATGTATACGCAAGGTGGAGAATTATTCTTCCCAAACTATGTAATATCTGTATATATTTTTTCACTCTGCATATTATAGTTCAAATGCTCAACTCTGCTAAAATGAATTAACTGAATTGAGGCGAAAGATGCACATCTGCACTGTGACCTTTCAATAAAGAAACTCAGACCCACTGTCAATGCTGGCATTTATGTTTTCACTCCAGATTTCGAAAATTTGTGTACTTTTTTTTCAATTTAGCCATTTTCATTGTTGAATGGTCACTTGTTGATTTTCAATGTCCCATAATTAGTTGCCATTGAAGCTGCTGATTTGTTATTATTTATTGATTATGGAGAGGTTTGTGTGTGAAATTATGCGCCAATGGGGATTCACTTGCAAAGGATCCTGGTGAAGACAACATCTGCTGCTAGAATTTATTGAGAGGATACCACGTGGTCTCAGTGTTCGGCAGAACTCAGCTCATCTTTATTTAACACCCACACCTCTGAAACATGCTGCTTGAGAGATCTAAATAGCGCACCAGAGGGCACTCTTTTCAGATTGAGGTTTTCTGCAATGTCAAGGAAAATCTTCAAGTTAGTCACCTTTGTGTCTGACTTTATCCTTCGCTGATTTCAAAATACTCAATATCATGTGAAATGATAGATTATAAATAATATCTTGCCACAGTAAGCACTGAAGAGGTGTAAACATAATTACAAAGTACTATGATAGTCTCCCTTACCAATATAACTAAGTAGAAACTTCCACTGGAATTATTTTAGTATCACAGGGGTTACACTAATGTTTGACACTGCCTTACTTGAAAGTCACTCAGTAACCAGAGACAAATTGTGTGGGCTGTGATTAATTATTGATGTCTCTGCTTTCTTTTTATCACAATAAAATTCTCTAGTGTTATCAGCTTGCAGATAAAATATGACATTGGAAAATGATGGAAAGACAGTTCAGTTATGCACTGACCAATTAATCATCTCCTGGCATGAAGGTCTAAGCTGATTTATAAAGCTGAACTTGTGGTTTTAAAGTGTTGAAAATGTTTAAAGACATTTATCCGATACTGCTGAAGCAGGAGCACTGCTGGAGAGCAGTTTGTCATGGCCCTCCTACTCTTAATAGCAGAAAAATGGAGAGTTGATTCCTCAGGCACATGACACATAAATCATTGACGTACAATCCTGTGAGCTAGGTTGCTGTGTTTCTTGCAGGTGAACTCTGAGGGGTAACACCAGGACTCCACAATGTTGTTAGCTAGAGGGTTTGATTCTGCTTAAGATATTACTTCCATACTGTGTGTGCTAGAATTTTTCTTCTTTCGTTGAATGTGGATTTTTCCTATATTTGAGACTCAGCTCAATTGGCTAAGACATTCTAGGGTAATTAGCTTTTAACCTTGAAAGTCATGTATCAATTTAGATATTATTTTTCATTGGTGTTTTCCAAAGACCATTGTGAACCATTGAAACCATAATCTTACTGATAGTGTGAGTACAGTAGGTGAGGATTGTTCAATGTAAGCAATACAAGCTTAATTCAGTTACCATCCACACTGAGAGACATAATCCTTTAACTGTCGAATTTATTTACTGCTTTGATCAATACACAATTTTAACAAATAAGTGAGGTGACATTTTAAGTATTCTCCTGTGATAAAATATAGCAGGATATAGGTATATTGATAGAAGAGGTACTGCAGATGTTGGAAATGCACACACTGTGCAGGAGGAGCTCAACAGGTCAGGCATTATCTATGGATGGGAATAAACAGTCGACGTTTCAAGCTGAAACCCTTCATCAGGAGTGGAGAGGAAGGGGGAAGAAATCAGAAAAAGAAGATAGTGGGAGGAGGGGAGGAAGAAGTCTAAGTTAATCGGTGAAACTGGGGGGGAGGGGTAAAGTAAAGAGCTGGGAATTTGATTGGTGGAAGAGATAAAGGGCTGGAGAAGGAGGAATGGGATAGGACAGGACAGAAGACCATGAAAGAAAGGGAAGGGAGAGGAGCACCAGAGGGATGTAATGGGCAGCTATGAAGAGAATGTTTGAGAGTGAAACAAGAATGGGTGAATGATGAATGGGGGACAATTGCCGGAAGTTTGAGAAATCAATGTTCATGTCATCAGGTTGGACACTACCCAGACGGAATATAAGGTTTTGCTCCTCCTATCTGAGTGTGGCCACGTTGTGACAGTAGAGGAAACCATGGACCAGCATATCAGAATATGAATAGGAAGTAAAATTGAAATGGGTAGCCACCAGGAGTTCCTGTTTCCCAATCGCCACACCAGGGGTAGGGCTTCTCTTGTCCTCGCTAACCGTCCCACAAGCCTCCACATCCAGCACATAATCCTCTGTAAGTTCCGACATCTCCAACGGGATCCCACCAATTAGCACATCTTTCCCTTCACCCCGCGTTCTGCTTTCTACAGGGATCATTCCTCATGTGATTCCCTTGTCCACTCGTTCCT
Organism: Hypanus sabinus; assembly: GCF_030144855.1. Lineage (NCBI taxonomy): Eukaryota > Metazoa > Chordata > Chondrichthyes > Myliobatiformes > Dasyatidae > Hypanus > Hypanus sabinus. The sequence goes on from NC_082722.1 coordinate 33,723,222, forward strand.
CCCCACTAATCTCCCTCTTGGCACTAAAAAAAAGTGCAACAAGTGCTACACTTGCCCCTACACCTCCTTACTCACTACCATTCGCAACTCAGCTCAATTGGCTAAGACATTCTCGAGTAATTAACTTTTAACCTTGAAAGTCACGTAAGCCTTTAATTTAGATATTATTTTTCATTGGTGTTTTCCAAAGACCATTGTGAACCATTGAAGGCATATTCTTACTGATAGCGCAAGTACAGTAGGCAAGGGCTGTTCCGTGTACACAATACAAGAATAATTCAGTCACCATCCACACTGAGAGAAATAATCTCACTGAGAGAAAAATGAACATTTTAATAGTGAAATTATCCTAGAGAAAGCCAGAGGTTTTTCTTTAGTAGTTCAAAATTCAAAGTAAATTTATTATCAAGTTACACACATGTCACCGTATACAACCCTGAGATTCATTTTCTTCCAGGCATCCTCAGTAAATCCATAATAGAATAATAACCATAATAGAATCGATGAAAGACCACACCAACTTGGGTGGTTAACCAGTGTGCAAAAGACAACAAACTGGAAATACAAAAAGAAAGAACTAATAATAATAAATAAATAAACAATAAATACCAAGAGCATGAGATGAAGAGTCCCTGAAGGTGAATCCATAGGTGTGGAAACATTTCAATGATGGAGACTAGTACAGTTGAGTGAAGTTATCTCCTTTGGTTCAAAAGCCTGATGGTTGAGGAGTAATAACTGTTCCTGAACCTGAAGGTGTGAGTCATGAGGCTCCTGTACCTTCTTCCTGATAGCAGCAGTGAGAAGAGAGCACATCCTGAGTGGTGATGGTCCCTGATGTTGGATGCTGATTTCCTGCGATAGCACTTTGTGTAGATGTGGTCAATGATGGGGAGGGCCTTACCTGTAATGGACTAGGCCATATCCATTAATTTTTGTAGGATTTTCTGTTCAAGGGTTTAGGTGTTTCCAAACCAGGCTGTGATGCAGCCAGTCAATATACTCTCCATTACACATCTATAGAAGTTTGTCAAAGTTTTAGATGCTATACAGTCTTTGCAAATTCCTAAGGAAGTAGATGTATTGCTGTGCTTTCTTTGTAATTGCACTTACATACTGGGACCAGGGCAGGTCATCCGAAATAATAACTTAAAGGTATTTAAAGTTGCAGATGCTCTACACCTCTGATGAGGCTGGTGCATGGATCTTTGGTTTCCTCCTCCTGAAATCAATAATCAGCCCCTTCTCTTGCTAATATTGACTAAGAGGTTGTTGTTGTGACAACATTCAGCCAGATTTTCAATCTCCTTCTTATATGCTGATTCGTCACCACCTTTGAATCAGCCTATGACAGTGGTGTCGTATGCAAACTTGAAGGTGGCGTTGGAGCTACGCTTAGCCACACAGTCAGTAATGTGAAGTGAGTAGAGCAGGGGGCGAAGCTCACATCCTTGTCATGCTCCTGTGCTGATGGAGATTGTGGAGGAGATGTTGTTGCCAATCCCAACTGACTGGGGTCTGCAAGTGAGGAAATCAAGGATCCAATTGCACAAGGAGGTATGGAGACCAATGACATTGAAGCTTATTGATTAGTTTTGAGGGGATAATGGTATTGAATGCTGAGCTGTAATCAATAAAGAGCATCATGGTGTATGTTCTAGATTTGAGTGCAATGCCAATGGGATGGCATCTGCTGTGGACCTGTTGCTCCGGTTGGCAAATCGGAATGGATCCAAGTTGCTTCTCAGGCAGGAGTTGATATGTTTCATCACCAACCTCTCAAAGCACTTCATCACTGTAGATTTAATTGCTACTGGACAGTAGTTACTGAGGCAGGTCGCATGTTCTTCTTAGGCACCTGTATAATTGAAGTCTGCTTGAAGCAGGTAGGTAGCTCAGACTACTGAAGGAAGAGGTTAACGGTCTCACTAAACATTCCAGCACAGGTTTGTAGTATTGGCCAGATACCCAGTCTGGGCCGGATGCTTTTCATGGGTCACCCTTCTTTAGGCAGCTCATGCAACGACCGCAGAGACTGAAGTCACAGGATCATCAGGGACTGTGGGAGCTTGTGATGGTTCCTCCATGTTTTGATGGTCAAAGTGAGCATAAAAAGCATTGAGCTCATCTGGAAGTGAAGCCCTGTCGTCGCTTGATCTAAGAGGTAATAGTATTCAAGCCCTGCCACAACTGGTAAGCATACTTTGTAGAAAGTGCCACGTGCACTATTTCTGGGAGAAGTTAAATACAGAATATTTCTTATTACTCATATAAATGAAAAAACTAGCACTGCAAGAAAACGGAGCACATCATTATCTGAATGGCTGAAAAATTTTAATAGTTCCAATTTACTCCAGTCTGTTACATTGCACAAATGTATAACCATCCATGCTATGGAACGTGCTGGCTAATGAGTTAAGGTGCTGATACTGGTTTTGTGTTCTGGAAGATAAATCAATAAAAGCTTCCATAAAGTTAATTGTAATATAAATTGTTTCCAGCAATTTTACTGGAAAAGCACACCGCTCAGAATTATCTGTGTGCTTCAGCTAATGCAACTATAATATATGGAACTATGCCTTGAAATTTTGTAAATGTATTGCATGCAATCCTGCTACTCGGAACAGAAAACTCCCCCTTCCTGGCATCACTCACCACTGCTTGGTTTCATTGTCCATATTGCTACAGCCTTGACTAGCTCAATGTCAATTTTCTTCTCAGAAGCCAGAGCTTCTTCCTAATACTGAAGCCACTATGCAATGGGGCACAAATGTTCAGGGCTCAGGAAATAAAAAGACAAATGGATGGGTAGTTGCTAGCGTGACAAGGTATCTTTTAGAGAAACAAAAGGTTTAATCCTCTCTTCTGCTCCTCTCCATCTAGACTCTGTTTTCTCATCCAGTAACGAATTTGTGCCATTTATTTTTGGCCACTGCCTCATGACTCACCTGCCACCACCCCTTGTGAACATATCAATTCCCTCACTTTAAGCCTCCATCAGCTGTTGCTAACTTACATGCCAATGTCGGGAGCTATTACCGTCGGTCTCGGACCGAGGCCTCCCAATGCTGGTTTACCAGTTGACAAGTGCACAAGTTACTACTAATAAATTCAGCAGAAACTCAGAGTCCCTCGACATACTGGGATGCACAGACCAACAGATGAACCAGTCTCCCACCTTCGCTGTAAAAAACGGCGCTAAAGTTCCAGGTCAGAGAAAGAATCCTCTTAACACACACAAAATGCTGGTGGAACACAGCAGGCCAGGCAGCATCTATAGGGAGAAACGCTGTCGACGTTTCGGGCCGAGAATTTCCATCATCTGTGGATTTCCTTGTGTTTGTTCTTTAAAGAATCCTTTTACTATTTTTGCACTGAGTTCTCAAACACGGAAATATGTAAACTTGTCATAAACTGTATCTGATTATTTCTGCTGCTATTTCTGAAGGATCTCAATGCTGGAAACCATTAAGTGAAGAGGACATTGCAGTCAATGACCCTATCAAACATTCACATGAAAATATATGGATGGGAAACCCTCAAATTGTGTTGGGTTCTTTAGAATAATTTGGACATAACCATTAGGTTAAAATTTGTGTCCTGCTTCTACCAATGTTTCACTAATAAACTAAAGCCAAAAAACAAGAGAGTACACAGTGTGCTTTTGAAACATTATTTTAGTCATTCAGTCTCTTATAGGGATACTGAGTATTCCTTTCAAATTTTTAACTAGACATCATCAGATCATTAGCAAGCCTGCGGTTACTCAGCTCGGGTCTCTGCATTTTCAGTAAGAGATTGAAAAACTTCCATCCGGAATGTTTTTTATGTGGATTTGTGACAGGCAAGTGAGCAGCGGAAATTTCATATCATGATAAAAACTCCTGGTGCCTCTCTCTTTACTATATCTAAATTTGGAAGTGCAGGAAACTTAAAGCTTAGAAAAAATATAATCCATCTATATGATAAAGAGCAGTTGCAAATTCTGTCGGCCGATAGTGTGTCTTGTTTAATTGCTGAGCTTTGCACTAGGCATTTGATCCTTAAAATGCAAGGAGTCAACTAATTCACCACGGTTATTTAATTAGGGTGCGATGGTAGCAATGCTATTGTGTTTCAACCGAGTTCAATTCCGGCGCCACCTGTAAGGAGTTTGTACATTTTCCCTGTAGCCGTGTAGGTTTCCTCCAAGTGCTCCTGTTCCCTTCCACAGTCCAAAGTTAGCAGATCGATTGGTCATTGTAAACTGTCCTGTGATCTGGCTAGTGCTAAATAGGTGGGTTGCTGGGTGGCACGACTCATTGGGCCCGCAGGGCCTGTTCCATGCGGCATCTCCTATATCAGTAGCTGAAGCTGACTACTCTCATACTGAATGAATCACTACAAGGAATTAGCATGGTATGGTTAATTCAACCCTCGTAGATGAAAACAGACAAAGGCTGCCAAAAATCCAATCCTTATTCTTGTCAGACATCCCATCTCTCCCAGAAGTTCTGGGAGTCTCCAACATATTGATAGCAGCTCCTTGACGCCCGCTAATTATATACAATATCCTGGAAATCGATTTTTTTGAGAGCAAGAGAGAGAGAGAGAGAGAGAGTGACAGATGTAGCGAAAGAGTGACAGAGAGAGCATCCTGAGCCAAGTAGACCTATCAGATTTCTCTGTGGGTGGGATTTACAGTCAACCTCTCTCTCTCCCTCTTTCATTGTCCATCAGTTCAGTTTAGTGTCCTGGAAAATTAACAAATTAGTTGACACAAACTGTTATGAGGTTGAGGCTTCCGGCAAAACGCTCAAATCTACCAAGCAAGCCACATCACAGTACAAGGAAAGTTTGAAAAAGAAATAGTAAAGCTATTTGCATTAGCATTTAGCTATTAGCATTGAGACTGCCAATGGAATACTCAACAAGGAATAAATTGTGTGTGTATATATATATATATGTGTGTGTGTGTGTGTGTGTGTGTGTGTGTGTGTGTGTGTGTGTGTGTGTGTGTGTGTGTGTGTGTGTGTGTGTAAACAGTTTCAATATGTAATCAAATAAATTGTTGTGTTCTTTCATAATCAAATGTCCTGTATACATACACTCTTGAAGGTCGACTGGGGGGGGGGGATATGGGGTTGCAGGGGGTGGGATTGTGGTGCTACCTCCCTGAAATGAGTTTTTGCAGGGTGGGATGTCTGTCTTGCTTGCAGTGTAGCACTTTGAAATCCATGTGCAAAATTTGCCATTAACAAGAGCATCTTGAGATAAATATCAAAAGATCTAAAGTCTATATGCTAAATCTAAACTTTGCTGCCAAGATTCAATCAAACATCTAAAATTCAGATGAGCTCATATTTGGGTTGAGTTCACTCTTAAACTAGATACTTAATAGTCCTGACTGGGAACATACACTTTAAATTTCAGTCAGTATGTAGTTTTCAGAATTCTGGTGTTCATTACTTCATACACAAGGTTGTATGACTTCCAAGTATGGGATCACACATTCCATCAAAATTGTTTCACCGGAACATTAGTTCTTTGCGGAATTTTGATCCCTACTTGGCACTGTGAAAAGAAGAAACATCATTAACTTCTAGTTAAAATACATATTGTTATTAATGGATACAAATACAAATGAAAATCATCCAACATGGATCACTAGATGGACAAGGTAATTGAAATTGTTGCAATAAATCTACAAAAGGTGAAGAAGTCAAATTTCATTATACAAATATCTCCTTGAAAATAGCTTTAAATATTTCACCAATCAGTGGGACAATTCAGGTGTTTCCAATAGCAACAGCAAGTTTTTCTTTAAGAAAAACAAGCTGCAACAGTCTGGTCCATAAAAACATAGACAGAATTTGTGCTTAGAATAAAAAATGTTAACTGCTTTGGGAAATTATTGTCATGAAAACAAGATTAACTTCTTCATAAAAATAAGCATCTCAGCAATGAAATCATTGTTCTCATGTAACACTGCATGAAACACCACAATTTATGGCAGCAAGGCTCTAAAAATTACTTTATGTACTACATTTTACATTATAAACACAAGAGATTCAGCAGATACTGGAAATCCAGAACACCACACACAAACGTGGTGGAGGAGCTCAGCAGGTCAAGCAACGTTATGGAAAGGAATAAGCCATCATTTTTTCAGGCTAAGGCCCTTCTTCAGGACTGGTAAGGAAGGGGTAAGACACCAGAATAAAACGGTGGTAGGAGGAGAAGGAGGACCAGCTAGAAGATGATTGGCGAAACCACGTGGCTGGAAAAGGTAAAGGGTTAGAGAGGAAGTAATCTGATAAGAGGTAAGAGTGGACCATGGGAGAAAAGGAAGAAGGAGGGGCACCAGTAAGAGGTGATAGGTAGGTGAGGAGAAGAGGTAAAAGGCCAGAGTGTGTAATAAAAGAAGAGAGAAGGAGGACCTGCTGAGTTCCTTCAGCATTTTGTGTGTGTTGCTCTATATTTTACAATTTTTATGTTTATTTTGTTCCACTATAGTCATAAAATAACAACTTGAAAGATCAAAGTCAATTGTTGTGACAGCAAAGGAAATTCCTCATGAATTTGAGAAATTAATATGAACATAAATTTCATTTATTTTACAGATTCTAATTCTATAAAAAAGGAAATAATGACTAAATCAGACTTCTTTATCACCAGAAAAAAACACCAAAATGTTTAAAATTTCACTTCAGTGTCATCCGTGGAGAAAGGAACCAAATTAATATGTTAAATGAAGGACCTTTCTTCAAAAGTTAGTGCTAAAACAGGCTCAAAGTCAGGAAGAGAGAAGAAAATGAAAAAGAAATTCTGTTTGACTGATTATTTCCACTATTTATTTAATTACAGAGTTCAGTCATCTGCAATATTTTTGGTGGTTATCCTCAGAAAGCGATCTGGACAAAGCCACAAAGGAAAATAAGTTATTAAGGATATACAGTAATAAATATGACATAGTACATGGTTGTGTTGACAAAAATAACCGAGTTCCAAAATTCAAATGCAAAAATTATGAGATCAACCATTTAGCAATATATCCCTAGTACTTTGGATGCTTTCCATTCATCTCCATTGATTCTTTCTGCAATAATTCACATTTCAACAAACTAAGTAAATCTATAAATAGACTAACTGCTTGGATGATTCTCTACTGCCAAGAATCAGCTTACTTAGCCCTCAATGAAGAGGCCAGGTAAGTTCAAACGAGCAAGGACGGTGAGAGTTGAGCTTACTCCATTTTGATTTGACCCATTACGACTGAAATAAATGCACATAACTACACAAGTAATATGCATTATATGTCTTTCAAGTTACATAAAGTGGTACTGGATTATACAACCTGGCAGTTGAATACATTTGCGTCTATATTTAGAGTAGACCAAACTTTGTTTTTAAACCGAATAAACTCCGTTCTGGATAAACCTATGCATCATACTTTAAATAAATAGCTTGCAACAAACCAAAATATATGGGTGGTTTCTCCTCTTCAGGGATGACAAGTCTCATGGGAAAAAACATCCCATCAGTTAAAGGAAAAACAAGAATTTAATTATGTTTGGGAAGATTCTTGGAGTGAAAGCTGTGAGTGGCTAGATTGAGCTCTTTAACCAACAAACTCAAAAAGGGTAAAAAAATAACTAGTTCATAACCACATGAAGTGATAAAATAACTAAACTTAAGGTTAATTGGCTCTCCTCCTATGTTTTGACAACTGCCATGATCATAATACTTAAATTTAAGTGTCATTATAACATTACATAAATAACATAAGTAGCATTGTCATCTAAATGATTGCTTATTTGCAGTTAAATTTGCAAGAGGAATTATTGTCAAAGACAGAAAAAATGGTAAGTATTTCAACATGAGAAACATTTTTATGACAAGGGATTGAGAATGATAGCTTTAACAAGGAGTAGGAAAACAACATTTTTGTAAGAAGATATGCCATGGAACATTTTTAATTAAATCTTTTGGAAATTGCACTCAATTTTTCTTTCTCATCATGCAATTTTCCTAATTTGCACCCTATGAAAATTTTTTAAAACTTGAATTTTAATTAAGTAATTGGATGTAAATAAAACATACAGGGAATACACCTACCTCGCCCAATCTCAACAACAAATTCTAGAACTATGTACAGAGTTGACATTTTTCAATTTGGATCCCAAAAGGTTAACTTTATTTAACAGGAAGAGTAAACACCAACCTTATCAGATTTCAGGCACAGTCTTCAAATACTGCCACAGATGCTAAGGCGCTAAACCCAACTAATAGGCAGATGTAGACGCAGCAAAGTATCCATCAGCCTTAAGCTTCCAGTTATCTCTCAAAGAAATTCCTGCTGAGAGGGTTAGCAAATCTGAACTGCATCTTTAACCTTTCCTATAGTGTGTTTAGCCTTTCGGAACTACTTCCAGAGGTGATGGTGTTAAACACTCCCTCTGTATCTACTGGCTTGCTATGATAACCTGGGGTTACAGCATAGCGTCTGACACATATGTTTCTATTGTGGATAGTAGCTGACATCTGTTTAGAGGGTTTATTCATCACTTCACATCATGTTTCTGTCTGTGATTTTACCTATTTGTCCTTCTTTTGTGCACAGTGACCGTGTTTATCTCCTGAAACACAGACTGAGCAGTTAAGTGCAAAAAGTGCTTAAGAACTATGTGTGGACAAACAATGTCCTTTTGCCTGCTGAACACTATGCTGCCTTGATGATAAGACAATATGTTTATCAAAGTAGTGATTAATATCCGAGGATAAATGTTATACTTTGCAATTTCAGGAAGTCGCATCTCAAAGCACACTTTAGCTTACTAATCTTCTGAATACTCTTAATTTTTGAATTTTTAGAACATGTTACTGGATCTAAAGCTCAAGTTAATCTGTATAATGGCAAAAAATAGTTATGGCGGGATACTTACTGAATTTTTTTTTGAAAATGAAATTAGCCTACTTTTATGATTTTTAAGGAAGCTTTAAATGTTAATTTTAAGGTTTTTCAGTTATCTTTTGTTGTCTTTACCATAAAGAAACAACATGAGTGTTCCACTTTACCATGTTTTAATATTGGAATGTGAAAATACAACCAATTAATCAATTAAGAGTTTAAAAACCTAATAAACTATTGCTACTATCTAACAAACTGATGGTCAGAAAATGTATCAAAGATGACTGGCCATGAGGTCAACAGGACAGACCCTGAATGCTTCCTGTGCTACCAAAGCCTACTTTACTTTTACCTGTCAGAAGGTCAGAAGTAATGTATGATATATGGGGATTTCCTCATGTTTATCTCAATCTGTTGTACGTCACTACTGGCCCCACGCTGATTACAGTCTGTTTGCATTTTTTTTGCTAATGGTCCCACACTAACAATTTCAAGTTCCTGAGTGTCAAGATTTCTGAGAACCAAACCTGGTCCCAACATATTGATCCAGCTATAAAGAAGACAAGACAGTGCTATATTTCATTAGCAATTCAAAGAGATTTTATTTGTTACCTAAAACACTTGAAAACTTCTATAGATGTACAATGAAGAGCATTCTGACTGTCATGGTCCAGATCGGTTCCCCTTTAAATTTAGCTAGGTTGCGATCCGGACCATTGACGCCTTGTTCCCTTTTAATTTTGTTTCACGCGTCCCTTGAGCTTGGCAATCAAGGTAATCTACCCTTGACCCGAACCGGCAGCTTATAAGCCCCCGGCTTTAGCAGTTCAGGGCGAGAGTGTTAAGAAGCCTTTACAAGTTGCCGCTGCTACGACAAGCCAGAGTTATCCAGCCCGCATCGGAGTGCCAGCAATTCGCCTTCCGTCGCCAGATTGGGTCCGGGCAAGGTCAATCTACCAGGGGTGAGTGGAAGGCGGAGTCCTGACTGGACAGTCATGCCCCTTGTCCGTGTCTACCCCTCAAAGAGTCCCGGCTCGGTGCCTGAGCTGAAGGCGGAGTCCTGACTCAACGTTCATGCCCCTTGTCCATGTCTACCCTTTGAAGAAGTCCCAGCTCGGTGCCTGAGTGGAAGGCAGAGTCCTGACTCGACGTTCCTGCCCATTGTCTGTGTCTATCCCTCGAAGAGTCCCGGCTCGGTGCCTGATCTGAAGGAGGAGTCCTGGTTCAAGATTCCTTGTCCTGTGTTTTGGTGTCCACATTTCTGGCTGCAGTGATCCATGGTATCCAAGTGTCTGGCAGCGGTAAATCAAGGTCCCAGGGTCCAAGGTCAAGGGCCGTGGTACTTCCAGTCCCCAGGGTCCAAGTCCAAGGTCCGCGGCTGTCCATGATCCCCCTGTCCAAGTCCAAGTTCCGTGGCAATCCAAGTCCCTAGTCCCCTACTCCGAGGTTGGTGATCCTCGTTGTCCTCGATTTCCCGATCTTCTGTGTAGCGAGCAATAAACGCTATTTTATTGTACCTAAGAAAGACATGTTTGTGTCCTGCGTGTGGGTCCTCTCCCAGCACCCTTGTCCCCACCTTGTGACACAGACAGGCTGCATCACAGTCTGACATGGTGTGCTGGGGTGGGGGGGGGGTGTCTACTGCACAGGACCAAAAGAAGCTACAGAAAGTTGTAAAATTAGTCAGTTGCATCTTGGATACTAGCCTCCAATGTACTCAGTACATTTTCAAGGAGAGGCGCCTCAGAAAGGTGATGTTCATTATTAAGAACCCCCACCACCCAGTGCATGCCCTCTTCTCATTATTACCATCAGATAGGAGATAAGGAAGCCTGAAGGCACACACTCAGCGATTCAGGAACAGCTTCTTCCCCTCTGCCATTGATTCCTAAATGGACATTAAACCCAAGAACACTACCTTACTTGTTTAAAGTATATATTATTTGTTTTTGTACTATTTTTAATCTACCTAATATACATATATATACGTACAGTAATTGATTTACTTTTTTCCCTTTATATATTGCCATGTATTGCATTGAACTGCTGCTGCTACGTTAACAAATTTTCACAACACATACCATTGATAATAACCCTGATTCCGATTCTTACCTCTTTTATGGGATCTCACTCAGAGCTTAATTTTATCATGGTCATTTCAACCAAATTGTTTCATTAATTGATCACAGTCCTAATTCTCTCAGTTAGTTCCTCACTCAACATTTTTGCTCTGCTGTTTCTTATGACATCTAAGGTTGATCATTCTCAGTTCAGAATTAATCAGTCCTGGATTTATTCAATAACAATGATTCATCAATTTGTTTTACCTAATTTTCTATCTGAAGCTCAATCTCTGATTGAGGTTCTGTTGCTTGCATTTATAGATTTAATCCTGCTGTTTAATTACCATTAATTACTTGTTTTGGGCTTTATCTTGAACACAAAGTAACAAAAAAGTTTTAAGAATCTTTGGTGAGAAATCAAAAAATAAATTTAACACTCCAGGCAAGAAACAACTTGACAAGACAAGAATCCAGGAGTAAGCAGCATTTGGGAAGGAAATATCAGAGAAACTTCATCAGCAAAAAACAATAGCAAAATATTGGGAAATGATAAAAACAAAGGCAAACCAGTGCTGGGCTGAAGGCACTAGAGGCAAATTCAGTTCTGTTAGTGACTGAATTTATGCCTTTGCAAACATTTTGTGTATTTGCATTCTGCTTAATTATTTAGTGCAGATTTTTTTTTCTAAATTGCACTGTCAAAGATACCCTTCTTCATCTTTAATAGAGTAATTGAGCTATTGAGTAATTGAGCTTGTAGACATTATGTCAAACAATATGAAAACAGATACTTCAGTGCGACTTGTCCCTGCTGACAAGTTGTCTAACTGAGCAGGTCCCACTTGCCCACATTTGTCCCATATCCCTCCAAATCTTTCTCATCCATGTACCTGCTCAAATGACTTTTAATTGTTGTAGTAATGTTCACCTTTCCACTTCCACTGATTGCTTGTTCTATATAGTCACCAACCTCTGTATGAAGAGATTGCTCCTCTGTGTTACCCCGTGGATGCCTTTTCAAGTCCTTCCCCTCTCACTCGAGACCCACACCCTCTAGTATTAGATTCCATATCCTGGGGAAAAGATATATACTCACTTTATCACACGTTGTAATTTAGATGCTTGCAAAAAGCTTCTTATCACTGGACACTGCAGCATCCTGAACACTGATCCAACAATTTTAAGTAATCACAGATTCCTGCATTTTTATTTCAGATTTCCAGCATACACTTCATGTCCTTTTAGTATCCCTGTACTTCTACCTCTTTCAACCCCACTCTGCCCATGCCCTTGTCACTTTTAACTATCTTTCCACTGCCCGCAACTTCAACACTGTCCCCCAACCCACACCCTCCCATCCACATTTTAATGCTTGTTGGCTTAAAAAATAGATGGCATTTTTACTGTTTGTCTTAAAGTGCAATAAATTGATTGACAAGTGACAAAATGACATGTTTAATGCTGTGCCAGAAATTTGACAAGGTAATTATGAACGTGATTGGTGTATATTAATTAGTTTATTTCACATGTGCAATTCCTTTTAGAATGATGTCCAGGAACTTGAATTATTGCTATTCCAAGAGTAACTAGGAAGAGATAGTCAGACGTCACTCCTGTAACAAACATGCGTAATAACACTGTGTTGGAGATCACTCCAACATTTAGGGTAGGTCCCTCTACTTACCTTTGAATGTAGGACCAAATTTGCACAGATCTGCCTTAATTCATGTTCGTCTGCGTCTCTTAGCATTTTGAACTTGTCTCCCAATGTATTCTCACAACTGCTGATTACTCCAGCCCCAGCTTCCAATCTGGATCCCTGACATTCCCTCAGTTCCAATGCATATGCCTACTCTGTGCTTTAACTGACTCCCGGCCATTTCTTCAGCCTGAAGTTTAAAGTTTTAACTATAATGATAGGTCCGTAAGCTTGTCTCAGTGCTGTTTATAAGTCCTTATAAAAGTACTCTCAAGACCTAGACTGTTCACTCTTTAACTTAAGAATCATCAATATAAAGTGTTTATATAAGGTGTTTCTCCACAGATTCTACTTGACCTGCTGAGTATTTCTGGTATTTAATGGATGAAATTGTGATTTCATTAGTGATGCCTTTAGGCAATACAAGGGGTGATTGATAAGTTCGTGGCCTAAAGTAGAAGGAGATGAGTTATACAGCTCTCATTACAGGCACATGCAGTTCAACTCTTTGAGTGATTATGCAGAAAGTTTGGTTAATAAGTCATCTCCTTCTCCCTTAGTCTACAAACTTATCAATCACCCCTGATGAGTTATTAACTACAAACTTTCTGCATAATCACTGTTCTCATCTTTTATGGAAGGTGTAAAATGTTTGAGGAGTCAGTAAGAAAGCAATCCACTTCAGAAAAGCTATTCTCTGACATGTTCTTATATCTATTTGACTTGTCTGGTCCATGATGTCCTCCCCAGATATACTAGATGGTGTGGGACTCATTAATGATCGCGCCATTGAAAAGCTTTTGTTGGAGATGATTAATGGCCAGCATTTTTGTAGCTTGAATGTTACTTGTCATTTATCAGCTCATGCTTGCCTTGCTTTGGTCTTCCTGCATGTGAATATGGATTGGTTGATTACCAAGGAAATATGAAAGCAAACATTCTGGAATCTTCAGCAAACTCTCCGGCTTTTGCCCTGATGATTAAGAGAAGATCAGAAATAATCAGAAGTTTTGAATGTGGCTAAGAAATAAGAGGAGGAGTTGGCCATCTGGCCCATCGAGCCTGCTCTGCCATTCAATAGGATCATAGCTGATCTGACTATGGACTCAGATCCACCTACCTGCTTTTTCCACATTACCCTTAATTTCTCTGCTTTACAAAATCTATCTAACTTCACCTTATATGTTTTAAATGAGGTAGCCTCTACTGCTTCCCTGGGCAGAGAAGTCCACAGATCCACACTGTTTCTCTTCATCTCCATCTTAAAGCAATTCACCAGGATCTTGAAGTTCTGTCCCCTGGTGGAAATAACTTCACTGCCTCCATCTTATCTATCCATTTCATGATCTTACACATCTCTATAAGATCCCATTATAGAAAAGATTACTTTGAGGAAATCCAACAACAGCAGCCTGGAACATTGTTAGCCATATTCCCTTGTGTGAGATATGACTCCCAACATTGCAACATTTCCCCCAAAATGCATATTGATCATTGGCTTTATCATGACTTCTCAATAACAGATTTGGTCAAATGCTATCTGGTGTCAAGGGCGGTCACCCTCAGCTCCCCTCTGGAATTCAGCTCTTTGGTCTATTTTGGACCAAAGCCATGATGAGGACTGGTCCTAGTTAAACCCAAAATGGCCATAAATGAGCAGGTAATTAGAGTCACTGAATTTGAACTGAGAGCAAAATGAACATGCAGTAAGCAGCCTTTTTTCCACTTTCTGTTTTACCAAAGAGTTGTAGGTTTTCACAAATAACAATGCAGAGGTGTTTTATGTTTCAGAAAAGCGGGAGCAGCTCATTTATTGAACACCAAAAGACTGAACTCGTAAGCGCGCTAAAAATCCTTTACATAATTACGTCATCACATCAGACCAGCCTCTTAAAGTGAAACCCCCTCAATGTCAGTGGTTGTGAATTATGTGAGTTTCCACAAATTACATTATCCTATAATGACCCCCACTAAAATTCACTAAAACCATCATTGTGAGCCTGCCCAGAGCTCAGTCACACCAACCGGCTCAGATCCCATGTTCCATGGGTGGAGGAACAGCAGGTACCTCTGGCTCACCAGAGGTGTGTTTACACAATCATGGTCATGTCGTAATGCCAGGGGCATGATAGCAGAATCCTGTAAACCTTGGCAATCTACCAAAACACATTCAGCTTTACGCTTCTTAACTATAATAAAAGTCTTTTCTCCCCATTCCAAAACACAGAATGAGCTATCATAAGGGGATGTTGGTGTGTATCATCATGGATGAAAGCAAACAAGGTGGAATGTAGGCCAAAAGGAGCCCAAGTGTGCTGTACGCCATGATGGGAGTTAGGAATAGGTGAAAATGAATTTACTGAGAAGGTTGAGATACTGTTGAGCGGCCGCCCAGGCAGTCATGGCATCAGGAATGAAATCACCAGGCACTCATAATGGCTGTCTGTATATCACGTCAGCCACGGATGACTGCAACTCCTCTTTTGGAGCTGTTCTGAGCCCCAGCAGGACTCATGGGAGATGATCATGCCAACACTCATCCATCAGGGAGGACATCGGTGAAACTGCTCGTACGGGCCATTGGACTGTGGGAGATACGCTGTGGTGTGACGTGTCCTAACACTGAGGTTCAGGGCCATCACAGCCTAGAGGTCTGAATGCATTGTGGACCTCAGCTAGATGGGGGGGGGGGGGGGCCAAACCAAGCAACCCAGGGGCTGATGAATGCCTGAGGCATGTTTGTGGACATTGTTGATGTTAGGGGACAAACTCTGGCCACCTGGTGGTATGATCCACCATGGTAAGGAGGTGCATGAGACCATGGAATGGGGGAAGAAGACCAACAAGGTCCACATTGACATGCTCAAACTGTCACTCACGGACCTCAAAAAGTTCCAATGATGCCAGGACATGACAGTTAATTGTTGCCTGCTGGCATTCTACACAGCCTGCAGTCCAATCACACATGTTCTTTCTAAGGGCATGCCTCACAAACTTTAGTGCAACCAGTTTCTATGAGGCCTTCCAGCCCGGATGCGAAAAGCCATGTATGGATTCAAAAACACTCCGCCTTCAGTTTGTGGGCACGATGGGGCGAGGGCGACCAGTTGAGACATTGCACACGAGAAGAACCCCAGCTTCCCCAAACTTAATGACAGTCAACCACAGGCCCATGATAGCTCTTCTGTAAGCCAGGACCTCTGGGCCAGTAGCTTGATTGGCTCCATGCCGGCATAGTCAACCCCTACACTTATGGCCTGTGAGAGGCAAGTAATCAGTTGTGAACTTGGATATGTAGGCCAGGTGGCGATGCTGCCACGCAGACCAAGGGTCTGATATTTTGGCCATTGCATGCATGAGGAGTTTGTAGTCAATGAAAGCTGTGAAATGGCAACCTTCTGGAGGAAAATGAAAATGGCGGATAGTCAGAGAGAGACTGAGAAGCTCACAGTCAAATGTGCTGTACTTCCTCTCTGGGGGACGGAGCTGGCGGCTGAAGAGGGGCGAGTGACTACCACACACCTCCGACCAACCGTTTGGACACAGCACCCACAGCATAGGCTGAAGCGTCAGTCGTAATGGCTATGGGTGCATTGGGAAGCAGTTATGCCAGTAGGATCACATTGGAAAAAGCTCATTTGGTATCATTAAGTGCCCTGGTCATGTCCGCGGACCAGTCAAGCATCTGATTAGGGCATTGCCTTTAAGCACATTACACAGGGGAAGCATCAGTTCAGGAGCTCGTGGAATGAAGTGATAGAAATTCACCAAGCCTAAAAACTCCTGTAGTTTTTTAGTAGTGCCAGGTGATGGGAAATTCATAATAGCGACTACTTTTAGCGAAGTTTTTGCAACTTCTGTGGAGATGCAATGGCTGAGAAAGTCAGTGGTTGATAACCCAAGCAGGCATTTAGCAGGGTTAATAATCAATGCTTGTTGGCTTAAGTCCTTGAAAAATGTGTGGAGTTGAGATACGTGTTCGGATTTGGATGCGATGATGACAAGTACGTCATCCAGGTAAACAAAATGAAAATCTACGTCTTTTAATACAGAGTCATCAGCCATTGGAAAGTCTGTGCTGCATTTTTCAGCCCAAATGGCATGAGCAAAAACTCAAAGAGGCCAAACAGGTTGTCACAGCTGCTTTGGGAATCACCTCCAATCACACCGGTAGTCCCTAACTAAATTGACTTTGAAAAGTATTAACTTTCCGGCTAGACATGCTGAAAAGTCTTGTGTATGTGGGACCAGGTAACAATCGGGAGTGGTGAGTTTGTTATGATATCAGTAATCGCCACATGGACGGCAACCACCATCGGACTTAGGGACCAAATGGAAGATCGAAGCCCAGAGACTATTCAACCAGCGTACAATGTTGGACCAGCCTTCCCTTGTTGGAAAACACAGCCTTCGGGATAGGTTGCTTTTCTGGGTCCAGTCCACACATGCAGGCATGGACTGGTGAGCCAGTTGTAAAAACATGGTCCACAACCCCATGTTTTGTGACTGTAGTGGAGAATGTGGGCTTGATAAGATTTGGGAATCCACCCAGCAGTCGAGTAAAATCATATGTGATGGTGCAAGTGCTTGACAGAGTTGTTGTGGGAGCAGCGTAACAACCCAAAGTCCTTGACATCCTCAAGCCGCTAGTTCTTAAGATTAACTAATAGTCCTTGGAAACACAGGAAATCTGCACCAAGCTGAGGTCTGGCCACTTCAGCCAGGACAAAGTCCCATGTATAACATCACCCACTGAAGAAAAGTGGCACCCATCATGTCCCTTTAAGTCTGGATCTTGTTACTGAAGGCCCTCCTTCTCATCGACAGGCAATGTTTGTAGCACACTTACTGCAGCACCCATGTCACACAGGAAGCATCACCCTAAAAGGAAGTCCGTAGTAAATAGCAGACATACCTGGCAGCTGGAACCCACGGTGTCACAACCTCTGATGTCCCAATGTGCTGGCTCAGTTGAACCTGCAAGGCAGTCAGCACTTCCTAGCATTCCTACCAATGTGAGTGTCATATAAGCACAGGCCCAGCATCATCTATTTTGCAGCTACGGGTGTCCTTTAGTTTGATGACCTTTGAAGCCTTGATGACCAGGCTTATTCAGGTTGAGAAAGGAGGAGGAGTGGGATGTCATTGCCTGGCTGAGTGTAGACTAACAGCCATTTTAGCTAGCTCCCTATATTCCATTATAGGTAAGCTCTCAGCAATCAGTATTTCAGGTGGATGTTCTTGTAGACTCACTGATCTCACAGCTGTGGAGTTGTTGATTGACATATTTGGTGTTGACAGCAGAGATTTGGTGTTGACAGCAGAGATTTCTCAAAGCAGAGATTTAGCCCAGCTTGTATGAACCAAGTGAGGGCATTTTCCTCCCAAAACTACAACAGCTTCAAAGCAACTGCATTGTCCGATGTGTTCAATAAATCTGGAATTGTCCTAGAGCATCGGGGTCACCAACGTAGGTTTTCACAAAAAAAGAGTTTTGTGTTTCAGAAAAGCTGTAGCAACTCATTTATGGAACACCAAAAAACTGAACGCAAAGCTCACTAAAAGCTCACCTTTACATAATTACATCATCACGATAGACCAACCTCTTAAAGTGAAAGCCCAACTCAATGTCAGTGGTTGTGAATTATGTACATTTCCAACAATTATCCAGTCCTCACAGGGCAGTCTGTTCCTAAGGTTGTCAAGCTAAGGAGTGGTAGTGGAGACAAGTTCCCACTACCTAAAAGTGTTCCTCACGGCATGCGACTCAAATAGCCTCTGACAACCAAGTCCAACTCTTAGCCTTCTCATGTGGCTTACCCTCTAAGCCCGGCGGAATTGTTTCTACTGACAGGGGAAAGGGTGAAGGCGAGTCCTGGTGCCTTAAAACCAGTGCTTCGAGTAGATGGAGCTTGTCAGCCTAGGAAGGCAGTCCAGCTAAGAGAGGGAAAACTCTGATTTCAAACCTCTGTTGCCTTGCGGCCATACCCACTCATGGGAAAGGCTTCGGGAGTAAACCCTGAGGACAAATCCGGAGCTGGAGTCCCTAAGGGAGTCCGACGTTGCCTTCAACCTCATTCTGGCAGCTACTGTGACAACACCGGTGCTAAATTGTATCGGCCCTTGCCCTTCCCTTGGACAACATCAGTGACATGAAGAGGGGAGACTTGCTGCTTGGGCAACTGTCGGTCTTCCATACAACCCTGCCCAGGCCTGTGCCCTGGAGAAGACTCTCTCTCGTGAAACTAACGGATGGCACCACAGGGCAACCTCCTCTATATCAATGAGACCCAATGCAAATTGTGGTCTGTTGGATAGTTGGATAGATGCTGGTGGTGTAGCTGTTCTAGAACAGCTTGGTTTGAAGTACAGTTATCTCTAGATTGCAGGTTTACAGCTTGAGGTTAGCCAATGGCCCTTGCTGAATCAAATGTCCTCAGCCATTTCTCAGATTGAGTTAAGTTGTATCAAGGCTATCTACTGTGATGGTGGGAAGTCTCAGGAGTAGCCAAGATAGATCCTTCCTTAACACTTAAAGCTGAAAATGGTAGTGAATGCTTTAGACTTGTCTTTAGTGATCATCTGCTGGATCTCATCATTGCTGAAGGGGATATTCACTAAGCCTTCCTGCTCTGGTTGTTGAATTGACCAGCACTGTTCATGACTAGGTATATTTGGCTTACAGAGCAGACCTATTGATTATGGACTTGTTTAGCTATGTTATTGTACTGTCTGTTGTCATTGCTGATTTGTATTTTGTAACCCTGTGCTGAAGCTCCACCAGATTGGCAACTCATGTTCAGATACATTTTCTCCTGCTCCAACATATGCTCTGCACTTAGTGCTCTATTATATTGTTCCTTTGGTTAGATTATAATGATAGGGTGAGTGATTTGTCATGCTTTGAGGTTACAGATAGAGTTGGGCTATATTCGTGCCATAGCTAATGGCCCACATCAGCATATGAATGCTCAGCTTCGTGCATCTAAGTCTGTGCTGAGTCTAAAACAAGAAAAAGAGCCATTGTCCTGTCCCTCCTTCCCATCCACTCCCCTCTATTCTGTTCCCCATATGACCATAAGACATTGGAGTAGAATAGGGCTATTCAGCTGTTGGCCCTGCTCTGCCATTGGTCCTGGCTGATTTACTTTCTTTCTCAATCCAATTTCCCTGCCTTCTCCCCATAACCTTTGATGCCCTTACTGATCAAGAAACTATCAACCTCTGCTTTAAATATAGCCAATGACTTGACCTCCACAACCATCTGTGGCAATAACTTCCGCAGATTACCACCCAGTGGCTAAAGACACTCCTCATCTTGCTCCTGAAGGGACATTCTTATGTTCTGGGGCTGTATCCTCCAGTCCTAGGCTCTCCCACCTTTGGAACATCCTCTCCGTGCCCTCATTATCTAGACCTTTCAACATCCACCTCACCCTCAGGGCCCATCCACCTTCCCTTACCCAGAGTGCCATTCCATTAGAATCCAAAAACCTCACTTAGAACAGTTATATTGCTGCACCATTTGATAGTGTTCCTGGAAAGAAGATGGTATTGATCTCCACAAGCACCATCTGGTGGTCATTTCTTCCACTGCTGTCATGGTGAGATGTATCTGCCACAGGTAGATCGGTGACGACAAGATCAGTTAGGTTAATTCATTCACTAACTGCCCCAGACTCAATCTGGCCTCTGAGTCTGCAGGACATGAACATTAAACAGTTCAATTGGCCATACATATTAAATAATATTTATACTTCATAAAAAGCTTGAAAAAGACCTTGATACAATATAATTGAATTACAAGCTTTGGTAAAATTTATTACAGGTGAGTTTGCAGCACTTTTCAAAATATTTGTGCAACGTAGATACATTTGAAATCCCACGGGACTTAAATTATTTGGCAGGTAGACTCCTGTTCCCTTATTATAATCAACATTTCATACCTTCATCATTGCCTTTCATTACTCCCTATCTAATGAGCCTTCCCTAGAGCATAGTTCTGGATGAAGTAATGAGAAAGAAAGAGCTGACACTGTGAAATGTAAGATCTCATTGTGTAAGACATAGTCATTTTGAAATGGCTGTTCACCTCTTTTGTCCTTCTATTCATGTAAAAAAATTGAAACAGACTCCTCGGCTAGGTATTGAGTATTCCTGCACTTTGGCGAGCTGCCATGGACACAATGGTAATGACAAAGATCAGCTGTAGCAGAGTGAGTTATTACAGACATTCTATTCAACTGTATGGTCTCCTGTCATTGCTGAGTTTTATCTGCAGAAATGGTTTGCTTCCCCTTTGTTGGCATTGTTCACCAGCAAGAGGACCAGTCTCATCAACAGCAGGGTACCTCAGCTCCACAAAACCTGTATCAGCACCACTTGTTCGCCCTTTTGTCCTTTCAGTGCCAGGAAGGATGCATCTACTTTGTAAAGTTTAATTAATGAGGGAGTGATACTTGGACTACTTGGGGGTAAGCTAATTGGAAACAAATGACAGTGAGTCAGACTTTAGTGGAGAAATGACATAATTCAAAGATATGGCGGATGAGCTTGATAAGTACTTCGCATCAGTCTTCACTGTGGAAGACAGTAACAGTATACCAGAAATGCGAGCCTCTCGGAGGGCAGAAGTGAAAGTAGTCGCTAGATCTGAGAAGAAGGTGCTGGGGAAGCTGGAAGGTAGATAAGCACCAGATAGACTACAACCCAGTGTTCTGAAAGATGTATCTGAAGAGATTGAGGAGGCATTAGTAATGATATTTCAAGAGTCACTAAATTCTGGAATGATTCTGGAGGACTGTAAAATTGCAAATGTAATTCCATTCGTTAAAGAGGGAGGCAGAAGAAAGGTAATTAGAGGCCATTTAGCCTGACTTCAGTGGAAGGGAAGGTGTTGGAGTTGATTGACAAAAATGAGGTTTCAAGGTTAAATGATTAAGAGCAGAATCTGAAATTGGAAACAAAAATAGAAACAAAAGAGATTCTGCAGATGTTGGAAATCTTCCACAAACACAATAATGTTGGAGGAACTCAGCAAGTCAGGTAGAATCTCTGGATGGGAATAAACAGTCAGATTTTTGGGCTGTGATGCTCGTCAGGGCTGGAAAGACAGTGGGCAGACGCCGGAATAAAAAGAGGGGAAGGAGTGCAAGCTGGCAAATGATAGATGAGATCAGATAGGGAGTAGGCGGGTGGGTGGAACGAGCAAGGTGGAAGAGATAAAGGGGTCAAGAAGAAGGAATTTGATATGAGAAGATAGTAGGCCATGAAAGAAAGAGAAGGAGAAGGGGATCCATAAGGAAGTGATGGGCAAGTGAGGAGAAGAGAGTAACCAGCATGGGGAATGGTAAACAAGAAAAAAGGAGGAGGGAGAGATTGCTGGAGTTGGAGAAACCAAAGTTCATGCCATCAGGTTGGAGGCTAACCAAATGGAATATGAGGTGTTGCTCCACCAACCAGAATTTGGCCTCATCATTACAGTAGAGGGGGCTATGAAAAGACATGTTATAGAAACATAGAAAACCTACAGCACAATACAGGCCCTTCTACCCACAAAGCTGTGCCGAACATGTCCTTACCTTAGAAATTACCTAGGGTTACAAATAGCCCTCTATTTTTCCAAGCTCCATATATCTGTCCAGTAGTCTCTTAAAAGACCCTTTTGTATCTGCCTCCACCACCGTTGCTGGCAGCCATCTTGTCTTAGCTATTTCAGCCCAAGGAAAAAACCTGTGACTATGCACACAATCAATGCCTCTCGTCATCATATATACTACACCTCTATCAGGTCATCTCTCAAACTCCATTGTACCGAGGAAAAAAGGCTGAGTTCATTCAACCCATTCTCATAAGGCATGCTCCCCAATCCAGGCAAGATCCTTGTAAATCTCCTCTGCACCCTTTCTATGGTTTCCACATCCTTCCTATAGTGAGGCGACCAGAACTAAGCACAGTACTCCAAGTGGGGTCTGACCAGGGTCCTATATAGCTGCAACATTACCTCTCAGCTCCTAAACTCAATCCCACAATTGATGAAGGCCAATGCACCATATGCTTTCTTAACAACAGAGTCAACCTGCACAGCATCTTTGAGTGTCTAATGGACTCGGACTCCAAGATTCTTCTGATCCTCCACACTGCCAAGAGTTTTACCATTTATAATATATTCTGTATGTATATTTTACCTACTAAAATGAACCACCTCATACATATCTGGGTTGAACTCCATCTGCCACTTCTCAGCCCAGTTCTGCATCCTATCAAAGGCCCGCTGTAACATCTGACAAGCCTCCACACTATCCACAACACCTCCAACCTTTGTGTCATCAGCAAATTTACCAACTCAACCCTCTACTTCTTCATCCAGGTCATTTATAAAAATCATGAAGAGTAGGAGTCCCAGAACAGACTGGTGACCGACCTCCATGCAGAATATGACCCATATACAACCACTCTTTGCCTTCTGTGGGCAAGCCAGTTCTGGATCCACAAAGCAAGGTCCCCTTGGATTCTATGCCTCCTTACTTTCTCAATAAGTCTTGCATGGTGTACCTTATCAAATGCCTTGCTGAAATCCATACACACTACATCTACTGCTCTACCTCCATCAATGTGAATAGTCACATCCTCAAAAAATTCAATCAGGCTCATAAGTCATGACCTGCCTTTGACAAAACCATGCTGACTATTCCTAATCATATTATGCTTCTCCAAATGTTCATAAATCCTGCCCCTCAGGATCTTCTCCATTAACATCAACCACTGAAGTAAGATCCACTGGTTTATAATTTCCTGTGCTATCTGTCCTCCCTTTCTTGAATAATGGAACAACATCCACATCCCTCCAATCCTCCGGAACCTCTCCCGTCCCCATTGATGATGCAAAGTTCATTGCCAGAGGCTCAGCAATCTCCTCCCTCGCCTCTCACAGTAGTCTAGGGTACATCTCGTCTAGTCCCGGTGACTTATCTAGCTTGATGCTTTCCAAAAGCTTCAGCACATCCTCCTTCTTAATATCTACATGCTCAAGCTTTTCAGTCTGCTGCAAGTCATCCTTATAATTGCCAAGTTCCTTTTCTGTAGTGAATACATTAAGTACCTCTGCTATTTCCTCCAGTTCCATACACACTTTTCCACTGTCACACTTGATAGGTCCTATTCTCTCATGTCTTATCCACTTTGCTCTTAACGTAGAATGCCTTGGTGTTTTCCTTAATCCTGTCTGCCAAGGCCTTCTTATGACCTCTTCTGGCTCTCCTAATTTCATTCTTAAGTTCCTTCCTGCTAGCCTTATAATCTTCTAGATCTCTATCATTACCTAGTTTTTTGAACCTTTCATAAACTCTTCTTTACTTCATGACTAGATTTACAACAGCCTTTGTACCCTACCATCCTTTCCCTGTCTCATTGGAACACACCTATGCAAAACTCCACACAAATATCCCCTGAACATTTGGCACATTTTGTCCATATATTTCCTTGAGAACATCTGTTCCCAATTTATGCTTCCGTTCCTGCCCAATTGCCTCATATTTCCCTTTACTCCAATTAAATGCTTTCCTAACTTGTCTGTTCCTATTCCTAGAAACATAGAAAACCTGCAGCACAATACAGGCCCTTCAGCCCACAAAGTTGTGCCAAACAAGTCCCAACCTTAGAAGTTACTAGGCTTACCCACAGTCCTCTATTTTTCTAAGCTCCATGTACCTATTCAAAAGGATCTTAAAAGACCCTATCGTATCCACCTCCACCACCATTGCCGGCAGCCCATTCCACTCACTTTCCACTCTCTGAATAAAAAACTTACCCCTAACATCTCCTCTGTACTTACTCCCCAGCACCTTGTGTCCTCTTGTGGCAACCATTTCAGCCCTGGGAAAAAGCCTCTGACTGTCCACACGATCAGTGCCTCTCATTATCTTGTACACCGCTTTCAGGTCAGCTCTCATCCTCCGTCGCTCCAAGGAGAAAAGGCCGAGTTCACTCAACCTGTTCTCATAAGGCATGCTCCCCAATCCAGGCAACATGTTTGTAAATCTCCTCTGCACCCTTTCTATGGCTTCTACATCTTTCCTGTAGCGAGGCAACCAGAACTGAGCACAGTACTCCAAGTGGGGTCTGACCAGGGTCCTATATAACTGTAACATTACCTCCTGGCTCCTAAATTCAATTCCACATATCCTACTCCAAAGCTATGGTAAAAGAAATAGGATTGTGATCACCATCTCCATTATTATGGGAATGGGAAGTTGAATTGAAATGGGCGCCACTGGGGAATCTTATCTTTTGCGGCAGATAGAACAAAGGTGCTTGACAAACCAGTCCCCCAATTTGGGTTGGATCTCATCGATATAGAGGAGGCTGCCCTGTGAGGACTGGATAAACTAAGATACCCCAACTGACTTGCAGATAAAGTGTCATCCCACCTGGAAGAAATGTTTGAGGCCCTGAATAGTGGGGAGGGAGGAGGTATAGGAGATAGGTACAGCACTTGACACATTCACAAGGATAAGTGCCAGGAGGCAGATTCATGAGAAGGGATGAGTAAACAAGGGTATTACAAAGAGAGTGATTCCTATGAAAAATGGTGAAGGGGAAAAATGTATAGAATCCCATTGGAAACTTCAAAAGCTATGGAGGATGAAGTGCCATAGATGAAGGTTTATGGGGATATAGGTAAGGACAAGTGGGGTTATTACAGCGGGAGGATGGGGTAAGGGCAGACTTGTGGGAAATGGAGATATGGGTGAGGGCAGCATCAATGGGTATGGAAGGGAAACCTTATTTTTTGTGAAGAAACAGGACATCTTACTTGTTCTGGAATGAAAGGCCTCATCATGAGAACAGATGTGGCAGAAATAGAGGAACTGAGAGAGGGGAATAGCATTTTTACAAGTGACAAGATGGGAGGAGGTAGAGTGAATCTAACTTTGAGAGTCAGTAGGTTTGTAAAAGATAAACCAGATAGTGCGTCCCCAGAGATGCAGACAGTGAGATCAAGAAAGGGAAGAGGGGTGCCAGAGATAAACCAAGCAAATTTGAGGGCAGGCTGGAAGCAGGAGAAAAAGTTGATGAAACTGATGAGCCCGGCATTGGTGCAGGGAGCAGCATCAACGCGTTTGTCAATGTAGCAGAGGAAAGGTGAGGCGGCATTCCAGTGCAGGCTTGGAACATGGACTGCTCCACAAGCCAACAAAAAGGCAGGCATAGCTGGGGCCCATGGCTACACCTTTAGTTTTGAGAAGGTGGGAGGAGCTGAAAGAGAAATTGTTGAGAGTAACGACCAGCTGTGTGAGGCAGAGGAAGTTGGTGGTGGAGGGAAACTGGTTAGGTCTGATCAGAAAGGAAGCAGAAAGCTGTACGGCCTTCTTCATGCAGGATGGAAGTGTATAAGGAATGGACATTCATTTAGTTTAGGGAACCTAAAATTATTGATGTAATAATTGCAAAGTGCCATGGATGTAGTTAAGAAAAGTGAACTAAGGGGGAACAAAATAAAGTCAATGTACGTGAGCCTAGGATATGTGGGGCAGGAGCAGGCAGAAACAATGGCCAGGTCAGAAACCCTTCTGTAGAACTGAGAACGACTTACAGCCCATTGGGCATCAGTACAAGTTAGTTAGCATGGGGTGTTAGTTGTTGTGACATGGTGCAAGTTAAGATTTTTGGGAGCAGAGCTGTGGATACCCTTGAGTTAACGTAGCATAGAGGAAGGAGAAGGGGTCCAGGAATGCACTGGATTAGTTATATCTTGAGATAAAATGGGCAAGGATAAGGATTTCAGGAGGAATATGTTGAGCTAAGTGAGGAGCTATGTGATACTGTGAGGGTGAAAGTCCATTGTTTATTGATGATGCTTATGAGGGTTTATGACCCTCATTCCTCTAAACTCCAGTGAGTACAGACCCAGAGATATCAAACACTCCTCATATATTGACACTTCCATTCCTAGCATCATTCTCGTAAACCTCCTCTGGACCCTATCCAATGTCAGCACATTTTTTCCTAAATATGGGGCCCAAAACTGCTCACAATACTCCAACTGTGGTCTGAGCACTGCCTTATAAAGCCCTTAGCATTACCTCCTTGCTTTCATTTTATTTACTTAGTTAGTTAGTTATATGTATTTTTTAAAGAAATACAGCGCAGAACAGTACTCCGGCCTTTCAAGACACTCCATCTAGCAACCAGCTGATTTACCCCTAGCATGGGACAATTTGCAATGAGCAATTAACCTACTAACTAGTAAGCCTTTGGACTGTAGGAGGAAACCAGGACACCAGGAGGAAACCCCTGAACACACAGGACGGAACATACACACTTGCTTTAAAAGGATGCCAGAATTAAACTTTGAACTCTGACACCTTATGCTAACTGCTATGCTGCCATGGCACCACAATCCATTATATTCTAGACATTTTGAAATAAATACTAACATTGAATTTGCCTTCTTTACTACTGACTCAAATCTTTTAGTAAATCCTGCAAAAGGAGTCTCAGCTTCCCTTGTACCTGATTTCTACACTCCTTGTTTAGAAATAATCTTCACCTTTATCTATTCTACCAAAGTGCATGGCCATACACCTCTCCATCCTGTATTCCATCTGCCAATTCTTTGTCCGTTCTCCTAATCTTCCAAGATCTTCTGCAGACACCTTGCTTCCTCAACACTACCTGCTCTTCACCTATCTTTGTATCATCTGCAGACTTGGCCACCTAGTCATCAATTGCATTATCTAGATCATTAACATAGAATGTGAAAAGTAGCAGACGTGACACTGACCCCTGCAGAATACCACTAGTTACCAGCAACCAAGCAGAAAAGGCTCCATTTATTCCCATTCTTTGCCTTCTGCAAGCCAGATAATCTTCTGTCCATGGTAGTGTGGTGACCCACTTCCTAGCACACTCGAACCAGCTCACAATTAGCCAGCATGCAGGCACAAAGGCCATGTCTGCAACAAAGGGAGAAAGCCTGCGGGGGTTTCTGAGTACGTGTCTCTTGGAGCATCCGCGCCCCGGGAGGGCGGGATGAGGGAGGCTTTAAAGCAGGGCTGTGAAGTTCGAATAAAATTATCTTTGACTGCAGTTTACCAACTCCGTGTCATTATTTTAGCGCTGCGTGTAGCACACCGCCACAATTGGTGACCCCGACGGTCCAAACGATTTTTGGACCACAGATGACCGACGTCGCATCTGTTCATGCGGTTTCGTTGAAACTGCCAAGCTTCTGGATGCTACGACCTCATCTATGGTTCCAGCAAGCAGAAGCCCAATTCCACGTTCGGCAGATAACCTCAGAGGACACCCGTTACTACTACGTGGTGAGCTCCCTCGACCAGGACACAGCGGCCCAGGTCGCGGAGTTCGTACAGTCTCCCCCAGCGGACGGCAAGTACACGGAATTCAAAGCCCTGCTCCTCAGGACTTTCGGACTCTCACGGCGCGAGCGGGCTGCCCGCTTACTGCACCTGGATGGTTTGGGAGACTGACCTCCATCGGCTTTAATGAATGAGATGTTGTCTCTGGCCATCGGACACACACCCTGCCTCATGTTTGAGCAGGCATTCCTGGAGCAGCTGCCCGAGGATATACACCTGCTGCTGTCCGACATGGATTTCAGCGACCCCCGGAAGGTGGCAGCCCGGGCGACTTGCTGTGGAACGCCAAGAAGGAGAGTGGGGCGTCCATCGCACAGATCAACCAGCCACGCTCCCAGCAGCAGGCCAGACCAGGCCCGGCCGCAGTAGCCAGCAGCAGTCGTCAGGAGCATCTGTCCCACCTCCGTCAACTCTATGCCTGGCTGAGTGAGTACGGTCTAACGATCAACAAGGCCAAATGCCAGTTTGGGCTCGACACCATTGACTTCCTGGGCCACAAGATTACTAAAGACGGGGCAACCCCTCTGCCCGCTAAGGTAGATGCAGTCCGCCATTTCCCCTGACCCACCACGATCAAAGGCCTTCAGGAATTCATAGGTATGGTCAATTTCTATGGCCGCTTCCTCCCTTCAGCTGCCCGGATCATGCGCCCCCTGTTCGCCCTGCTGTCCGGTCCGGGCAAGGACTTTACCTGGGACGAGGAGTCCGCCGCCGCTTTCATTCAAACGAAGGAAGCCTTGGCGAACGCCGCGATGCTAGTACATCCCAGAATGGACGCCCCTACCGCCCTCACAGTGGACGCATCTAACACGGCAGTCGGTGGGGTACTGGAGCAGCTCTTCGAGGGTCTGTACATGTGACAAATATAACCAATTTTTCATCTTTAATCTTAAATATATTGGCAAAATTTTGTAAAGATCGTGATCTCTATTTGTGAGGTTCACCAACTGGGGCTTTTTTTTTGTTTCCCTGTGTAACTTTGCACTGTTTCAATTTCAACAAAGTGTCTCTATTGGTCCATTATAAGTTCTCATGGTTATCAATCTTTAACCTAGCAGCTATGATTTTGGCAGGCAGTCTTTGAAACGCTTTATAGGCAGAACTCTTTCAGTCACTGGGGAGTGTTGCTGCAGCTGCAGTAATGGATGGGAAATGGGACAATATTCCAGAGGTTCAGAGGGACTTAAGACTGTGGACAGCAATGCCCTCAGGAAGCATATTCCTTTTGCAAGGGGGTTCCGGATGTACACTCAGTTATTTCTAGCATGAGGTTAAATTGAGGTCTCTGTAAAGATTATTACTACATGAATGAAGTCAATAAATGCGTGGACTTTGGGGAAGTCTATGTTCTGGCTAAAGCATCGTGCCCTGTCTGCCTGCTCCAGTGGGCTGAAAGAAAAATAATTGCACTCTGCTGTGCCTTCAGATAGAGTTTTGAAGACCTCCGCTTGTGCTGTCTTTTGCAGCAGAGAGGACGATGTGGCGAAGATTTGTGGCAGCAGTCAGGAATAATCCTCAGGTGAGAAAACTGAAAATGACCTGCACACTTAACTCCAGGTGTAAAACGGAGCTGGGAAGTGATGGTCTTATTTATGCACAGAGCTACAGGGGTAATGCAGTTCAAGTACACATGTGAAGTTATGTTGCAGAAGGTCACAGATTCAGTAAGGACAAAGAAAGCAAGTTGCAGATCAAATATCTCACTTTTGGGGAAGCAAGCATAGCAAACCTGGCTGCAATGTGCTGAACTAGGTACAATTACTCTTTAACTAATTAGAGCTGTTGCATTATTGTTAGCATAATTTGGGGGTATTTCATGCTGGAAATAGTTGCAAGGGAAAACAGAAATTCTACCAAAATATCTGGAAAGGAATTTCCCATTGGGTACTGTTGCTCACAGAAATGTGTCCTAAATTACACCGTCTGAGGTTAAAGTGATTTTCACTTTACAACATCAGTTTCTCTAATTATGCATGTGCAGTGTTCAGAAAGGAAGACATTTTCAGGAAACTTTTTACTAGGGTTGATGAGCTCCTTCAGGCTATTGAGGCTGAAGATGGAAAAGAAAAGGGAGAGAAGTTGAGATGAAAAAAAAAAGAGATGGTAAAAACAGACAGCAGGTCAGGCAACATCTGTAGAAAGAGCAACAGGTCTTGTAACAGCATCTCCGCTTCTCTTTTCATGGTGATGTCTGTTCTGCAGAGGGTTTCCTGTATTTTCCCTTTTTATTTTCAGGTTCTGCTGTTTTATTTGATTTTCGGTGGAGTTAGTAAGTGATTTGCAAGACCTGAAGATGTCTGAGTTATTTTTATATCCTAGGACAAATACAAAGAGAGAAACTTCAGCAAAGAGGAGCAGGTGTAATCATATTTAATTATTTTTGTCTCTCCACTGATACTATCTGACTTGCTGAGTACTTCCAGCACATTCTGCTTTATTTGAGACCTGGGGATAAATCTGTACTCTAGATTTCCACTCTTTCTGTTTAATTCTGTGTCTTTGAACTTAAGAGAGGAGATAAAGCAAACAGCTGAAGCAACAGGGTGATGGGAACTAGATCATCAAAGTTAAATATTAGTAGATCAATGGATCTAGAGATATCGGGGAAAATGGAAGCCCAGAGACTTGGATTCTGGATGCTTGGAAGATCAATTTAAAATGAATTGTAAGTCTTTTTTCCTGAGAGTGGGGACAAAGGGAAGTGTTGCTGGAAGTGGTTAGGGATGCATTGGAAAACAATCCAAAGAAATGATTAGAGATGACTTCTTCTTAATTTATAGTGAGTAGTGCCATCATGTCGATGGGAGGGAAATGCTAACCAGTTGGTGTGTGTACACATTGGGCAGCTTGACTGGATGGAGAGATCAAGGGAGGGTTAAGGAGAAATTAATTCAGAATAGATCAGCCAGAAGAACTGAGCTGGAGGTTAAAATAATCAAGAACCAGGATTATGATGCAGATGCTGAAGGAGAAGAGCAATAGAGATACTTGGCTGAAGACATTTCAGTGAAATATGGATAGATGGTAGAAGATGACGATTTTTAAATGAAAGCCGAAAGTGATGGGAAAAAAAAATAAGATACAGAAAGAAGATGTAAGTGGCAGAGAAGTAAATGAGCAGCAGGAACTTTAATGCCATTGTGATGGACTGGACAAGCCAAAGGATGGTTTTATCTTCAATGCATTTACATCAAGGCTGTGGTTTCAATGCAGTCACCCAGAATAAACTCATGCATGGTAATGGCTCATTTCAAGATTGCATGGGGAAATGATGCAGATAAAGCTAATAATAACAATGTGGTGTAGGTAGGGCATTAGCAAGGTTAGTCACCAGCTGGCATGCTGGGCTGTTGGATCACTTTAGGGTTAGGATTGGGGAGTCGTAGTTGCTGGTCATTGGGAAGCAAAGGCTACTGCCCTAAAGAGTTCCTGAGAGAACTGAATGAAGGGAATTTCTTTAGCCAGAGAATGGTGAATCTGAGGAATTCATTTCCACAGACACAAGTGAAGGCCAAGTCATTGGGAATATTTAAAGTGGAGGTTGATATGTTCCTGTTTAGAAAGGGTATCAAAGATTATGGGAAGCAAACAGGAGAATATGGTTGAAAGGGAAAATAAATCAGTCATGATCCAATGGTGCAGCAGGCTCGATGGGCCGAATAGCCTTATTTTGCTTCTATGTTATATGATCTTATGGTCTTATAAATGAACAATGTTGTAGACTTAACTAAGAGATGGTAATTGTTATGAATAAAGAAATTGATAAAAGCTTGAAATTTGGTGGTCATGGTTTGGAGAATTGATGACCTGAAGACAGAGTGTTAAACTGCAGCAAGATGACATGTATGGGAGGAGAAAAGATAAAAGAAATTAAAACGTTAATTAATTGGAAAGGAAATTGCTCTTAAGGTGTCTAAGCATGTAGCAGGTGAGTTAAATTACCTGTCACTCACAGCTCCAACAGTACAGTTGGAATCAGTGCAGTTGATTGTCCAAGACATACCTGCAGCAAATTTTCTCAGGAGATGGATCTTAAAAATAGCTATGTCCGTAATTGTCTGCACAATGTCGTATTATGCAGCATTAACATAGCTCTTTCGGAGAATATCACAAGATTATTTTGAACCATAGAGTGTCCTGCAACCAAACATTGTCTCAGGTTATGCAGCCCAATTTTCTGTACATAGGAGCTTAACATATTGCTATACCGCAACTTGCCAACCTTAGTGTTATTTTTGCAAATACAGAACAAATTAAGACTGAATAAAGGCTCTAAAATTATAAAGAAGAGTGATGAACTAGATAAATTCAGACAGCTTCCAATAAGGGGTGTCTATGTAGATTGAGAAGACAGAGTTGTAAGTTGTAATGGAATTAGTATAGGCAGAGTGCAGAGGTAGCTGTTTGGGAGGAGGCGACAAGATTACAAATTCTACTGGAGTGAGGCAATGATGCATTTAGGTATTAAGTTGGCTTGCAAGCATATGGATGGCTTACAAAACTAAGTTTTTCACTGTATGTTGGCATCTGTAGCACTAATAAATCAATTCGAGTTCCAATTCCTATATGTTAAGTTATAAATCTAGTCAGCTCCATCTTGGGCACTGCCTACAAAGTACCCAGGACATCTTTAGGGAGTGGTGACTCACAAAAGCAGCGTCCATTATTAAGGACCTCCAGCACCCAGGGCATGAACTTTTCTCACTGTTACCATCAGGTAAGAGGTACAGAAGCCTGAAGGCACACACTCAGTGATTCAGGAACAGCTTCTTCCCCTCTGCCATCCGATTCTTAAATGGATATTGAAGTTTTGGACACTACCTCACATTTTTAATATACAATATTTCTGTTTTTGCACATTTTTAAAAAATCTATTCAATATATGTAATTGATTTACTTGATTATTTATATCATGTTTTTATTTTATTTTTTTTTTCTCTATCTGCTAGTTATGTATTGCATTGAACTGCTGCTGCTAAGTTAATAAATTTCACGTCACAATCCGGTGATAATAAACCTGATTCAGATTCTGACTTCTAGGGGGAGAAAAGAGTGAGCAAAGATACAGTGGGATTAGGAGTGCAATTAATATCAAGAATAAGCATTAATATTAAAACATAGACTAACTGATCTCTGTTGAAATTAGTATTTAATTCTCTGATTCCTTCTGACACAAACCTATGAGGCCTGCTCCAACAGATATGAAGAGTTACCTGGAAGCCAATGGAGTAAATCCATGATTTCAGATAAATTACCTTTGTACACTTTATTGAGGTAAGAAAGTAGTTGTTGTGTATTTAATATTTCAGTAGCATTTGAGTAATATTTTAAATTAAGCAGTCTTGGTTCACATAATTCATTACGGGTTATATGTAAAAGTATGTGAATGGCATACGTCATTACACCACCACTTCTTAAGTTCGCACTTCACTAAAAGGCAAACTAAGCGTACACAGGTAGCCCCAGCTCTTGTTTTTTCTTTCAATTAGTTTTATGTTTTTGGAGTTACAAAACATAACAATGGCAATGAGATAGTTTTAAAATGAACCCGAGATGACTACCTACCTGTTGACATTCAGTATGTTTTTTTGTTCAAAAAGGGAAAAAAGACATTGGAGTTTAAAAAAAAATGTGCAGCACATTTTTTCTTTGAAAGGGAGAGAAAGATGTTCCAGTTAAAAAAAAGGCAGAAAACAGACAAATTTCATGGGTCCATAAACTGTGAATACCAGGTGATAGTAATAATAATAATTAACAATTAAATAAGCAAGAAGGCCTGTCTACATTGAAAAGATAGACACGTTCAGTTGCACAACACATAGCTGGGTAATTTATACTGAATGAACTGAGCAGTATTTTAAAGCAAATGAAATAGCCAATGAAAAGCAAGTGCAGATTTTGCCAAGTGTAATTGGTAGAAAAGCATACAGTTTGCTTAGAAGTTTAACTGCTCCAATCAAACCAGATGAAATGAGCTTTGCTCATATCATGAAGGTAATGCAGGAACATTTAGAATCAAAACCATTGTTGATTGCAGAACATTTTAGGTTTTATAAGTGGAATCGAGGAAAGGGGGTCCATTTCAGCGTAAGTGGCTGAATTGAAGAAATTGGCTGAGCATTATCAGTTCAGTGAAGGGATTAATGATGCACTGAGAGATTGTTTAGTTTGTGGAATCTTGCCAGAAAGCAGACAAAAACAGCTCTTAACTGAAGTACAACTCACATTTAAAAGAGCAGCTGAAATTGCTGTATCAATGGAATCTGCAGCCAGAGGCAGAAATAAGTTGTGGTCAGGAATGAAAGTGAGTGTGAATTAAATTGCCACATCTATACAGAAACCTGCCTGGCCAAACAAATTGTGTTACCATTGTGGCAGGAACTCATATATGTCACACTAATGCAAGATTAAAGGTGAAATTTGCAGAAAATGCAACAAAGTAGGACACTTACAAAGAGCATGGTGGGCAGACAAAAATAAATGGACTGCACAGGGAAGAGTAGAAGATAAAAAGTCAAACTGCAGTTTCAAAAAGAGCATTAGTCTGCATGCAGTTGATGAAAAATTTGATAATGACATTGACAATAACGATGCAGAAGGTGAGCAAGTGTTCAGTGCCAGCTATATGCCTTCAGAACCTTCTGCTTCCAGAGGAGCCTGTGTGACCTTTCTTTTTTTTTGTGGGGGAAGGGGGTTTGGGGGCTAATGCTCCTGTTGCATTTCATGCATGGGAGAGGGGCTTCAGGATTGTTGTTCTTGTTGCATTTCATGTGGGGGAAGAGGATTTGGGTGCCAATGTTCTTGTGGCATTTTGTGTGGGGGAGGTGAGGTTTAGAGGGCATTGATGATCGTGTTGCCATTTTTTGTTTTGTGTGGGGAGTGGATTTGCTGTTTCTCTTTGAACTTACTTCCGTGGTTCATTTTTTTCATGGCTATCTGGAGAAGAAGATTCTCAGAGTTGCATATTACATTCATTGATAATAAATGACCCTATGAACCTTTGAGTGACACAGGACAGAGTAGTCTAGAGATTTACAACGTGAAAACCAACAATAGACAGGCAACTCGGCTTACACAAGATGTGAATGACAAATTAATTAAAATGGAATTGGACACCAGCTCAGCTGTTTCAGTCCTTCCACAGAATGAGTTTGATTGACATTTTAGTGATTCTGAACTGAAGCTTGCAGATATCTAACTAAGAACTTATACTGGAGAAAAGATAATTCCCCTGTGAGAATGACATTTGTAACAGCGAAATACAACAACCAACAAAGTACATTAGGCTTATAGGTGGTAAAAACTGCAGGGCAGCATTACAGGGACATGATTGGCTGAAGCAATGCCCATTTGATTGGAGATGCATCCACCATTTGTATGCCACGTTCTCAGCAATAAAGTCAACCGGAAGCAAAAGGTACTGTATATGCAACAGCAGTGTTCAAGGATGGCATTGCAAAACTCAAACATATCAAGAGCAAATAGTGTTAATTAAAAAATGCTACACCCAAATTTTATAAAGCCTACCTGGTTTCTTATACCATCCATGATAAGGTCGCTAATAAGTTAAATCGCATGGAGGCTGAAGGAATTCTTTCCAGGGTTGAGTGGAGTCCATGGGCAACATTAGTGGTCCCAGTATCGGTCAGGATCTGTGGAGATTTTAAGGTCATCATCAAATCAGCACTGAAGGTACGTCATTTATTACTGGTGAGGATGACAAGGAGCATCTCCAAAATCTCAAGACAGAATTTTAAAGATTAGAAGATTATGGGTTGAGTGCACGATGTAACAAGTGCTAACGCTTTCAATCTAGCATCACTTTCTGATCCATAAGCATTACACAAGTGTGCTGAGAAAATTGAAGCAGTGGTCAATGCCCCAGCGCCAAAAGACATGTCTGGGTTGTGGTCCTTTTTAGGATTAGTCAATTACTAAAACAGGTTCCTGCCAAAGCTGGCTACCGTGCTCTACCTCTTGAGCTCATTACCATAGTTCAGGACAAAATAACTATGAAACAAGCAGTGTGAGGTGGCTTTCCAAATTACAAAGGAAGTGGTGATATCAGACACTGTACTCACACAATCGAGTGAAGTTCCCCTGTGATGCTTCGCTTTATGATATAGTTGAAGTCATGCCACATGTTATGAGTGATGGAAGTGAATGCCCCAAAGCCTTTGCATTACATTCTCCTTTGCTGCTGAGAAAAATTATGCTCAAATTGACAGAGAGGGCTTGAGTCATGTTCAGGGTGTGAGACTTTTCAACCAGTATGTGTATGGGAAAGAATTTAGCCTTGTTATGGATCACTAACCGTTGGTGTCTATTTTCACTCCCCACTGAACATCAACGGCTCCTCGGTAGAGATCGTAAAGAGCACCAAATTTCTAGGTGTTAACCTGACGGAGAATCTCACCTGGTCCCTCAACACCAGCTCCATAGCAAAGAAAGCCCAGCAGTGTTTCTACTTTCTGCGAAGGCTGAGGAAAGTCCATCTCCCAACCCACCCCCTCCCCCATCCTCATCACATTCTACAAGGGTTGTATTGAGAGCATCCTGAGCAACCGCATCACTGCCTGGTTCAGAAATTGCACCATCTCAGATCACAGGACCCTGCAGCGGATAGTGAGGTCAGCTGAGAAGATCATCAGGGTCTGTATTCCCACCATCACTGACATTTACACTACACGCTGCATCCGCAAAGGAAACAGCATTATGATGGATCCCATGCACCCCTCATACAAACTCTTCTCCCTCCTACAGTATGGGAAAAGGCTCCGAAGCATTTGGGCTCTCACGACCAGACTACATAACAGTTTCTTCCCCCAAGCTATCAGACTTCTCAATACCCGAAGCCTGGACTGACACCTTGCCATATTGTCCTGTTGATTATTTATTGCAATGTCTGCACTGTTTTTGTGCACTTTATGCAGTCCTGTGTAGGTCTGTAGTCTAGTGTAGCTTTCTCTGTGTTGTTTTTTTTTACATAGCTCAGTCTAGTTTTTGTACTGTGTCATGTAACACCATGTTCCTGAAAAACGTTGTCTCATTTTTACTATGTACTGTACCAGCAGTTATGGTTGAAATGACAATAGAAGTGACTTGACTTGACTTCATTCCACAGAAAGGTGCTCCACTAACAGGAGCAGCATGAATGCAGAGATGGGCTCTGTTTCTTGGGGGACATAACTACAAGAACAAATTCAAGCAGTCAATTAATCATGGAAATACAGATGAATCATTCCATTTACACTTGGAAAACGAAATGCCTGAAAAAATTACAAAGGGCGACACTGCTCTTGATGTATTCTCTCTAATGCAAATCAAAAGACTCCCTATTTTGACAGAGATGACCCAAAGGGAAAGCAGAAAAGACCCCACTCTGTCTCAGGTCTATATGGCCACCCAAAATGGTTGGAATATGCTGCAGAAATTCCAGTTCCCTCATTTTTACCAGAGCTGACATGAACTTGTCCTTGACAGAGGTTGCCTTATGTAGAGAATATGAATTATTGTGCTATCCAAACTAAGAGCTAAAGTGTTGGATGAGTTCATGCTATGAATCTAGGCATGGTCAAAATGAAGCTTTGTCTTGTGGCGTGGGATAGATCAGCAGATCAGGTAGCTTGCCATGCATTGTTTGGGATGCCAAAATGTCCAGAAGATGCCAAGAGTAGCAACTCTCCATCCCTGGGAATGGCCTGCATTGTCCTGCCGGAGGATTCATATGGATTTTGCTGGACTATTCATGGGCACAAATTTCTTGGTAGTAGTGGATGTGGCTACATAGTGGCCAGAAGTGTTCCCAATGGCCTCCACTACTGCGTCACATACAGCTGATGTGTTGAGAAGCCTCTTCTCAAAGACTGTTGTTCCAGAACACTTAGTCAGTAACAGTGGAGCAGTTTGTGGCAGAACAATTTCAATCATTCCTACAAGTGAATGGAATAAGACATATTACATCCGCACTGTACCACCTAGCTGCAACCAGCTTGGCAGAAAGGTTTGTCCAGAGTCACAAAACACACTCTAAGCAATGCCAGCAGAACAAACTATACTAACGCTCAAAAACTGAAGGAATGATCATGACCTGTAAACCTATCCCTTTACTCAACAACCTACAGAAAGCTCCTGGATTCAGCAGAGTAACCAAGGGCAGAGCAAAAGGCAGTTTGTCCCTTTCGTCAAATGTATAACTAGTGTAAGCTCAGTCTCTCAAAGCAAATGCTCATTAGCTACAATAGCTTCTTTCCTCTTCAAGAACAGCTGGCAATTTGCAATGAGGGCACTCAAAACTTCAGTCAAGTTTGACCCTGAATCTTAAAGCCCAGATAATGCTTGAAAATTGTAATCGTCATTCCACTCTTCAAGAAGG
Organism: Hypanus sabinus; assembly: GCF_030144855.1. Classification (NCBI taxonomy): domain Eukaryota; kingdom Metazoa; phylum Chordata; class Chondrichthyes; order Myliobatiformes; family Dasyatidae; genus Hypanus; species Hypanus sabinus. The sequence goes on from NC_082722.1 coordinate 33,761,632, forward strand.
GAGGGCAGTAGCAGAGAGGGAACTATAGGCCAGTTAGTCTAACTTCTGTGGCTGGAAAGATGTTGTGAACTTGGAATTTCAGAAAGCCTTTGGAAATGTGTAGCACATAAGCCGGCTTAGCAAGATAAGAGCCCATGTTATTACAGAAAAGATATCAGCATGGATAGAGGATTGGCTGACTGGTGGAGTGACATTTGCAGAGTGAGAGTAAAACAAGCCTTCTCTGCTTGGCTGTCCACAGGCATCTGTGTTGGGACCTCTTCTTTCTCGGTCATATATCAGTGATTCGGATGATGGAATTGATGGCTTTGTGGCCAAGCTTGCAGATGAAATGAAGATAGGTGAAGTTACCGGTGGTATTGAGGAGTCAGGGAGACTGCAGAAGGACTCAGACAGAGTAGGATATTGGGGAAAGAAGTGGCGGGTGAATTACAGTGTTGGGAAGTGTATGGTCATGCACTTTGGTAGAAGGAACAAAAGCATATAGATTGAGCAGTTTTTGGCCCCTTATCTAAGAAAGGATATGCTAATATCGGAGGGGTTCAGAGGAGATTCACGAGAATGACTCTGGGCATGAAAGGGTTATCTTATCAAAGTAATTTGATGGTTCTGGGCCTGTACTCACTGGAATTCAGAAGAATGAGGGAGGATCTCACTGAAACCTATCTAATGCTGATAAGCCTAGATACAGTGAGTGTGGAGAGGACATTTCCTATGGAAAGGGAATCTAGGTCCAGAGGGCACAGCTTCAGAATAGAGTGATGTCCTTTTAGAACGGAGATGAGGAGGAATTTCATTAAACAAAGGGGTGGTGAATCTGAGGCAGCTGTAGAAGTCAGTATGTTGATTGGTTCTTGATCAGTCGGGTCATGAAAGTTTATGGGAAGAAGGCAGGAGAATGGGGTTGAGAGGGAAAATGAAGTGGCCATAATGAAATGATGGAGCGGACTTGATGGGCTGAATAGTCTAATTCTGCTCCTATCTCTTATTATCTTAGGTCTGATCATCATAATTCAAGCTGAGTATAGCATTGCCAGAAGTGAATTCACTTTGATGAAATATTTAACTGAAGTGGCACATTCCTTGTCAGGTGAGCTCCATAGCACAATTTAGTCAGGAAGGGGAGTTTTCTCCACGTCCTGACAATATTTGTCACTCAGATATTTTCAGATTTCTTAAGCTAAAGCAACAGGAAGTACCTGCATTACAAAAGAAGTTTAATATTCTGGGGAAGATCTTCCTGTTGACTAATCATTCAGTACAGAGAAAGATATATTCTGTATGACTAATATCCTTAAAGTTTTCTCTGATGATAGTTTACAATTTCATTTAAGCTAACACCACAAAGATTTAATAAATTCTAAGTTAAGGGTAAATTTATTATCTAAGTCCATATATGTTATCATAAATGAACCTGAGGTTCATTTTCTTGCAGGCATTTAGAGGAAGAAATGAAATGCAATAGGGCTTTATGAAAAAAGCTGATAAAGACTGAGAAACACCAATGTGGAAAAGAATTCAAATCCAGATAAAAATAATACTTAGAAAATGAGTTGTAGACTCCTTGAAAGTCAGCCTATAGGTTGTAGAATCAATTCAGAGTAGTGGAAAATAAAATGATCCATGCCAATCCCACAGCCTGATGGTTGTAGGGTAATATCTGCTCCTGAACGCAGAGCTATCGGATCAAAGGCATCCATACCTCTAAACCAATGGTAACAGTGAGAAGAAGGCATGACCTGGATGGTGGGGATCTTTGATGAAGGATGCTGCTTTCTTGTGGCAGCGCTCCTTGTAAATGTACTCAATGGTGGGAAGGCTATTTGGTATTATTTATTGAAATCATTACCAAGTGCTCTTCACAACACATTTTGGCATCAGAAATGCGAAAGGCATTGAGCAACAATCAAAAGACAGTAAAACTGCAGCCTGATAATGTTATTAAATGCCACTGGTGAATTTGCTCTATTATTGCATAGATTATACAGTCTAGTAAAAAGACTAAATTACCATTTTGATCATAATCTAAGTCAGACTGATAGTCAATTTGAACCTTAAACCTGTTGTCAAAAATCCTTGCAATGCTTTTGCAAAACTTTGTTTTAGTTTATCAGGTTCTTATTTCCTGCAGGTGCTGATTTTCTAAGCAATTGGATCCTGGTGTGGTGGTGCTTCATATAAATCTTTTGAACTGTCACTGATGTTGACTTCTTCAGAAATACCATCATATTTCAAAGAAAGGACACTTGAAATAAGTCAGAATCTTTCTTCTCATTTCAGTCTACCGAACTCCAACCCAGACCGTGGCAACAGCTCTCAGAATGTTATCTTTGATGGAGAGGATTAAGAAAAATCCCTGTTCCTTGGTGAATTTCAAATGCTGGAGAACAATGATGCAAGCTCTGAGTGAATTAATGAGATATTACCAACTGGCAGGCAGGAACTGGCTTTACATAAACCTGATTAGCCTCTTCTTGCACCCTCTCAGAACATAGGAAAGACATGGCTGCAAAGATCAGCAACAAAGCACATACACTCAATTTTATTAGTCTGATAGTAAAAGAGACTGCTTTTCACTGGGCATTAATTAAAGGATTTAAAGTTCTTTCATGCCATTGGCTGCCTACCTCCCCTGTTTCAGGATCTTACTATAGGCTCGTTTGGTACCTGGGAGTAAAAACAGTTATTCTAATGATGTTGACTTTCCAACAACTTAAATTTTATTTCTCTTCATTTTTATTTTGAGACAGTCATGATCTATTTTAATAGGCATGCAAATCTGGATTTAAATTGCTTCTGCCATGGATTCATTAGATGTGATAATTTATCTGACTGATATTGACTTTTCAGTAACTGAATTTATGTTTTCCTTTTACTTTTTAAACAATCATTCCTTCTTCAAAGGCCTGTGCTAATGAGCAGTTCATGGTAGAGGGAATACTTTGACTTCACTTATTTCATTAAAATGTCACTTTGCTTTTAATTTTCACTTTAGGCACAGTCTTTGATTACTTTATTCCTCAGCTAATCAACAGGAAGGGGTTTATAGGGTGCTAGGTGAAAGTGGGGAGTAAATAATTACATCTAAAATATGTAAAATTAGGCAAAAAAATCTCAAAATAATAAATAATATCATCAAACTTATAGATAATGTTTCTAGCCTGATGGACAATTCATAGCATGAAGAGGAAATTGGGTTTGTATTTCTGGTGGGCTCCACCCACTTGTCCATTGTGACATTTTGGAAGATCTGTATAAAATAATCTTTCCCAGACATTGAGGGCTTTGAAATCATTGCAACACATGACCTTCCAATTTAATGATATCATTATCTGTGCTGTTAATGTGATTTGAAGCATTTTAAAATTAAAATATTAGCATTCTAACTCAATCTGTGTAACATAAACCAAACAGCTCTTAATATAGTCTCTCTTTCTAAAATATTATTTTGCGATGAACCTGTTACCATTGGTGCAATGTCTATTTATTAAATGGTTTGGTTAACTAAAGTATCACAACCAAGCTTCAACATTAAGGATAGTGAATAATATAACATAAATATGATAAATAGATACTCACATTTTAAATAGTTTCCAACAGGCACATTTTCTTTCAACATCCCCATATGATCTATTTCCATAGACTTTGAGGATTTCTACTTCAAGTCTCATGCGAGTACTATAAAGATTTTCATTTCCAGTTTCTACTTCAAAAACTTTTTTTAGGTCTTCTTAACAACTTATTATTTATGCATTGGAGGTCCTTTGGTTGTAATGTGCACATAGGAATGTGAGATATGATAAGCTGGCACTCTGAGTACTGAAATTCTTTTGACACTTACATCATAGTAAAAGTTTCTTTTCTCAGAACTGAAGACTTGCACTTTTGTATGATGATTAAGCTTAAATATTTAAAGTACCTCTATGTTAAAAGAAATCTTAAAAATTTACCATAAAGAATAACCTTTTTTTGAGCATTTTTTGCAAGAAATGTTAAAAATGCACTTATTTTAAGTTGTAAGACAGAAGATACTATCAATTATTCAATTGCTTAGAAAATATTTACATTAAAGCTGAGTAATACCGGAGCTACATACATACCATTTTCAAATTCTATTTTCATAATCTGATTGATGACACTCCATGATATGCAGTATATTTAAATACATATTTTGTCTGATCTGAAACTTAACTACACTGAAAGAATTTCATTATACTTTTTAATGAAGCATTTCAGGTAATATATATTCTTCAAAGTCCTTTAAATGACAGGCTCTTTTTTTCAGTTTTGGACGGATGCTGTTTAGGTTCCTCTATGTTAACATACTACACTTGGATAGCCACCTACAGATCACACTTATATTATTACTTACTTATGCAACTAGCTTTGGAATCATTTGCTTTTTTTTAAAACCATCCCCATTGGAGCCAATGGCCTACGGCAAGAATTCCACTGCTTCTTACTTAATTGCTTCTTAAACCTAACAGTGAATAACATTAAGTGTAATTTCATTGCCGTCAGATCTCAGTGAGTTAGCAACAGACAGAGGTGCCACATTTGCCACAGCAGCTTTTTTTTTCCACTCTGGTTCATTGGCTACATCCGGGTGGGATGTGTTTTTCCTAAAGTAATCCAGGAGAATCTCTCCTTTGAAGAAGAACAGATGTAGATTTACATATCTGGAGGACTCTTGGCCTCTGATGAGATTAACTTGAGTTTTAAAACCCTACTGGAAGGTGCATATTTAATAAACCCCCTAAAGCAGCCTCTGTGAGACAGCTAGCCCTGAGAGACTAGGACAGAAAGGAGAAGGGGAGGAGATGTAATAAAATGCATTGTGGCAGCATTATAATCAACACTGAAATTAGGCCAACAACAGACACAACTAACAGACGCTATGCATTTTCAATAAATTAATGAATATATAAATCACAGACAGGGAAGGCTGGATATTTTTGTATATTTATATTGGTAATTGCAATTCTTCTGATATGATGTAGCTCATGGTAATTAAGTAATTGATAGCAGATTTTAGCTTGAAATATTTTTGAACTGTGCTTATGAATCAGGAAAAATATGAAAGGTGGAGGGTGCAGATTTAAAAGATTCATATCAAGACATTTTAACCCTTTCACTGTTCACTTGTATTTCTTAATAAAAAAGTTATTCTTTCTTTATTATACCAACAGAAGTTATTTAATTTACATTTCATATGAGTGTTAAGTAGATTCTTGTTGTTTAGAACGGAATAACAAATTGTACACTTTTCTTCAATGATTGCCTATAAATATAGACCTACTATAGAATTGAAGCCCCAATAAACTACAAATGCTGGAATCTAGTCTAACAAACAATCTATCGAAAATACTTAGTGTGTTGAGCAGCATCTGTGGGGAGAAAGAAATTGTTGATATTTCAGATGAAACCCTTGCATCAGAATTGTCCTGATGCAGGGTTTGATCCAAAACATTGACAGTTCTTCCTTCCACCCCCCACCCACCCGATATGCTGGTTGATCTGCTTAGTTCCAACTGCTTAGTCCCTCCAACAGATCGTTCTTCCCCAGAATTTTTGTTTCAGACCAAACGCTAAAGTGCACTGGCAGATCAAATCTAGTGATACGTACGCAACGCTGGAAGAACTCAGCAGGTCAGGCAGCATCCGTGAGAAAAGACTCTTTTCTCATGGATGCTGCCTGACCTGCTGAGTTCTTCCAGCATTGTGAATGTATTCTTTGATCCACAGCATCTGCAGTTATATTTTTGTGTTTCAAATCTAGTGATACTTGGGTAGACATAACAGGTCCAATGCAGGGTCTCTTCTTACAATAAATACCATCTTCTTGCATCCACAGAGGCTGCCTAACCTGTAGAGTTTTTCCAGCTTTTTATCTTGTTCCAAAGAGGCAGTAAGCAGACATGATAAGGTTGTTGGGAGCTATTTCGTTGCTTCTGGCCAAGGGACTGCACTGGCTGTCAGAATGTCTGTTGGATGTACATTTTTTAAATGAGCTGACTCTCTACACCCAGAAGATGCCCCACAAAGTGGAGTGAATTCCATATGGCAAGTGGGCTCCAGGTAGGGTACTGCTGAGATCTATCCTGGAGTCTCCTAATGACCTTCCTCAGCTCACCGCTCTCAAATAGCTAAGGCATTGTTCTTAAAATCTCCCTGATAGCCTGAGGCAGTTACAATGTACTCAAATAGATTAATTAGTGAAATAAACAATATTAACAGAATTAGATATTAGTCTAATTAAGCTGTTTATGTTTTGATTGGCATTCTTCCAAGTATGTAGATGCACTCCCAAACTTTATTGAAACCATAATCTATTGCTGACTAAATAAGCTAATTCTGGAATGACCAAAAAAATGACACGATGTAAATTTGATGATAGAGGTGATCAGAATTACGTGGCCTGGACTATAGGACTAATGCGTACTATAGTGCTATTCAAACAACATAGTGACACATCCCCATCTACAGCCAATGTTCACTCACTTCTGTCGTCAAGTACGGTTTACCAAATTGTATAATTAACATTGAAGACTTCCATGTTCCCATTAGTAACTTCTATGAAAAGGTGCTTTGACTACATTTGACTCTCAGCACCTCCCTATACTTGACCTTGTCACTGTCTTTCATCTCATGCTTGTGTCAAGCCCAGCCCAGAAAATCCTTATTTGCTTGATAGATGCTAAGATGCCTAGTGTTCTGAGAAGTCTGTGATCATGTTATATAGTTCACTCACATAAACACAAGAGATTCTGCAGATGCTGGAAATCCAGAGTAACATACACAAAATGCTGGAGGAACTCAGCTGATTAGGCAGCATTGAGGGAAAGGAATAAACAGTCAACATATCAGGCTGAGACCCTCATCAAGACTGGAAAGAAAGGGGGGAGAAGCCAAAATGAGAAGGTAGGGGAGGAGAAGGAATACAGGCTAGAAGGTGATAGGTGAAGCAATGTGAAGAGGAAGATAAGTGAGTGGGGATCGGAATGGAGTCAGAAGCTGGTAGATGATAGGTGGAAAAGGGCTGAATGTCATTAAGTGTAAAAGAGGCTCCACACAAAGGCAGCGTAGCAGAGATGATTTAGTTGTGAGCAATAACTTTGATAATAAACTGCAAAATAACAATCTACGAGGGACCACAAAGCAAGAGAGAACAGATACTTAACACAACAAGGAAACAAGGTAACTGAAAGCTAGGAGTAACTGGCTGAGGTTGGCTGCTTCAATGGGTGAACAAGGACTGTGAATGAGAGCTGGGTTTAAATAGGCTGCAGGTGATGATTTGGAAACAAGTGCCAAATGACTCCAGTTAACTGGGTGATGATTGGGAGGTGCATTCATAACAGAACATACCCCCCAACCCGCCACCCTATGGCTGATATGATCAGGACAATCCGGATTGGTCCAATAGAACTTCTCGATGTGCGATGAATCAAAGATGAAACGGGATAGCACCTAAGACCTCTCCTCCAGGCCGTACTGTTCCCAGTCACCGTCCATGACAACATGAATCCATCAATTGGTGAACCATATACACCAGCCCACCTTCCACCATCCTAGACCCCAGGGGTGCAGGCAGAGGTGAGTTGAGTGGTTCATGGACAATGGGCTTGAGGCGGGACACGTGGAAGGAGGGCATGATCCAGAGGGATGGTGGCAGCTGAAGACAGAGGTGACAGGATTGGTACAATGGGTATTCTTAAAGACATCAGTGAATCAGGGTGAGAGCTTGCAGGAGTCAGCACACAGGGGCAGATCTCAGGTGGACAGCCCAACACAGTCCCCAGGCTGGGTGGCACCGGCGATTGGCCTGGCAGCAGTAGGTGTGGCTGGCAGCTAGGTTTGCCCTCCATGCCCTCTTCCGAGCATTCCGGCTGTTGTGAACCAACACCCGGGCAGGTGGTACCTCCACTGCTGGCTGCTCTGTGGGGAACAATGGAGGTGGATAGCCATGATGCACTTCAGGGGTGACATACCCATGGTAGAGGAGTTCTACCCAGAGCAGGTACTTCTTCCATGAGGAAATGTTAGACGTGATGAAGCATGTCCACCTTCTCCACCTGCTGATTGACTCTTTCTGAATGATCATTGGTCTGGAGATGATAGCCAGAAGACAAACTCACTGAGGTGCAGAGGAGAGAGCAGAACGCTTGGCAAAAAAGGGAGATGAATTGAGGGCCCCAGACCTTCTGAAAATCCTAAGGGAAACCAGGTAGATGAACTACATGTTAGAAAAGCTGGTCTGCCGTCTCAGTGGCTGAAGGAAGTTTAGGGAGGGCAATGAAGTGGGCTGCCTTGGAGAACTGGTCCGCCACTGTCATGATCATAGTGGCACCATCGGAAACTCGTGGTAAACCTGCAATGACACCTATGTGGATCTGGGGCCACGGATGTCAAGGGACCAGTAGGGGCATCAGAAGCCTTGTAGGTCGCTGGTTGGAGGAAATTGACTGGGCACATTGAGGGCAGCCAGCGATGAACTGATGTACAGTACATCCGGGAATTGCTTGAGAAGGTGCAAGGATATGGCTTCCCATCCAGTCCCTGGAGCCCATGTCAGATGCACCCAGCTCTAGCACAAAAGGTCCAGAGGGGTGGAGAATGCAGCAAATGGGAGCGGTGGTGATGCACCTCCTGAGCTCGTCAAAAGCATGGTCCACTGCAGCAGACTAGGTTATCCATGAGGTAGATGATTTTGGTGAGAGGGTGCTGGTTTGGCTGTTGTTTGTGAAGAAATGACAATAGAAGTTGGTGAAGCCTAGCAAGAGCTGTAGCTGTTTGAGGGAGCGTGGTCAGGGCCAATCAACACGGCACCCACTTTCTTTGTGTCCATGGTTATTCTTGGGGTAAAGGGATGTAACTCAGGAAGGAAATACTTGGGGTGTAGAACTGGCATTTCTCTAACTCGCAGTACAGTTGGTTTTTGAGGAGATGCTGAATGGCTAAACAGACATGGTCTTGGGGGTCCGTGGAGAAGATGAGGATGTTGTTGAGGTGCACAATCGCATATCTGTGTGGCATGTCTCAGAGGATTTTGTTAAAGAAATCTTGGAAAATAGCAGGACTGTTGGAAAGTCTGAAAGGCATCACCAAGAATTCATAGTGGCCAGTGGGTGTTACGAACACCATCTTCCACTCATCGCCCTGGTGGTACAGATCATGTTGTATACGCTCCATAGATCCAGTTTGGTGAAGACCTGAGCCCTGCAGAGTTTTTCAAAAGTGTTATCCATTAAGAGGAGAGGCTAATGGTTCTCTATAGTGATTTTGTTGGGTCCATGATAGTTGATGCAAGGGCAGAGAACCCCATCTTTCTTTTTTGGCAAAGAAGAAACCTGCACTAGCTGGGTATTGGGATGGTCAAATGAAGCCACACTGTAGCTCTTTCATGATGTAGTCATTCATGACCTTAGTGTCAGGAGGAAATAGGGAGGACAGATGACTTTGGGAAATAGTGTTGCACAGGAAGAGGTCACACAGTCGTGTGGTCTGTGAGGCTACTGTATGCTAACTGGCTTCATAGTATTCCTGTGGGAATCTGGGGTGAAGTCAACTGAAGTTGCAGCCAGGTGGCCCATCAGGTGATTCCCCAATTCGGCATGAAACGGTTGACCAAGCAAAGTGAGGGTCATGAGTGGTGAGCCAGGGGTAACCCAAGACAAGAGGAGTGTTGGCTGAGACGATCAGGAGGAATTGGGTGGACTCACGGTGCTCTCCAATACTCATGTGTATAGACTGTGTGTGCCATCTGACCATTCCAGATCCCAAAATCGTCCATCGATAGTAATGACGCAAAAGAGGTGGAAGATAGGCTCGGTGAGGAGTCCAAACTGCACACACAGAGTCCAGTTCAGAAAGTTGCCAGTTGCATCAGAATCCACCACAGCCTCCTATGCGCCTAACGCCGTCGGCATGTGGAGGAGGTCAGGGAGAGTGAGTTGGGCTATGGTGCTGGAACGTGGGGCTGGGCGGAGCTTACCAGATAGAAGGCCACTCATTGCTATCTGTTGATGCTGTTACTCAGACGTAGTAGGCATCTGATGTGTGGGTAATTGGCTGATCCACAGTAAATGCACAGTCATTCCTCCATCAACGCTCACGGAATTGGGGTGGGGGTGTTAACGGAGATCTCCCTAGTTGCATGGGTTCTGGCGGTGTTGCAGATAAGGGTCCTGCAGCCTGAAATGGTTCTGGGAACGGAAATGGAGTTCCAGCTGGAGATCTAGAGAGTGATTCCATAAGACGCTTGCCAATACGGAGGCCAGAGTGATGATGATTTCGAGGTTGATGAGGTAGACAGCTTGTCTCTCAAGTGCCCTGAGGGATGGTGATGGTAATGGGCCAGCAGGGCTTCCATATTCCAGCAGCACTCCACCGCGGGGGTCCTGAATTCCACTACCGAGAGCAAGCATTGATGCAGGCAAAATATCTGCTGTCCCCCCATCCCCCCTTTCACTTCCCAGATGGTGAAAAACCCAATACATCTTAGCAGCAAATTCTGCATATTTATTGCAAATGTTGGTTTTATTGTCACAGTTAGTGCAGCCCAGATCAGAGCTCACCCAGTCAAGAGAGATGATGAAGGCAAACTTGGCTTGGTCCATAGAATACAGAGGTAGCTGGAGATTGAAGTGTAAAGTGCACTAGGTCAGGAAAATGCGGCATCAGGTTGGGGATTTATTGAAATGCTCGGGCATGGGAATCTGGGGCTCCAAGAGAGGAGGTTGACTGTCGTGGTGGTGATATATTGAGACGGAGAGTTGGTTAGAATTTTCAAGCAGATGGTCAATGATTTCCTGCAGCTTCTGGATCATGTGCTCCTGTTGACAGACCACTTCCTAGCTTAGGCAAACTCTGCCGGTTTACCCATCCTGTCAGGAAATATATAGCAGTTTTGACCAAAACATAGAGCAGCAGAAATGATTTAGCGGTGAGTGATAACTTTTATAAGAAACTGCATCTAACAAACCATGAGATACCACAAAAAAAGAGAGAACAGATATGTAACACAACAAGGCAACTGAAGGCTAGGACTAACTGGTTGAGGCTGGCTGGTTTGATGGGTGAATGAGGACTGTGGATGAGAGTTGGGTTTAAATAGTTTGCAGCTGATCAGTTGGAAATGAATGGCAGGTGACTCCTGTAGATGGGTAGAGACTGGGAAGTGCCTGTTTGTGCAGGTCTGATGCTGAAGAAGAAGGAATCTGAAAGGAGAGGAAGATGGACCTTGGGAGAAAAGGAAGAAAGAAGGACACCAGAGGGAAGTGATAGGCAGGTTATGAGAGGAGAAGAGGTGTCTGTGGAGCCAGAATGAGAAATGGAAATAAAAGAGAGAAGGGGAAGGGAGAGCAATTAGCAGAAGTTAGCAAAATCAATATTCATGCCATCAGGTTAGAAGCTACCCAGGCAAGAGTATGAGATGTTGCTCCTCCAACCTGAATGTGGCCTTATCTTGGCAGTAGAGGAGGCCATGGACTGACATGTTAGAATGGCAATGGGGATTGGACTTTAAATGGTAGACCTCTGGGAGATCCTGTTGCTGCGGATGGAGCGAAGGTGCTCGAACAAGGAGAGTTCCCTACTCTTGGGTGGAGCTACCATGTTTTCCATAAGAGCATATCTGATTCTCCATCAGATGCTTCTTCCACATCTCGGAGGTGTGCTGGTGTACTGGTTGATAGCTATAAGTTATCCCTTGTGTATTTAAAAGGCAAGTGAAATAATGAGCGTGTGAGAGAGTATGGTATATTGAAATAAAAGAGAGTTTGGTACTGATAGGTTTGGTTCTACCAGCATTTTGTGTGTGTTGTTTGAATCTCCAGCATCTGCAGATTTCCTCGTGGCTGGTACTGATAGGATTAGTTTACTGAGAGCTGGCAAGAACCTGCTAGGCCAAATGGCCTGCTTTTGATTCTTAACAGGCATTATCTCCACAGCTATATGTATCCCCTATGACATATCTTGTAGGTCAGTATTTTATCCCTTAGGCTAAGTTTGTTGTTCTCCTAAGCTGATTTAGTTAATTGGCCAGTGCTTATGAAAGCCTTTCCAACGTGGATATTTTATATTATTATATTACACAGCAAATTACATTGTGATAAGCATGGCACGATATGTTCACAGGTGATAACATTGAACTCCACCATCTAGTATTAATTATATTAAATATTCTGGGCCCAATAACCCTTATGATTCTAGTGAATGGAAAGTCAACATTTATTACCCAGTGCTAATGCCCTTAATGAAAAGATTGAGAGCTACGTACTTGAGCTGATCCCAGCTTGATGTCAGCTTGAAAGAAAATTCCAGGATTTTTTTTTTTTTTTTAATAATTTTTTATTGCATTTTTAAATGATTACAAAGTATGAAAAAACAATGTATATAACCCATACCCCCTCCCCTTAACCCCTCCCCCCTAACTGCCCCATAGAAAAAAAAAAGAAAGAAAGAAAGAAAGAAAGTTTGATCCAGTGACAAAAAAAGAAATTACAATATATTTCCAATTTGCTATGATGTGTTAGCCAGGTGCAAAAAAAATGTTGTGTCTTTGGTTCTTAACTTTCAGGACCACAAGGGGTTGGGAGGAGCTGTTGAGAAAGCTTTGCCAAGTTGATGCAGTGTATGTATATGATGCAGATTAGTAAGGGTGTCTAAAGTTTCATGGAGAAGGCAGGAGAATGAGATTGAGAGGGATAATAAATTAGCCATTATGATTTATGGTCCAGTGTCATATGATCTTATGGTTCACTGCTGATGCAATAGTAGTTAGTCTCATTGGCAGCAATGATGAGTTGGCATATGGAGAGGAGGTAGAGAGGCTTGGCTAATGGTGTGAGAACAACAACCTACGTTTCAACATGGACAAGATAAAAGAGATGATTGTGGACCAGGAAGGCACAGATCAACCACATCATTGCACATCAATGGCTCTGCCGTGTAGAGTGTGAAGACTACTAAGTTCCTTGGACTGCAAATAATGGACAATCTAATTTGGATCCACAACACCTCCTCATTAGTTAAGAGACACAACAGTGTCTACACTTTCTGAGGAGATTGAGGTGTGGAAGGCTCTCTAACCCATTCTAACAATTTTCTACAGGATCAGAACGGCCTGAAATTCTGCTGAGGATCCCTACCACTTACCACACAATCTCTTTGACCCACTACCGTCAGGAAGGAGGTACAGGGGCATCAGGTATAGGACTGAAAGACTGGGTAAGAACCTTTCCCCGCAGGCTGTGACACTTACGAATACTCTGCCATCATTAAGGTCTCATCATTCGCACAGCGAGTGATTTACTGTTTACCTGTTCTGTTCACTTCACATGCATTTTGAATTATATTTTATTAACTTATTGGTGGTAATATTTTCTTTCATGTGTTGTGCGTATTGTTGGTGCACCATGGTCTAGAGGAATATTGTTTTGTTTAGTTGTGTATATGTACAGTCAGATGACAATAAACTTGAACTTAAGGGCATCCAGATGGATTTTAATATGATCCAGTAATTTCATAGTCACTGTTACTCAAACCAGCTTTTCAATCCAAATTTAATTAACTCCTTGAATTTAAATTACTTGGAGCTCCTTTTTGCGACCCTGGATTAATAGTTCAGGCCTCTGGACACTCGTAGTGAAATGTAACGACAGAGTAACACACCCTGTTTCATGCAATTGTCAAATGAAATGAAAATTGTGAATTTCTGTTAGCAGAAATGCAAAACGACCCTGGCAATGGAAAGGACAGTTTCTTGTGGGGTTGTAAGTTGAACTCATTGCACTGAATTTTTATCCTAATCAGTGCCTGAGAACTAACACACAGCTTGGCTTCTGTGATTAAAAGGGTTGCTCTGAGAGTTTATAATTTCATCTCATTTTTTAAAGTTATGATTAGCCAAGCCAGACAGAACATAAACGGGAATATCCATCAATCTTTCTTTTTGAGCAGTGTTGTTACTGTGCATGAATAGTGTGACCATACAGTCTGTGGGAGGGAGAATAAATTCATGAGACAGTCTCACTATGAAAAAGAGGGCTGGTGGGTTGTTTTCTTCCTAAGATCCAAGAACTTATAGTGGATCTTCAGATGAACTTGATTACAATTCTTTTATGTCACTAGAGCATTTACACTAACTCTGATCAAATCTGACGTTATGCTTAGGTGTATTGTAACACAAATACATCTAATCTAAAATGCAGCAAAGATCTTACTACACTAAGGCAATCAACTTTATTTTTTTCTTGGTGCTGATCAGCCCTTCCCTTCCCTGTGAATTTTATTTCTATGTTTTTTTTAAATTTAATCTGTCTCCACAAAAGAGGAATAAAGGTAAACTGACTTCTGGCAACTTTAGATTATTGTGATTCAAATATTAATCTACAACACGGATCCACGGGTAATAATTGCCCTAATACTGGCAACCACCAAAGAAATCTCTTCTCCTGGATTTAATGTTACCAGAGCACAGAAGTCTGTTTTCTATCCCCAAATCCTTGAGATTATAGTATATTCCTTCAGTAATAATGAAATGCATTGATTTGCAATAGGTTAATATAACTGTCCTGATGGGCATTAGATCTGCTCTCTGAATGAGCCTAGCAAGTCATTCAGTACAATTCAGAGTGGACAGTCAGTGCGGGCCTGCCTCCTGCAACCAGGAAAAAAGCCTAAATATGACAGATCTTGTGATCGGTACCTTAACTATAACATTTGCAACCAGTGCACTATGGCTATAGTTTATAATGTTGATAAAATCTATTGACAGAGCCAATTTCAAAATTACAATTGGTTAACACAGCATTGTAAAACTCTAGTTCACTCACTAGGAATGTGGCATTGGAAGCTGTAATTATGCCAGTTGGCATCAAAGAGATCAATGAGAGGAATGAAAGTAGAGCAAATTAAACATTTGTCATGCCTATTGTTTTAATGTTTTCTTTACATGTAGAGTAATACCCTATATGTCTCACTTCTTGTACAGTTATACATTACCAAGGTAACATGTTCTGTAGATTATCTCACTAATTTTGTTTCTTTAAGCATTGATGGAAACTATCCTTTGGACTTGATTGCACTGGTGGTTAGCCAGGGTTATGGTGAAAAGGATCAGATTTCAGAAATGTATGTATCAGGGAGGAGGCTGTGTAGCATTCATACCAGAACCACAAGACTCAAAAAGCTACTTTCCCCAAATACTAAGGCTGGTCAACACCTCCATCCACTAACCCACCCCTCCACAACTGTTTTATCATGTCTTAGGAGCTAGTTTATGCACAGACACTCCTGTGCCTAACAGCACTTTATGGACCAACAATCAATCTATTTATGTATGTGTAATGGCTTCTTTGTAATGTTCACTGCTGAGGTAACGGTTTCTCTGTGGCAGCAAGGTTTGGGTTATGGCTGGAGATGTTGATGCATGTTAGCCAATCAGGATCTTGTTGCCCTGTTTTGTGATTCTGGAAGCAGTTGTTTTTGTGGGCTTTTGCCAGAAGGAGAGGGAGAGATGAAGGGAGAAGACACAAATGGAGAAATGTAATAGATCGCCGGAAGGGGTGGACTCCGAGCGGGGGTCCAAAGGAGGAGGTCAATGGTGGAAGCCAGACTACTGAACTGCATGAGCTCCAACTATTGTTCACGGACTGTTTGATAAGACTGACGCTTTGTTTCTTTTATATTTTGTTTCTCTACTAACCATATAGTCAAAGTAAGAGTTATAAAGCTTAATCATTTAATCACATGTTTGGCTGGGCAGGGGGGTTATCACCCCTCTAGATTAAGCCACTAGGCAAAGCGAGTGTTACAATTGTGGGGGTACATTCGGGATTGATTCCATTGGATGCTGTGTGATTACCCTGAGCAATGAACCAGTGGGGCAGATATCTGTACTCCAGATGAATTTTTAATTCCACTGTTAAGTACTGTTAAAGTTGTGATTGTGAGTGGAGGTTTGATAAAATGGCAGGTGCAACTCTCGTTTTAATACGGGCAATCACTGAGGTAGTTTGGGGTGGAGATTTCAAAGACAGGGTTCTATCATTTTTGAGGAGTGAGGGGAAAGAGTGGTCAGATTTGGAATGTCTAATTAGTCCACGTCCCCCGGTGAAGAGTGAGAATTCTGAGGTAGTATCCGCCCTTACTTCTCTGGTGAATAAATGGAAAGATCAGAGTCAAAGTCCTAGCTATGGCAGGTTTTGCCAATTCTCTGGAATAAAGGGGAGGAGGAGTATGAGACGTGGGTGGAACAGACCTCTCAGTTGTTAGATGTGTGGCAGTGCTCGGATGATGAAAAGCAACAGATATTGGTTGGAAGTTTGAATGGGCAGGCCGCTGACATTGTCAGAACTGTTGGGTTAAATCACCCATAGCGACAGCTGTCAATTATCTGCAAGCTCTGGAAAATGTGTTTGTCTGACTGGAAGCCCAATGGAGCTTCCAGTGGGGGTTCAAAACATGCGTCTGGAGAAGCTTTCTGCTTTTATTTTTCGCCTAGAGAGGCGGCTAAATTGCTTACGGAGCAGAGGGGTCATTCAGGCAGCTGAAGTGGATCAGTTAAGAATGGATCTCATAGCCAGGGGCTCCCAATCCCATGACCGCATTGCGTGGGGTCCGACAGTCTCGTAAGGTGCACTCCCCTTCATCTGTTGTTGAGCTGATCAGAGAGGTATGGGAAGAGGAGAATGCAGTGGAGGTGTGGGAGGACTCAGTCAGCAGGATACTCCTTCCAGTCTTCGGACAGAGATGGGATATAAAATGTGAGGAGGCTTTTCAGTCGCTGAAGGAGTTGCTGACCCAGGTGCCGGTGCTGGCTTTTGTGGACCCCGATTGCTGTATCTACTGCGTACAGATGCCAGCCGAGAGGGTTTAGGAGGCGTCCTCTATCAGGATCAGGGTATCAGGTTGAGGCCTGTGGCGTTTGTCAGCTGGAGTTTTTCGCCCTTCGAGAGAACTATCCCACGCTAAAGTTGGAATTCCTGGCGTTTTAATGGGCGATGGTGGATGAGCTGAGTGACTACCTCTACGGGGCCAAATTTGAGGTGAGGACGGAAACCAACCCCTTAACTTGTATCCTGATCTCGGTGAAACTGGATGCCACAGGTGATTGGCAGCGTTGTCTACCTATGATTTCAGCCTGAAGTACCGGCCGGGGAGCTGGAACATTGATGCGGATGCTTTGTCCCGACGGGTGCATGAGGGACTGGATAGGGATGAGGAGTGGGAGAGCGTTCCTGCCCCTGGGGTGAAGGCCATGTGTCAGTTTGCCATCACCGTGAAGGCAGAGGAAAAGGAGAGTCAGGATCGAGCAGTGGATCAATTGGGGGCTTCTGATGATGCCATACCCCAAGTTTACTGTAACCTGACTGCCCCGAAGACAAATCAGCTGCCGGAATTGAGTTTTGGGGAAGTGGCGGCTACTCAGCAAGAGGATCCGGGTATTGGCACTATTTGATCCGAGGTTGAAAAGGGAGACATGGCTCAGATGGAGAAGACAAAACATGCTTCAGTGCTTCCATTATTGAAAGAATGGCCTCGGTTGGACTTGAAGAGCCAGATCTTATACCGGGTCATGTCACCCTGGACCAACCTTGGCGTTGCCAGCTGCTTCAGCCCGAGAAGTATCAGAGGATTGCGTTGAAGTCAGTTCACAATGATCCTGGACATATGGGGGTTGAAAAGACCTATGGATTGCTCAGAGATTGGTTTTACTGGCCCTGAATGAAGTCAGAGTTGAAGAATACTGCAAGTCATGCATTCACTGCATACGATGGAAGACACTGCCTACATGGGCAGCTCCTTTGTCTCACTTGCAGAGTGCAGGGCCCCTGAACCTGTTGTGTATGGATTTCCTGTCCATAGAAACCGATGCCAGCAACACGACAAACATCTTAGTCGTCACGGACCACTACACCAGATATGCTCAGGCTTTTCCTACCGAGGACTAGAGGGCAACAACGGTGGCAAAAGTGTTATGGAATTAGTATTTTGTTCATTATGCCCTTCCCAGGCAGGTACATAGTGACCAGGGACAGGACTTCGAGAGCAGACTCATCTATGAGTTACTGGACATGCTTGGAGTTGAGAAGTCGAGGACAACGCCCTATCACCCTCAGCCTGACAGGTTTAATCAGACCTTGCTAGACATGCTTGGGACCCTGGAGATCAGCAAGAGCAGGTGGAGTCAACATATTGGACATCTGGTTCACGGTTACAACTATACACAAAATGAAGCTACTGGGTACACACCATATTATCTGATGTTTAGGTGGGAGGCGATGTTGCCCATTGACCTTTGATATGTGTACGTGTCTGATATGAGGAGAGAGCTGAGAAGGGCTTATGAATTGGCTGGGGTCGCAGCCGCCGAGCAGAATCGAGGAAATAAGAGGACGTATGATCAGAAAGTGAGGTTCTCGCAATTCCTGCCGGGAGACCGGGTCCTCATAAGGAACTTGGGGCTACCTGGAAAGCACAAGTTGGCTGACCGCTGTGCAGCTACACCCTATGTGGTGGAGAGTCAGATGCCAAACCTACCAGTTTTCTGGATGAAACCAGTGGAGGGGAAGGGGCCTGTCAAGATTCTCCATCAGAACCATCTGCTGTCCTTGGGTCAAGAGGTGCAGGTAGACCCAGGGCCCGACTTTGAGCCTAAGACTAAGAGGACTCTGCGAAAATGCAGGGTGACTGCAGGGCCCCCAGCAGGAGAGGCTGGGCCGGGGCCCACCCATAACCATACTGATTCAGAGGATGGTGATCTGGATGTGCGGTACATGCTGCCTTTCTCTAACTCCCCATTGACTGAGGAAGAGACACCCGGCCCTTCTCCCACTGAGTCAGGTGAAGTGGTGGGGGGAGGGGGTGCTACCTGTGGGCCGCCTGGGTTACAGCAGGACCGTGAGGGAGAGCAGGCGAGGCCTGGACACGGGACAGGGGGCTTCGAGTTGCAGGGGGGCATCAGTGATAGATTGAGAGAGGACTCGCATAGTAGACCCAAAGTATCCCCAGTAACATCTGAGCCTGAAGAGTTAGCTGAGGAGGTACCGAGGTCTCAGAGAATTAGGAGACCACTGGATAGGTTGGCCTATGTAGCTCCTGGGGAACAGGGTGTGATCTCGACTGTTTTGGTGAGCTATGTCACTGCCTTTTGCACCTGGATTGGGCTTTGTGTTTTGCAGGGAGGGTTGGCAAATTACCTCAATGTCATGAGGACATGACTAAATGCTGGGGGAAGAGTGTGACATGCTGTAAGGTTTCACTGCTAAGGTAATGGCTTCTTTGTAATGTTTACTACTGAGGAAACGGTTCCTCTGTAGCAGCAATGTTTGGGTTATGGCTGGAGATAACAGGATGCATGTTAGCCAATCAGAGATTGCTGCTGTGTCTTGTGGATCTGAAAAGATGTTTTTCACGGTCTTTTGCCAGGGAGAGATGAAGAAGGAAGACGCGTGTGGAGAGAGCTGGTAGACCACCGGACGGGGTGGACTGGGGACTTGAGGGTCTGAAGGTCAATGATGCTCGGAGAAGACTGATGGTGGATGCTGAGTGAGCTCCAATGTGACTTTGACTTGACTTCGGGCCTCTTTTTTTGTTTTGTTTATTTTCATTACTAACCCTATATTCAGATTAAGATTCATAAAGTTCAATCATTTAATTGCATGTGGTGTACTGTCTGATATTTTGCGTTGTAGGTTTGTAACTGGGGTTATGTTACACAGCATCCACACAAACATGATTTCCCAGTTTGGTGGGGCCAACGGCTGTTTCCCCTAGACAACCTCGAGCTGGGCAAGCCTGAGGGTCACATAAGCTATCTTATGTACTTATAGTTATTGTGTTCTTTATCTTATTGTGTTTTTTTAATATGCTGCAGCCAATCTGAAATTACAATTATTTTGTAGCCCTTTACCCTCGTGTACTGCAAATGACAGTAAACATCCTTGAACCTTAATGTTCAGGGCTGCGTGGAGCAGCATTAAAAACACAAAGCACTTTGGTAATCAGATGTTGACACATCTGATCGCCAGAACTGCCTCTGGACTTGCTCTTAATCTTACTGAACTGAAGGCCCGATACACTTCATGTTCAAAGATCAAAGCAAATTTATTAACAAAGTACATTTACATCACCCTACACTATCCTGAGATTCATTTTCTTGCAGGCATTCACATTAGAACAAATGTCAGAGTCAAAGAAAAACTACACACAGAATGACAAGCAACCAATGTGCTTAAGAAGACAAACTGTGCAAATACAAAAGAGAGTAATAAAAATAATCAATACCTAAGTAAATAAATAACACTAAATACGTGGTTTGCAGTGTGCTTGAAAGTGAGCCCATAAGTCGTGTTTAGTGATGAGTTTAGTGTTGAAGTGAGTGAACTTATCCACACTGGTTCAGGAGCCTGATGGTTGACAGGCAATAATTGTTCCTGAACATGGTGGCGTTGGACCCAAGGCTGGTGTGTTCCTCCTTCCCAATTGCAGCAGCAAGAAGAGAGCATGTCCTGGATGATGGATTGTGTCTTCTTGTGGCAGTGCTTCTTGTATATGAACATAGAACAATACAGTACAGTACAGGCCCTTCGGCCCACAATGTTGCGCTGACCCTTAAACCCTGCCTCCCATATAACCCTCCACCTTAAATTCTCTCAATATACTCTCAATGGCCCAGAGGATTTTTCCTGTGGTGGCCTGTTCTGTATCCCCCACTTTCTGTTGCCTTTTCTATTCCTGGACCTTGGTGTTTTCATTCCAAGCCATGCCGCAACCAGTCCAGATGCTCTCCACTGTGCATCTGTAGTCAATAGTCAGCTCTTGGGCTTTGCTGACTTTGAGTGAGGGCTTGGTGTTGTGGCATCATTCAACCAGATTTTCAGTCACCCTCTGACTTGTCACCACGTTTGATTCATGTGGTCTGCTTTCCAGCCACAATGGCTGACACACCTACGTGGAGCCATTCATCTGAATGGAGTCACCGATCATCATTACAAAGCTGAGGGTATGTTAGTGTTTTGACTTGTTTAAACTTATTTTAACTAAATTTAATATACATAATTTGAATGTTTCAAAATTCCTAAATTATTATAAGTAATTATTTAAATACATTTACAGTACTCATATTTGTGACTAATCAGACTATGGGAAGCATTCAGATCCTGTGGAAAAGGCCCTTAGACGACACAAGCTGTCAGAAGACCCCCATAATAGCCTGTGAATAGAGCCTCAGTTTGCATTGTCTAAGATGTGCTCATTATGGCAGTTCACCCAGCCTTGTAGAATAGCCCTGGTGGTGGGTCCTTGAGGTTACTGGAAGCTGCATGACTAGAAAAGGGCAAAGACCCAGAGAGGTATAATTGGATCAACCAAGATCTGATCCCAAGGTTTAAACTGGAACAGGTTTTAAGGTAATGAAAACCCATTGATGTAGAATTTATTGTCAAAATAATACTCAAGTTAACTTACACACACATTAGCCTCAGTTAAGAGGCACAACTGTCAAATCAAAGATTGTGGTAGTTTAATTTAGGGATAGTTAAATTGCATAGAAAGATTTCTATTGCATATTGTCACTGGAAGATTCATTTCAGATAAACCCTGTTTTCACTTTAATCAAAGTTAACAGCAAACATTATCTCTTTACTGACCCCAAAATCTACTCCAATAACAGCATTTACTTGGCTTTTTGAAGCTTTATTAGGCATTGGTCAGACCTCACTTGGAGGATTTTGAACAGTTTTATCTTAAGAAAGGAGGTGCTGGCATTGGAGAGGGCCCAGAGGAAGTGTATGAAAATGATCCAGGGAATGAAAGGGTTAAAGCATGTGGAGCATTTGATAGCTCTGCACAGGTACTCGCTACAGTTTAGAAGAATGAGGGAATGTTCTTCCTCAGAAAGCTGAAACAGGCCAAACTCCCACAAAATCTGTTGCTTAACTTCTACAGAAGCACAATTGAAACCATCCTGACCAACAGCACCACAGCGTCACAGTACCAGCTGCACAGCTGCTGAGTGACAAGACTTGCATTCTGTGGTGAAGGCGGCCCAGCGAATTGTCAGGATGGAGCTCCCAAGTCTGGACACCATCTATTCCAGCAGACTCAGGAGGAAAGCAATCAGCATAACCAGACACAACACATACCCCGGCCACTCCCTGTCTGACCCGCTGCCATCCAGCAAAAGGTTCAGGACACAGAAAGCCAGAACAAGTAGACTGAGGAACAGCTTCTACCCCAGAGCTGTGGCCTCCATCACACAACTCCCACAGAACAATGACTGAAACTGTGAGCACACACAAGGACTCAAATACTTGCACTAATGGCACTTTGTGCACTACTGTGATATTCTGGTGCTGCTGCAGCTTATTTTCTGCTTCTTATCTATTTAATACTGTTTTTCTATTACTGTCTTGTTTTTATCTACCGCTTTATTTAATTGCCTGAGAGAAAGCCAAACAGAGTTTCGTTGTACCTATGTATAATGACAATAAAGATCATTCAATTCAATTCAATTCAATTAGTAAGGGTGTGAAAGGTTACAAGGAGAAGGCAAGAGAATGGGGTAAAGAAGGAAAATAAATAAGCCATGATGGAATGGTGGAACAGATTCAATGGATCGAATAACCTAATTCTGTTCTTATGTCTTATGGCCTTACTTATCATTCACGAGTTCTTCCCTGTTCAGAAGTGGCACTAATAAATGAATATTCACTGTGTACTCTCCTCATAAGAGTGAAATTATCTTTGAAATAGTAATTCAACAGTTCCAGTATTCAGAATTCTAATGTACACGTTCACTATGGTAACATTCCTCAAACCGTTGTGTCTTAATATGCTCCAATGTCAAATGTTGTTGCATTATGACACAACATTCAATAATGAATCATATTATAGAAGATTTTAAGAAGTCTGAAAGAGGGGGGGAATAGTAAAGGTAAAAGAACAAAATTAAGAGGAGTAGAACTTACAGGGTCGGGTCTGGAACAAACATTCTGGGAACCAGTTCCTTAAACATGGTGACACAGTAAAGCTAACATCAGAATGTCCTGATTATGACTGGAGAATGAAACTGAGTCAATATGAGAGGTCCCATATTATTTAATCAAAATGATTATTTCCAAATTATCTAGTCCCAACAGCGTTCAACTCATGTGCTTTTTAATCCTTTAGCTATAAGTTATTTTCAAATCAGCTGCAGGAGCCTTAGATCCCACTCCACCAAGTTCAGAAACTTATTACCCGTCAACCATCAACTCCTGAACCAGCGTGGATAACTGAACTCACCTCAATAGAACCTATAAACTTCTTTCAAGGACTCTACAATGAATGTTCTCACTGTCATTTATCTATCTCTATTTATTTATTTATTTATTATCTATGTATCTATCTATATATTCACTTATTTATTTATTACAAATTTTTTGCTCAACTCAACCTGGTAAAGCCTGAGTTATTGTTGTTAATGTTATTATTTATATTTACACAATTTGTCTTCTGTTGCACACTGTTTGTCCATCTGTGTGTGTAGTTTTTCATTGATTTCATTTCCTTGTATGTACTGTGAATGCCCACAAGAAAATGAGTCTCAGGCTGGTGTGTGTTGACATCCACATACTTTGATAATAACTTTACTTTGAACTTTGACCTAGTCCCAATTCCATATAATTTGTTTATTTTAAAAATCTGTTCAAGTGTTGGGATATCTCTGGTGAGACCTGCTTTAATTGAGCAAAGCAAATTACACTCAAACTCAATGACTTATGATATTTCAGAGGGTAACTAAGAACCAATCACATTGTTTTTACCTTAAACAGCAGATTTGACCAGATAACTTAGTGAATAGGTTTCCTTCCCTAAGGAAACTTAATGAATCATAGTATGTTTTTAATCACCATTGTTTATACAGGTCGACCTTCACTAATCTGGCATCATTGGGACCTGAGGAGAGCCCAATTAGTGAAAATGCCAAATTACAGAAGGATCACATTAAGCAATAACTAACCACCTCATCATACCTTTAAAATATTGTGTATATCAGTACAAGTTAGATAATAATGAAACAGAAATATTAAATGTGTAGCAAGTGAAATTTTAGTGAAGTAATATACTGTACAGGCACAGATAAAATAAAGGATCCAGGTAAATGTACAGGAATTAACTTATTCAGAAAAGATGAGCACTTCCGCTTCTAAAGTGAGACGTTTAATATACCTTCAGGCAAAGTTACATGTCTGCAAGTGTGGGATTGTCAGGTTCATCAACATCTTTATCTTGAAAAATGAGTGATGCATCAGGAACTGGGGCTGAAACTGGCACAACATTGTACACCTGCTTGGGGCTTAATTTTTCATCGGAGACTAACTTGGCCAACTCGTCAACAAACTCTGCTGCTGCTTCCTTGTCTGCTGAACATTTTTCATCGCACACTGCACGAAACTGTAACCCATGACGCTGTTTGAACTGATGAAGCCAGCCTTCACGATAGTCACACTCATAATCTAGTCCTAGTTTTTCATGAAACACTTTTGCTTGTTCCTTCACCCTATCTCCAGATAGTTCAACACCTTCACTTACACGAAGGTTAAACCACGTTATCAGCACTTTATCTAGTTCCAAACTTCTTCCATCTTTCATTGTTTTTCTTACGCACATCTGTTTCTTTGAGCCACTATCAGCAAAAAATGTAGCAGTTTTTCTTTCTGTTTCTTTATATCGTACACAGTGGAAGAGTCAATGTTGTAACACTTGCACAAGCTTTTCACCGATACACCACTGTCCAGTTTTTTCAAGAGTTCAACCTTCTCTTTAATGGATAATTTTTACTATGTCTCATTTTTACTATGCACTGTACCAGCAGTTATGGTCGAAGTGACAATAAAAGTTGATTTGACTTGACTTGACTTGATAATGTGCAGTGTTTCCGCTTCACAACATGAGGTGCATTTCCTTTACTCTCTGGGGCCATAGTTGGGTCTAAAAAAAGAGCAAATGATATTAATAAATGCAGGAAAACAGGCAGGAATTGCCTGTCTGTGCTTACAGGAGCACGCCAACACGTGAACCGATCAAGAGCAACCAAAACAATGCACAGCAGATTGGTACACGGAAAATTTGAAATCAGTGCCGGATTATTGAAGGAACCGGATTACAGATAGTTGGATTTGTGAAGGTCGACTGTACTAGATTGTTACTTCATGCTTGCATAATTAACTAACTTGAAATTTCCCCGTCATTGTTGTTAAATTTCAACTCTTGTCTTCTGGTCATAAATATAAATGGTAGCAGAACTTGTCAGAAATACTCAACGAGTCAAGCAACGTTTATGGAGAGGAAACATCTTGGGAGGACTTATACAGGATTCTTATATGGTAAATCTATTGAATTCTCTGCCCAATGAAGCAGTGGAGGTTACCTCAATAAACATACTGTATTTAAGACAAAGTCGAATAGATTTTTGCATAGTAGGGGAATTAAACATTATGAGGAATAGGGAGGTAGGTGGAGATGAACCCATGGCCAGATCAGCTATGATCTTATTGAATGGCACAGATGGCCTACCCCTGCTCCTATTACTTACATCCTTATGCTTTTGGGATTCCCTAAATGTTAATTTTGTAGGTTGAGTCAGTGGTGAGGAAGGTAAATGCAATATTAGCCTTTATTTCAAGAGGACCAGAACATAAAAGCAAGGACGTAGTGCTGAGGCTTTAGAAGGCACTGGTGAGGCTTCCCTTGGAGTATTGTGAGTAATTTTTGGTCCATTATTTAAGAAAGGATGTGCTGACATTGGAAAGGGTTCAGAGAGGTTCAGCAGAATGATTCCAGAAAGCAAAAGGTTAGTTGTATGAGGAGTGATTGATAGCTTTGGGTCTTTACTCACTGGAGTTTTGAAGAATGGAGGGGGTGATCTCACTGAAACCTATTGAATGTTGAAAGGTCTAGATAGAGTAGATATAGAGAGGATGTTTCCTGTGGTGGGGGAGTCAATGACCAAAGGGCATTGCCTCTGAATAGAGGTATGTTGCTTTAGAATGGAGATGTGGAGGAACGTCATTAGCCAGCAGCTGGTGAATCTGTGGAATTCATTGCCACAGGTGGACGTGGGAGAGAGGTCATTGTATGTATTTAAGGTGGAGATTGATAGGTTCTTGATTAGTCAGGGCATGAAAGGTTATGGGGAGAAGGCAGGAGAATGGCGTTGAGTGGGAAATGGATCAGCCATGATGAAATGGCAGAGCAGACTCGATGGGCTGAATGATGTAATCCAGCTCGTATGTCTTATTGTCTTAAAACAGAGTTACTGTTTCAGGTTGATAAACTTTCATCTGAATGTGTTCATGTTTAATGCAGGGTCATTGACCTGAAACATTAACTCCAGTTTGTGCTTGCAGACACTGCCTGACCTACTAAATATCTCCAGTATTTTAGTGGAGATTTCCAAATCTTCCTTTGATTTGTTTTTTGATGTCCTCCAGATCATTGGTTCAGGCTATTTCTCCACTAATAAACCTGCTATGCTGCCATGCCCCTAATATTACAGTCAGTTAGTTGCAGGGCTGTGACTGCTGGACATCTTAGATGGTGTGAATTGCTTCATATTATAGTTAATTCTCAGGCAGGTGACCTGGATGGTCATCTTCCCTCCAGGTAAAATCAACAGCACCTGGAATTCCCAATGGATTTACCACTGGCATACCTAGGTATGTGAAGGTAGCTTAAGAAATTGAAGACAGGAAAGAATAGAGATGTCCTGAATACAGATACAGAGATCAAATAGGAGGCTTTAATAATGAATCCATTTATAATGCCCAGCCAAATGATGAATGGAGAGATGCTGTTGAACACCTCCTTGAAAGTTGATCTTGCAATTGAACTTGAAGGGATGTATCTTTTCATTGACTATACCAAAGAGAAAATTTATCCTTCTGAGGGAGCTGCAAATAAAAGAAGCGGAAGTTGGAGATAAGTCCAACACTGGTAAGTGGAGTTATTTTCCTTTTTAAATGGAGCTCCTAATTAAAAATATCTAATTAGCAAGGACTGTCGGTCAGAAGCAAAGGTTAAGTATATTTGTTGACCAATATTATTAGTGAAATAACTATACTAACACTGCAACATTTCTATGCTTCATCAGAAAGCCTTTTTTTAAAGTCTCATGGTGAAAATGGACCATGCTAGGACTTTTCTCTTTGGAGTGAAAGAGGATGAGAGGTGACATAATAAAGGTGTATAAAATGAGAAGAAGCATAGATAGAGTGGACAGTCAATCACTTTATCCCAGGACAGAATAGCCTATACAAGAGAACATCAATAGCCGTGCATGAAGGAAAGTATAGGGGATGTGATAGGTAGGTTTTTTACACAGAGAGTGGTGGTTTATGAAAAGTGCTGCCAAAGGTGGTGGTAGAGGCAGGTACATTGGGGACATTTATTTGACTCTTAGACAGGCATATGGATGAAAGATAAATTGATAGATAAAAAAAGATAAAACGGCTCTTTGGAAGGAAGGGTTAGATTGATCTTGAAATAGGTTAAATGGTCAGCACAGCATTGTGGGCTGAAGAGCCTGTACTGTTCTATGTTCAATATAAATATTCCTTGTGGAAGCTTAGCTGTGGCAGACAATGATCATCTGAACATTGATGAGCAATATAGCAGTGAATCCTTAATAAAATAACCTTATTTATATCACCATGATACAATTGCCTAGTATTCAGTTTTCAGGATGTTGTTGGCTTAGGTTTCATCGAGTACAGGAAACTTTTTAAAGAAGAAATTAAAATTTTAACAAGTATGAAAAGTTGCATCCTCCATTGTGCATAAGTTTTATGTTAAAATCGAGGCAAAATGCTAATTCAAATAAAAGACAGGATTCTAAACAATGTAGTTGTCCTTGATATCAAATATAAGTCTAATGGAATATTTGTCACAGCTGTTAGAAACTAAGTTGAAATCAAATCTGTTTAACTTTTTCTCTTCTGTTAGGAATTTGAAATGTCAAGATTACCCTACATGTTTTTATCTTGAAATGCTTTGAAAATTGGAATTTTCTTATCAAGTCATCCACTTAAAATAACTGACTTGGAAGGTTACATTACAGTTATTGCTTCGGGTGGCAATTCACATATTCATACTTTATCCATTCAGAAATGCTCCCACTTCAGCAACAAACTGTCTTGAAATGATTTCAGGCTTTTCACCTCTGCCACTCTATCTAGAGGTTGATCTAATGTTCCTCCTCAGCCAATCAAAAACCTGAAACATCCTCGTGTGAATTGTGATCTGTCTTACCATAATGGAGCTCATTCGCCATTTAACCAGAACCTCGTGAGAGAATCTCACTGTTCTTTAAACATATACATTTATTCTTTTCTTCGAGATAAATGGCCATAATGAGAAACAACTCATAATCTGCTGATTTAGGAACTGGAATAGGCAATAAAAGTGTTCTGATATATTATAAAATAGCCGATCTATATTCATTATGTTCTTTTAGGGCCACTTAGGATGTGAATCAACATCCTTCAGGCAAATGCAGTGAATTATACATCTACTGGGTAAAGGAAACAGATAACTGCATCTCATCAGGAAGAGCTTCACACTTCCTTTTTTGCTCCTGAATGTCAAAATTAATTACACTGAAGCCACCTCTGCATAGTATATATCCAAACAAGATTTTCTAACACATGCAAGGTTAGATTTATTTAGACCATTCTTTATGCAGAAGCCTGCTGTGTTTTCTGATTGAGTCAGAAAGTGACTGTGCAAAGCTCAAAAGAACGCCTTAATTGTAACAATATGCAGTGCAGTAACTGTCTGTTCTGTTAAATTAACTGTAGGTAATATGAAGCTGATTTTCAATGATAGGGAGGCAGTGCTTTCTGCAGTAATTTTTAATACTCATTGCAAAATAATTTATTTCAATAGCTGCAAATTGAACACCATCTCTTCACATGCACGTATTAGTGATGTTCGACTGACAATATCTGTGGTGTATGTAAAATCTTGTCACGGCTTCATTGTCAGTCCCCATAGATTCTACTGCATTAAAAAGTGTAATAAGAGCTTAATGAAATCTGTTTTATTGACAGAATACTGAGGGGCATGTCTGCTGGTTGTGTATAATTTACAATATTCAACTTTAGAAATTCATAGATCTTCTGCCTGTGATATGTATATTTTCCACACATTTGACAGCATAATTCTGCTGGTCTTTTTCAACAGTATTGAATGTGTTTGATTAAAGCCAGGTGCAGCTATTTGAAAGGAGAGAGATAGTAATTGATTAAGGTGTGCAGACATAATTCATTCTCTGATTTTAAAGTTCAACTTTCTGCACTTATTTTGATGTAATACTTTGACAGAATTTATAGTGGTTCAGGAAGTAGTGATGAAGGATTGGATCTGTCATGGCAGGCAAGCAATAGAGTGAAAAAGTGACGTGCCATTTTGCCACACCTGCAGCATGGTAGGTCTGCCTTGCCTGTTTACATCCTAAATATATACAAATCAATCTGGATTGGGTGAAGTTTATATAAGAATTGTATATGGGTGTAAAGTTTCATTTTTTAAATATTTTGAGTGCAGGAGGGGGTGGCCATAGCACAGTATATTGTCCAGCTGACTTGCAGCTCTCAGAGTATCTGTGTGATGTTCACAGGAACTCCCTGTGACCACGTGAGTTTCCTCCAGGTGATTTGGTTTCCTCTCTGATCCCAAATAATCTGATTGTGTTCAGCCTGACCAGCATTTATTGCCCATCCCTAAACCAAAGGTTCAATTTGCTACTATAAATTACCCTGAGGATCCTGTATAATTTTGGTTTACTTATGTAAAATGTGTGATATAGCCATTGTAGATGGAATGGAACAAATGTCACTAGGCTTGATACAGGGATGGTATGAGGAAAGAATGATCATATTAGGGTCGTGTTTTTAAAAGTTTAGAAGGATGTAAGAGATTTCATCAAAATGGACAGAATTCCTCAGTAACTTGACAGGACAGATGCAGAGAGAGTGTTTCCCTGATTGAGGTTTCTAGGACAGAGAGCACAAATTTGGGAAAAGGAATAGGCAGGTTAGGACTGAGATGAGAAATTTCTTCAGTCCAAAAGTAGTAAACCATTGGAAATCTCTAACCCGGGCAACTGTGGAAGCTCAGTTGGAGAGTGACACATTTTTAGCCATTAAGGGAATCAAGCTATTTGAGGACTGACCAGCAAAACAGCACCGAGATGGAAAATCAGCCATGATCTTGGTGACTGGCAAAGAGGCCTCACAAGACCACATTCCCTACTCCTCAAATCTTTTCTGTCCTTATTTAGATGCCTGTTCGAGGAATTCAGATTGAGTTGATGGAAATTATGATGAAGTGACTGAGAGGTTATGAGGAATAAAAGTGGGGGATTAGAATTGCTCAGACTTCATGGTCTGAATAACTTCCTATATTACCTGTTGTGTATTTAATATTACAGTAATATATCAAGTAACATTGTAAATATATTGTTTGAATAAGCATTATTTACTTGTTTAAATAAGTCATTACATTTATATGTACAAAGTATGTGAATAGCATATGTCATCATGCCAGCATATGCTTCGTGTGCACGGTGCGTAAAGTAACAATGAAACTAAGGCTCATTCTCCTGGGATCCCATATTGTTCTTTCAAATAATTTTATATTTTGGAGTTAGAAAACATAACAGTGGCAACAAGGAACTTATAAATGAACCCAAGATAACTGCCTACCTGTTGAAGCATGGTGAGATGTTTGAGATTTTTAAAATGCAGCAAAACAACTGAGTTAAAAAAAAATGCACAGCATGCTTTCTTCATAAGAAGAGGAGATGTTTGTGTTTTAAAAAAGGCAGAAAATGGACAAAATTCACAAGTTCATAAATAGTGATGATAATAATAATAAATAGAAAAAAGCAGAATTGGCTGGCTACATCAGAAATATAGATGAGTTTGATTGCATAAGAGATAACTGGATATTGTATCTGGAGCAAATTAAGCAGTATTTTAAAGCAAAGCGAATAGTCAATGAGAAACAAATACCAGTTTTGCTCAGTAAAATGGTTGGAAAAGCATACAGTTTGCTGGAAAATTTGTCTGCTCCAACTAAAACGACCGAAATGATATTGTTATTTGGCAATATTGTGAAAGTAATACAAAAACATCGTTGATTGCTGAATGCTTTAGGATTCATAAGTGGAATCACAAGGGAGGGGAGCCCATTTCAGCATACATACCTGAATTGAAGAGATTGTCTGAGCATTTTTAATTCAGTAATGAGCTTAATGATGCACTGAGAAATTGTTTAGTTTGTGGAATCTTACAAAAAAGCACTCAAAAACAGCTCCTAACTGAAACACAACTCACATTTAAAAGAGCAGTTAAAATAGCTGTATCAACGGAAACCACGGACAGAGACTTAATTGAGTTGCAGTCAGGGATGAAAGTGAGAGTGAATAAAATTGCAATGTCTAAACAGAAATCAGCCTGAATGAACAAATTGTGTTACTGTTATGGCAGGAGCACAAATACAACAGACCAATGCAGTTTTAAAGGTGAAGCCTGCAGAAAATACAACAAAGTAGGACACATACAAAGAACATGTCAGGTAGACAAAATTAAATAGGCTGCACAGGGAAGAAAAAAAATAAAAAGTCAAATTGCAGTTTCAAAAACAGCACTAACCTGCATGCCGTTGATGAAAAATCTGAAAATGATGGGAGTGATACAGGACTGAGTAGTCTTGAGATTTACAATGTGAAAACTAGCAGGAGACAAGCAATATGGCTTATACAAGAAATAAACAGTAAATTAATTAAAATAGAATTGAACACTGGCTTGACTATTACAGTTATTCCACAAAATTAGTTTGAATGTAATTTCAAAGATACTAAACTGAAGCCTGCAGATATCCAACTAAAAACTTTTACTGCAGAAAAGGTGACTCCTGTGGGAATGACATTTGTCACAGTGAAATACACCAACCAACAAACCACATTAGGCTGGTATGTGGTGAAAACTAAAGGGTCAGCATGGTGGGATCATAATTGGCTAAAACAGCTACAAATCAATTGGAGACCCATCCACTATTTGCATGCCACATCCCCTGTAATAGAGTCAACTGAAAGCAAATTAAGAAAGGTACTGGATGATACCACAACAGTGCTCAAGAACAGCATTGGAAAATTCAAACAGATCAAGGGTAAAATAGTGTTAAATGAAAATTCCGCACCCATGTTTCACTAAGCCCATCTGGTTTCTTATACCATCCATGATAAAGCAGTCAGTGAGCTGAATGGTATGGAGGCTGAAGGAATTCTTCGAAAGGTTGAGTGGAACTCTTGGGCAATGCCAATGGTCCCAGTAGCCAGGAAGGATAAGTCTGTCAGGACCTGTAGTGATTTTGCAATCACCATTAAACCAGTACTGAAAATAGATCAATACACTCTGCCTGAGATAAAAATATCCTTGCAAACCTTTCTGCATGAAAACAAAGTGGACTTAGCTGAGAGCTACCTACAGATGGAACTGGAAGAAGAGTCCAAAGTGTTTCTTACCATACACTCTTAAAAAGGGTGTTATTGCTATAATAGACTTGTGTTTGGAATAGCCTCTGCACCCGCACTTTGGCTACAAGCTATGGACTAAGTGTTACCAGGCTGCCCAGGCACTCAGTGTTACCTGGATGACATTATTGTTACTGGTGAGGATGACCAGGAACATCTCCAAACATCGAAAGACTGTGGTAAAAAGATAAGAAGATTATGGGCTCAAAGCATGACACACCTAATGAGAATTCATTAAGCCAAGCAGCACTTACTGTGGTCATGCCATTGACACTCAATCATTACAAAATTCAAGAAGCGGTGGAAACCCCAAGGCCAAACGATGTGTCACGGTTGTGATCCGTTTTAGGATTTTCCAGTTACTGTGACAGGAGTCAGCCAAACCTGGCTACTGTGCTCCAAACCATGAACTCATTACTTCAGACCAGGAATAGACAAAGCGGTGTGAGGTGTCTTTTCAAAAGGTAAAGGAAATGGTGACATCAAACACTGTAGTCACACACTGTGATCCACATTGCCCAGTGAAGCCTGCCATGCACTGTTTGGGATGCAAACAAATCCAGAAGAAAGGTGGCCAGAGCTATCAAAACCACTTCCTGAAGTTACAGAGTCAACTCCAACAACCACCATGGAGGAGGCCCCAGAACCTGCGGCTGTTTGTCAGCCACAACCTCACCTGCCAAGCAGAATGATCCAGCTTGGCAGGAAAGACATTATCACACAAGAGTAAGGAGGCCTTCACAGCAATTAAATGTTTAAGCCTGAATGGGACAATTTAACATTATTTACTATGCTCTGGATGTCTATATAGTAGTTCTATTATATACAAAGTAGTATAGTGTGTGTGTGTGTGTGTGTGTGTGTGTGTGTGTGTGTGTGTGTGTGTGTGTGTGTGTGTGTGTGTATACACACACATATATATAGTTATATAGACACACTCACAGATACATATATATATATAACATCTCTCTCTCTCTCTCTCTCTCTATATATATATATATATATATATCGAGATGCATTACATATTGAGTTGGAATTCATAGCTAAGCAAAGAGGAATGTTATGTGTTTAATATTTCAGTAATATTTGAATAATATTGTAAATATATTGTTTGATTAAGCATTCTTTGTTTGTTTAAGTAATTCATTATATGACCATTAAACCATAGGACATAGGAGCAGATTTAGACCTTTTGGCCCAACGAGTCTGTCCCACCATTCAATCATGGCTGATCCTTTTCTCCTCTCCTCAGACCCACTCGCCGGCTTTCTCCCTGTAACCTTTGATGCTGCGTCCAATCAAGAACCTGTCAATCTCTGCCTTAAATATACCCAATGACCTGGCCTCCACAGCTGCCTGTGGTAACAAATTAAATAAATTCACTACTCTCTGGCTAAAGAAATGTCTCTGTAACTCTGTTGTAAATGGATGTCCCTCTATTCTGAGGTAGTGCCCACAATGGGAAACATCCTTTCCACACCTACTCTGGCTAGCCCGTCCAACATTCGAAAGGTTTCAGTAAGAAGCTTTCATCCTTCAAATTCCAGCAAGTATAGACCAAGAACTATTAAACTTTCTTTATACAGTAACCATTTAATTTCCCTGAATCCTCTCCAATGCCAACATATCTTTTCTTAGATGAGTAGTTCCAAACTGTTCACAATATTCAAGGCGAGTCCTCACCAGTGCGTTATGAAGCCTCAGCATCATATCCCTGCTCTTATATTCTAGACCTCCTGAAATGAATGCTAACTTTGCATTTGCCTTCATCACCACTAACTCTATCTGCAAGTTAACCTTTAAGGCATTCTGCACAAGGACTCCCATGTCCCTTTGTATCTCAGTTTTTGGATTTTCTCCCCATTTAGAAAATAGTCTGCATATTTGTTTCTTCTACCAATTTGCACAATGATGCATTTCCAACATTGTATTTCATTTGGCACTTAATTGCCCATTCTCCTAATCTGTCTACGTCCTTCTGCAGCATACCTGTTTCCTCAATACTAAATGCCACTCCAGCAATTTTCCCATCATCTGCAAACTTGGCAACAAAGCCATCTATCCCATCATCTAAATAATTGATAAACAACATAAAAAAGAAGTGGTCCAAATATACAACACTCACTACATCCCCTTCATCTATCCTACTTGTAATCTCCTCAAAGAATTCCAATAGGTTTGTCAGGCAAGATTTTCCTTTAAGGAAACCATACTGACTTTGTCCTATCTTGACCTATGTCACTAACTACTCCATAACCTCATAGAACATAGAACAATACAGCACAGCACAAGCCATTCAGCCCACAATTCTGTGCTGACGCTTACCCCCTGCCTCCCACATAACCCTCTAGCTTAAATTCCTCTATGTACCTGTCTAGTAGTCTTTTAAATTTCACAGCGTATCTGCCTCCGCTACTGACTCAGGTAGTGCATTCCATGCACCAACCACACTCTGAGTGAAAAACCTTCCTCTAATATCCCCCTTGAACTTTCCACCCCATCCCTTAAAGCCATGTCCTCTTGTATTGAGCAGTGGCGCCCTGGTGAAGAGGCACTGGCTGTCCACTCTGTCTATTCCTCTTAATATCTTGTATGCCTCTATCATGTCTCCTCTCATCCTCCTTCTCTCCAGAGAGTAAAGTCCTAGCTCCCTTAATCTCTGATCATAATACGCACTCTCTAAACCAGGCAGCATCCTAGTAAATCTCCTCTGTACCTTTTCCAATGCTTCCACATCCTTCCTATAGTGAGGTAACCAGAACTGGACACAGTACTCCAAGTGTGGCCTAACCAGAGTTTTATAGAGCTGTATCAATACCCCATGACTCTTAAACTCTATCCCTCGACTTATGAAAGCTAATGCTTCATAAGCTTTCTTAACTACCCTGTCTATCTGTGAGGCAACTTTCAGGGATTTGTGGACATGTACCCTAAGATCCCTCTGCTCCTCCACACTTCCAAGAATCCTGCCATTTACTTTGTACTCAGCCTTGGAGTTTGTCCTTCCAAAGTGTACCACCTCACACTCCTCTGGGTTGAACTCCATCTGCCACTTCTCGGCCCACTTCTGCATCCTATTAATGTCCCTCTGCAATCTTAGACAATCCTCTACACTATCCACAACACCACCAACCTTTGTGTCATCTACAAACTTGCCAACCCACCCTTCCACCCCCACATCCAGGTGGTTAATAAAAATCACAAAAAGTAGAGTTCCCAGAACCGATCCTTGTGGGACACCACTAGTCACAACTCTCCAATCCGAATGTGCTCCCTCCCACCATGACCACCATGACACCATGACCATGCAGGCAAGCCAATTCTGAATTCACCTGGCCAAACTTCCCTGGATTCCATGCTTTCTGACTTTCTGAATAAGCCTACCGTGTGGTACCTTGTCAAATGCCTCACTAAAATCCATGTAGACCACATCCACTGCACTACCTTCATCTATATGCCTGGTCACCTCCTCAAAGAACTCTATCACGATCTGCCCTTCACAAGGCCATGCTGACTGGTCCTGATCAGACCATGATTCTCTGAAGGCCTATAGATTCTGTCTCCAAGAATCTTTCCAACAGCTTTCCCACCACAGACGTAAGGCTCACTGGTCTATAATTACCCGTACTATCCCTACTACCTTTTTTGAACAAGGGGACAACATTCATCTCCCTCTAATCCTCTGGTACCATTCCCATGGACAACGAGGACATAAAGATCCTAGCCAGAGGCTCAGCGATCTTTTCCCTCACCTCGTGGAGCAGCCTGGGGAATATTCCGTCAGGTCCCCGGGGACTTATTCATCCTAATGTATTTTAACAACACCTTTTCTCCCTTAATATTAACATGCTCCAGAACATCAACCTCACTCATATTGTCCTCACCATCATAAAGTTCCCGTCATCCTTAACAATTGATTTCAATATTTTCTCAACCAGTGAGGTCAGGCTAACTGGTCTACAATTTCCTTTCTTAACTGGAGTGACATTTACAATTTTTCAGTCCTCTGGCACTATGCCAGGGTCCAGTGATTTTTGAAAGATCTTTGCTAGTGCTTCCAGAATCTCTACAGCCATCTCTTTCAGAACCTTCGGGTGCAGTTCATCTGGTCTGGATGACTTATATACCTTTAGGTCTTTTAGCTTTTTGAGCACCTTCCCCCTTGTAATAGTAATTGAACTCACTTCTCTTCACTTATGCCCTTCAAAATCTCGTACACTACTTGTATCTTCCACAGTGAAAACTGATCCAAAATACTCATTTAGTTCATCTGCCATCTCCTTGTCCCCTGTTATTATTTCTCCAGCCTCGTTTTCTTGCAGTCCTCTATCCACTCTCATCTCTGTTTCATTTTTTACATACTTGAAAAAGCTTTCACTATCTACTTTGATATTGTTCGCTAGCTTGCTTTCATATTTCATCTTTTCCCTCCTAATGCTTCTTTTAGTTGCTCTCTGTAGGTTTTTAAAAGCTTCATAATCCTTTGTCTTCCTGCTCATTTTTGCTTTGCTGTATGCCCTCTCTTTTGCTTTTACATTAGCTTTGAATTCCCTTGTCAGCCATGGTTGTACTATTTTGCCTTTTGAGTATTTCTTCATTTTTGTAATACATATATCCTGCACCTTCATTTTCCCCAGAAACCCATGCCATTGCTGCTCTACTGTCATCCCTGCCAGCAGTTCCTTCCAATTTACTTTGGCCAACTCCAGTCTCTTACCACTGTAATTTCCTTTACTCAACTGAAATACTGCTATGTCAGACTTTACTTTCTCCCTATCAAATTTCAATGTGAACTGAATCATATTGCGCTCACTGCCTCCTAAGGGTTCTTTTACCTTAAGCTCCTTAATCACCTCTGGTTCATTACATAACACCCAATCCAGTATAGCTGATCCCCTTGTAGGCTCAATGACAAACTGCTCTAAAAAGCCAGTAGGCATTAAGTTAGCTCATTCTCTTGAGATCCATTACCAACCTGATTTTCCCATCGACATGCTTGACTATCATAAAGTTGCCCTTTTAACACACCCTTTCTAATTCCTGTCATAATCTATGGTCCATCTTCCAGCCACTGTTGGGAGGCCTGTATATAACTGCCATCAACACCCTTTTACACTTGCAGTTTCTTAACTCAACCCACAAGGATTCAACATCTTCCAATCCTATGTCTGTCTTTCTACTGATTTGATGCCATTCTTTACCAGTACAGCAAAACCACCACCTCTTTCTGCCTTGCTAACCCTCCAATACAGCATGAAACCTTGGACATTCAGCTCCCAACTAAACCATCCTTCAGCCACGATTCAGTGATGGCCACAACATCATACTTGACAATCTTTAATGATGCAACAAGATCATTCACCTTCTTTCTTATACTCTATGCATTAAGATATAACACTTCAAGTACTGTATTTGTTACCCTTTTTGATTCTATCTCCCTAATGCACTGTTCCTCACCCTGCTGGCTGCAATTTTGCCCTATCAACTGTCTGCCCTTCCTGACAGTCTGACTGCAAGCTATCTTTGCTTTTTTTAACCATCTATCCTATCCTGAGCCCCTTCACTCTGGTCCCACTCTCTGCAAGTTAGTTTAAACTCTCCCCAGCAGCTTGAACAAACCTGCCTGTGAGACTATTGGTTGTATGTACAAAATATGTGAATGGAATACACCATTATGCCAGCACATCATACATAAGTGCCTCACTTAAAGTAAAAATGAAACTAAGAACTGTTCACCTGGATTCCCATCTTTTTCTTGCTATTAGTTTTATGTTCTGAAGCTGAACCATAAGTCGAAATAAATATCATAACAGTAACAAAAAAGAAATTGTGAGAAAAGTTAATTTTTTGTTACTTTATTCATATTGGAATGTTTAATTTACAATTTGTGCAGTAACAATGAGGTAATAATCCATTTGGAATAATGAATCTACCTTTTGTAGAATGAGCACTCAGTTAAATGTGTTACTTCTCTACTGAATGCAAATTTATTAGTTGCCATTCCATACAATTTGTCTAGTAAATCACATATATTTTTAAATTTGACAGAAGCAGTTCAGTGGCAGCAATTGTAGGGCAATAAACTATGTTGACTAATTGAGATGAAGCTGGGTTAAGAGTGACTTCATTCTAGATTTGTGTTAGATCTACTATCAAGACTGACAGAATTAGTCATAATGAAAGGGACCTGATGGATCAAATACACAGGAGATTCTTTAGATGCTGGAAATTCTGCACATCTCACACAAAATGTTGGAGGAATGCTCATTTCTTTCATTGTTCCAATCTG
The DNA here is from genome assembly GCF_030144855.1 of Hypanus sabinus. NCBI lineage: Eukaryota > Metazoa > Chordata > Chondrichthyes > Myliobatiformes > Dasyatidae > Hypanus > Hypanus sabinus. Next base: position 33,800,508 of record NC_082722.1, read on the forward strand.
GATGTCATCACCAAGGCCAACATTTATTGCCGTCTCTAATGGCCTTTGAGATGGTGGTGATTATCCTCCTTCTTGATCTGTTGCAGCTTTCTACAAAAGATGTTGCCATACTGCTGTTGAGCAGGGAATTGCAGGAGTTACACCCAGGGAAGACAGAGGAGGGCTGGTATGCTTCCCAGTCAGGATGCCGCTTGACTTCGGAGGTAGCTGGAAGTATTCCCATGCACCTGAGGCCCTTGTCCTACTTTCTGGTGGAGATTATAGGTTGGGAGACCCTCTTTTAGTTTAACTGCTTTGCACTGTGTGGATGGCACAAACTGTGGCCATTCAACATCAGCAACAAATGGAATAGAAGTTTAGCATGGTGAATGGGGTACCAATCATCTTGACTACACTGTTCTGGATGATGTCACTCTTCTTGAGAGTTGTTGGCCCTGCACTGATTTGGGCAAGTTGAAAGTATACCATCACATTCCCTGATTGTACCTTACAGAAGAGGAAAAAGCAAGGACTGTTTTTCACTCATTGCAATATTCCCTGTCTTTGTCCTGGTCCTGTTGCCGTGGTGCTTATGTGGTTGCTCCAGATGTGTTTCTGGTCAATGATGAATCCAGGATATAGATAGATAAGCTTACACAGGCCTCTAACTGCTTCTCAATCACAGACATTTAAAAATAATTGATAGCTATCTGAAGAACCTAAACAAGTAAATATATTTCAAACACTTTATATTAAAATGCTTTTCTTACCTATTCATTAAAAGATTCATATGAATTCCCATATAAAAAATATACTTAGCTTTTAAGGAGGTTCTGCAGTCCCACCAGGTGGATAGGGCTATCTGCTATAACTAAAATGAAGTTGGGGGCCAAATGCAAAGTGCATCTGGTTTTTAGTTTGGGATGATCCAGAATTGTCCCTGGATTGTCAGTAAACCCAACAGCAGAACGATGGTCTGAAATGGCATAACTGACCTCCAGTGGACTTCATACACTAAGTGCAGTAGTGCCCAGGCACAGAACTAACAAGCACACAGACCGAATCAGAATATTTTGCTAGCAGTTGTTTTCTGTGCCACAAAAGGCACGGATGTTTCATGCCACAATTCTCTAGCTTCTGACTTCAGATTCTATCGACTCCTCTGCTTTTTTTGACCAAGCCATGACTCTCCTAATTATGACATTTGAATAAAACATTCCTTTGGTCTTCATTCACGGGCATTTTTGAAACCACTCTTAAACAAACACCACTTTTTCTATCCTTTTGTCCTCCTGTATTTGGGAAGCCACCTGTGATGCCTCCCTCTCAGGTACATTATCCCAACTAATCTCTGCCACAATCCGTCACGTCATCTCTGTCTTCCTGCAGTTGTTCACATTCTGACCTGATCAATCCACAGCTTCTTCCAGTATTCTCTGAAGCCTCAGTCAAAGTACTGCGATGAGAAAGAAATCCCACAGATTCTTCCTTTGCTCTTCCATTTAGGATGCTCACTGAAGCAAATTTTACTAGTCACCTCAATGGCCCTCTTGCCTATATACCACTGTTCTAATAATGTCAAAGCAACCAATTCCCTTCTGATGAGTCTAATTTTCATCAGGCAGTACCAATATCTTCCAATCCTAACTCCTGTTTCCTGTGTTCTACCTCATACTGAATCTCACTCCACCCACTCTTGAGCCCTTGCTGACTTCTGTTGCCTTCCTGTTTCCCAGGGCATCTAATTTAAAATTGTCATTTTCATGCTTAATTTCCTTTACTTGCTTATTCCTGTCCAGCCAACGAGGATCACATCCAAAAGTTTCATTTTCTTTCCCTTTGTGAAATTCTTCTTCTGTTCAGCTCTGGCAGACAGCACCTTCAGCTGCCAGAAATACCCTTCGTGAATCCCTACACCTTTTCACTTCTATAAAACTGCCCTTAAGCTTTTGCCAGAGGTTGATGAATCTGTGGAATTCACTACCAGAGATACCCAAGTCATTGGGTATATCTAAAGCAGAGGTTGATAGTTTCCTTTTTGGTAGGGGTATCAAAGGTTATGGGGAGAAGGCAGGAGGATGTGGTTGGGAGGGATAACAAATCAGCAATGAATGAATGGAGGAGCAGGCTCTGGACAGAATGGCCTACTTCTCTCTTTTTTTCATCATTATTTATTTATTGTGATACAGCACAGAATAGGCCTGTCTGGCCCTTCATGCTGTGCCACCCAGCACCCCCCTGATTTAACCCTAGCCTAATCACAGGACAATATACAATGACCAATTAACCTACTACCTGGTACGTCTTTGGACTGTGGGAGGAAACCGCAACGCCCGGAGGAAATCCACACAGTCATGGGGAGAATGTACAAACTCCTTAGAGGCGGCAGCTCCTAAGTCTAAGCTCACAGTTTCAATCAAGTTTCGTGTAACCTATACTAAAATCTTCTCTTTTAGTCTGCCTTCATTTTTTATCATCCATTTATCTCTCTATGAAGTGCTGTGGAAAGGCTTCCTACATTATACCTATAAGGCGCTGTAAATTATTCACATTTCTGGATAAATGTGAAATATAATTTGTCACATAAGATGCAACGCTTGACTTGTAGTGTGAGAGAATAATCAATTATGTTGTCACTGATAGCATGGGGCATGAGGAGGCTGAGCTAGACACCTCTGATTTTACCACAGCAATGGTAACAAATTAACATATGAGCTGTAAGAGGTATATCCACCTTATATGTGGAAGTTGTACAGAAGAAGCATTGAAGTTAAAAGTGTGTGCTGTCTGTAAGAAGGCTCAGGAGATAACAGCAGTTAATCACAGTACCTGTACTATTGTAGAAGTATTAAAAAGACATAATTAAAACAAATGCCAGAGTGTTAATTAATAATCCATTAAATCCTGATAACCATATTCAAATTCAATAAATTTAGTACAGTAACACTATTTTCCTAGTAATAAACAAGTAATATGAACCATACGTAGAACGCAGGCACCACGGTAGTATAGTGGTTAGTATGGCACTGGTACCACTGGGACGTTGAGGTTCAGAGTTCAAATCTGTGCCGACCGTAAGGAGTTTGCACTCTCTTTCTCCCTGTGACCCGTCGGTTTCCTTTCGGTGCCCAGGTTTCCTCCCACAGTCCAAAGATGTACCGGTTGGTTAGCTGGTAAGGTAGTTAATTGGTCATTGTAATTTGTCCTGTGGTTAGGCTGGGGTTAAATAGATGGCTTGCTAGGTGGTGTGGTTCATTGCACCAGAAAGGCCTGGTCAACGCTGTATCCCTAAATAAATAAAATATAAATAACAAAGCAACACAAGCAAGTTCATAATCCACACTGCATTGGTGATTAGTTAAATATTTAAAAGCCTCCCAATCCTTGTTATTTCTTTCAGAATGCTCAAGTGTTTGAGGATACGTGCTGCGATCTACCTTCGCAAATCATTGGGATACGGTGTTGCTACTTTCTAAACCTTCTCACTCCGTGTTCACTTTGAACTTCAGCGCCTTTTCTGTATCACTTGCATTCATGAAGAATGTCTTTGAAGGTTCTCAGTCGTCCAGGTCACTGTATATCAAGCAACAGTAAACCAAGGCAGCTGGACTTGCTGCATTGTCTAGAGGACATTTCACCACTCATCCTAGAGGCTTCTCCATTCCTGGTCCATGGTGGGTAATTTTCCAGTTTATAAACTCTGTGAGTTGTTTAAAGGTGTAGCAATCACATGAGGGCCGGTAAGAGCCGTCGAGGTAATGAGAGGGACAAGCTACACTCCTTTGATGATAGCAATGTGCACATTTTGGACAGGGAGGACAGGTGGTTTGAAAGAGGGGTTAGAGAAGCCATGTTAGACAAACTGGAAAACCCATCCCTGAACAGAGGTGGTGGGGTATGACTCCACCTATCAGCTACTTACAATACAGTCCTAACATCTCTACCCCAGCATCTCCACAACAGTTCACACCTCCATTCATGGAAAGATAAGACTAATAGACCTCTCATTATCTGTATGTCTCTTAACAACCCTCATGTGATTGCTTTACCTTTAAACAACTCACAGAGTTTATAAGCTGGAAAACTATCCAACAAGGATCAGAACTGAAGAGGCCTCTTGGATGAACAGCGAAGCATCTTCTAGACAGCACAGCAAATCCCGTTGCCTTGATTTACTACTGCTCGATGTTCCATTCATGAAGTAGAGTATCTAATTTTCATCTTCATTTACAGTGTGTTATTTTAATTATGTGGCTGCACTTAGATAAAAGAGCTCTTGTGATCAGGATGTCCATTTCATTTCTCCTGTTCTATGTGACGTAAATTATTATTTTTTCCGACTACAAGCGCTCTTTTATGTACATACGTGCAGTAGGTCTTCAAGCTTTAAATACTCTAGTTTGTGGAGCAAAATATTTATTCCAGTACACTACTTGGACCTTCCTGAGAATGTTTTGTTTTCATCTTCCATTTTGGAATTGTACGAATGAACGAGTGAATGTACCTTTCAGGAGAATTTTTAAATAAATGACCAGTAAAATTATCAGACCATCCAGTTATATGTTTACACAGCCATGTGCAGCCCAGTCCTTGTCTAGACCGTGAGTGAAAACCTTGAGCTCAAATGGCAATGAAAACAGGAGCCCAGGATGATATTTTGTTTCATTTTCATCTTACTATATCTGAGACTTAAATGGACCAAATCGGTACAATCTTGCACTGAATTGATAATCATCAGGTGTATGAGAACGAATGAGAGGCATTGATTGTGCGGGTAATCAGAGGCTTTTCCCCAGGGCTGAAATGGCTAGCATGAGAGGGCACAATTTTAAGGTGCTTGGAAGCAGGTACAGAGGAGATGTCAGGGGTAGTTTTTTACGCAGAGAGTGGTGAGTGTGTGGAAAGGGCTACTAGCGGAGTTGGTGGAGGTGGAAACGATAGGGTCGTTTAAGAGACTCCTGGATGGGTACATGGAGCTTAGAAAAATAGAGGACTATGGGTAAAGCCTAGGTAGCTCTAAGGTAGGGACATGTTCGGCATAGCTTTGTGGGCCGAAGGACCTGTATTGTGCTGTACGTTTTCTATGTTTCTATCAGTACTTTTCCTATCCATACTTATAATTTCTCAGCATTCTGACTGAATTTCAATCCCACCCTTGTAAGAGGTATTAAGGTTTTATAAAAATCTAGTTATGGAGCTATTACTAAATTTTATCTCAGCAATCTGAAGTATTAATTTTTGATTGACAGACATGATTAGGCAGATACTAAGGTAGTCGAATAAAAATGTACTGTCCCTCAAACATATGAGGTCTTGATAAGATGGATGTGAGGAGGATGTTTCCACTTCTGAAGGAATCTAGAACAGGGGTGGGCAAACTTTTTGACTTGAGGGCCACAAAGGGTTCTAAAATTTGACAAGGGGGCCGGACCAGGAGCAGATGGATGGAGTGTTTTGGTAATACACCTCATAAGAGAAAATAAAATATCATGGGATATGTAGAAAACAAGTGCTTTAATTTCAATTGAAAATGAACAAATGCATTACAACAAAATATCTGTCTTTGAAGTCCCATGGTATTTAGCTATTTATTGAAATGTCTTTTAAAACACTGAAAATTAAATGAATAAAATACAGCTTTTTTTAATAGTAACAGTTATTATTTTAAAGCACTGAAAATTCTGTTATCCTTCAAGATATTATCATCATCACTCTCCTCCTGACTGTCTTTATTTCAAAAACGGTAGGAGATGCAGGTCTACTTGTCCTGCTCCTTCTTATTCAATTGTCCCCTGTGCCAAAACTCAACAACGACCCGCACAATGACAGAACAGTGAGAGCGCGCCAATATGCGGAGCTCTGTGCTCGCAAATCCCCGCAGGCTATCTCCCTTAGCCAGAACGCTGGCTAATTGTGAGCCGGTTCGGATGTGCCAGGAAATGGGTCGCCACAAGGTCACAAAGTAAAGCGCAAATGTGGAGCAATACACTGCACCTCAACAAAGGTCAATGTATATAGAGTGCATCATCTATTGGGAAAACGCCAGAATTGCGGGGGAAAAACGTTAACAAGGTTTATTAATATAATTTCATCAAGTTCTGCGGGCCGGATTAAAAAGCTTAACAGGCCACATATGGCCTGCGGGCCGTAGTTTGCCCATGCCTGATCTAGAACCATGGCCCACTAGTTAAAAACAAGGGGCTGTGAATTTAACATAAAGATGAGGAACCATTATAAGAGTAATGAAACACAGGAACTCAATTCATCAAGGGATGGAAGCAGTCTTTGAATATTTTTAAGGTTGGATGGATTCTTGACAAGCAAGGTTGAATGGTTACCATGGTACGCAAACATGTGGAGTTGAGGTTACAGTTAGATAAGCCATGAATAATAGAGTGGGCTCAATGGGCTGGGTGACCTACTTTTGCTCCTAATTTGTATGCTTAAAAATGTAAACTTTTTTACCATATTTGGTCTGTATGTACAATTGAAAAATGTTGAGATAAAAAGTGAACTACCTGCCTGTGTTGTTTTGCCCAGATTTAAAGTATATCATTTATTTTTCATATTTCATTATGACATAGAGTGAGACCATTTGGCCTATCAAGTCAACAGTGGCTCATAGACATATACTATCCTCCCCATATTCCCAAGAATTCTATGACCAACTAAATTTGAGACAATTTACTACAGTCAATCAACCTGCCAACCCTAAGGATGGGAGAGGAAAATAGAGCATTGTCCTACTGTACTCTCTGAACATACTGTGCAAACTAGTCCAGAAATTTGAACTTATGCTTTAACCCTGATTGGGACTCTCCCCTGAAAAACTTGCTCAAAGTTATGCTGGTTAGTTTACAATGAAAAATACTTGAAAAATCATGAAGATCTTACATGAAGCCATTCTGGACAGTGGAGTCTAACCTGCAACATTGTGCTAGTTAGGCTCCAGAATCAGATCAGCAAACAGCTGCGAATACATTTCAAATTTAGCAGATTAGTGGAAATGAGCTCAGATTGATGCTGAAAATACATCCTCTCTTTGAATCAATGTCTTTATTTGATGCCACCTGTTGAAGAGATCAACTACTTCTGTGCCTTTCCACTAGCAAGAAAAATTAGTTTGTTCCACTCAATATCAGCTTCAGAAAATTTCAAGTGGGATAGACTTAGTAGACAACTGTGGAATCCAATTTATAAACATGACAGAAGAATGAGAATTGCATAAAAGACTAGAATAGCAATGAACCGGGGTTTCATTGGTTTCTAAGTTTCATAAACTTCAAGTGAACAGGATATCTGGAAATTGGTAAATCAGTCAGCTTGCTGGATTTCATCCATTTTATTATGGTACCTCCATACAAAGCCAGAGTGGTTACCTTCTCTCTCCCAAAAGTAAAGTGCTGCAAATGCCAAAAATCTGAAATAAAACAGATACAAGTCAGACAGCATCTGCTGAGAACAAAAACAGAGTTCAGGCTTCAGGCCATATTAAATGAAGGACCATCGCTCTGAAGGGTAACTCTGTTTTGCTCTTCATAGGTGCTGCCTGAACAGTTGTGTATTTCCAGAATTCTCTGTTTTGATCTTTTTGATCCTTCCCAATGGTTTTAGACTAGTGAAGCAAATCAAAAGAAAAAATATTTGTTAGGCTGCTGACAGGCTCCAAAGACTTTTTAATTATTTTCCGACATCCAAGACACAATATAGTCATACTATAGACATGATGAAGTCAATATTTAAATATCTCCTTCACAATTATCTATGGAATGGGAAATATCTTGCTCATGGCACAGCTGGGGTTAATTTCTCTCCAGTTATTTTTGTTCTTACTATAAAAACTTCCAATAAGCCCCATGTTAATTTTAAACTGTTACTCAAGGTGATTTTTTTTTCTTGTAACCAAACGCACTGCTTATATCTTTCTGCTTTGTTGAGCAGCACCCATTATTATTCCGACTGGCTATGATGATCTGACAATCTTTTGTGTTGGTTGACAGACTTTGTGGAAATATGCCAAATAATAGCACAACTCAGCAGAAAAACTCCAAGCCAAATTGTTTAATGGTAACAATAGTTTAACTGTAACATAAGCAAAGCGACAAAGGAATGGCTTTGTAATATTAGAACGTCCCATATTGATCGGAATGTTGACTGCACCAGAATTGCAGGATCTTCCACTAAAAACAACATACAGAATCTTGGAAGATATTTAGATGCTTTCTAAAGAATTATCTCACGATACAAGAGGATGGATTATATTATATTTAATTTTTAATGAAGTTCATGAAATAATTTGAAAATTCTATCATAGAGTTATTTAGCGTTCTGTCATTCAGGAGTATTCACTGGACCCTGGTTATATATCAACAACAATAAAGCAATGGTGACAACAAAAATCAGTTAATTAATGGCCAGTCATTTTGAGATGACAGTGTATCCCTGATGCAAAGATAGAACATTGTATTCTTCTCAGCTCTGACAGAAAGTAAAGATGAAATATTAATGTCGGCTTGCTTCTTTTCTCACACCACGGAGAGGTGTTTGGGTAGACTGCTTTCCTGCAGTCAACCCAGCTTTAATTAATCAGGTCACTTTCTCTTTCAGTCTACCTCAGATGTGCTTCATCTCTGCAGTGAACAACATACCTGAAAATTCAATCGAAAGCTGTCCAACTAATTTTCGACACCAATCCATTGTTCCCTGTGAAGATCAACTCCTTTTGGCATTTGCTTTGAGCACTTGGGTGTTAGGCTATCTGTCTATTGATGCTGTGTTTGCTACCACTTATGTTTCAGAGCTGCAAAATAAAACAATGAAAGGGATTCATACTAGGTAGTGCCAAGCAGGTTACTCAGTTCAAGTGCTAGTTAAAGCCACTCTGAGGTAATTAATAAAGCTATTTTTTTAGAGTACCTGTATCCACAAATGATGACATGGATAATTTACATAATTTTGACCAATTTTCCTTATTTTGTCATATTCTCCTAACTATAGCAGCCTTTTAATGTGGTTCTGGTTTCAGCAATTTTCATTGACTCCCTTATTGTTCAAAACAGTGCATCATGTCACTGTTCTGCATCATTACAGCAGCATAGTCATTAAATTACTGAATGAACAGCAATAGTTCTGGACCATTGATCCAGAGAGAGAGTTTGAATCTCACCTTGGCAGCTATAGAAATTTAAATTCAAGTAATTAAACAAAACACAGAAATCAAAGAAAAGCTAGTCATAGAAATAAAGTCACTGAATGGTTGATATGACTGCTCCTTTGGTTCAGGGGCTATTAAGGATAAATAATTAAAGCCAATGTTGCCAGTAATGTCCATTTCCCATCAATAACTACATTACAACAAAGAACTTTCAGCATGATTCCCACAGATTGTTTTTGTTAACTTCCAGCCACTTCAAGTCTTAAGAAAAGAGACTCAGAAGGAAACAATCAGCACAAAGTATAGAGCAGAGGAAATCAATAAAGACAGCGGATCACAAAGCATTTCATTGGGGTGCAGAAACTTAATTCATTTGAACAGAAACAACTAATCTTCAGTGCTAGTATATCTGATAATGGTAGAAGTAGGGAAGCAATTCTTTATGATATTAATAATCTGTAAGTTGATAGATAAAGAGATTTTGTGAAAGTAAAGATTGCCTGTATGCATTTTGACAGGCATGCTTTGATTTTTCAGAGCCCTCGAAAGATGATGTGTGATTAACAAAGTGGGTCAGCACATTATTAGGTTGATCCTGAACCTGCCTTTGCATCCATCCCAGAAAGCAGGCAAATAAGTTTTTTTACCGTATGTCTTAATTAAGTGACCGTCAACAATTTCTATTCATAACAATTTAATGAAAATTTTATGCTCCTAAATTTACCACTTAAATAAAAAGTCATCAAGCTGATCATTATTAGTATATTTTTGCCAATCATTGAGGTTGAAGTTTATGATATTTCATGTCAAAATAGCTTTAAAGTACAATATTCTTCACTTAGGATTACCACAAAATTCCATTCATTGGTATTCACTATTGTAAGAAGCACAAAATCCGCTTTACAGCAGTGAAATGGCCTGTCTTTAAGGTCAGATAACATTTCTACAAAGATATTTTATGCCTTCCGTCTTGCCATTTTTTTTTTGGTGCAAACCTAATACAGTGTAGTCAAAATATCTATCTGAAAAGGTAGGGGAACGTGGCCACCATGTGAAAGCATTGCTGTAATTGCTGTAAATTATAGGTAGAGGGGTCCATATTGTGTGAGCATTTACAACCCACCCACAAATCACAAGTACGTGAGAATTCATGGCATTCCGAAGTATCAGGCATTAAAACTTCCAGACTTTGGAACCTTATTGCTCCTACGTTTACTATGTCATTGGTAAAATAGCCATCATCATGATGCCATATAAAATAAAGGTGCATGAAACATTAAGTTAGTGATACTTATGCATTTTGTGCAGAATTGAATATTCTAAACACTTTAGGTTAACAACATATTTAATAATTCAGAAAAATGTTATATTTGGCAGATATTATGTTAGAGAATGTAGAACTTACAGCACATTACAGGCCCTTCAGCCCACAATGTCATGCAACCATGTAACCTATTCTAGAGATTGCCTAGAATTCCCCTAGTGCATAGCCCTCTATATTTCTAAGCTCCATGTACCTATCTAAGAGTCTCTTAAAAGACTTAAAAGACTCCTATTGTATCCGTCTCCACCACTGTCGCTGGCAGTGCATTCCATGCACCCCCCACTCTGTATATGAAAAACATACCCTTGACATCCCCTTGGTACCTATTCCCAAGCACCTTAAAGTTATGCCCCCTCATGTTAGCCATTTCAGCCCTGGGGAGAAGACTCTGGTTATCCACACGATCAATGCCCCTCATCATCTTACACACCTCTGTCAGGTCACCTCTCATTGTCCGTCACTCCAAGGAGACAGGGCTGCATACACTGAACCTATTCTCATAAGGTACACCCTCCAATCCAGGCAATATCCTTGTAAATCTCCTCTGCAGTCTCCCTGTAGTATCCATGTCCTTCCTGTAGTGAGGTGACCAGAGCTGAACACAGTACTCTAAGTGGAGTCTTATAATAGTTTATAATATGTTTTGTAATATATGATCCCTGATGCAAGCTAATTTTTATGATGAGACTTTGATATTCCCTGAAGCATACAAAGGTTACCTATGCATGAGACACGTCTTTTCCAAAATCCAGTACTCTAAAGACCAAGTCAATGCCAGATTTAAGACTTTCCTAACAATGTATCCATAGCATTTTTGTCCCTGCTAAATAGATAATAACTCAAGCTTCCTGATGGAAAATAGGCAGATTAGTAGGTTGACACAGACTAGATGGGCCAAAGGGTCTGTTTCAGTTTTGCAGTGCCCTATAACTCAATGAATCCTCTTTACAATGCTACCCCGAGGGTATCTTCTGGACTGCTGACAAAATACTCAGTAAGTCACCAGCAGAGCTTGTACTGAGTCAGGTCTGTTCAAGGTATAGATGTGTGAGCTCGAAGAGAGCACCAGTCTGATGCACGGTTGTGGATGTCTCTAAAATACACCCTGTCAAAAATTGTGCCATATTTAAGTTGGTGAGCTTTTGCTGGATTGTGCTCACCTCTTGCTGGCAGGTACATCAGCTACTTCCCGCTATCTTCTCCGCACAGCAGCTCCTCACGGACTTCCACACCTACCAGTGGAGAGGATCTGGAGTTTCAATGCTGGCACACCTGGTGCCTCACTTCACCATTGGGCCTGTCACTAAATCCATAAATGTGCACTGAATACTGAGGACAAATCCTCTTCATATCCATCCCCTGATAGCACTATTTCTTTCATTAGAATGAGGTCAAAGACTGAGCGGAGTACAGATGACAAGTTTACATTCTTAACTTTATTTATTCTCCATACTAGGGGGTATGGAGAGAAAGCAGGTACAGGGTTCTGAGTTGGATGATCAGCCATGATCATACTGAATGGCAGTGCAGGCTCGAAGGGCTGAAGGGCCTACTCCTGCACCTATTTTCTATGTTTCTATTTCATGGTTTAAAATGATATTTAGAACTGTTGGATATAGATTTTTAAATTTCATAACATCACTGATATTTAGAGACATTTAAAAGCAGTTAAAGAGTGTAATGGCACTGTCAGGAGTAGGTCTCGGGGTGTGCAGTTTGCGATTTTTGTAATGCTCACAAACACCTACCATTTGTAATAATCCTGGTTACAAATGGCCAGTTCTGAACACTCTGGGTTGCAGGTTTGGATTCCCTGTGAAGGAGGGCCAGCACCAAGGCAACATAGTCCTGGGAGTTGGCACTCCATAATCTCGGTACTTGCAGTTAAATAAATTCAGGCCTGTATCAAATCAGTCAACTTTCAACTGACTGATGGAATTCAGTCCAATATAGGAATTAAACTCCTATACGTGCTGGTGAGCAACAGTACCCCTCTGTCCTAACACTGAAGTGAAGGAGCTTCCGAAGTCTTATTTCAGTCCTACTGAGGCAGCTATGTGAAGACTTCAACTTCCCATGAGCATGGAGAAGACATGGAGAAAGCGCACAGTGCAGCAATCATGGGGTGCTCCAAGGACACACCGGAAGGGAAGTTTGTAAAAATGGGCAATACAGAACTGGGAGCCCACGTTGCATTCAGCTCTTTTCTCGTTTATAGCCATCCTTTGCTATCAACCAAGGCATCTTTCTATAAATGCACTTCACCGTGAGCTGGACACATCTGACACTCGGTATAAAAAAACCGTGCTTGTCCTTTCCTTCGAACTGACCCCCTCACATTTATCAGCAAAAAATAAAAATCGCTCAAACTATTATTTGAGGTGCATTAAGTGAGACAGAAGTAAAACAATTATTGTGATCCCTTTCTAGAGCATGGCCAGATATTTTTTTGGTGTAGAAGGACTATTTCTCGTCATCCTAAAAAAGGTCATTAAATGTGACATACATTTTGGGGTTTGGAGCATTAATCTACAATGACACCAGAAACCTTTACTGGTTCACAATACAAAAACATCTCCAAATATAACAAAGGATTATTTTACAATTTTTTTTCAAACAGGACTGATTAATTGGATTCTTTGTATCTGCAAATTGAAAGCTCACTACTACCTGGTTGTTCTTCGGAGCAGCAAACCACTTGGGACATGAAAGTTTGGACGAGAGCCTGGGACATGAGAACCCAGAACTATTGTGTGTAGTGAACTGTAAAAAGCCATTCAAAGGGAAAACACCGCACATTCTTTATTTATTTGTAGTGAAATATTTATCTGTGACATGAGGCTTTGGTAATAGCTCGTCCCTTTTTTCAGCTCTCCAATGAATAGAGACATTTTTAGAATGAGTGCTTAATATGTCTCCCAAGTGAATAATTCAATTTTGCACACTTTGAAAAGATGCTGTTTTGACCTGAAAGCCAAACTGTAGTGTTTCTGCTTGAAAAAGAAGCCAAACTGTTCAATTTCTTTGTACGTAGAGAATGAGCACACAACTAAATCGGTATTACTTGGACTGGTAAATACAAACAGCAGTACAGATTCTTGTAGTACTGGACTTCTGCTTCAGTTCAAGTACAATAAAAAAAGCCAACACACGTCATACCCTTTGTATAATAATTTTTTAAAACACTTAAAAGCAAGTAACTTATGATCTTATATGACTAGAAAAAATATTAAAAGCTCATAAGTTGAGCTGTATCTTTTCAGATCACTCCTCTTGTAAGCAAACAATGTTGAAACTTTTAAACTCAGGGATGAAGCTCCATAAATTGATTTCTCCCAATAGAATATTTTTCCAGATATTTATCTTTCTATTTGTATTCACCACTTGAGCACATAGAATCTGCATATAGAATATAGAATCTGCATATTTGGGCTTTGGTATCTGTTAAAATTTATTATCAAAGTACTTATATATCACCATATATTATCTTGAGATTCATTTTCTTGCAGAATTTACATGGAAATAAAGAAATACAAAAGGATTTATATTTAAAAATCTATATGTAAACAAAGACTAACCAAATATAATCAATGTGTTAAAGAAGACAAATTTATGCAAAAATATAAACGATACTGAGAGCATGTATTGTAGAAACCTTGAAAGTGAGTCTGTAGTTTGTGGAATCATTTCAGAGTTGAGATGAGTTATCCTTGCTGGTTCAGGAGCCTCTTGGTTGTAGGATAATAACAGTCCCTGAACCTGGTAGTGTGGGACCTCTGGCCCAATGGTAACAGCGTGAAGGATGGTGGGGGTTCTTGATGTCGGATACTGCTTTCTTGTGCCAGTACCTCTTGTAAATGTGCTCATTGATGGGGAGGGCTTTTCTTATGATAGTCTGGACAGTACCCGCTTCCTTCTGTGTAGGGTCCACTCACCATGTATCTGAAGTTTGTTAAAGTTTTAGGTAACTTGCCAAATCTATGCAAGCTTCTAAGAAAGTAGAGGCAATGCTGTGCCTTCTTTGTGATGGCTTTGATGTGTTGGTCCCAGGACAGATCTTCTGATATGATAATACCAAGGAATTTAAAGTTACTGACCTGCACCTCCAATCGCCTAATAAGGCCTGGTTCATGGACCTCTGGTTTCTTCATCCTTTAGTCAGTAATCAGCTCTTTGGTTTTGCTGTCAGTGACTAAGAGGTTTTTATTGTGACAACACTCAGCCAGATTTTCAATCTCCCTCCTAAATGCTGATTCATCACCACCTTTGCTTTGGCCAGCAACAGTGGTGGATGATCAGTGGTGAGTGATGAGCAACATGATTGTATCACGTCCTGAAGCTTACTGTAAATCAGCAACAGGGTGTTAAAATCATGAACTGTGATGAAGGACAATCTCAATGAGTTTGCATCAAGCATACATATTAAGGTTATCCACAGAAATACCTGGATTTCATCACAGCCCTTCAAGCCAGGAATAGAAAGAGAAATCTTACAATCTCTTTCAGCTGTAGTGTAAGGAGCACTTTCAAAGCATCATTGCTGTGCTCTGACATTAAATTCCATAAAAAATGATACAGCATATTTGAAAAAGAAAACTTTGAAAAAATTGTGAATCAGGTCATTGCTCATTTGACTGGTTAATACGAATATGCTTTTTTACTGTCTCTTTTGGATATCTTGTACATAACCAAAAAGCATGACAGAAAGCTTATGTTGTACAGTTTGCAGTATGTGGGAATTATAGAATTCTTGCTATCTGGGTGATCACATCTCAGGCGATGCTTCCTGTGTGTCCACTTCAGAACTGGGTTTTAGAGCTTGGCTGCTGACCAATGCAATACATCTCTTTTCTGTCCCTTTTCTCTCTTTCCCTAATGTGCCAATTTAATTCTCCACCCACGCCATCTGCTGATCACTCACACTCTCCTCCCACTGTCTCCCCTGCCCCCTACCGTTCCCATCTGCCCATCTCAACTCCTTTATTTGGTTCCAAACTTCACCTTCCTATTTCATCATCTGCAGCATTTTTGTTACTTCCACCATTCACTTCCAAGCCTCTGTCACTATTTCCACTCTCCAATCTTCCATCTGCTTCTCACCTGGATCTTGTCCCACTCGTTATACTGGCTATCTCCTCTCTAGGATTCAGTATAGATGAAGAGTCTCACGCCTGATCACTAAGTTGCTTCAGCAGTGTGGTTTTAATCTTGTTTCTAGCTCATCCCCATGATAACCCTAGTTTTATCCTATTAGAGACATCACCCTCCCCCATCCTTCTCCATAACAAGTTTCTTTAGTCTCTTTTTCATGTCCAATGAAATGTTTCCAACCTAATAATTTAATGTTCACCTTCCCATAGATGCAGCCTGATCTGCTGTATTTTTCAGCGATTTGCATTTTCCTTTTGGATTTCCAGCATCTGCAGTTGCTTTTTTTTTACTAATGAGGAGACGATTTGGGTACACAAGAGACCAATGGGTAAATTGTGTGGAGCCAGAAGAAATAAATAGAGCTTCAATTTAGTACATTTAATCAGCTTTCTCTAAAGGTAAGGATTTGGAATCCAGGACAGGAATTTGTGAAATTCTACAACATGCTTCCATTAAAAAGGAGATATTAGATGTCTTAGCTGGCATGAAGATAGATAAAGCTTTTGGGTCTGATGGCATACACTCAGTATCCACTTCATTAGGTACACCTGAACACCTGCTTGTTAATGCAAAATATCTAATCAGCCAATCATGTGGCAGCAACTCAATGCATAAAAACATGCAGACATGGTGAAGAGCTTCACTTGTTGTTCAGACCAAATATCAGGATGGGGATGCAGTGTGATCTAAGTGATGTTTACTGGTGAATGATTGCTGGTGCCAGGCAGGGTGGTTTCAATATCTCAGAAAATTCTGATTACCTGGGATTCTCACACACAACAGTCTCTAGAGTTTACAGAGAATGATGTGAAAAACACAAAAAAAATCAGTGAGTGGCAGTACTGTGGGTGAAAACACCTTGTTAATGAGAGAGATCAGAAGAGAATGGCCAGACTGGTTCAAGCTGACAGGAAGGCGATGGTAGCTCAACCTGTTTAACCGATCTGATTGAATTTTTCGAAGTGTTAGTAAACAGTATCAATGGAAAGAGTGGATTGGAAGATCTCAGTATGGCTTTTGACAAGGTCCCAGACGGGATGCTAGTTGAAAACGTAAAGCCCATGGTTTATATAAAGTTGGCTTGGTGACAGAATGCCACCAGGGATAGTCCAGAGGTTTTTTTTTAACCAGCATTGTATCACAAGGGCAACAAACAACTGCTGGAGGAACTCGGCAGTCTGAGCAAGGGATTGGTACTGGAAATCTTTTTCTTTATTATATACATAAACAAAATGGATGTGAGTGATGCACCATCAATAACTCTCGGAGACAGGAAGTGAATGATAGGCTTTTATTAACAGCAAGAGGGGGCACAACATCTCGAAGACTGAGGGAGGAGCAATGCTCCAATTGCCTTTATACAGGGGTCTGTGGGAGGAGCCGCAGGAGCAGTCAGCAGAGGGGTGTGTCCAGGCAGGTATACATAGTTTACCACAGTGAGTTAGGAAGTAAGATCACATAAGCCATGAAAATTGGGGGTACTGTTGATATGGGCTTTGGTGGTCTTAGGACAAAATTTGATGAGGTGATAAAATGGGCAAAGGAATGACAGATGGAACTGTCATCCTGATAAATGTGATATGATGCATTTTAGAAGGTTATTAAGACTAGGTTTTATACAATTGTATTATCTAAGGGTTCTTACAGTACATACTGAGGAGAAGAGCGGTCTTGCTTAGAATCCCCACTGGCAAGCCTATACACTCTTCTCATTGGTGCTATCAGGGACAAGGTACAGAAGCCTGAAGACCCACACCTCAAGGGTAAACCACGGCTTCTTCCCCACTGCCATCAGGTTTTAGAACTGAGCTGCAAAATCTTAATTTTACCTCAGTCTCCTATATATTTCTCCCAACTTGCACTAATTTTTTTTATATTTTGTTTGTTCTGTGGTGTAATTTATGCTAATTTAAGTTCATGTAATTATGCTTGTAATCTACTGTGGTGGTGGTGGTGGCATCCGTCGGTCTCGAGAGACCATGGATCTGCGCCTGGAGTTTCCAGGGCGCAGGCCTGGGCAGGGTTGTATGGGAGACCGGCACTTGCCCAAGCTGCAGGCCTTCCCCTCTCCACGCCACCGATGTTGTCCAAGGGAAGGGCACTAGGACCCATGCAGCTTGGCACCAGTGACGTTGCAGAGCAATGTGTTGTTAAGTGCCTTGCTCAAGGACACAACGCTCTGCCTCAGCTGAGGCTCGAACCAGTGACCTTCAGGTTACTAGTCTGATGCCTTGTCCACTAGGGCACGCGCCAACACAATGTACTGTGCCCTCTTGTAAAAAACTAATTCTCATGATATCTATGCCCAAGGGTATGTATGTCATCATTAGTTGTAAGGACATTGAGGAAATGTTTCTGTTTCATAAAAGTATTTTGTCCATATCTAGAACACTCTTGTCAACACACTATAGGAAAGACATAATTGAAGTAGTGAGTGTGCAGAGGAGATTTACCAAGATGCTGCCTGATGTGGAATTTTCAATTGTAGAAGAGAATGATAGGCTGGCTTCATTTTCCTTGAAGTGGAGCTGGATGTGGGGACATCTGACTGACAGATACAAAGTCACAAGGGCATAGATAGGATACATAGAAATAAACTTTGTCCCATGGAAGAGAAGACCAGAGTCAGACAACATATTTTTAAGGTAAAACCTGAGAGGTTTAGAGGACAGTTGAGAACATTTTATTCTTACAGAGGACGATCTGGAAGGAACTGCCTGAAGGGGTGATTGAGGCAGAAGTTCTCACAACATTAAAGAAGTATTGTGCAGAACATTTGAATCATCAAGGGACAGACCAAGCGTGGTAAATGGGACCAGTACAGAAGCTGGTAATGGGCATGAGGGGGTGAAATGCCTATTTCTGTTCTGTCTGACACTATGAAACTATTATAACTGAAAATTGATCTGGTATGACAAAATGTTGGATTTATTTAGCGGCTTTCATGTTTCCTAAATGTCCCATGGTGTCTCATGGCCAATCAAGTGCTTCTGATGTAGAGTTATCAATGTAATGTGTTATGGTATAACAATTAAACTAGTAATCTAGGGTCCTGGAATAATGACCTGAGCTGTGAATTTAACTCCCAGGAGTCATTAAATAATCTGGAATGTGGGACTGCCCGGTTTATGAATGTCTTTGAAGAGAAATCAGTCTGGACCATTTGTCACTAGATTCAGAATGACTTAATTATTAATTATCCTCAGAATTACTTCAACCTCATCATCTCGACTTCAGAAAAACTTACACTACTCTCACCCATCGATGGCACAGCAGTGGAAACTGTGAGCAGTTTCAAACTCCTGGGAGTGCACATCTCGTACAACCTCTCATGATCCCAGAACACATCCTCCACAACCCAGATAGCTTACCAATGCCTCTACTTTCTGAGGAAGCTGAAGTGAGGTGGAACATACACCCCAATGCCCGTGGTCTTCAGTGGTGCAGTTTCCACGCCACACCGTGATGTAGCGTGTTAGGGTGCTCTCAGCTGCACTGCTACGAGTACCGATGAGAGCTCCACGATGAGTAATTAAAACTGCCCAATGCATCAATGGCACCTGCCTACCACATATACAGAAAGGTGCAGAAAGAGGCCAGGAATACCATGAAGCATTCCACCCACCCTGCTCATGGACTGTTTATCCCATGGCCACCAGGGATGAGGCTATGCGCATCCACACCAGGAAGACCAGACTCAAAAGCAGTCATTTGCTGCAACTGTCAGGTTAATCGACACCTCCACCAATTAACCCACCCCACCACCACTACTTCATCATTTCCTGTCAGTCACCTTAAGTACAGATACTCCTACACCCAATGCCACTTTATACACAGTACATGCAATCAGTCTATGTATATGAGCTAATCTTATGTATTTATAGTTATTGTGTTCTTTATGCTTATACCAGGTGGCTGGTGGTATAGTGGCATCAGCACTGGACTTCAAGGCAGATGGTCCTGAGTTCAAACCCAGCTGGGTCCCAACCTGGGCAGCAGCAGTATCTGCGTGGAAGAAAGGCCTGGCAATCTTCTTCTGTATCTTACTACTAAAACCCTATGGTCCGTGAGGTCATGAAGTGTCGGACTCGACTGAACAACAAAATGCTTATTGTGTGTTTTATGCTGCATTGGATTAGGTTTAACAATAATTTCATTCTCCTTTACACTCCTGCATTGAAGAATGACAATAAGCAATCTTGAATTCCATAATATTAAATAATAAGGGTAACCAGCCAAGATTTACTTACTTGATTTGAACATAGCAAACAAGCTCAGAGCCTGGTCAAAACCCTTATTTTCCAATTCAGAGATCTGTCCCACCAGCTTGTCAAGCAACACCCAAGCTGTGTTCAGAGATTTATGCCCCTGCGCTAAAGGCCTACACTTGTCAATGAAATCCCATCTGACCAGAGATAGTGACATGGTCCAGAATGAGATGCCTTAGCTCAAACACTGAGTCCACATTCCATAATATCCGTCTGCATTGATTCAAGGGTAAGCAAACAAACATTCTGCTGATTAACACTTGTCTTCCTCTCTAAGTCAATGGATATTAAATGATTCGTGCAGGAAAAAGCTGAGATTCGCAAGACCACAATATATAATCTAGCTGGAGACCACAATTCCCTATAAGCTGCACAAATGCACGACTGCACAATAATTGAAATGCTCCCCCACACATCACCTTTGCTGCTGTGCAGCTAGAATTTAATTTAATACAATGTTTTATTAAAGTGCCATGCAGTTTTCAGGCCATGTAAAAATTTCCTACTCAGAGCAATGGTTGGCCTGTGCAGCCATAATATAAAATTAGTGGGAAAGTTAGTGAAGATTCAATGTCCTTTATAATGCCTCAGTCATGACACTGGTGATGAAATTGGCTAGGTGGTGAAGGATATATTAATCAGGAACCATAGAAGACCTCTCAGTAACATTATGGCTGATCTGATTGTAACTTCAATATTGCCAAAGTAACATTAGTAATTTGTAAATTATATTCACAATTTTGTAATGAATTCTATATGGTTGTAAAAGTAGTTAACGACCTCTAAAATGCAATTGTGAATCAAATCTATCACAATATAAAGGTATTGCAGCTCTTTCTTTGGGATTTATACAAAAAAAGGGAAAAATTTACATCTTCACAGCTGACTCTTTTGAATCACACAATGATTCAAAATAAGTTTTTTTAAGAATAAAGAACATGGCAGCCTGTTTTCTCATCCTTTTAGAATGCATTGTTTTTCAAAAATTGAAAATATCTATGTGCCACCAAAATAGCTCATAACCATACCGATCTTAAAAAGATCATTTTCCCAAGATAGATGTCACATTGGCATTTTTTTTATTCTCATTCAAAGGCAAAATACTGACATAATGAAATACTTAATGTTTTGTAGCTATTTTTGTAGGTATATAATTTAACTGTGGAACTATATTTAATTGAAAAAAGATTGTTTTGAAATATTGGGCCGTGTAAACGTGTGTGCCTGCCAAGCCCAGTGCTACAAAAGCATGCCTTCAACACACTGAATTTGTTGCTTTGTAAATTAGGAATCTCAAATTTGGCAAGATCATTATTATTAAAGTTAAACGATACTTTTTAAAAGAGCCATTTGTTCTGTCAAAAATTAAGATTTTGAAGTGTCAATAAAGGAAGAAGAATTTCACATATCTGCCTACATTATTTTAAACATTGATTTTTTTCCTGCCAGGTCCCTCAACATCCCACTCATGGGGGTGGGTTATTGTGGTTTTCGAGCATGGATCAGTAACACTTTAGTTTGCCATAACAGCAATCCAAGCATCAGCAGAGTTTGGCTGTGGGAGTTTGCTGTATTTTTGTGGAAAATCAATAACTGCTTCTGTTTGGAGAGAGAAGTGTAAAGGACAGATAACTGTACTATATTGTAAGTGTTCAGCAACCAGTCACAGCACATGCCTTACAACAGCAAATCCCTGCAAATTATTAAATAATAAATCACAAAGTAGAACAAGTCTTGGTGGACAGAAAATATTTTCAGCAAAGCAGACGGAGACAAATAAATTATTTAGTCCTCACGCAAAGATAAAACAACAGAGGGAAAGAAATGAGAAGTTCAGATTTTTTTTCCTTCACACTTTTTTTTAAAAATAGAATATGCTATGTGTTTTATTGACAGATTGTTGGAAACTGCTATGGTCAATGACATGGCTTAACCCAGAGAAGAATCTTTGACATCTAGACTCGGCTTCGGCAGGGGGAATGAAACCCTAATCGTAGAGCAACCTTGCAAAAATTCCAACAGAGAAATATGTTGCCAAAACATATAAACTACTTCCAGATCAACTAAAGATAAATGGCATTAAGGGTAAACATAATATGGGAATCAAAAAATGATTCCAACTTTTCCACCTGGTTTTAAGCTTCTCTGAGGCAATAAATGAAAAATGCATCAAAATAAAGAGCCTGCAAATTGCAACACCGTGTGCTGAAAAACATGCACTGGCTGGCCTTCATCTGACTACCTGTACATAAGGTCAGCACCTATATGAATTTCTATGTGCTACCAAAGGAGGGAGGGAAGATAACATTGGTGATTATGTTCTATCGAAAGTGGAATAAAATAAATAACTATATTTCTTTAAGGATTCACATTGCTACCTTCATAGCCATTCGGGTGTAACTTGAAAGCTGAGAAGAGCTCAATTCTTTTGTGCAAGTATGTCCATTCTTATGTAGCAAAGAGCTCTACCCTTATCTGAGTGGACGCAAGGAAATACAAGCATACTGACACTGTGAGCTTCCTATTCTGATCCTTGTCACATCAATAATAATGGATTCCAATCCACTCCATTTAATTTTCATTTTATGTATTTTCCCTATTTAAAATATTCAGAAAATATTCACTATGCAGTATTTTTAATGTAAATGTAATAAATTTTGTACGAGGATTCTGCACCTCTGCCACCTAAAGCTTCTTTCTGTGGAGGAAACAGCAGGAAGAATGTTCCTTTCTTGCATCAAATATAAATAACCTCAGGCTTACTTGAATAAACTTGAGCATATATTCTATTAAATGTCTATTTCAAATGGTTTTTTAAAAATTTAAAATTCCAAGATAGCAAGCGAACAAAAAGGTTATGTATCTTTCAAAACCTGAAGGAAGATGAAGGCAGTAATGTCAGTAAAATTGTGCATTTCTTCCATGATGCAGAATTCAGGTAATAATCACTTTCTGCTCAAATAGATGTTGGAAACACAACTTCAATTGTCAGCTTTTTATATTCTTGGATAGTAATTTGCAAAGTAAGATCATAATTTCTCTTGGCTGTGGTTACACTCATCTCACTGCTTCCTTGCTGATTGACTAGATCCACACAAAGAGATCTGCTCTGCATATGTGGAGCCCTTGAGGCTATTGTGGAAAATGTTTTCTCATATTATTTAATAGAACATTCACCAATTATCTAACTGCAGTACAATCTAGTGATTGCTCTGTTAGGTATGATTCAATAGCCATTACAATTTGAACAGAAGAATTTTCAACAACAAAGTAACAGTGAAATTATATTCTGTATGCAGTGCAGAGTTAATGATTATTTTATACTTCTAACAAAAGTGCATTAATTCTGTATTGTTATAAATAATTGGCCAAATACTGTTGTGGAGCATTAATATATGAAGGGATTATAATCATTCCATCTATTCAGCCTACCTCTTGGGTCTCAGTTAACCTCTCTATCATGTCTGGACTCTGATTCACAGCCTCATACCAATAAGAGTTTACCCTCAAAATAAATATCTAATATCCAACGGATGTATTTCTAATCCTACAGTTTTATCGAAACTAAATTGCATAACAATATTTAATTTATGAGAATAGTTTACTTCAAGATAAACTACATTCAACAGCCAGCTAACTCTTATTTCAGAAACCATCTACGAGTGTTCACTTCATTGATCCATTATTTCACTGTTCAGCTTCTGGTTGTGTAACTCTGCCTGGGAGCTGGGAGAGATCATACCTTTCATTTATACCCGCTTCATATAGAACAGGCGTATCATGGATGGGATTTGCAACAGATTTATTCAAGTATAATCAAAAGATTGCCAGTTTAGTGAGTTATACAACAGACTCGTATCTTGTACTGGTGAGTTAAATTAAGGACAGACAGGTAGGATGTAAAACTCCTTTCTATCTGCTGTCTGTCAGAATGCTGGAGAAATTGAAGTTAGGCACTTTGAGTATAGTTCCCAGCAGGTGCAACTTGCTGTATTAAAACTATACTTACTCATATATTAACTGGCTGAAGGGGGGTTGCCACAACGATGTAATAAGAGATATTCCTCCAAGGAGAGGGTAAAGGGAGCTTGACAGAAACAGTCTAGACCAAAAGACATGCAGGATAAGTGATGTTTTATTTTCAACTTGCAGTTATCTATCAATGTCACTACTGGGCCAAAAAAAATCTTTAACAAGGTAACTTAAAGCTGTGCAACTAATATCTTGCACTGTACTTTAAAGGTTTGGCTTTCTTCCATTGAAATAGTGAATATACTTTTAAATATTTTGGTAAGTGATTGGTGGGTGGCATAGTGGCAGAGCTGGTAGAGCCAAAGCCTTCTGGCTCCAGTGACCGAGGTTCAAACCTAACCTTGGATACTGTCTACATAGAGTTCACCTGCATTTCCTGTCACTGCACAGATTTTCTGCAAGTGCTCCAGTTTCCTCACACGTCCCAAAGACTTGCAGGCCAGTAGGTTAACTGGCCACTGTAAATTCTCCCTGATGTGCAGATGAGTTGTGGAGTCTAAGGACGGGTGGTAGGGATGTGAGACAAATAAAATAGATTAGTGTGAATTGGTGCCCAATGGTAAGCATTGACTCCATGGGCTGAGTGGTCCATTTCCAGGGCTCTATGAATATATGATTAATAAGAAAGAAAACTGTTGTGCTATATATTGTGTGTGCAATGTGCAAATGAGGTCTGAAGGCCTTTGGTCAGTATTATTGTTCACTGGTTGAACTGAGGATAAAATAACATTTCTTTAGATACTGTGCAAACATTATTCCAAGCCACAAAATATGACCTTAGTCTAAATTGTTCAATGAAATAAAATGTGCTATTTGTAGATTTTACATGGTCAATTTGTTTTGTGAATGAACAAAGCTGTGTAAGTTCCTCAGTGACCAACTTCTCAAGCTGTTTGTCTCTCTTCAGTGTTTTCAGTGCAAATCACTTTCCATAATTTTTTTTTACCCCTGTTCTTTATTCAGATGCCCAGCAAGTTGTAGAACAACAGCCTCTCATAAGTGTTACAAAGCATCTTAAAGTTGTTGGAGGGAGTCTTTCCGGGCTTAAGCTATCGTTGGCACAGAATGCGATGTTATGGCAAGTTTATGCTTGACTAAATTACTGTTTTTGCCATTTAGCTTTGGAATGAAGCATGCCAATAATACTATCAAAAACTGAGAACAGAAAGTTTCACTCATCCTTCACTATGTGCATTTGTTCAATTATCCGTGTCTCCGAATAATCTCTCTGTCTATTATATAATGTGCTTCATCATACCAAGATTGTTCTTAATTTCACAGCTGGCTTACATAGGGTGCCATCACCCTGCCAAGCTCTCACCTCATTTTGCGTGGTACGCCTTCTCCTATCAGTCTGTGGATTTGCTGCCACCTGAACAAAGAAATTATTCATTATCCCTTAACAGCATGCAACAAAAAATACTGCTCGTAAACGTGTTCTTTTAGAATCCCAACAGTTCGTCAGACAACACTCCAGCTTAACTATCTCCCAGAGAGCTCTGCATTTTCACTTTTCAGCAGGAAGCCTAGTCCCTTGGGACCCTATCATCTCAAGGAACTCAGAATGCCATGAAAACATAAAACCCCATCTGGTCCATTTAATGATTTCTATTTGATGAATTTTTTCTATTCATGAAGGAAAATATTACCACAGGGGATGGCCTGCAGCACTCTCTACCCTATCGCTTCTTCTAAATCATAACTGATGATCATCCAGCCATCCACATTCAAAACAGCAGAGAAATCACACAATGCCATTGGTCCTAAAAAAGTCAACTGATGACTTTTGATATGTTTCCTCTTTGTTTTTGCATACAGAGAAGTTGAATCATGTTTAATTAGATATTAGCGAATCAATCATTGCCAATGAAGACTTCTGAGTAGTATTACATTGTACTGCAGAGAAAGCATAAGGGAGCACCTTGGAAACTTAAAGCATGCAACACTTGTAATATTAAAAGAAAGTTGTCAGATAAAACAAAGGAAGACTGTTTGCTTGTGGCTGTACATTGGCAGCTCTGCTAACAAGTCCTAACAGATGACATGAATTACTAAATCAGTACATGACTATTCAAAAGCTAATACTTCCAAGAACCTTCAGGAAAAGCTCACAATCAAATACACTTAAAGGTTAGTTAAGGCCCCATGGCCTCTTTAGGTTTCTGCTACTATCGCCTTTTGAAGCATATCAAGATCAATTTTCCCTCAAGGATGTCACTGTACCTACATGATATTTGGCCCATCGCTTTGTACTGATTGAGTAGCAGATAGTCTATGCTCAACAGATAATGAACAAGACATCTGAAACATGGCTGCAAGTTTCTTTCACAGTCTAAAGGCCTTTGGTACCGGAAAGTAATACTTGATGGGAGGTTAATTTGAGGGAAGGTAACTTTTAAAACAGCCACTGCTTCAGATGTCACTTTTACTCTGAGTCTGTTTTCCTGATCACGTAGTCTCCGATGCACAGGATCGCAAAGGGCTGTAGACTCAGCCATCTTCATCATGGGCATAATCCTCCCCACCATTGAGAACACCTTCAAAAAGAGATGCCTAAAGAAGGCTGGATCAATCACAAAACACCCTCGCCAAGCAAGACAAGCCCTTTCCTAATTACTACCACCAGGGAGGAGGTACAGAATCCTGAAGACCCACATTCAGCGATTCAGGAACAGCTTCTTCCTCTCCGTCATCTGATTTCTGAATGGTCCATGAACTCAGGAGCACTAACTCATTAATCCTTGTCTTTTATATTGTTGATCCATAGAATAACACTGCACTAAACAAATAATTCAACTTATAATGCTTGAACCAAGTCATTGAAAGGCCTAACTAATTCCATTCACCTGATATTTCCTCATAGCCTGGTAATGTCCTTTCCCTTTAAGTATCTATACTTTCAAAAGTTGTTCCCAACGTTTCAATTCCAGGCAATAACAGCCTATTGAGTAAATTTCTTGTTTGTCTATCCTCTAGTTCTTTTGATCACAATTATTAACAGAGAATTCCACTCAATATATTCATACCTGCACTTAACAGTACCTATGACCAACACTTTCTGAAAAAATTAGACTGTACTCTTGTGGAGAGTCACAGGAGAGTCATTATTTAAATGAAATAAACAAATATTCAGTAGTCAGATAAGAAATAACGAGATCTGAAAATAAACCCAGGAGTTAATTGTTGACTTCAGTAAAGGGAAGGAAGGTGAATCTGCATCAGTCAACAAGGGGGATCAATAGTGGAGATGGTCGGCAGCGTTACA
The DNA here is from genome assembly GCF_030144855.1 of Hypanus sabinus. Lineage (NCBI taxonomy): Eukaryota > Metazoa > Chordata > Chondrichthyes > Myliobatiformes > Dasyatidae > Hypanus > Hypanus sabinus. Next base: position 33,827,681 of record NC_082722.1, read on the forward strand.
TTCCTGCACATTAACATGTCAGATAATCTGTCTTGGGTTCAGCACGTAAATGCAGTCATAAGGAAAGCATGCCAATATATTTACGTTCTTGGAAAATTGAGGAGGTTTGCCACTAGACCACTAACTCCAACAGATGTACTGTTGAGAGTACCCTGACTGGTTGCATCATGGTCTATTATGGCAATTTGAATGTACAAGAATGTAAGAACTTGCAGAGTAGTGGATTCTTCTTAATATATTAAGGGCAAATTCTTCACCACCATTGGTGAAGTCACTAGAATTAGTGACTATGGAAAGTTTTACCTTAAGATCCATCGTCAAAGATCCCAACCTTCTGGGCCATGCTATTTTCCACAGCTGCCATTAGGTAGGATGTACTGAAGCCTGAAGCTCCGCACCGGAAGGTTCAAAAGCAACTATTTCTCTTCAACCATTTGGCTCTTGAATTCACCAGCAAAACACAAATCACCACGGCAGTTTAGCAACAATATGATCAGTCTAATCACTATACACTACAATGTATTTTGCTTTTCAAAATTCTAATTTCCTTCTTTTGTAAAAATTTGGTATAATTTATATTTATATTTTCTTGTGAATGCTGCTTTTATGATGTTATGTGTCTGTTATGCTGCTGCTGCAACTAAGTTTTTCATTGAATCAGTGCATACAAGCACTTGTGCATATGACAGTAGACCTACTTTGATTTCAATGCTGACCTGAAATGGCCCCAAGAAATACAGAACCTTTCATATTTCCATCTATTGCTGTCAGGAAGCACAGCACCCCTGTATGATGTCCTGATAGATACACAACAGCAATATCCAGGCTGCTCTCCAGAATTAGTGAGCCATGCCACAGTGCCGTTTCCAAGCATAAAGACTGCAAAACCTTTCTCATGGACTCTTGTTTCGTCATGTCGTCCGACATTTTGACAAACCTCTATAGATGCATGGTGTGGTGTTCATTGACTGGCTCCATCACAGCCTGGTTTGGAAACATTGAGTCCCTTGAACAGAAAACGCTACAAAAAGTAGTCAATATGCCCCAGTCCATCACAGGAAAACCCCTCCCTACCTTTGAGAACATCTACAAGGAGAATTACTACAAGAAAGCAGTCATCAAGGACCTCCACCATCCAGCTCATGTTCTTTTCTCACTGCTGCCATTGGGCAGGAGGCACAGGAGCCTTAGATCCCATACCACCAGGTTCAGGAACAGTTATTACCCTTCAATCATCAAGCTCCTGACTAGCATGGATAACTTAACTCTGAACTGATTCTTTAACCTGTAGACCCCCTCTACAATCCACACTATCAATACTATTTATTTACTTATTTGCATAACTTCCTGCCTTTTGCACATTGAGTGCCTGTCAGTCTTTTTATATGGTTGGTCATAGGTTCTGCTATATTTCTTTATTTTCCTGTAAACGGCTACAAGAAAATTAATTTCAAGGTAGTAACCTCAATGATGACATATACATAACTTGATAATAAATATACTTTGGACTTTGCACCTTGAACTTTGCCTGATTAGACCTGGCACAACTCAGTAACATCATCTATTTCAACAGAATAAAGTGACTCTGAAGGAGACAAATGTCAAATAATTTATATACTTTAGTTAAATTTAATATGATTTCTATTGTTTTGAGTATCTTTGTTTACTTTCTAGAATTGTAAATAAATGTAGCAGTGTGATTATTTTTATATTTTAAAATGTTTCTGAGTTAGAAATATTCACAAATAACAACCAGCTTAGCTGGAGCAAGGGTGTCAATTAGATAGATCTTATCACTTCTGGCAAAATTCCTCGGTGTTCTCATGTCATGGAAAAAAGAATGCAGCACTTCTACTTCCTTAGAAACGTGTGAAGGTTTGGCACGACATCTAAAGCTTTGACATACTTCCATACCTGTGCGGTGGAAAGTATATTGACTAATTGCATCATGACCTGGTATGGGAACACCAATGCCCTTGATTGTAAAGATCTGACAAGAAGTAATGCAGCCTAATCCATCATGGGTAAAGCTATCCCACCATTGAGCACATCTACACAGAGTGATGTCACAGAAAAGCAGCATCCATCATCCACCATCCAGGTCATAATTTCCTCTCGCTGTTGACATTGGGAGGAAGGTCTAGAAGCCTCAGGATTCACACCACCAGGTTCAGGCACTGTTAATACTCCTCAATCATCATGCTTTTAAACCAGTGGGACAACACTTAAATTCACATGCTCCATCACTTATCTGTCCCCACAACCTGACTCACTTTCAAGGACTCTTCATCTCATGTACTCAATATTTACAGCTTATGTATTTATTATTATCATTTTTTTGTATTTGCACAGTTTGTTGTCTTTTGCACATTTGTTGCTTGCCCGTACTGTTGGGTCTGGTCTTTCATTGATTCTACTATGGATTTACATGCCCGCAAGAAAACAAATCTCAGGGTTGTCAGTGGTGATATATATCTACTTTGATAATAAGTTTAGTCTGAACTTTGGACTTTAAAATAGATCCTCTGTACACGCATTGGATCTCACTTTATTCAGGAATCTGTTGACTGAAAATCGACTCCCTGCAAGTGGAGACCCAGCAGGGAAGAGAGAAGCGAGTGGGGGACGTTTGAAACTTCCAGGAAATTCTATAATGGATGCATCAACCTTGTGGATATTAAATTGTCCAGTTTACTTGTCAGTTTCAATTATTAAGAGTTCTATTCATATTACAGCGATCACTAAGCTGACAGGAGCATCATCAATCACTTGATGTGTGGCATCCTCAGTTTTCTTTAGCACCGTTTCCTCCTTCACCCAGGTTTGGTCCTTTTGAATGAGCTTTATTTCCATTAATGTTGCCAAATGTCATGGCATATAGCACATACTTCTGTGACACTATGTGAAATATATATTTTACATTATACATGAAGTTATACATTTTTAACAACTTACAAGTGGGTTGGTTTAAACTCGCCCATGAATTTGAGATGCATTAGTAGCATGCTTCACCAAACTGGAAATCACAGATATGCTACAATGTAAGGATGAGGGTTTGTCATCACTATTCTGCCTCCACTCTGAATATTACAAAACAAGCAAATGTAGGCTTCTGTAAGCAGAAAACAATGCATGTTAATAGTAAATAATTCTTCATGTAAATAATTTCACATTTATTCATTCAGTCTGATGGAAAGCAGAAGCCTGTTTATTACAGAGATCTCCAAACACTGCTAAATATGGATCCTGGAGTCACTTTGCAAGTGTGCAACATTTAGAAAGATTTATCTGCTGTATGCCTCTTAAATGATTATTAGCCATTGGATGCAGAAGCTAGCTGAATGCGAAAGCAATATAGCACCTTTAGAAGAGTAAACAATGCCAAGGAACCTCAGAAGATTGGAGAAGGATAGAATTGATTGCTTTGGAATCCCCAGGAGCAGGTCGGTGCTGGACATCATCGGTTCTGATATTCCTTGTGCGTCAAAAATTCTTCATTTATCATTTCTATGTTAAATGTTGTGAAAGGGGTGTGAAGGGACTAGTTATCCAGATCCATGAGTTTTCAGTTTTGTGCTATTCCTGGAGAAAGACAGACACAGTCAAGTCAGCCATCTGCCATTTGATGGGTATGGGTGCAAATGCTGTCCTCTGTGGCAGAAATGTACCCTGGACCGCTAAGCAATCATTCATTTTTCTTACAAGTTTTAGACTGATGGGAAGAATGGGAACTGATCAGGGACAGTCTGGGCAAACGTTTTGCTAGCTGTGGTGAGTAGATGACAGAATTTTAGCTAGTGGGCCTTATAGACAATGGAGATGCACTTGTAGAGGAACTTCCGTCAGTTTGACCCACACTAATTATGAGCCTTACCTTCCTTGCAGGGTTAATAGGAATGAATACTAGAGAAATATAAGCGTTTGAGGAATTTTTGTCCTCCTTTATACTAACAAATAACATGTAATGGTGAACAAATTATTCTCAGCCCAGGGTCTCCAACCTGGTCAGACCACAGCTGGAGTATTGTGAGCAAATATATGCCCCATATCTCAAAAAAGATGTGCTAACACTGGAGAGAGTCCAGAGGAGGATTACGGAATAAAATGGTTAATGCATTTGGAGCATTTGATGGTTCTGGGCTTATACTCACTGATGTTTTGAAGAATGAGGGCTTTCTCATTGAAACCTACCAAATATTGAAAGGCCTAGATAGAGTATACATGGAGAGTATAGTTCCAATAGTGGGAAGGTCTAGGACCAGAGGGTAATGCCTCAGAATACAAGAATGTCATTTTAGAACAGGGATGAGAAGGGATTTATTTAGCCAGATGGATAATGAATCTGGAATTCATTGCCACCAACAGCTGTGGAGGCCAAGTTATTCGGTATGTTTAAAGTGTTTAAATTAATAGGTTCTTTATTAGTAAGGGTGTCAAAGGTTAGGAGAATGGGGTTAAGAGGGAAAATAAATCAGCCGTGATTGAAGACTTGTGCAGACTTGAGTGGCCAGATGTCTTCCTTTATCAAAGAATGGTGTTTCCCTTCTTCCACTATTAATGCTGCCTTCACTCATGTCTCCTCCATCTCCCAGAGGTCCGCACTCACCCCAATCTTCCTGTGCCTTCACAGGGATAGAGTTCCTCTTGTCCTAACCTATCACCCCATAAGCCTTTTCATCTGACACGTCATTCTCTGCAACTTCCACCATCCCTAAAGGGATCCTACCACCAAACAGATCTTAACCTCTGCAGAGATCACTCCCTCTGTGATTCATTTGTCCATTCGCCCCTCCCCACTAATCTGCCTCCCGGAACCTATCGGTGAAAGCAAAGTGATATGCATGCCCACTCACCTCCTCCCTACCTCTGTTGAGGATCCCAAACAGTCTTTCTAGGTGAGACAACACTTTAGCTGTTGTCATCTATTGTATCTAGTGCTCCCAATGTGGACTCCTTACATCGGTCAGTCCTGATGTATATTGGGGGACCACTTTGTCGAGCACATCTGCTCCATCTGCCATAAACGGAATTTCCGGGTGACCAGCCATTTTATTCCTATCCCAGTTCCTGTTCTGACATGTTGGTCTATGTCCTCGTCTTGTGCCATGATGAGACCACTCTCAGGGTGGAGCAGCAACACGCCATATTTCTTCTGGGTAGCCTGCAACCTGATGGCACAAACATTAACTCATCCTTCTGGTAAAAAAAAATTCCCTTCCTGTTTCTTCTTCTTGTCTTGCCCAATCTGTCCTCTTCTCATCTGCTATTACCCCCCCCCCCCCCCCATGGTGCCCTTCCTTCTTCCCTTTCTCCCAAGGTCCACTCTCCTCTCCAGCTCTTTGCCTTTCCCACCCACCAGGCCTCACCGATCACCTTCTAGATATCCCCCTTCCCCTCCCCCACTTCGTTATTCAGGCCTCTTCCCCTTCCTTTCCTGTCTTGAAGAAGGGTGGTGGCCTGAAACATCAACTATTTTTTCATTTCCATAGATGCTGCCTGACCTGCCAAATTCTTCCAGAATTGTGTGTGTGTTGCTTTGGATATCCAACATCTGCAGGATTTCTTCTGTTAATGGCCTAATTCTGCCCCTATGTCTTATGCTCTGATACCACGTCATCAGTCTTCACCTGAGCTGGACTGTGACTATTTACACGTAGGAATTCCACGTAGGACTCTGCTTTTTTCAGGCCGCCAGTGGAAGTCATGCACCATTTTCATCTGTTTCTTTTTCATTGATCTGTCTGTATGTTGCAGTATTGAGATAATGGCACAAAGGTTGCATTTAAGCTATTAATTTTGTAGTCACATCGCAAATTGTAAACGGCTTGTCATGGCTCAGATCACTCTGTGCATTGAGGGTTCTCGTTCTTATTATAGGCAAACTCACACCACTTTCATCTCCCAAATTATCCAGGATAAATCCTGTGAAAGTATTCCCATCAAAATTGCTGCAACATTTGGAGTAGAGGACTGTTGTTCAATATCCAGATATACTTTGGGTTCACATTGATTGGTGTAGCTTTGAGCATACACTGAAAAATATTGAAATAACAGTCCTAGAGTTTTGGTTGCTGGAATTGAGAGAGGGATGTGGTTTTCTATTGTTCATTGCCTTTTGTCTGTCTAATGTTGTGTTAGTTCATAGGGAAAAGACAGCTGCAATTATCAGTACAGGTTAGTGCTCTGGTCTGGCGACTCCCGTGGTCCAGCATGTGTTGAGTCTGCAGTATAGATCCTACTAATTAACTCTAACTAAGATCTGAAGATTTACACTAATCTGTAGCTATCGAACTTCCCATTGTAACTTTTGCAATGTTTACCATCTGAGCATACAGTGGTGCTAACTGAGGAAGATGATCAGGAGGCAATTTCTGTTGTCCAGCATTTTTTATTGTCTGGCATGAATCAAGCCCCAAGAGTGTCAGAACAGACTTGTAGTGCTTTGGGATCTAGAAATGAGAAAGAAAAATGTACATGACTGATTTATTCAAAAAAATCCTTTCAGACTTAGGCCTTCTTGGTCAATTAGAAACTTAAATTCAACTGGACACCACTGAGTTGCAAAAATAACATAGTGATAACACTAAAGTGGCACACCGAGAAGAGCAGAACTGAAGCAGATCCCTTCCAATGAGATGAAAAGAGAGAACAGGTGGAATTATGATATTAGTGAGACTTGGTTGCAGGAATGGCAGGACAGGTAGCTCATAATTCCAGTCTTCCATTGTATTAGACAAGACAGAGTGGGTGTGATAAAAGGGGAAAATAGAAACATAGAAAACCTACAGTACAATACAGGTCCTTCAGCCTGCAGAGTTGTGCTGAACATGTCCCTACCTTAGATATTACTAGACTTCCCCATAGCCCTCTATTTTTCTAGGCTCCAGAAGTCTCTTAAAAGACCCTATCATATCCGCCACCACCACCATTGCCAGCAGCCCATTCCATGCACTCACTACTCTCTGAATAAAAAACTTTCGCCTGACATCATCTCTGTACGTGTTCCCCAGCACCTTAAACCTGTGACCTCTTATGGAAACCTTTTCGGCTCTGAGAAAAAGCCTCTGACTATCCAGACGATCAATGCCTCTCATCATCTTATACACCTCTATCAGGTCACCTCTCATCCTCCGTCACTCCAAGGAGAAAAGGCCCAATTCACTCAACCTGTTTTCATAAGACATGCTCCCCAATCCAGGCAACATCCTTGTAAGAGCAAACACGAGGAAATCTGCAGATGCTGGAAATTCAAACAACATCACACACAAAATGCTGGTAGAACACAGCAGGCCAGGCAGCATCTATAGAGAGAAGCGCTGTCGACGTTTCGGGCCGAGACCCTTCGTCAGGACTTCATCTCTTACTATCTTTCCTTTCAGTTAGTCCTGATGAAGGGTCTTGGCCCGAAACGTCGACAGCGCTTCTCCCTATAGATGCTGCCTGGCCTGCTGTGTTCTACCAGCATTTTGTGTGTGGTGTTGTTTGAACATCCTTGTAAATCTCCTATGCACCCTTTCTATGGTTTCCACATCCTTCCTGTAGTGAGGCGACCAGAACTGAGCACAGTACTCCAAGTGGGGTCTGACCAGGATCCCATATAGCTGCAACATTACCTTTCAGCTCCTGTATTCAGTTCCATGATTAATGAAGGCCAATACATCCTATGCCTTCTTAACCTCAGCTTCAACCTGCGCAGCTGCTTTGAGCATCCTATGGACTTGGACCCTGAGATCCCTCTGATCCTCCACACTGCCAAGAGTCTAACCGTTAATACTATATTCTGCCATCATATTTGACCTACCAAAATGAACCACCTCACACATACCTGGGTTGAACTCCATCTGCCACTTCTCAGCCCAGTTTTACAACCTATCAATGTCCTGCTGTAACCTCTGACAGCCCTCCACACTATCCACAACACTTCCAACCTTTGTGTCATCTGCAGACTTACTAACTCATCCCTCCACTTCCTCATCCAGGTCATTTATAAAAATCATGAAGAGTAGGAGTCCCAGAACAGATCCCTGAGGCACACCACTGGTGATTGACCTCCATGCAGAATATGACCTGTCAACAACCACTCTTTGCCTCCTGTGGGCAAACCAGTTCTGGATCCACAAAGCAATGTCCCCTTGGATCCCATGCCTCCTTATTTTCTCAATAAGCTTTGCATGGGGTACCTTATCAAATGCCTTGCTGAAATCCAGTTACACTACATCTATGGCTCTACCTTCATCGATGAGTTTAGTCACATCCTCAAAAAGTTCAATCAGGCTCGTAAGGCACGACCTACCCTTGACAAAGCCATGCTGACTATTCCTAATCATATTATACCTCTCTAAATGCTCATAAATCCTGCCTCTCAGTATCTTCTCCATCAACTTACCAACCACTGAAGTCAGACTCACTGGTCTATAGTTTCCTGGGCTATCTCTACTCCCTTTCTTGAATAAAGAAACAACATCCCCAACCCTCCAATCCACCGGAACCTCTCCTGTTCCCAGTAATGATTCGAAGATCATCACCAGAGCCTCAGCAATCTCTTCCCTCACATCCCACAGTAGCCTGGGGTACATCTCATCTGGTCCATGGTGATGTATCCAACTTGATACTTTCCAAAAGCTACAGCACATCCTCTTTCTTAATATCTACATGCTCAAGCTTTTTAGCCTGCTGCAAGATTTGGCATTACTGGTTAGGGAAATTGTCACGGCAATGCCCAGTCATGATAGACTGGAGAACTTGACTGGTAAGGCTTTGCGGGTGGAAATTCAGGAATAAGAAAGGTCTGACCATATTATTAGGTCTATGTTATAGACCACCCAATTGTCGGCAGGATTCAGAGGAACTCATTTGCAGAGAGATCTCAGACTGTTGCAAGAAACATAAGGTTGTTATAGTAGATGATTTTATCTCTCCACATATTGACTGGGACTCCCATACTGTAAAAGGATTAGATGGGATGGAGTTTGTCAAATGTGTTCAGGAAAGTTTCCTTAATCAGTACATACGAGAATTCCCAATGAGAGAGTGTGCGGTACTTAATCCGCTATCAGGGAATGAGACAGGGCAGGTAGCAGAAGTTTGTATAGGGGAACAAGTTGCATCTAGTGATCATAATGCTATTAATTTCAAAGTTAATATAGAAAATGATAGGTCTTATCCATGGATTGAGATTGTAAATTGGAGAAAAGCCAATTTTGATGGTATCAGAAAGGATCTGGCAAGTGTGGATTGGAACAGGTTGTTGTCTGGCAAAGTTGTACTAGGTAAGTGAACTCTCAACAGAGAAACTTTGAGAGTACAGACCTTGTAAGGGCCTGTCAGAATAAACAGTAAAGATAACAAGTTATGGGAAACTTTCAAGAGATATTGAAGGCCTGGTTAAGAAAAAAAAACAGGAGGTACAGAGCAAGTATAGGCAGGTAGGAACAAATGGGGTGCTTATGGAGTATAAGAAATGCAAGAGAAACAAATAAGGAGGGCTAAAAGAAAGCATGAGGTTGTCCTAGCAGAGAAGGTGAAGGAAAATCCTCAGGAGTACTACAGATATGTTAAGAACAAAAGGATTACAAGAGACAAAATTGGTCCACTGGAGGCTCAGAATGGTAATATAAGCATGGAGCCAAAAGAGATGGGGGAGATCTTAAAAGGATTTTTTTGCATTTGTATTTACTTAAGAGATGGACACAGGGTCTGTAGAAGCGAGACAAAGCAGCAGCAAGATCATGACCCCTATACATATTACAGAGGAGGAGGTGTTCGTTGTCTTGAGAAAAATTAGGGTGGATAAAATCCTACAGCCTGACAAAATGTTCCTTTGGACCTCATAGGATGCAGTTGCGAAAAATTGCAGGGGCCCTGGCAAAGGTATTTACATCATCCTTAGCAACAGGTGAGGTACCGGAGGATTGTTTAACAAAGGCTCTAAAAACAAACCAGGAAATTATAGGCCAGTGAGCCTGACATCAGTACTGGTAAAGGTATTCTAAGGGACTGGATTTTAGCAAGGTATTTGACAAGGTTCGGCATGAGAGGCTGATTAAGGAGGTTCAGTTGCTTGACATTCAAGATGAGGTAGTAAATTGGATTAGAATTAGCTTTGTGGGAGGAGCTGGAGAGTGGTAGTAGATGTTTGCCTCTGACTGGAGGCTGTTGTGTGCCACAGTGAGTGGCATTGAGTGCTAGGTATGATATCGTTCGTCACCTGTATCGATGATTTCCATGATAATGCTTTTAACTGGATTAGCAGATTTGCAGATGACACTAAGACTAGGGGTGTAGAGGACAGCAAGGAAGACTACCAGAGGAAAACTGCCCTGTAGAATGGCAGACAAGCGTGAGGTGTTGCACTTTGGGAGCACCAAACAGGGTAGGTTATATGGCATTTGAGGAGTGTGGTAAAGGTTGATTTCAAAGGTTCATTTATTATCAAAGCATGTACCCATATAAAACTCTGAAAATTGTCTTCTCCAGATAGCCAAAGGTAGGAAAAAAAGATCTGAGAATTCAGGTATATAATTTATTGAAAGTGATTGTACAGGTAGATAGAGTCATAAAGAAAGCTTTTGGCACATTGGCCTTCATAAGTCAAAGCACTGAGTACAGGAGATGAGATGTTATGTTGAATTTGTATAAGTCATTGCTGGGCCTATTTTGGAGTATTGTGTAGAGTTTTGGTCACCGACCTACAGAAAATAAGGTTGAAAGGGCACAGAGAAACTTTACAAGGATGGTGCCAGAACTGGAGAACCTGAGTTATAAGGGAAGATTGAATAGGTTAGGACTTTATTCCTTAGAATGTACCAGATTGAGGAGAGATTTGACAGAGCTACCTGTGTCACCACTTTCAACATTTAAGAGAAGTGTGAATAGGTACACAGATGTTAGGGTATGGAGGGCTATGGTCCGGTTGAGGGTCAGTAGGAGTAAGCAGTTGAAATGGTTTGTCACAGACTAGATGGGCCAAAGGGCCTGTTTCTCTGCTGTATTTTTTCTCTGACTCTATGCCTCTATACATTAGTACTTTGTTACTCATCAGATTATAGAGGTAATATGTGAGCAACGAGAAGAGGGCCATCAAAGTAACATACCTCAGAGGCAGTTTGTGTAGGGAAAGAGAGAGCTTATTGGCGCGCATTAAATCCCGAACAAGAACAATTCCACAATTTGAATGTGTCACTTTATTCAGTGGTTATAGCAGCAACATTAGACACACCTTAATGGTTGCTGCTATTTCGTTTTTGTTTAATTGGCTTTTTGTTTTATTAAATGCATTGTAAGTTGTTGAATACACAGAATATGCAGAGGTGCTGACAGAAACCAGCCAGGCAGTCAAAATTGCATTAACATTTGCAGAGACTGCCAGAATGTTAATGCATCATCACCACTTCTAATATTGCTTCTGCTCACCCTTAATACAGCTACACCACTAAACAGTACAATATGTTTGGCCTCTGTTGAGTTTATATTGAGTACATTCTAGTGGACAATGTGTTTTTAACTTTACTGATATTGTTTTTTTGGGGACATTTTCTATATTCTGAACGCAGTAAGTGCAAGCTAACATCATTACAGGTACTACTTAAGTGTAACTACCTTCATAAATTTGAAAATTAATTCCAAGGAAGTAGTAAGCTAAACTATATATACTTAAATTCATATGATGAACGGTTGAAAGTGGATTGATATGGAAATTTTGCCTGGATCATTATAAGTCAGGCTTCATGAAATAATGTTTCTACCTGCAGTTTGTGGTGGATGTTTTTAATTTGATGATTAACTTGCAATGAGTATAATTGCACCTACTTTGCATTTTGTCTAATTACCGCACAATGGCACAAGTACTGATCAATTTAGTTATTAGAGCGCAGGCCTAACCTAACAAAATCAGCAGCTGTTAACTGTATGAAATAACATAATACCTCTTATGTATTATGGCATAATTGAAGTAAGCTTAAAGACCACAGACACATTGGCTTTAAGCCATGGTATTGAGTGGCGATAATGTCTTATGTCAGTGGAGAATTCAGTTGGCAACTATATGATGACAGGGAAAGCAGGGGTAGCATCTTTAGGATAAGGAATTAACCTTTTCAGAAAACTTGCAGGCCAGGAACCAATCCACTGGCATTGACAGAACAAGTGTGCTATTTTAACCTCAGTGGTGAGTTGCTCATTGACACGTACAAATTGCTCCATCCTAACCAAAAACTCACATTTTCTGACTGATGATATTTTACTCATAGGAGTGAATTTGGAATGGTGATTTGCCACCTCTCACCTTGTCTCTTAAGAGGGTCAGATGGACAACTGAGGGATCTGATATATTTAACAGTTTCCTTGAGAGCAGAGTTACATTTTGAGCTTACCTTCCAACATCCACCCTTTATTTGAAGCTGTAAAGGTTTAAGATGGTAGCATTGTATTTTGATTTAAATCTATATCCAAATTGGACAAAGATACACTCTACCAGTTGATGCAATAAACTTGAAACAAATAAGGACTCTGTAACATGATATGATTCCATATGTTCTATCACTTACCTCACCAGAAGTTAGATTTATGCTTAGTTAAACTTCTGTGCTCAGCTTTTCCTTGTGATGTCAGAGACTTCATTAGTTAAGACTGCAGAAGAGGGCCACAGATTTGCTCCTGGGTTTGATCTTTTATCAAGACTGGTCAGAAATGTGAAAATAAAGCTTGGCTAACTGACCTGAGTTTGATGGGTTGTACTTGGGTTGGTTGGGTTTAAGTCTGCCGATGTTTCTGGATTCAGTTCAAGTGGACTGAGCCATGCCTTCCCAGCCTGAATCAAGGTTTACCCAGCTCAGTCTGTCTCAGAGGTAGTGGTGGCACCTTCTTGCTAAGAACTCAGTAAGTGAGTCATCTCACCTGCAATATGAAAGAGTGAGTTTTGGTGAGATGGGAGTGGGGGTGAGGGAGTGGATTTCAAATTTGACTGAGTATCTGTGGGAAAGTGCAATATTTAGCAAGCGAGTGGATGTGGAATTTTGCCTGAGATCTGACATGCTTTCCTGAGCATTGGTTTTAAAGGTGCCATGATAGCATGGTCAGACAGTAATATCCAGCCGTTCGATGGTGGGTGAGGAACTTCACCAGAGTTGAAGTACTTCCATCAGGTTGGACATCAACTCTGACTCGTTATTGGCGCCTCAATGCAATACTCTGCAAATGATCTTTGGTTAGGTTGGATTGAGCAAGGAAAACAAAAGGTTGGGCTCTGACCTTGATTGCACCTGCTGAAGTTGAGTCTGATTTTAATTTTGAACTTGAGCCGACTTCTCTCTCAACTTATGTACAATTTCAATGTAACTTGAACAATCATTGTCACACTGGTGGCATGAATACCTGAAAAAAGGACAATACAAACCACCAAAAGGTGGTCTGGGGGTGAGGCACACAATTAGTATGATCTGTTTCATGCCATTACAGCTTACACATTCCATGGCATGGATCTTTCTTTGGCATTGTTGTGCCCCTTTGCCATTATTGGCCGAGTTAATGGCAGAAGAAGAATTTGGAATTGTGTTTGAAATGTGAGCTTGTGCAGTCATACTTGGAGATTATTTAGAGGAGTGACTGAATGTGCTAGATAGAAATTTTCAGATAATTTGAAGGAAAACTTGATGAGAGAGGTAGACATTGGTCTGGGATTCCCTTTTTGATGTGCTATTTATTTTCGGATAATTTCCTTCAAAGTAGCTTAATAAGCGCATTCATGGCATTTTAAGCACAAATTGTAAAATATTATAAGTCCAATCTCTAAAATCATTTGCACTAGTTTTTAAAACATTGCAGTGGAAGTAGAAACCACCCACTAAGCTCTCCATCATATAGTCAATTAATCATCAATGGGAATCACCTACAGCTGTTGAGGCCTCTACGGATGCTTATAGGCTCAAGGGCAGAACTAACATCTATGTTTTAAGTATTTGTTTTTGTAAAGCCTTTGCTGTAGAACTCACTATCTCACAATAATTTATAAACACTTTAAGAAATCTTTTTGTCATCTAAAAATCGTGTTTGACACAGCTGGTGAAATGCTACTCCGGAAAATAATTGTTCTTTTGTAAAATGGTCATTCAACTATATTAATCAGGTTTACCAGCTTACTGAGCTTTAGTATATGTAGGAATAGTTTATTGCATTCTTTCAAAAGTGCTGCCTGATGGCTTTGATTCTTGGTGGTTTTTGAACTGCGGGATATGCAAGTAATCTTCAGGAGAAACTTGCACGAGAAAATACAAGGGGTGATTGATAAGTTCGTGGTCTAAGGTAGAAGGAGTCAATTTTAGAAAACCTAGCACATTTATTTTTATGTTTATTTTCCAACATAGCCCCCTCCTACATTCACACACTTAGTCCAGCGGTCGTGGAGCATATGGAACCCTTCTTTGTAGAAGGCGGCATCTTGGACCTCCAGAAAGTGTCCACAGCACTGGTGGTTGATAAGTTCGTGGCCTAAGTTAGAAGGAGATGAGTTATACAGCTCTCATTACATGTACATGCAATTCAGCTCTTTGAGTGATAATGCAGAAAGTTTCTACCTTTGACCACAAACTTATCAATCACACCTGATGAGTTATTAACTTCAAACTTTCTGCATAATCACAGTCCTTATTTTTTTTTCAAGTTTATTGTATCAACTGGAAGAATGTATCTCTGTCCAATTTGGATTCATTAGCTTTAAATCAAAATACAAGGGGTGATTGACAAGTTCGTGGTCTAAGGTAGAAGGAGTCAATTTTAGAAAGCGTAGCACATTTATTTTTCAACATAATCCCCCTCCTACATTTACACACTTAGTCCAGCGGTCGTGGAGCATACGGATCTTGGAGCTCCAGAAAGTGTCCACAGCATGGATGATTGATAAGTTTGTGGCCTAAGGTAGACGGAGATGAGTTATACATCTCTTGTTACATGCACATGCAGTTCAACTCTTTGAGTGATTATGCAGAAAGTTTGACGTTAGTAACTCATCTCTTTCTACCTTAGGCCACGAACTTATCAATCACCCCATGCTGTGGACATAATATTTGAGACCATTCATGGAATTGTTAATGCAAATTTCTATGCATCCTCACATGCGTGACTTGGCAGGACTGTTACAGCACCAATGAAAACTATTAATCTCTTTGAGGCTATGCTAGTTCACTGTAGAGAAAACCATTTGGTGACATAGCCCTGTAATTATTTTCCCTTGTACCCATCCAACTCCTTTACAAAATATTTGGTTCACTCTCTTTCAGTAAGTTCCAAATCTTCAAAGTTCAAAGTAATTTTTTATTATCAAAGTACATATACTGTATCCCACCATATACAACCCTGAGATACATTTTCTTGTGGGCATACTCAACTAATCTATAGATAGTAACTAAGGTGATCATTCAGAGTGCAGAAGACAACAAAATGTACAAATGCAGATATAAATAAATAGCAATAGATAATGAGGACATGAGACAAAGAGTCATTGAAAGTCAGTCCATTGGTTATGGGAACATTTCAATGATGAGGTGAGTGAAGTTATTCCCTTTTGTTCAAGAGCCTGATTGTTGATGGTTAGTAGCTGTTCTTGAACTTGGTGATGTGAATCCTGAGGCTCTTGTACCTTCTACCCGAATATCACAGCGAGAAGAGAGCATATCCTAAGTGGTGGAGATGGGATCCCTGATGATGGATACTGCTTTCCTAGGAAAGCATTTCAAGCACATGTTCTCAATGATTGAGCATCCTTTCCATTAAAAAAACAATTACTCTTACGTCCTCTCAACATCTTTTGTATTTCTCTTTACATCTGCCATGTAATTTCTCATTCATCTGCGAATGGGAACAGTTTCTTTTAATTACTCCAACTAGACTAGCCATGCTGAGGTACATGTTTATCAAAATTCCACTTGATCACTTCCTGTAAGGAAAGTAAGTTCTCCAGATCTAACCTTGGAGCTGAAATAGCCCATCCCTCAAGCCACCTCCCAGGGACTTACATATTTTCTTTAACTGTGGTGAGCTGAAATGGATAGAGTCCTCTAGTTGTGGTCTAGCAAACGCTTCAACATTACCTCTGCTTTTATATTTAATTCTTATATTTATGAAGAACATGATCGTCCATACTTTGCTAATTACTCTGTCAGCAGTGTTGCTTCATAGGGCAACTTATTTGTATCCACTATTCACTTTATATCTTTCCTCATTAACGTCCTAACTGATGCGGTAAAAGAATGGGAAAACAAAACTAATATTGAGCATTCTTGTAATGAGCATATTCTTATGAACAGAAAAAATATGTTCTCACTCTGAGTCCAATTTTCATGATTTCACTCTTTCAGATGTTGATCCAAAAATGCTACAGGAGGAAATTGGGGTGGGACCAGAATGAATTTGATTTGGCCACAGTTTTTCCTTAGTTCACAGTCATACAAAACTACCATTGGAAAGTTCTTGCAAATCCTGGGATCTGATTGAATTCTCAGTGGCAGTGTTTTGAGCGGAAAGATTATGTTGTCGTTTGGAAGATCTGCTGACTTCCCTCTTTGTCAATTGACCCTTTTCCTTCCCAGAATGCCCTGCAGTCACCCTAAATGGAAATAGCTGTTGCCTTCCAGTCAGTTGTGCTTGTTTATTGCTGCCACCAGGCCCAAGTTTTGTTTTCTTGCCAGCAGTATCACCACACCCATAAACCACAGATGGGAAAATGCTGCTTCCATGATTTTGTGTTTTGAATATTTTAGTCAAGCATTTTCAGATGGTGAAAATATGGAAACTCCTCTGCTAGTATATAAGCAGCCCTAACATTCTCAAATAAACAGAGGTCAGTCATTGTGCAGCAGCATATACTGTAAGTGGTAGTATGCAGAGATTGACATGTATTGCAGAAAGAGGAATTAATCCATTTCTAACCAATTGGTGAATACAAAGAAAAAATAGCTTATGCTTCACACCCACCTAGCCTAAACTGCAAATGCATAATGCCCAGATAACCCAGTGTGGTGCAGTTGATAATTGTTTCAACATGGTGTTAAGGAATTTTGTGCACATTTTGGAGTGATTTAATGCCAGATATTAAGAATGATGAGCCTACCAGTGCAAGAATTTCACGTTGCAAGAGATTCCTCATACTGGTTCATCTGCTTTAAACCTGTCTTGGCCTCCATGGCAACAGCAGCCATGCAAAATCCAAACTTCATTTCAGGTGAGATTTTTAGCTGTGATGCTCTGAATTATGTCCAGCCTTTTTTCACTGATAGAAGAGTCAAATTTTAATAATACTGAAAACATCATTTAAAAGGGTTGAGTACATCTCTCCTGTAAGCAAAGGCAGAACGCTGTGCAGCTCCCTGCTAAACTGCTTTCAGGTAGATGGATGCATGTCGAGATCCCACTCAACACATCCCATATAGTTCTGGCTGGCTCTCTGTCAAAACCAAGTGGTTACCAATGCAAAATCCCACAAAAGAGGAAAGAGTTCCACATTCATTTTAGACATGAGTAGCCAGCTGGAGATAAACCTGATGAAGGAGGTGGTTTGCATGGCAGGATGTTTGCTAGGACTAATTGTGCCAGCACCATTCTTAAAGCCCTCACAGAAACCTTGAACTGGCTTCTTACAAGCAATCTCTGCTGAGACACGCTGCGTTGTCAAAATCCTGAAAGCGTCTTTCAGAAAAAAAAACAAGTACTGTGACCTATGTTTATAATAAGTTCAACTTTTGCCTTCTTAGCTAGAAGGGCTATTTGGCAGCTCTGTGGTGCTCCCAAGAGTGCAGGAAACTATAGAGGACACCCAAGTCCTTAAAGACATCACAGCAACTGCTGCCCAGGGGTAAATTTCCATCAACAAGGTTGCCCCTGTACAAACTGTTCTTCGGAAAACCATGAAGCCACTGACCTGTTGGGAAGAGTCAACTCTCCCTCTCCCTGTACCCCACCCCATAACTGTAGCAAGAGATTTTTCCCAGTTGTCAAATTGTGTTGTGGTTACTTCCTGAGATCTGTGCTGTGAGTAAAATTGCTCTTCATAGAGGTTAACTCTTAATGGTGCTTATTTCTGAAGTAGAGCAACAGCACAGGGAGCCTGGGAGTACTTTGTTCCAACAGTTGTAAATAAGTCTCAGTTTTTGTTTTCTAAAGCACTGTACATGTGGATAATGGAAATCGTTAACAGTGGAAACTGAGATATTCAATTTCTAGGCCGTTTTTCACTCGTTTTGGACTGCTGTAAGGACTTTGCCCTCCTTTGAACACAACCACAGCAAACAGAATGTTCTGAAGATGTGGCTGCTGTAAGTTACTCTCATAGGGAAGCTGAGTGACAATCAATCAAGGGGAATCTAGAAAGCATGTGAGAGAGAATACTCGTGCTGTAGGGGATACGGGAGGAAATGGAGCCAATCGGATTGTTCCTCTGGGAGTCTGCATGAACTGTAGTGTAACAAATAAACAAATCTGACATGTTTTGGATTGCTTGTCCCTTCCATACTTAAAACAGGCCCTGGGCTTAGGAGAAGATCCTGTTTTGGACTGGTGCTTGACTTCCTCATTCTTCCTGTCATTGCACACGATGTTCTTCCAAATCTACCCAAATCTAGGCATTTCACAGTGTGTACTGCCCTTCCGTTTTCCTGTAGATTATCAAGTTCCTTGTAACTGAGCTGTGTTCAACATTATCCACTTGTCCTAGCTATGTATAAAATAAATACACAGGCTGTCATGACCAGACTTTGTAACGGTTTCTTCCCCCAAACTATCAGAGCCTGGACTGACACCTTACTGCCCTATTGTCTTGTTTATTATTTATTGTAATGCCTGCTCTGTTTTGTGCACATTATGCAGTCCTGGGTAGGTCTGTAGTCGAGTGTAGTTTTTTTCTGTATTATTTTTTACATAGTTCAGTCTAGTTTTTGTACTGTGTCATGTAACACCATGGTCCTGCAAAAACATTTCATTTTTACTACGTACTGTACCAGCAGTTATGGTCGAAATGACAATAAAAGTGACTTGACTTGACTTGAAATGTAATGCTTGGAATAATGGTGTGTGTGTAATATTAGAATATTTAGTTCCATTCCTGACTGGAGTTTGTTGCTGGTTGAGTGTGAAGGATTTGTATTCACTGACTCTGACCATGCCCATAGGTCACAGGACACAGGATGCAGCCATGGCCCCTGCATTCACTGCCTCAGCTATTTGCTCTCACTGTCAGTTCAGCAAGTGCTCAGGGGCCTCCTCACTCCTTACGTATAAAGTACAGTCCATCTCTTCTCCCCTCCAACGTTTCCAGTTCTTTGTCAGATAACAAGCTCCTGGTCACTTCTACCTGGTGTGATCTCTTGTAGCAAGTTGCAATCATTTTGCAAGTTCATTCGCGTTGCAGCTGTAATGCAGCACTCTGCGAGGGGTATTGTAGATTGCCGGTGCAAGCTGGCACAAATGCATTGCATCCACTCTCAAAGTTGCTTTGAGTGGTGAAAGGAATGGATGAATAATAACATTATAATAGATAGGGAGCAGCATTAAAACTTTACTTTCCTTCCATTGAATTTTCATATTCTGTATTCCAGTGGCAATTTCCAATTTAGTCCTATGCTCCATAGATCATCATCATTATATGCCATGTCATATGATGTGGGTAAACATGGTTTTTGACCATGATTGTTCTCGGCAATCTTTTCTACAGAAGCGGTTTGCCATTGCCTTCTCCTGAGCAGTGGCTTTACAAGATGGGTGACCCCAGACATTATCTTCTTTATCAATCTTTTTATTAATTAAACAAAAGAGTACTCACATATATAAACAAGAGGAGAATTATCTTAAATATCTATATCAATAACAATTCATATAAAAGGTAAAATAAGCAGTATCAAGATTGTACATTGTATTAATCTAATAGTATATAATAAAGAAAAAGATAATTGATTCTCCTCTTTTCCATAAAAAGAAGAAAACAGATAAAGAATTTTTTATAATTAAAATGTACACAGAAAAACCCAAAACAAAAAAAAAGAACTGGACAGCTCAAACTGAGAGTGAAAGCAAGAAAAAAGGAAAACCTTCCTGATCAAATCCAACACTTTGAAAAGGTAACTGGAAGGCCGCCCCCCCCCCCCACCCCCAGCCATTATCAATACTCTTCAGAGATTGTCTGTCTGCCTGGTGTCAGTGGTCACATAGCCAGGGCTTGTGAAATGCACCAGTGCTCATACGACCATCTGCCACCTGGTCCCATGGCTTCATGTGAAACTGATTTGGGGGGGGATGGGGGGAGTGCTAAGCAGGTGCTACACCTTCCTAAAAGTGACTTGCAGGCTAGCAGATGGAAGGAGTGCCTTACACCTCCTTTGGTAGAGACGTATCTCCATCCCGCCACCCAATGCTCCATAGAGGATGTGCTAATAATAACACAAGTACTTTGGCTTATTTTGTTCCAATGCTGAGATTACTGGAAAAATGAAATGAAAACCTGCATACAGAATCATTGAGTAAGCTCCCTTTAAATATGATTTACAGACATATCAAATTATCTATAAGCATTTCACATTTGTTGCTATTCCTGTTATTTTGGGATTGCTAATGGCATGGCTGAAAGAACTGGTGTGCAGAAGTTACTGCCTGAAGGAAAAGAGCCCTGTCCTTAAATCTATTTTATTTCCTAGGAGACAGAATGAAAGGCCATTAGATGTCGACATTAAGATATGACGTGCAAATAGAAAACACTGCTCATTTTGACACTCTCCGTATCAAATTCTCTGTATCCACAAACAGATTAAGGATCTTGCAGCTTTAGTGAACAGCAGTGTTGCTTTGAAGTTTATCTGTCATCGTTAGATTGCTGAATGATGTATAATGACTCCAACTTCCACGGCCCAGCCACTGCAACTCTTCCCAACAGTTGCCTGCAGTGTTGGTTGTTCAAACAGAAAGATATGGAAGCTCATTCAAGCAAGAAGAAATAACCTGAATGTCAATCTGCCTGTGACTGTTTCAATTTTTAAGTTCTACGCAGATATTAAGGGTACTTTTAAATAACAGAAACATAATCAGCAAACTTGGCTTACTCAAATACAATAAAATTCATTGTAACCCCATGTAAGAAAGCATTTTTATGCAGTTCAGAAATAGTCTGTAAAACCACTTGGACATTTTCATGGTAAGTTATTGCAAGATGTCCAGGATTCTAGCTGAAATTGAAACAGAGTCCAGTTTTTGATTCCTAATTTTAGTTCTTTTTTCCTTTTCCTACTGCCAAATTATTAGTTGTAAATTTGCTCAAAATATGTTACATGAAAGTATGGCTTCGTCCAACACTTGGTTGCTCATTACAAATGCTTTGATCCCAGTGTCTTTGAAATTCCAGCTCTCATCAATAATTCACTTTCAGGTGTAAATCTAGGTAGTATAGCCACATTCTGACATAATCTTTGTTCACTTGAGTGTATTGCTGCTTTCAAACAGCATTTTAATTTCAAAAACAAGAACTACTCCAAAAGAGCTAGCGCAAATATTTTAAAGTTTGACTGAGTGTCTCAGCTAAAATAATTCAAAAGGGCCACAACATTTGCTTTCATACTATTTTTATGTATCTTATAAATCTCATGGCATTTCTTGCAGGTAGCTTGGAATCTCAGAATACGATTATGCTGATTGCTGACTGCCCTAAGTACCTATCTTTCTAAAGTAAGTTAACTGATGAATGGCTTATATATTTCAGGCTTCTAGTCATAAAAATCTGGTTTTCTTTTAAGATTGTGTTGGCTATGTTGCAACGAGTGATACATGGAGTGTGATGCAAGTCTGCTAGTCATAGACTCTCATCATACACTATCCAACCACATAGATTCAGGGTACTATATTGATTGATCAGGCCACATAATGTATAGTGTATTATTACTCTGCCTTTGGTGTTGTTTGGCTACTTTCCTCTATTTAAGGTAACAAAATCTAATTGTTAATGCAGAGGTTTAAATTATTTAGGACAACGGGACCTTTTTTAATAGTGGAAAACTGGTGGCATTGGAAAAAAACAAACATTAGGCACTACTTAGAAATTACATTTCATGGAAGAATTTAAAAATTTCCATCTTGTATGTATAATTTGATTCAAAAGCAAATAATTAAATTAGGAATTCATAAATCAAGACAAAAATGAGAATCTGATTTGAATGTTAAAATTGATGGGAGAAACTGGTCAAGATTATGTTTAGATAGTATGAGAAATACAATAAATGTTTGACCTAGATTAATACAATATAATTTTTACATCAATTATATATAACACCACAGAAAATAAATAGATTAAATTCAAATATGTCTAACCAATGTTTTCGATGTAATCAAGAAATTGGTATCTTTTTACATTCTACTTGGTCTTGTTTTAAAATTTATCCATTTTGGATAAATTTAAGACTTTTATCGGAACAAATTACTGGAGTACAACTCCCACATAGTCCATTATTATTTTTATTAGGAGACATTGAAGGGACAATACCAAAACTTAAATTGAACAAGTATCAGAAAAACTTTATAAAAATTGCATTGGCAGCAGCCAAAAAAGTTATCGCAGTTAGTTGGAAATCTGATTTATATTTAACTGTGGATCGTCGGAATAATGAAATACATAGTTGTATTCCTTTTGAAAAAATTACGTATAATTTAAGAAATAAATATGATATATTTTTGAAAATTTGGCTCCCATACTTACAAAAGATAGGATTAAATACATAGGCCCTTTGAAGATAAAATTATAGTAATTGGGGAAAGTAAAAAATAAATATCAAAATTATTTTGAACTCCATGGAGCATGTGGGGATCCTCCGACATCCAGGCAATCCTTCTCTTCTTTCTTTTTTTTTCTCTTTAGATAAGGGTTAAGGGGGGTAGGGTTAAGGGGAGGGGGGAGGGTTAGTATTATCTTTCTTACTTTTTTACTATTACATTTATTCTTTGTAATTTCTAAAATTTAATAAATAAAAGAAAAGAAATTACATTTCAAAGTTAGTACTGCCCCCAAGAATTATCAAAAGTTACAGTAGTCTCCAGAAGAGAATATAATTTGAGGTCAATTAGTGTTAAGTTGCTGTTAAATCTGGTAAATTTATAAATTAAAATGTGCAAGTCTGTTTCAAGGTACTGTCCAAAATTCACCAAAATTTGAGTGTTCCCTATAATTTAACTTTGGCTGTTCTGGTTATTTTAAATGTGCTGTGGTATGATTGCTTATTTTAGATCCAATTTAAAAACTTCCAGCCTTTAATTTCAATTTTAAAGTTCAAAGTAAATGTATTATCAAAGTAAACATGTCACCTTATACTATCTTAGGACTCTTTTCTTTGCAGGCATTCATAGTAGACCAAAGAAATACAATTGAATCATTGAAAAACTACACACAAAACTAAAAAGACTGACAAACGGTTAAAAGAAAACAATTGTGCAAATCCATAATAATAATAATAATGATGATGATATAAATAATAACAAAAACAAATTGCAGAATGTTTGAAACTGTGTCCATAGGTTGCAGAATCAGTTCAGTGTGAAGTGAGTGAAGTTATCTATGCTGGTTCAGGATCCTAATGGCTGAAGGGTAATAAGTATTTTGCATCAGTCTTCACTGTGGAAGAGACTCACAGTATGCCGAAAGTTTGAGTGCATCGGGGGTAGAACTATGAGATGTTGGCAATATTATGGAGAAAGGTCTTGGGAAACTGAAAGGTCTGAAGGTAGATAAGTCACATAAACCAGATGGAGTATTCCCCAGGGTTCTAAAAGAGGTGGCTGAAGTGATTGTGGAGGCATTAGTAATGATCTTACAAGAATCAATTGATTCTGGCATGATTCTGAAGGAATGGAACATTGCAAATCTCACTCGACTCTTCAAAAAGGGAGATAGGCAGAAGAAAAGAAATTATAGGCCACTTAGTCTGACCTCAATGATTAGGAAGATGTGGAGTCGATTGATGAGGATGTGGTTTCAGGGTACTTGGAGGCATTTGATGAAATAGGTCAAAGTCAGCATGTTTTCCTTAAGGGAAAATCATTGTATTCCTACCTTCACTGATGCGTGCCACAGGCAACGATCCAGAGATTACTATCCTGGAGGCCCTGCTTTATTGCTTTCTACCTGGCTTTCTAAATATTCACTTTAGGATCTCCTTGTTTTTGCTACGTATTTCATTGGTGCCTGTATGCACCAAGACTTCTGGCTGTTCACCCTCCCCGTTTAGAATGTTGTGGACCTGATCCGAGACACCACTGACCCTAGCACCTGAAAGGCAACATACCATCCAGATGTCTCTATCGCATGTCTACACCTCTAACTATAGAATCCCCGATCACTACTCCAGTCACAGAGAGCTATAGCAGGCTGATATACATGGAACAGTCCAAAGAGTGAGCACAATGAATAGGGTAGGTCAAATGCTGGACAAAACTGAAGAAATAATACACCATTTTGTCCTCAAAACCTAAAACTGTGAAAGTGCTCCAAAACACATCAGCTGTTTTGGAATCTTTACTTTCAAGGGCTTTTTACAGGGTATGTTCCCAGTGTTATATTTTATTTGCAGATTTTATTTTCTTTTGCACATGGGCTGTTTGTTAGTCATTGTCTGTTTATGTGTTTTTTCATCAATTCTATCGTATTCTTTATTCCTCTGTAAATGTCTGTAAGAAAGTGAATCTCAATGTATTATATGATAACATATATGCATTTTGATAATAAATTTACTTTGAATTTCGTACCTTTGAATTGTTATGATGTTGGTTCTATCCCCCAAAGATTAATCTGTCACTTCTGCATCTTGGAAGTAAAGTGACTTTCTGAATGAGCTGCAGAACAAATAGACAGAGTTGAATGTTTGCATCTGAAATCAAATCTCTATGTTCCATGTTAACAGTAACTTCCTTTCAGGATGTCCCCAGTGTGACAATCATTAGTGATAAAAACCTTTGTGACAATAAGATAAGCAAACCAGACTGAAGGCAGTTTAGTCAACACTAATAATATGGCTACTCTGAAGATCACTGATATAGTCCAATTCATAGTCTAGTTATAAATATATATAGTTACAAATATGTTTATAAATATATAGATAGTAGATGGTCTAGTTATAAATCTGTAACTGCACTGAAAGCTGCTCTATCCAGTGAACTTGCTTTTGAAACCAAAATGCCAATGTTTTTAAAATCAGACATTTTCAGATATTTGCTTTTTTACATGTTTGTGTTTTTTCCAACCTCCCTTGAGATTTATGCCATTTCAGTCAGTAACATGTTATACTGTTGACAA
This sequence comes from Hypanus sabinus, assembly GCF_030144855.1. Classification (NCBI taxonomy): domain Eukaryota; kingdom Metazoa; phylum Chordata; class Chondrichthyes; order Myliobatiformes; family Dasyatidae; genus Hypanus; species Hypanus sabinus. Next base: position 33,852,984 of record NC_082722.1, read on the forward strand.
TAATTAAAAAACAATAAATGAAGACTTCAATAAACATGTCTAGAAGCAGAACTTGCAAACACCTCAGTACAGGCAAACACCTTGGCAGAAATTCCAACTCTTTTTCAAGAGGTCAACAATCAATAAGAATTATTTCTGTGATGCCGATGAACAGAAATTGCAAACAGTCTAATGAGTATTTTTATTAGTTCTGGCTTGAGCAAAGGTTATTGGAATTTTCTTCTAACATTACACTTTGTTTAATCATTATGGACACAGAAGATATTTAACACATTTCACTCTGTATGGCACAGTGTACTTTCCCTATCTGTAAGGTTTATAAACAAAGGAGGTTTTAGCAGCCAGAGTGCAAATTCAAAATATCTACTTCTTTGGTCTTGGAAAAGGGCAGAGGGTCAGATAAAGATTAATGTAGAATGTGGGATGGAGCACATATCCATTACTATTTTAGCCCTTGAGCCAGCAAAATCAAAATCATATGTAGAAAAAGGAAGGCTTGCACTTATTTAACACAATATTCAGTACTTTGCAACCAATGGTCCTTTTGTTTAAATGCAATCACTATTTGCGATGTTGGATTCATAGTAATTAATTTTCCAGAATTGGCAGTCTGATTCCAAGTGTTCTGCTTTTGCTGATATTGAATCAAAAATTATCCAATTCTTCCAGCAGCTTGTTTTATGGTCCAGATTCCTGCACCTGCAGTCTCTTGTGTCGAGAGTCAACCGTCCCCTTACTGCTATAGACTCCGCTGTACCTGCTGAGTCCTTCGAGCAGTGTGTTTCTCTGCATCAGTATTATCCAGCACTCTGCAGATAACCATCCTTCAGAACTTCTACGACTTGAAACAGAATGAAGCTTTGTTGCCATCATAAGAGGTGAATATTGAATATATCTTGTGCAACAAGATTTAAGCTAGTGAAAAGATTAAAAGACAATTTTAATCTAGCAAAAATTACATCCTCTAATTTTGAAACTGAAGTAGCTAAATTATAAAATTGGTTGACATAAATGGCGTAACTAAGTTATGTTATAGAAATGTTAATTCACTATCTGAAAACCAGCAAGCTTGCTGAATTTCAGGAAAGTTTCACTGCAGTCATTCTGCACGCCGCAGTTCCCAAAGAGACATTGGGTTGAGTGTAGCGGAAGAATGGTATCAAAAGAAAAGGGCAGGGGCAGTCAGAACATCATGCACACCAACAGTTCCTGAGGAGACATCGGAATGTGCGTAGTGGACAGGTATTTTCAAAGAGGCGAGTGGAGGCATTTGGGGCATTCTGCGTGCCACATTTCATGAAGAGACATTGGATTGTTCGTAATTGGGCACTTGGCAAGGGATAGTAAAGATGTTAGATTTAAACAGAGCATTCGTTATGGGAGAGTCATTGTGTGAGCGGGCCAGTGTTAGAGTGGGGAGCTGAGCCTTTGGCGAGAAGGGGCAAAGGCTGTAGGTAGATTTTTTTTCCCATTAAATTTACTTTCTTTCTTTCTCATTGCGCAGTTAGAGAAGTGGGGATGCCAGACAGGGTAGTAGAATACTTCTCTTGTGGGATGTGGGAAAGCAGGCAGTGTCCCTGATGACTAAATCTGCAAGAAATGCATCCAGCTGCAGCTTCTTTCAGTCTGTGTTAAGGACTTGGAGCTGAAACTGGATAATGTATTTGAGGAGTATAAGAAACACAAGGGAACACTTAAGAAGGAAATCAAGAGGGCTAAAAGAAGTTAAGAGGTTGCTCTAACAGACAAGGTGAAGGAGAATCCCAAGGGCTTCTACAGATAAATTAAGAGCAAAAGGACAGCAAGGAACAAAATTCGGCCACCATCTTCAGTCCACTTGAGGATCAGAATGGCCATTCATGCATGGAGTTGAAAGAGATGGGGGAGATATTAAATGGATATTTTACATTGGTATTTACTCAGGAGGTAGACACAGAGTGAGGCAAAACAGCAGGGCAGTCAAGGACCATATGCATATCACAGAGGAGAAGGTTTTTGCTGTCTTGAGGCAAATAAAGGTGGATAAGTCCACAAGACCAATCAAAGTGTTCCCTTTGATGTTGTGGGGCAGTGGCATTTAAAACATCCTTAGCAACAGGTGAGGTGCTAGACCAGGGGTAGGCAACCTTAAGCACGAATGATTTTCTGGCATGTTATTCACCCATTTGAGGCAAAACATAACTAGATGTACTTAAATGGATAATTCCCATATTTCAAGTTTTTATGGCATTTATCTGGCCCACCGTCCACTCATTAATATGCGATCCAGCCCACAGAGGCAGAAAAATTGCTGACCCCTGGGCTAGACGATGGAAGGATAGCTAATGCAGTTTTGTCGCTTAAGAAAGGCTCCAGGAATAAGGCAAGAAATTATAGGCCAGTGAGCCTGACATTAGTAGTGAATAAATTACTGGAAGGTATTCTAAAGGATCAGATATATAAGAATTTGGATAGACAGGGACTGATTTGGGGTAGTCAACAGGGGTTTGTGTGTGGTAGGTTATGTCTATTCAAGTTTATTGACTCTCTTGAGGAAGTTACCAAGAAAGTTGATGAAGGCAAGACAGTGGAAGTTGTCTACATGGACTTTAGCAAGACCTTTGCCAAGGTTCCCCATGGGAGGTTAGTCAAGAAGGCTTAGTCACTTAGCATTTAAGGTGACTTTGAAAATTGGATTAGACGTTGGCTTCACGGGAGAAGCTGGAGAGTGATTGTAGATGGTTGTCGCCCTGACCAGAGGCTCGTGACTAAGGATGTGTCGCAGGGACTGGTGCTGGTTCCATTGTTGTTTGTCACCTACATCAACAATTAGGATGATACTGTAGTACACTAGATAAGCAAATTTGCCAAAGACACCAAGATTGGAGTGGTAGTGGCCAGTGTGGAAGACTATCAATGCTCACAGCAGGATCCAAAACAGGGCTGAAAAATGGCAGATGGAATTTAATTCAGACAAGTGTGAGGGATTGCACTTCGGGATTCAAACCAGGATGAGACTTACAAAGTGAACAGTAGGGCACTGAGGAGAGTGGTAGTTCAGAGGGATTTGGGAATACAGATCCTTGACAATAGCAACACAGGTAAACTCTTAAAAAGAGCTTTTGGCACATTTCCCTTCATAAATCAAAGGGTTGCATGCAGCAGTTTAGGTGTTATATTGAGGTTGTATACAGTCCTGGTGAGGCCGAATTTGGAGTATTTTGTGCAGATCTGGTCACCTACTTACAGAAAGGATATCAATAGGATTGAAAAGGAGTAGAGAAAGTTTATAAGGATGTTGCTGAGACTTGAGTTATTGGGAATGTTTGAATAAATTAAGTGTAGGAGAGATTTGATAGAGGTAAACTCAATTATGATGGGTATAGATAGGGTAAATGTAAGCAAGCCTTTTCCACTGAGACTAGAACTCGAGGTTATGGGTTAACGGTGAATGGTGGAATGTTTAAAGGGAACATGAAGGGGTGCATTCAGATGGTGGTGAGAGTGTGGAACGAGCTGCAAGGGGAACTGGTGGATCTGAGTTTAATTTCAACCTTTAGGAGAAATTTGGATAGGTGTATGGATGACAGGAGAATAGGGTGCAGGTCAATGGGCCAAGGTAGATTAATGGTTCGACATGAATTAGATAATCAAAGGGCCTGTTTCTGTGCTGTACTGTCCTATCATTTGATGTCTCAGTATGTTTCTGTAATATGGATTTGGTCTTTTCTGATGTTTAACAAGTTATTGAAAATGTAAAGATGAAAATTGTTAACTATGCCAATGTAGAGTTTTTGAAATATACATATTTAAGTGCAGTAAATCTCAGATATTAGACACCTACTGTCATTGATTACTCATTGTACTCCCAATATCTCATTCGTAATAGTATATTACAATTTTATTTCACCAAGTGTAAAACATGCAGTGCATCAGCTCCTTCTATTTAAAAAAAAACCTAATATTAATTTACATTGAAATAAATTGATAGGTTCAGAAACAATTATAAGATCATAAGACCATAAGATATAGGAGCAGAAAGACCATTTGGCCCATTGAGACTGTTCTGCCATTCATCATTCCATCTACTTTCCCCTTCAGCTCCAATCTCTGCCTACTCCCCATATCCCTTCATGCCCTGATTAATCAAGAATCTATCAACCTCAGCCTTAAATATACCCAATGACGTTACCTCCACAGCCACATGTGGCAACAAATTCCATAGATTCACCACTCTCTAGCTAAAGAAATTCCTCCTCATCTCCAATCTAAAAGGACACCCTTCTATGCTAAAGCTGTGTCTACTGGTCTTAGACTCCCCCACCATAAGAAACATCTTCTCTACATCCACTCCATTGAGGCCATTCAACATTCAATAGGTTTTAATGAGATCCCCGTCATTCTTCTGAATCCCAGTGAGTGCAGGCTCAGAGCCATCAAACACTTCTCATATGACAAGCCTTTCAATCCCAGTATCATTTCCGTAAACCTCTTTTGAACCCTCTCCAATGACTGCATATCCTTTCTTAGATCAGAGGTCCAAAACTGCCCACAATGCTCCAAATGAGGTCTCACTAGTGCTTTATAAAGCCTCAGTATTGCATCCTTGCTTTTATATTCTAGTTCTCTCAAAATGAATGCTAACGTTTCATTTGCCTTCCTCACTACTGACTTATCCTGCAATTTAACCTTTAAGGAATCCTGCACAAAAACTCCAAAGTCTGTTTGCACCTCAGATTTTTGAATTTTCTCTAAATTTAGGAAAGAGTCTATGCTTTTGTTCCTTCTACCAAAGTGCATGATCATATGCTTTCCGACACTGTATTCCATGTGCAACTTTGTCCCTTTTCCTAATCTGTCCAAGACCTTCTGCAGCCTCTCTACTTCCTCAAAACTACCTATCCCTCCACCTTTCTTTGTATTGTCCACAAACTTGGCTACAAAGCCATCAATTCTGTGTCCAAGTAATTGACATATAACATTAAAAGAAGTGGTGGTAACACAGACCCTTGTGGAACACGACTTGGACACCGCTAGACACTGGCAGTCAACCAGAAAAGGCTCCCTTTATTCCCACTATTTGCCTCCTGTCAATCAGCCAATACTCTATCCCTGCTAGTACTTAGCTTAGTACTTAGTACTTAGTCTCTTGGCTTGTTAGAATGTGTGGCTGAGCAACTGGTGCATAGAGTAGGTTTTCAGATTTCTGGATCATTGGGTCTCTTCTGGGGAAGGTATGAATTGTCCAAAAGAGATGGGTTACACTTGAACCCAAGGGGGATGAATATACTTATGGACAGGTATGCTGCAACTATTGGGTAGGGTTGAAACTATTTTGGCAGGGAGATGGGACCTATGTGATAGGGTTGAGGTTGGGACAGTTTATATACAAGCAGAGGTAATGTATGTTGACACTGTCAGGGCAAAATTACAGCGAGTAGGATTAGTTGTAGTGTAAAAAAGGGACAAAAGTGAAAAGGGTGACTAATACAGGACTGAAGGTGCTATCTTTGAATACATGCAGTATAAAGAAAATGATAGATAATATTGTAGCGCATTTAGAGATTGGCAGGTATGATGTAGTCAGCATCACTGAGTCATAGCTGACTCAGTGAAAAAAGATTACAGATGGGAGCTTAACATCCAAGGATACATCTTGTATCAAAAGTACAGATAGGTCGGCAGAGGGGCTGGTGTGACTCTGATGGTAAAAAAATGAAATCAAATCCTTAAAAAGAGGTGAAATAGGATTGGAAGATGTAGAATTATTGTGAGTAAAGTTAAGGAACAAGGATAAAAAAAAACCCAATAGGAGTTACATACAGGCCTCCAAACAGCAGCTAGAACATGGGCTACAACAGGAAAAAGCATATCTGAAGTGCATTGTTACAGTACTCATGGACGATTTCAATATGCAGGTAAATTGGGAAAATCAGGTTGGTTCTGATTTTGGATCCTAAGAGAGAGAATTTTTAGAATGCCTGTGAGATGGCTTTTTAGGGCAGCTTGTATTGAGCCTACTGGAGGATCTGCTATTCTCAACTGGGTGATGTGCAATGAACCAGATTTGATTAGGGAGCTGTAGGTAAAGGAATACTTAGGATGCAGTGATCATAATATGATAGAAATCACCCTGCAATTTGAGAGGAAGAAGATACAGTCAGATGTATCAGCATTACAGTGAAGTAAAGGGAATTACAAAAGCTCAAGAGAGGAGATGGCCAAAGTTGATTGGAAGGGGGTTAACAGCAGAACAGTAATGGTTGGAGTTTAACAAGAGCAATTCAGAATTCACAGGATAGTTCTATACCAAGGAAGTAGTATTCTAAAGGCAGGATGACACAACTGTGGCTAACAAGTGAAATCAAAGCTAACATAAAAGCAAAAAGGACTGCATATAATAGAGCAAAAATTAATGGGAAGTTAGAGGTCTGAAAAGCTTTTAAAAACCAACAGAAGGCAACTAAAGAATCCTAAAGGAGGGAAAAGATAAAATATGGAGGTAAGCTAGCCAAGAGTATACCAAGCAATTCCAATTGTGGGGAAAAAGCAGGAGAATGAGGCTGAGAGGGAAAGGTATCAACCATGATCAAGTGGCGGAGCAGACTCGATGAGCCAAATGACCTAATTCAACTCTTATTTCTTATAGTCTTATGGAACCTGATCAAACTGGACTGGTCAAAATTGCTCTGCTAATATCACCTGCTCTGTGATTGGCTTTGAACTTCCATTGTTGGAAATCACACTGTTCAGTAATGTATCTAAATGTTGTTTCATCTAGATGAAAAGTTTAGGGGATGAAGTTCAAGTGTCACAGCTCCTGTGCTTGTTTAGGAAGCTACTGTGAGAAGAAGATAAATTGTTGGATATCGCAAATTATGTAGCATGGGTTATCTATAGAATACTGAATGCGGAGTAGTAGATTTATTTACTTGAGGAGTCAAGGCAAATGTGGTGGAAATGGTAAATAATCCATGCTTTATGGAGATTTGTGATTCTAGAAAGGGAAACAAATGCTGATGGAAGAAAATTTTGTGTACACAAAGTTTTCTTACCGTCAAGATGGCACCTCAGTACAATACTCCCATGGTCAACATCTTCTGGGTAGACCATGAAATCATATATTTCACTTCTTGTATGTCTCTTATGCTTGTTTTTCATCTTGAATGTGATTCTGGAACTGTCAAAGCTGTCACTTGTAGTTTGGGATCATCTGGGTATTTCAGCTGAGGGAACTGTGGGAGACAGTGACAACATGCAATAACCTCATGGCAAGAAGACTGTGGAGCGGGGCGCAAGCCAATTTTCAACTCCATTTTGCTAATTAAAGCTTCCATTGTTTGCCAATTAAAACGATGAGGGAGACTGAAACATTGAGACAACTATGAAAGGTGAGCTCCAGCTGCCTGCCTTTTGATCGCTGGTGGGGTCTCTCTGCTGTCGGAGAGAGGAGACTGCCTTTTGATCGCTGGTGGGGTCTCTCTGCTGTCGGAGAGAGGAGACTGCCTTTTGATCGCTGGTGGGGTCGCTCTTGCTACTGGAGAGGGGAGACTGCCTTTTGATCGCTGGTGGGATCGCTCTGTTACTGGAGAGAGGAGACTGCCTTTTGATCGCTGGTGGGATCGCTCTGTTACTGGAGAGAGGAGACTGCCTTTTGATCGCTGGTGGGATCGCTCTGTTACTGGAGAGAGGAGACTGCCTTTTGATCGCTGGTGGGATCGCTCTGTTACTGGAGAGAGGAGACTGCCTTTTGATCGCTGGTGGGATCGCTCTGTTACTGGAGAGAGGAGACTGCCTTTTGATCGCTGGTGGGATCGCTCTGTTACTGGAGAGAGGAGACTGCCTTTTGATCGCTGGTGGGATCGCTCTGTTACTGGAGAGAGGAGACTGCCTTTTGATCGCAGGTGGGATCGCTCTGTTACTGGAGAGGGGAGACTGCCTTTTGATCACTGGTGGGATCACTCTGCTGTCGGAGAGGGGAGACTGCCTTTTGATCACAGGTGGGGTTGCTCTGCTAACAGAGAGGGGAGACTGTCTTTTGATCGCTGGTGGGGTCGCTCTGCTAACAGAGAGGGGAGACTGTCTTCTGATTACTGGTGGGGTCGCTCTGCTAACAGAGATGGAAGCTACAACTGTGTCTAGAGAATGTTACCCAGGTTTTCTGCATTTTAGATAGGGACTTTGTTTCAGATTGAGTGTTTGTCATTGCCATTGAACTCTGTCTCGCATTATGCATTCCTTTGTGTTTACCAAACATTCACTAGCTTATTATGAAATCTTGATAAATGCAGAAGTTATTTCTCAAATGTTGAGTATGCATTTTCAGGCCCCTGACATTAGTAATGAGGAAAGGGTATGTGTTGGATGGTGATGGTCCTTAATGATATATGCTGCCTTCTTGAAGCACTGTCTTTTGAAGATATCATCAATGGTGGAGAGGCTAGAGTCGCTGATGGAGATGGCTAAGTCTAATACCCTTTGCAGCCAAACTGGAGCCTACACACCAGTCAGAATGCTTGCTGAAATTTGCTCGTGTCTTTGGCATCATACCAAGTCTCCTTAAACTCCCAGTGAAGCATAGCCATTGGTATGCCTTCTTTGTGATTGCTTCAATATGTTGGACCCGGGGTGGATCATCTGAGATGGTGGTGTCCAGAAAGCTGACACTGTTCATCCTCTAATGAAGGAATGTAAGTTTCAATTAAAATGAGGGGATGAATTAGAAGGCAGAATTTAGGAGGGTAAATGGCGCCTAAAGGCAACTCCTTTGCTTGCATCTTCAGAAACAGCTCAATTTCCATCTTTGATATTTCTATTTTACCCTTTCAGGGTACTTTTCAAGACCCTGACCTGGAGTACACGCTGACCATGGTTCTTTGCGGGAAAGGGACCCGCTGTCTGGGTTCCAGCATGCCAAAGGCTCCAACTAAGAGTCCGGCTCAAATTCAGAAGCCTAGGATTTTGGGGCTCTGGAGACAGACGGATTGAGGGGCGGTGTCATGAGAGGAGACCCGTGTGTCATCTGGGGAGGCGGAATATCTGCTGTGTGCCTGGAGACCCGGCTCTTTGCGATTTTCAGGCACAGAGCTCGAAAAAAGCGACATAATGGACTTTTAACACCATAAACCAGCGAGTTGTTTGTTACGTCTCCACACACGCTGGGAAAACGGAAGCACCTCTTTCTCCCTTATTAGGGAGAGAGAGAACCTGCGGTATGTTGAATTCGGTACCGGGTAAAACACAAAGTGTTTGGGATAACTGCAAGTCTGTGTCTTTGCTATCGCTTTGCTTACGCTTGAGTGCTCAGTGGCAGTGCCGATGCTTTTTTTTTGCTGGTGGGGGGGAGAGGGGATTGTTGCCCGCTGCTTCTTACGCACGGACTGGGGGAGCTGGGGGGCCTTTGGGGCTCTAACATTTAACTGTCGTTCATTCTTTGGGGGCACTCCTCTGTTTTGTGGATGGTTGCGAAGAAAAAGCATTTCAGGATGTATATTCTATACGTTTCTCTGACATTAAATTGTACCTTTGAACCTTCGAAAAACATACTTTAAAATTGGTTGCTGAGATGGTGCTACCTAGTGCAAACACAGAGCATATTCTTAATTATGTTCTTATGGAGTTTGTTCTATTTAAAATACTTCTAATAATTGCTCTGAAAACCTGTCACCAATCTGGTGCGGCACTGACAGCTGTCATTTCTTATATGAAGTTGATGCCTTTTTGAATGTATCAAAGATGCATAAGAGTTGTTTATTTGCTTCCCCAATGCATGCTTTGTAAATGCTGATCTGCACAATTCTAGTATATTTTGGAGGAAAAATGTTTTGCATCTCAAAATTACCTCTTTCATGCTCGCACCTGTAACATGCTGTAAGGTTTCACTGCTAATGTAATGGCCTCTCTGTAATGGTTCAGTGCTAAGGTAATGGTTTCTCTGTAGCAGCAGTGTTTGGGTTATGACTAGAGATATCGGGGGCTTTGGAATGTGTGCTATCCAATGAGAGACATGTTGTTCTTTCTTGTGGGTCTGGGAGCAGGAATTCCATGGTCTTTTGTCGGCAAGAGATGAAGAGCGAAAGCGCGAGTGGAGAGAGTTGGTGGACCACTGGATGGAGTGGACTCAGAGAAAGAGTCTGAAGGTCAGCGATGTGTGGAGGAGATCGGTGGGGAACGAATGGATGAACCCGTGAGCTCCAATGTGCACATTAGACTGTTTCATTAAAATGGGCCCCTTTTCTTTTTATTTTCTTTACTAGCCCTATAGTCAGATTAAGATTTATAAAGTTCAGTCATTTAATTGCATATGGTGTAGTCTGATATTTTGCAGTGTAGATTTGTAATCAGGCAACACACCATGCACCATCCACACAAACGAGATTTCTCAGTTTGGCTGGGCCAGAGGCTGTCTGCCCCTGGACAAATGCGTGTTGGACCAACCTCAGGGTTACACACCCTATTACATCTGTCCATAGTTTATCAACAAAGGAAACAATAGGCTATTGAAATTGGTATTGCAGAAAAAATATATAAATGCAGTGGTTTGGAATTCTGCATTTTTTTAAGCCCAGGCAGAAATACAGCCTTGACTGTATCTTACAACCCCAATTGAAAAAACTAGTATGACTTTTTTCATTAAGAGCATTGAGTTTCGTGGGTGTCTGTTGGGCCCCAAAAGCATTCTAAAGTATTTGTGCATGACCAAGGAAATTCTAGGTTGTTTCATATTTGTAACATCACTGTCATTAAAAATCAACTATGATAATTACCATTGTGTCTTAAATTAGATACATCAGACATTTGTCTGCTCAAAGGGGAAATTTGGCATAGGTATTTGAAATTAGACCATAAGACTGTAAGATATAGGAGCAGAAGTAGGCCATTTGGCCCATCGAGTCTGCTCCGCCATTCAATCCTGGACTGATCCAATTCTTCCAGTCATCCCCACTCCCCTGCCTTTTCCGCATACCCTTTGATGCCCTGGCTAGCCAAGAGCCTATCTATCTCTGCCTTAAATGCACCTGATGACTTGGCCTCCACAGCCGCTCATGGCAACAAATTCCACAGATTTACCACCTTCTGACTAGAGTAATTTCACTGCATCTCTGTTTAAGTGGACAACTTTCAATCCTGAAATTGGGCCCTCTTGTCCTAGACTCCCCTACCATGGGAAATAACTTTACCATATCTGATCTGTTCAGATCTTTTAACAATCGGAATGTTTCTATGAGATCCCCCCTCATTCTCCTGAACTCCAGGGAATACAACCCAAGAGATGCCAGACATTTCTCATACAGTAACCCTTTCATTCCTGGAATTATTCTTGTGAATCTTCACTGAACCCTCGCCAATGTCAGTATATCCTTTCTAAAATAAGGAGCCCAAAACTGCACACAATACTCTAAGTGTGGTCTCACAAGTGCCTTATACAGCCTCAACAGCACATCCCTGCTCTTATATTCTATACCTCTAGAAATGAATGCCAACATTGCATTTGCCTGCTTCACCACCGACTCAACCTGGAGGTTAACCTTTTGGGTATCCTGCACAAGGGCTCCCAAAACCCTTTGCACCTCTGTATTTTGAATTCTCTCACCATCTAAATAATAGTCTCCCTGTTTATTTCTTCCACCAGAGCATGACCATACACTTTCCTACATTGTATTTCATTTGCCACTTCTTTGCCCATTCCCCTAAATTATCTAAGTCTCTATGAAGGTTCTCAGTTTCCTCAACACTACCCAGTCCTCCTCCTATTTTTGTATCATCGGCAAATTTAGCCACAAATCCATTAATCCCATAGTCCAAATCATTGACATATATCTTAAAAAGCAGCGGTCCCAACACCGACTCCTGTGCAACTCCACTGGTAACCAGCAGCCAAGCAGAATAGGATCCCTTTATTCCCACTCTGGTTTCTGTCGATCAGCCATTGCTTCCCCCATGCTAGTAACTTCCTGTAATTCCATGGGCTCTTATCTTGCTAAGCAGCCTCATGTGCGGCACCCTGTCAAAGGCCTTCTGAAAATCCAAGTACACCACATCTACTGCATCTCCTTTGTCTACCCTGCCCGTAACTTCCTCAAAAAATTGCAGTAGGTTAGGCAGGTTGGATTTTCCTTTCAAGAAACCATGCTGGCTTTGGCCTATCTTGTAATGTGCCTCCAGGTATTCCGTAATTTCATCCTAACAATTGATTCCAACAACTTCCCAGCCACTGATTTCAGCCTAATAGGTCTCCAGTTTCCTTTCTGCTGCCTCTCATCCTTCTTAATTACCAAAGTAACATTTGCAATTTTCCAGTCATCTGGTACAATGCCAGAATCTACTGATTCTTGAAAGATCATCATTAATGCCTCTGCAATCTCTCCAGCTAATTCCTTCAAAACCCAAGGGTGTATTCCATCAGGTCCAGGAGATTTATCCATCCTCAGACCATAAAGCTTCCTGAGCACCTTCTCAGTCATAATTTTCACTGCACATACTTCACTTCCCTGACACTCTTGAAGACTGTGAAAACCGATGCAAAATATACATTCAGTTCCTCTGCCATCTCTGTGTGTCTTATTACAATATCTCCAGCTTCATTTTCTATTGGTCCTATATCTACCCTCAACTCTGTTTTACCCTTTATGTACTTCAAAAACCTTTTAGTATCTTCTTTGATATTAGTCGCCAGCTTCTTTTCATAATTCATCTTTTCCTTCCTAATGACCTTCCTAGTTTCTTTCTGCAAGTTTTTAAAAGTTTCCCAATCCTTAATCTTTCCAGTAGCTTTGGCTTACTTGTATGCCCTCTCTTTTGCTTTTGCTTTGGCTCTGACTTCCCTTGTCAACCACAGTAGTGTACTTCTTCAATTCAAAAATTTCTTCTTATTTGGAATATATCTTTCTTGCACTTCCCTCACTTTTCATAGAAAATCTAACCATTGCTGCTCTGCTGTTCTTCCTGCTAGTGTCCCTTTCCAGTCAACCTTGGCCAGTTCCCCTCTGATGCCATTGTAATTTCCTTTATTCCACTGAAATACTGACGCACCAGAATTTAGCTTCTCCTTCTCAAATTTCAAAGTGAACTCGATCCTATTGTGATCAGTATTCCCTAAGGGTTTCTTAAACTTAAGCTCTCTTATCACCTCCGGATCATTGCACTACACCCAATCCCCTAATGGGCTCAACGACAAGCTGTTCTAAAAAGCCATCGCTTAGACATTCTACAAATTCTCTCACTTGAGGTCCAGTACCAGCCTGGTTTTCCCAATCCACTTTCATGTTGAAATCCCCAACAATTATCATGACATTGCCTTTCTGACACGTCTTTTCTATCTCCTGCTGCAACTTGTAATTCACATCCCAGTTGTTGTATGGAGGCCTGCATACAACTGCCATTAGGGTCCTTTCACATTTGCCATTTCTTAACTCAACCCATAGAGACTTCGCAGTTTCCGATCCTATGTCATCCCTTTCTAATGATTTAATATTATTTTGGAATTAGGTTCACTTTATTCAGCCCAGTTTGATTTGGCACATTTATATGCTAAATGTAAAAGAAATTGTGGTTAACATAGAATGTGTTTTGGTGCCGAAGACTACTGTCATACATTCCCTCCAATAGAAAAATCATGAAAGTTAATTAACATGAAACTGCTAAATTGTTAGAAATGCGATATACACTGATAAAACTATGAGTGGAAATGGAACCAAAAGAAATGCCTATGCTGCCAATAAGTAAGTCAACTTGAGTAAACGACATATTTGCTGGTGACTCATGGAATCCTGTCAACTTTTATTCTGACCAAGCAATGCACTTCTTCCTGTAAAAAACCATACTTTCATCATGCAGAAATTGCGTTTGCAAATTCCAACCTTAATATGAATTAGTGCCAGCCTATCTCTACTGCCTGCCTCCCCAAAATGATGGACAAGGAAATGAGCTTCACTGCACAGTCATTGAGAAGAAAGCTATGTGCTTTCTGGTGCAAGGGATAATCGGAAACAAACCACTAAAACAAGTTGATACATGTAATCTACTTTTAAATGACTCAGATCCCACCAAAATTTCAAATACACCATAAAGCAACAGATCTGTGTATTCTTGAAAGAAATTGAGAAGATCTTGCTCAAACTTCCATGAAGCAGAATCCATCGTAGAATCTCAATTTTAGGAAACCTTGAGTACTGCGGTCTAGTCAAGTGTATGTCTCCTACAGAGCTTTAGTGCTTTCGTTCAGAGAGTTTGTTGGAATGATCAGGCATTGATTGTCTTTGCCTTCAAATATGCTCCGTGACCAAAACCAGAGTAAATAAGTAATTAAAATGTTATTCACAGACACACAAGGATGAAGAAACACATTTTGCTGAAATGTTGGTTTCTTGTTTCAGCCATTCTCTCCCAGATTTCCAGAAGCCATATTCTAATGTAATTGCTTTTGGCATTCTGATCTATTTGGCCTAAGTAAATGCTCCATCAAATAATCAATTTTGCTTTGAGCTATTAATACAACATGTAGGACACGGTAAAATTAAGTGCTTAGTAATATTGAAAAAATAAGTGGTTTTATGCATATCAAACTATATTAATTGCTTTATCAATTTCCACCATCATCCCAACTGACCTCCCACACTCAATGGATGCCAAATACTTCATCAGTGTTAAGAGTTATAAATATATTCTATATTGCCAGATTAACCATTTTGATTGCTATTGTTCTCAAAAAAATCTTAACTGACAATTATCTTGTTTACATACATGGAGATGACCTCAAGGTCAGACCTCTTCCTGCCGGCAAAGGAAGTTACAGCAAAGTTTTTTTTCAGCACAGTATATGTGGCCAAGTTGAGATTGGATCCCACTTATTTGCATCCCATACTGGAAGCAATGTGGTAATTAACCACACCCAGTTTATGCCAACCTTTCCTTCAACTTAAAAACTGGGAAATCTGTCAATCTTAACATTGTTTAGATGAATTATGGAAGAATTCGTCATAGATATTAGAAATGAAGTCCAACATGATTGTTTTATGCTGGGTTATCTGCTACCTCCACAACATTTAGAATGCAAAGCAATTTTTGATCTCCCGTTGGCCTTGTTTACAACAAAAGGATTATCACAAAGAGCATCTCAGTGTTGAGTTGGGTATGACTAAGATGTTTGGAGACAAAAGTTGTTTGCCCTTGATCTGTGAAGTTGAATAGCATTTGAACACTTTTTACTGGATGATTATGGCAAAGTTGTTGAATGTATTGTGGTGGTGATCATATTTTGCCAAAATATTACACAAAATCTAATACATCAATTAATGGTTATTACATGCATAAATATTACCCTTATCAATATTGTAGATGCACATATATTAGGCAGAATTAATATTCCCATCCACAGCTTTTTTTTCTTGAATGCCATTTTAATGCATAATATAATTGGAATATCTACCAAAGATTCCTACAGTTCTTTGAAGTGTTTTGTAATGATGGGTCCTTCAATAACATTATGAGATCACTGGGGTGAAATATCATAATTAAACAGCAGTTCCAGATTTTGTCATTTTTAAATGAATTTTTAAGTTTAAGAATGTTATGAAATGGAAGGGATAGTTAATAGAGGGAAACCTTATCAATAATAGTTCTGATGCACATTATAAAATGATAAAAGGAAGTGTATAATGATACCAGAAGTGCAATGGTAAATGTGCTGGAAAAGGATGAAGTGGCTTAGTCCTTTTATTTCTTGAGGAAAGGAGCCTGAGAACGAATCTGACAAATGTTTTGAAAGATTGTTATAGTATGGCTGATGATTAAATGTCCCCACAGCAGCTTTAGGCATTCCTAGAGGCTATCAATATGTATAATATAGTCACTGCAATGCTGCAGAAGAAATATCTTGACCCAGAGAAAGGTGAGAATGTGGACTGTGCTCCCCATGAATGGTGGAAGTGACTACATGCTTAAAGTGAGGCTGGACAAGCCAGATGTGGATGAGCAGGAAGAAATTTGATAAGGGATAAATACTAGTATGAAAGGGTTGTGACTTAATTTTGTGGTTCTGCACCACAAGTATCTCACATATGATTCGGAACAAGAAGGCAGCGGGAGAGCACCTAAGGATTTCCAGCAGGAAGACATTTTGAGTTCTCGGGGGAAGAGAGAGGCCAGACTGCGCAGGCGTGTGACGTCACCCAGTTGAGCGCAAACAGTTTAAAAAGAAGGCAGCCATATCCAGCGGGCAGCGTTGGGGGCGGGCAGTGGAGAGAGAGAGGCAGCAGCGTGAAAGGGCTTTGACTCAATGGGCTTCGGCAGTAACGGGATGAGGTGAGGCAGTCGTTGATTGCAAAAGGAGGTAGTATGTGTGTGAGGCCAGTTTTCTGTGGTCGGTGTCAGATGTGGGAGGTCCTGGAGTCTCCCGGCATCCCAGACGGCCACATCTGCACCCGGTGCATCGAGATGCAACTCCTAAGGGACTGTGTTAGGGAACTGGAGCTGCAGCTCGATGACCGTCTGGTCAGAGAGAGTGAGGAGGTGATAGAGAGGAGTTATAGACAGGTGGTCACTCCAGGGCCCACAGGGGGGGGGGGGACAGAGAAATGGGTCACACTCAGGAGAGGGAAGGGGAAGAGTCAGGTATTAGAGAGTACCCCTGTGACTGTATCCCTTGACAATAAGTACTCCTGTTTGAGTACTGTTGACGGTGGGGGGGTGGGACAGTCTACCTGGGGGAAGCGACAGTGGCCATGCCTCTGGCACAGAGTCTGGCCCTGTGGCTCAGAAGGGTAGGGGAAGGAAGAGGAAGGCAGTAGTGATGGGGACTCTATAGTCAGGGGTTCAGACAGGCGATTCCGTAGATGTAGGAAAGAAACTCAGATGGTAGTTTGCCTCCCAGGTGCCAGGGTCCAGGATGTTTCTGATCACATCCAAAATATCCTGCGGTGGGAGGGAGAACAGCCAGAGGTCATGACACATATTGGTACCAATGATATAGGTAGGGAAAGGGAAGAGGTGCTGAAAGAAAACTACAGGGACTTAGGAAGGAAGTTGAAAAGCAGGACCTCAAAGGTAGTAATCTCGGGATTACTGCCTGTGCCACGCAACAGTGAGAAAATGAATAGAATGAGGTGGAGGAGAAAAGTGTGGCTGAGGGATTGGAGCAGAGCACAGGAATTCAGATTTCTGGATCATTGGGACCTCTTTTGGAGCTTGTGTGACCTGTACAAAAAGGAAGGGTTGCACTTGAATCCCTGGGGGACCAATATCCTGGTGGGGAGATTTGATAGAGCTATTGGGGAGGGTTTAAACTAGTTTGGCAGGGGGGTGGCAATCAGAATGTGAGTGCAGGGATTAAGGTAGAAGGACAAGGGCATGATGCTAAGAGTTCTGAGTTGATCAGGAAGGACAGGCAGGGGACAGAACATAATTGTAGCCAGTTAAAGGGGTTGAAATGTGTCTATTTCAATGCTAGGAGTATTAGGAACAAGGAGGATGAACTCAGAGCATGGATTAGTACGTGGAACTACGATGTTGTGGCCGTTACTGAAACTTGGTTGGAGGAAGGGCAGGATTGGATGATGCAGGTCCCGGGGTTCAGGTGTTTTAAAAGGAATAGGATGGAAGGTAGAAAAGGGGGGAGTGGCATTGCTGATCAGTGATAGTATCATGGCTATAGAAAGGGAGGATACTGCAGAAGGAGTGTCCATGGAGTCAGTCTGAGTGGAAGTCAGAAATAGGAAGGGATCAATCACTGTGCTGGGAGTAGTCTGCAGGCCCCCAAATAGCCCTCAGGACACCGAGGAGCAGATAAGCAGGCAGATTTTAGAATGGTGCAGGAAATACAGGGTAGTAGTTATGGGTGATTTCAACTCCCCTCATATTGGCTGGCGCTTCCTGAGTGCAAGGGGGATAGATGGGGCTGAATTTGTCATGTGTGTTCAAGAAGGATTCCTGACACAATATGTGGACCCCAGCCGACGAGAGAAGAGGCTATACTGGATCTAGTTCTGGGTAATGAACCTGGTCAGGTGACAGACCTCTTGGTGGGGGAGCATTTTGGTGAGAGTGATCACAACTCCCTTAACTTCAGCGTAGCTATGGAAAGGGATAAAATCAGACGAAATGGTAAAGTGCTTAACTGGGGAAGGGCTAACTTTGAAGGGATGAGGCAGGAACTAGCGAGAGTAAACTGGAAACAGATGTTTAAAAGGGAAAGCACAGAAGTAATGTGGGAGAAGTTTAGGGACCACTTGAGCTGGGTTCAGGATAGGTTTGCCCCACTGAGGCAAGGAAAAAATGGTAGGAAAAGGGAACTGTGGCTGACGAAACATGTGAGGCAACTTGTCAAGAAGAAAAAGGAAGCATATGTTAGATATAAGAAGCAGGAAGTAGGAAGGGTTCATGAGAAATATAGGGTAGCCAGGAAGGAGCTAAAGAAAGGACTTAGGAGAGCTCGAAGGGGGCATGAGAAGGCCTTGGCATGTAGGATTAAGGAAAACCCCAAGGCGTTCTATGCATATGTGAAGAATAGAAGGATAACGAGAACAAAGGTGGGACCGCTAAAGGATAAAAAGGGCAACATGTGCCTGGAGGCAGAGGAGGTTGGGGAGTTCCTAAATGAATACTTTGCTTCAGTATTCACAAGTGAAAAGGATCTTGATTAGGATGAGGTCAAAATAGAGCGAGTCTGTGTGCTGGACAGTGTGGAGATTAAGGAAGAAGAAGTGCTGGATCTTCTTAAGAACATTAAGATTGATAAATCCCCAGGGCCGGATATGATACACCCCAGGTTGGTGTGGGAGTTGAGAGAAGAGATCGCAGGAGCATTAGCTATGATCTTTGAATCCTCTTTGGCTGCAAGGGAAGTGCCGGAGGACTGGAGAAAGGCAAATGTACAAACTTTGTAGTTCCCTTGTTTAAAAAAGGTAATAGGGAGAAACCTGGGAACTATAGACTGGTGAGTCTTAAGTCAGTTCTCTGCAAACTACTGGAAAGGATTCTTAAGGATAGGATCTACGAGCATTTGGAGAAGTACAGTCTACTCATGGATAATCAACACGGCTTTGTGAAGGGAAGATTGTGCCTCACAAGCCTGATTGAATTTTTTGAAGAGGTAACAAAAGAAATTGATGAGGGTAGGGCAGTGGATGTGGTCTACATGGACTTTAGCAAAGCATTTGACAAGATCCCTCATGAGAGACTCATCCAGAAAGTTATGAAGCATGGGATCAGTGGAACCTTGGCTGTTTGGATAAAAAATTGGCTTAAAGGAAGAAAGCAGAGGGTAGCTGTGGAAGGAAAGTATTCTGCCTGGAGGTCGGTGACTAGTGGAATGCCGCAGGGATCTTTCCTGGGACCCCTGCTATTTGTGATTTGTGAAATGATCAGGATGTAGAGGCGGAAGGATGGGTGAGTAAGTTTGCGGATGACACGAAGATTGGAGGAGTTGTGGATGGAGCTGTAGGTGGTCGAAGGTTACAAGAAGATATAGACAGGCTGCAGAGTTGGGCATAAAAATGGCAGATGGAGTTCAATCTGGACAAGTGTGAGGTGATGCATTTTGGAAGGACAAACCAGAAGACTGAGTACAGGATTAATGGTCAGTTACTTAAGAGTGTGGATGAACAAAGGGACCTTGGGGATCAAATCCATACATCCCTCAAGGTCACTGTACAGGTTGATAGAGTGGTTAAGAAGGCCTATGGGATGTTAGGCTTCATTAACAGGGGGATTGAGTTCAAGAGTAGAGTGGTCATGTTGCAACTCTACAAATCTCTGGTGAGACCGCACTTACAGAGTATTGTGTTCAATTCTGGTCACCTCATTATAGGAAGGATGTGGAAGCTATGGAGAGGATGCACAGGAGATTTAACAGGTTGTTGCCTGGTTTGGAGAACACGTCATATGAGGCAAGGTTAGCAGAGCTGGGACTTTTCTCTTTGGAGCGTAGAAGAATGAGAGGGGACTTGATAAAGGTCTACAAGATTATGGGAGGCATAGATAGGATGGATAGTCAGTACCTGTTTCCCAGGGCACCAATAGCAAACACCAGAGGGCGTATGTACAAAATTAAGGGAGGGAAGTTTAGGGGAGACATCAGAGGTAAGTTTTTTACACAGAGGGTTGTGAGTGCCTGGAATGACTTGCCAGGGATGGTGGTGGAGGCGAAAACATTAGGGGTATTTAAGAGCCTCTTGGACAGGCACATGGATGAAAGAAAAATGGAGGGTTATGGGGTAGTGTGGGTTTAGTACATTTTTAAGGATTATATGGGTCAGCACAACATGGAGGGCTGAAGGTACTGTGCTGTAGTGTTCTATGGTTTTATGGTTCTATATCTTCTCCTTGGCTTTGATCACACTTTCCCATTCAATTCATAACTGCCTTTCCCTGAATAGCAAATTACCAGATTGCTTACTGAGAGATCTTATCTGCATGCCTAAGTGGCAACCATATAATGTAGCATAATATTTTGGAAAGAAAATAACATTATATTGAGAGGGTGTTTTATTATTCTCTCTTTGCTCCTGCCTCAATCTCTCCAGCAGTTAATACTGAAACTGTCTAACAAACCATACAATAAGCGCTGCTCAGGACTTCCATTGTAATCTTGAGCTTACATGACTTCTCTTTGCCTTGTTATTTGTTGTACATCCTTCTTGCCTGCAACGTCTTTTCACATCCTCTTTCCTAATTATAATATGTAGAACATTAATCAAATTTCCTTTTAGTAGTTGTTTTTTTCTGAACTATATACCTGCACTTAGATTTCCATGCACTTTGCTGCTGAGTTTCTAAGATTCCTCATTCCCAACCTGTAACCTACTGTAAATTTAGATCGAGTCACTTGGGACCTGGTTAAGCCTTAACTACATCTAAATACTCATATTGGTTCTATGAGGAAATGTCTCTCATCACTCACTGCAAATATGTGAAATTGCTGACAGAATTAGGACTATCATTTGAAATGTGAAACTAAAGAATTTCTTGTAAAAGATTGGGATTATTATTTTCAATATCATAAAACAATAGCAATAACAGGAAGGAGCTGCAACATTTAACATCAAGGCACATGATGTTAATTGTTATGAATGTGGAGCAACTCTGATGGGCCAAAGGGTGCAAAGTCGCCCCCTCCTTTTGGAGAATCACAAATCGCTACTATTCCGATGCTGTTATCAAGGGAGATGAGAGAGACACAGGATAACAGTAAAGGCAGTTGCTATAGACAACGCAGAATACACAAGGTGGAATGTCTCTTATTGACAAAGAGAGAGATTACTGCTATTGTCTCTTGAAGGAGGAATTGTGTATTGTGTACTGTACTATTCATTGAAACCTCTCAGGGGGCAGCCAGAGTGGTCTAGTTGAGGGATTGCATCATCCCAACCCGATTGACATCTGAGACCCTGTGAATGAGGATAAAAGTCGGGTCTGGGGAATACCCCTCAGACACACCAGGAGACACTCTACGAGATCGGTGGGGGGCTTGTGTGTGTGTCCATCCTTGCCTGGGTGTCGAGTCCTCCATGGAACGGTCTAGCTAAAGGATGGATACGGATCAAGATCGTAACAAGGAAAGTCGGCAAGTTTCTCTCTCTCTCTCTCCAACAATTGCCACACGGTGATCAGCAACGACGGCAGCCTGTATGAACTGAACTGAACTTCATATTTCCATTGGACAATTCATTATCCCCTAGACAACGATAGAGCTTATTTCTTATTGATTATTATTATACCCGCACTTTTAGGTTTAGTATTGACGACGTATATTATCTGTATTGCTATTATTTTTGTGTATTTTTACTAATAAATACTGTTAAAAATAATATCATTAGACTTCAACGGCTACTCCTATCTTTGCTGGTAAGTCACCCAGTTACGGGGTTTGTAACATAATGAATTGAAGAAAACCATGACAACTTATACCAATCACAAAATAGTCCAAGTTCACCTTTACTGTTGTCATAGTCATACATGTTACGTTATATTAATCCTCTTCGGTGTCAGGCAGCAACCTTGCTGTTCCTTTAGCATTTTGTCTGTTTTTTACGAGGCTGAGTTGCTAGCTTGATGCTCACTTTTAAACCTACAATTGTTTGGTGAATGTGAGCCCCTGCCACAAGTGTATGCAATCCTTTCAGCCAGGCTGGTTTCTGTTTAGACTTTGCAATTTTGTTCACACTCAGTTTCATTCCTGACTGCAACTCAATTGCATTTCTGTCTGGAGTTCCCATTGAAACAGCAATTTCAACTGCTCTTTATAATGTAAGTTGTGCTTCAGTTAGGAGTTGTTTTTGAATATGTTTTTCTTAAGATTCCACAAACAAAATGATCTATCAGTGGATCATTAAGCCCATTACCAAATTGACAACTTCTTCAATTCAGCCACATACACTGAAATAGACCACATCTTTTTGATTCCGCTTATGAAACCCAAAACATTCTGTAATCAATAATAGTTTCAGTTCTAAAGGTTCCTGCATTACTTTGACAATGTCAGCAAAGATCATTTCTGTTGGTTTGGTTGGAGCAGTCAAACTTTGAAGCAAAATGTAAGCCTTAAACCCAGCAAAATTGGTACTTGTTTCTCATTGCTGCAATTGAGGTACTCCATCTCCATCTGTCCATACAATTACACACAGATGCTTCTTCATTGCTGTTTCCATAACAATTTTGTTTTATCAGTCAGTTATTAGTCCTGAGCTGAACCCCCAAACCTGAACAACCAGCGGACCACTTTTGTCTGACCTCTACTCTTTGACCTATTTGGCATGGGTGACCCTACCAAGAGCCAAAACACAAGGCCCTGACTCTAGTCAACATAGCTTTCTGGGTCATTGAGGCATGCAAGCCTCCAAACCCTTTGGCAAGCTTGTGATCCTCTTGAAGGATACACAAGATTACCCAAATATTACTGAAATATTAATTAAACAACAAAAACCACAGTAGCATAGCAGTTAGCACAGCTTGGGACATCAGGACTGAGAGTCCAATTCCAGCGTCCTCTGAAGGGAGTTCCTACATCTTCCTGCTGAAATGCATGAGTTTTCTCTGGGTTCTCCGGTTTCCTCCCACAGTCCAAAGGTGTACTGGTGTGTAGGTTAATCAGCCATTCTAAATTGTCCCATGATTAGGCTAGGGCTAAATAGGTGGCACCTGAGTGGATCGGATTGAAGAGCGGCAAAGTCCTGTTCTGTGCTGAATCTCTAAATAAAATAAAAAAGGTAGTCCAAGGTAGCATCGTTGGTTTTTTTTCAGTTCAGTTCAAGAACCCGATAGTAATGGGAAATAAAACTACTCTTGAACTTTGAGACTGTGAGTCTTCAGCCTCCTGTACCAACTTCCTGATGGCTACATTGAGAAGAGGGCATTGCCTGGATGGTGGCGTGTCCCTGATGATGACTACAGCCTTCCTGAGACATCACATTCTGTAGATGGTGACGGAAACCCAAGGGATTAGTGAAGAAACCGAACTATATTGAGAAATTTTTAATTTATTATTTGTATATACTTGCTTTAGTTCGATGTTAAAGATTACACTGATGTAATTATGTGCTAATATATGTATGGATACAATTGAGAAGCCTCTCAGTTTTCACTAATTCCATTGTAGAAGCTAAATTAATCCCCCAACACCCCCCCACCCCCACCAGGTAGTGAGCAGGAAAGAACCAGCAGTTTAATTTCATTCTGCAAATGACATGTAAGCTTTCACTTCACAGGAAGGTTATTGTCACCTTCAGAATGCTGCCAGCCATTGGTGTTACAGTTCCATTATCAGAAAATGTTTAATATTTTTTATATTATGAACTTTCACATCTCTGAATCTCATGGGGCCAGGATTTCCAATGGGCCTAGTGCCATTGCGATGGCTTAGAGATTTTTTTTTAGCAGATCTTAAAATCTTCATGCGCTGTGTAAAGCTACATGCTTGATGACACTTGGATGTAATTCCAGTGCATTGGTGTGACATTGCTCTGAAAATGGGCAGATTAATATCTGTTGATAAATTTGGTTTGGCTAACCTGCTCAACATGTCAATGAATAAAATCACACATTTGTGCCATGACACACAAAATTGTGGCCATGAGGTCATTGCAAACACAAAATGCTCAAATAGAATTTAACCCACATTCTCATTAGCTAGACCTGCTTTCAAAGCAGTGATGATATAATGTTCCTATTTGCTGCATTGAGGATTATAAGTGAGAATGAAATGGCAAATAAGTTCAGCAATGTTAGATGCTAGGTAAAACTTGTCTTTCATCCCTCGCCAACAATATATTCCAGCTTCAACTGCTGAACAGTCCCTGTCACTCAGCAACATAACTCTTTTTTACTGTGTTCCTCCATTCAATTATTTCAGAAAAATTTAAAATGTAATAATATATTTTTTGGAATTAGATTATATGATGCTGTCTCTGAACCAGGAAAGAGCTGAATAGAGACTTCCCAAATCCGTAGAGTGCTCATATGGGTCAAGAATATTGGGTCACGTTAACAATTACTTAGAGCTGATTTTATACATGCAGATTCCTTGTGCATTAAGTGCTATTGATTCTTTCCAATGACCAGTAGAGTATTTTTCAAGGACAAGCAAATTTAATAAAGAGGAAAGAAGAATTTTGGTTTTGTATTCTTCAGACTATTGTGTCGATAGAAATGGATTGCAACTAATTGCTATGAGCAAGAACACATTTATATACACTATAGAATACCTTTATATGTGAAAAGCTGTATCTGAAGACATAGTAAAGAGCTATTGAAGTATATTAATTTATTGCCTTAATGCTGCCAATTCAATAATAATGGAAAAATAACTGACCTTTTGCACAGATTTTCTGTGCAAGATGTGTTGGCCCGGATCTTCCTTTAAAAGCTGACAGGATTCCTGAGCATACTCTAAGCTAAAGCGTTTAGCTATATTTAGCTCTTGGTCCTAGACCACCCATGTTGCCCTTCTGGACAACCATTGGAACCCAACTGGTCAGAGCAGAATTCTGACGCTACCTCTGCTCACACCGTGAAATCTACTTGTATAGCAAGCACCACTTTAAAAAGGGCACAAGTGCATTCTTCCCAGTGAAATCAGTAGGAAGAAACATTTACTGGGAGATGGTAAGTCAGCCTCTTTTTAATCAATAGGTTTAAATATATTTGGTTAGTTTGAGTGTGCATAACAGATTTAGATTAATAATGGTGCTTTTATATTTAATATTTCTCAATATTAAACATTCCCTGCTTGTGAAGGTCAAAGGAACTCACAAGCATTCAATTTCAATAACTGCTTTGAAGGCCGGTGCACTCAGGGGTGTCAGATTCCACAGGGTGTTAGATCGATTCTGGAGTTCAGCTAGTTACAGTAAGTATGATCTAGTATCCCCTGCACTGCATTTGACTCCTCCAATATGTTGGGAGCTAAGTTTCCAGGACCTGTCTGGAAGAAGCAGCTTGCTTCAGTGGCACAGGGCTATTGATCTGGGCATCAGCAGCATGTCGACCCAAAAGTGATCACATAGCCTGCCCATTACAAATATCAGAAAAGTATTTTTTTCAATGAATAAAGAGTACTTCTCTAAAATCCCATGGAATTCTCTTTGTTTCCTTCTGAAGAACTGGCAAGCTACCATTGGAGCCCAGAGAAGTGTCCCTTAAGTGCCCATTATCTGCCGAATCCAAATGTTTTGACTGGAGGGTGAGAGAATCTTTGGGATTTCAGGGCCTACACTCTTATTGATAATGAATTAAATGCTTTGGATCAGTAACTGCAAACATTCATAATGCTGCTGAGATACAACATCTGACACTTTCACCCAGGCAACTCAGCCAGGGTTAATCAGGCCCTGGCTTGTGTCCTAGCACCATTGTCCATGGGTCCATGAGTCACACCTGTTGATCCATAGCCATCTGGAAGTACACTAAGCAGCCTCTGTAATGGATTTTCTCTTTTCAGCCCACGTAATGCCAAGGAGGGAGTAGATTTTGCAGAGTGAGCAGCCAGTGAAACCTCTATAGGCTCACTATGTGCCCACTACCCCTGTCTGTGGCACTGCTGTACCAGCTCCTGGTACTTGGTCTTCTTACACCTGAAGGCCTCCTTAATCTGGTCTTCCCAAGTCACTGTCAGCTCTACCCTGACCACCTGCTTTGCGTTTTCTGACAGAATGACCAGGCCTCGGTGATGAAGTCAAAGAACTTTAATTGCTTGCCAAGTTTGACTTTCAGTTGCAGTCAGATGCTGTGGCAAGCATATTTAGGGAACGACTTTGCATTGAATTCTGTGAAGTGATAAACCAGCCTCTCATTACTTAACTTTTATACTGTTGCAGTAGAAGTGCTGGGAAATCTTGGTTTTAAGTAATAAAATTAAAACAAAAAAATTGTGGTCTATTTTGACATATTTAATTTTGATTATGTACCAACAATGTAGTTATTTTACAGGTATCTTGACCAACGTGAGGGATTAGAAACCTGTGTAGCATTCCCCTTCTTCCCCAGATCTCATGTATAACTGTGTTTTGATTGCCCACCTAGATAATATAACTAGCAACTGCAGTGTAAAGGGCCTTCATTGATACAGAAGGGAAGTTTTTCTTTTTAATGTAAGTAATTGGTTATGTGCTTCTGTTATGGTTCCTCTCACTCAGAATTGCCATCCATGGTCTCCTCCTGCCCTTAAATACCTGGTCTGGACATGCAAGGTCTACTTTGCCCGCTAAAGTGGCTTGGAATCCAATAGTATGGTTTCAGTGACACCAGGACTTCCACTGGTATATTAAAAAACCATCTCCTCTTAGTACCCCAAAAACCTCCACAGCTATATAGAGCCCTGCCATAGCTGTAAAAGTTGCGAATGATGTTTAACAGATTTGAAATGTATCAGAATTTCAGGCACTTATAAACTTTTATGACATTGAAGGAAATAATCAAAAAATAAGCAAATATTGGAGAACAAAAATAATTCTGACAATTTCAAAGTTCAAAGGAAATTTATTATCTAAGTATGCATATGTCACTGTACACCACCATGAAATTCATTTTCCTGCAAACATGCAGAACAGAACAAAAAAATTATAGACAACCTACACATAAACTGACAAACATCCAAAGTGCAAGAGAAGACAATCTGCATAAATACAAACAAATAAATAAATAAACAAATGAATGAATAAATGATACCAAGTCCTTGAAAGTGAGTCCATATGTTGTGGAATTAGTTCAGAACTGAGGTGAATGAAGTTATCTATTCTGGTTCAGGACCCTGAAGATTAAAGTATAAATACTGTCCCTGAACCTGGTGTGAGGGACCCAAACCTCTGGTACCTCCTGAGTGTAGAGAACATTGTCTGGATGATGGGGGTCCTTTAGATGAACTTCATGGTGCTTTGATTCTGATGGACTGGGCAGTATCCTTCACTTTTAGAGGGCATTTCCATTTTTAGACATTGGTGTTTCTATACCAGGCCATGATGCAACCAATTGGGATACTTTCCACTTTACATCCTTAAAAATATTTAAAAGTAAACTGAACAGTCATAACTTTAAGCAAGGAAGGTATTTTCACCAACTGTTTCAATTCTACTGTTATATACAAGTTCCCATCAAATCCTACATCAGATCTAACTTAGCAGAGGATCTAAAATGCAATGTAATCACAGCAACACTGATACTTACTACTAGAGCCTCAAGTAAACTCCACAGGTAGAGTGAACTGATGGACCTGATATTTAGAATCTGTCATTAAATTCATTCCTTACATCTCATGCACCTATGTCCCACACTTAATGCAATTTAAATAACCAAACACTGCTGGTTCTGTTCATAAGTGTTGTTATTAACCATCAAACAGTTCATTTCATTACATTTCTCAAATGTCATCATATGTTTTGCCATGAATGAATTCATTAAATCAATGGATGTTATAGCATTGTAATCATTGTAAAGGTCTAAACAAGGAAATAAACAATTGACCAATTATAGCTGTGATGTTGAAGAGATAATGTTCACAAGGACATTGGTAGAATCAAACCTTTAACTTCAGTTTAGCTCAAATGTCTGGTCTGAGAGGCCACCCATTCTGACTTTAATTAGCATTTCAATAATAACAATTAACTGTGTGTGCATTTGCAAGCTCACTCAGACTAGTATGCTGAAAAATTGTTGGTGTAAAATAAGATGCAAGGTCAAAAATGCTTATGTATTATTATTCATTATTTAAACTTTGTGTTGTGCAATAATCCATGAATTTTGATTTTTTTTTATTCACATAGCTAGGATATTGTTTAGCAGCCAAATTACATTGGAATGCTCCTTTAACTAAAATTCCACATAATTGATGTAAATCTAGTAGACTTTGTGAAGTCAGAAGTGAAGTCATTGTGAAGTTTTGGGTAAAACCTCCCATTTTTTGAAGCCAGGTTAAATATTTTACTGAGTCAATTCAGTGAGAACTAGGCTGATGCCATCAAATTAATTGAGTGGAGATTCAGCACCCACCCCTTGATCTGGCAACAGATATATTAGAGGAGATGATTATATATTGAGAATGAAGATAAGACTGTCTTTTATCCTGGAAAACTAGCCAACAAAACAAAAGAAAGAAGACTGCTTTCTTAAAACCATAAGCAGATAATGATCATTTGATTATTTTGAAACGCAACTCAAAATTCCATCACTAATCCAGTGTACTATTGCTTGGCACGAAGGATTTCTCAGTATATTAGCGCTCATATTATTCTTTGCCAGTTGGTCCACTTATTTCCAAAGCTACACAAATTATTGGCTGTCAGCCATATCCAATGGCCAAATAGAGACCATAAGACATACGAGCTGAATTCAGCCAATTGGCCCATCGACTCTGCTCTGCCAGTATTTCTTGGTTGATTTATTATCCCCCTCAACTCCATTCTCCTCCCTTAGAGTCGTACAGCCATAGAAAAGTACAGCCCTTCAGCCCATCTAGTCCATGTTGAAACTATTTACATTGCCTACTCCCATCAGACGTACCGGAACCATAGCCCTCCATACCCCTACTATTCATGTACCTATCCAAACTCTGCATAATGTTGAAATTGAGCTTGCAAGCACCATTTGTGCTGGCAGCTTATTCCACACTCTCATGACCCTCTGAGTGAAGAAGTTTCCCCTCATGTTCCCCTCAAATGTTTCACCTTTCACCTTTAACCCATGTCCTTTGGATGTAGTCTCGCCCAACATTAGTGGGAAAAGCCTGCTTGCATTTGCCCTCTCTACCCTTCATAATTTTGTGTACCTGTATCAAGTCTCCTCTCAATCTTCTACATTCTCAGGAATAAGGTCCTAACCTATTCAGTTTTTCCTTGCAACTCAGGTTGCCAGACCTGGCAACATCTTTGTAAATTTGGCCTCATCAATGCCTTATGCAACTTCAACATTACATCCTATCTCCTGTACTCAACATATTGATTTATGAAAGACAATGGGCCAAAAGCTTTATGTATCTACCTGTTATGCCACTTTCAACCAATTATGGACCTGTATTCCCTGATCCCATTGATCTAGCACACTGCTCAGTGCCTTACTGTTCACTGTATAAAACCTACCCTGGTTGGTCCTTCTGAGGTGCAACACCTCACATGTGTCTGCATTAAATTCCATTTGCCACTTTTCTGCCCATTTTTCCATCTGACCCAGATCATTCTGCAAGCCATGATAGCCTTCCTTGCTGTCCACTACACCCCCAATCTTGCTGTCATCTACAAATTTGCTGATCCAGTTGACCAATTTATCATCCAGATCATTAATATAGATGACAAACAGCAACGGGCACAGCACAGGTCCCTACAGCACACCACCAGTCACAGGCCTCCATTCAGAGAGGCAACCATCTACTACCACTCTCTGGCTTCTTCCACAAAGCCAATGTCTCATCCAATTTACTACCTCATCTTGAAAGTCAAGCGACTAAAACTTCTTGACCAACCTCCCACATGGGACCTTATCAAATAAGCCTTGCTAAAGTCCATGTAGACAACGTCCATGGCCTTGCCTTCATCCACTTTCCTGGTAACTTGCTCGAAAATTCAAAGAGTGGTTAGACTTTACCTACCATACGCAAAGTCATGCTGACTATCCTTAATCAGTCTTTGTCTATCCAAATACTTATATATCCAGTCCCTTAGGAAACCTTCCAATAACTTACCTACAACTGATGTCAGACTCACCGGCCTATAATTTCCTCGTTTATGTTTAGAGCCTTTCTTAAACAGCAGATCAACACTGGTCACCTCCAATCTTCTGGTACCTCTCCTGTCACTGAGGATGTTTTAAATAGTATCTCTGCTAGAGCCCCAGCAATTTCGGCACTTGACTCACAAAGGGTCCAAGGGAACACCTTGTCAGGCCCTGGGGGTTTATCCATCCTGATTTGCTCAGGGTAGCAAAACCTCCATCTCTGTAATCTGCACAGGGTCCATGAAGTTGATACCGCTTTGCCTCACTTCTATAGAGGCTGTTTCCTTCTGAAGTCAAGTCAAGTCACTTTTATTGTCATTTCAACCATACCTGTCGGTACAGTACACAGTAAAAATGAGACAATGTTTTTCAGGACCATGGTGTTACATGAAACAGTACAAAAACTAGTCTGAACTACGTAAAAAACAACACAGAGAAAAAAAACCACACTAGACTACAGACCTACCCAGGACTGCATAAAGTGCACAAAACAGTGCAGGCATTACAATAAATAATAAACAAGACAATAGGGCAGTAAATTGGTGTCAGTCCAGGCTTTGGTTATTGAGGAGTCTGATAGCTTGGGGGAAGAAACTGTTACATAGTCTGGGCGTGAGAGCCCAAATGCTTCAGTGTCTTTTCCCAGACGGCAGGAGGGAGAAGAGTTCGTATGAGGGGTGCGTGAGGTCCTTCATAATGCTGTTTGCTTTGCGGATGCAGCTTATAGTGTAAATGTCTGTGATGGCGGGAAGAGAGACCCCGATGATCTTCTCAGCTGCCCTCACTATCTGCTGCAGGGTCTTGCGATCCGAGATGGTGCAATTTCCAAACCAGGCAGTGATGCAGCTGCTCAGGATGCTCTTGATACAACCCCTGTAGAATGTGATGAGGATGGGGGTTGTGAGATGGACTTTCCTCAGACTTCGCAGAAAGTAGAGACACTGCTGGGCTTTCTTTGCTATGGAGCTGGTGTTGAGGGTCCAGGTGAGATTCTCCACCAGGTGAACACCAAGAAATTTAGTGCTCTTTACGATCTCTACGTAGGATCTCCTGAGTAAATACAGCTTCAAATAATTCATTTAAGATCTCCCTCATATGTTCTACCTTCATGCACTGGTTACAACTCTGATCTTCCAGAGGACCAATTTTGTTCCTTTTTCTTTTAAAATATCTGTAAAACCCCTTTGGATTCTCATTCATCTTGTCTGCTAGGACAACTTCATGCTTCTTTTCACCCTCTTGATTTCTTTCTTATGTGCTTTCTAGCGTTTCCTATACCCATAAGCACCTCATTTGTTCCTACCTGCTATGCACCTCCATTTTTCTCTTTACCATCACAGTTGATAGGGCAGAATGAATTCCATTGGACTGTTGTTGATGAGATTTATATGGGCTGTACACTATCTTCATGAATTACTGTGTGACATCAGTAATCTTGGGCACTCTGACTAGGGATTTGGCACTACTGCTGGAAAATCCATAGACAATTTCACATTCTGCCCACTCTCTGCACTTGGGCTCACTTTATTCACATCCCTCCCTGATACATGTCTGCTGTACGGACATAGACTCTATTCGCAGCCTCAGAGAGAGGAACATGATTTTGCTGTTTCACGCCATGCTTTGAATCTTTTATAGACTTATTATTATGAAAGAAGGACTAAGATTTTATCAATTTGATAAATACAATGATTGAGTCCTGGTTGTTCCATTGACTCAGTATTTTTTTTAAAATAGAAGGTCTGAACTTTGAATTTCTTATTAAATAAGTATAAGACATAAATTTAAATTTCTTGGAATGATTTGATTAATTGAATTTCAGTGGCATTTAGCCACACTGGGGTGAGGAGTGAGTTTGAAGAGTTTGTTCAGTTGTTTAATTAGCACCTAGAGTAAACACCTACCGTCTCAGTTTACAGAAGTTTAAGGAAGCAGACATTTGGGTGAGGAACTGATACCCGCAGGAATACTCAGGAAAATACTGTAATTTGAAATTTGCTGAAGCACTGAAATATTGTAGAGTGTTAATAAATAGCTTAATGAGTAAAGTACTACATGACCCAAAATTCCATTCTAATTTTGCTGATCTCAGTTGGAATGACAATTGGCTTAACCTCTCTTGAGGCTGAGACAGGGCAAAAGATCTGCCAAATGTTTTGCATTGATCCCTGCTGGAAAGTACATATGATTGGAGGATTGGTAAGGATACAATCAAGATTGGTTATTGATTCAATACATTTTTGTTTAGATTAAATACCTTCTGTCACAGTTTAAAGAAGTGGACATTTGGGTGATACCCATGGGATTACTCAGGAAAATGCTGTAATTTGAAATTTGCTTAAACACTGAAATCCAATGCTAAATTCTTGACTAATGAGATTTACCATGGAAACTGTATACTCTTCAGAGCAGAGTGCACACTCCAGGTGTCCCCCCATGATGAAGTGAATTCTAAGATCAGGAAATTACACTCCTGAATGGTTTGGACATCCTGTGATGCTGTGAAACATAATCATATGCAGATATACAATGTGCCACCTCCACCCTTATTCTTTGCTCATAAATTAACTGAGTAATTTCATTCAATGGATCACAAAACTTAAAGGTTCTGCCTAGATGATCTAACTTTGCACAGAAGCTCTGCAGTTTTCTCCCAACCCCCTTCTCTAGGCTGACAAAACTTGGAAATAAAATTACATAATTGATTACACAGTTAATTGCTTCAATGGGGAATGATCAGACCAGTTGATAACATGCTCTGGATCTCAGTCACTACAAGGGTTTCAATGGTGGACTGCTGAGAGGCGAACATCACTGCAGTACTTAGGAACAGCAATGAATCAGGGAATCATAGGGCTGTTAATTGAGCAGTTTTAGTGGTGACAATGCTTAAGGGGATTTTCAACAACACTATCAATGTTGAACTATAAAGCACAGACACCAAAGGAGGCAATCAGTGTGGTTTTAAAAGCTATCAGTCATGCCCAAATCTGTGGGCATTCTTTGAGAAAGTTAGTCAATTAGTGAACAAAGGATTTCTAGTAGATGTAATATACTCAGATCTTGAACAGTAATTTATTAAGTTTCTACATCACAGGTTTCTGAAGAGATAATGGTGAATGGAAGAAATATCAAATTAGCTTGTAAAAAGAGATTTGCATTTACTAGTCACTTTATTTGGTATTCCCTGTAAGTAATAAAGTGGCCACTGAGTTTTCTGCTGCTGTAGCCCGTCCACTTCAAGGTTCAATGTTTTGTGCATTCAGAGATGCTCTTCTACACACCACTGTCTTAACACGTGGTTATTTGAGTTACTGTCGCTTTCCTGTCAGCTTGAACCAGTCTGACTATTCTCCTCTGACCTCTCTCATTAACAAGGCATTTTCACCCTCAGAAATGCTGCTCACTGGATTTTTTCTCTCTCTCTGAGATACTCAAAAAAAACCCTGTATGGCATTAACAATCATTCCACAGCCAAAGTCACTTAGATCACATTTCTTCACCACGCTGTTGTTTGCTCTGAACTGCAACTGAACTTCTTGACCACGTCTGCATGCTTTTATCCATTGAGTTGCTGCCTGCTGATTGGCTGATTAGATATTTGCATTAGTGAGCAGGTGTACAGAATCTATAGTGAGCTTGGCTGCAGAAATTAGGCAAAGGGGAATGAATGATAAAGGTACAAGATTGCACTTAAGCCCAGCGGTCAATGTTCTTTATAAAAGAGTTCATTTCAGTTTCTCTCTGTGTTTTTTTCATAAATGATACAGAGAGACAAAAGAAACAATGTTATTTGAAACCGAAGGTCAGTCATTGCCTCGTAATTATATAGAAAGAAAACCTCAGAGCAGAGTCTAATGGAAAGTTAAGGAAATGTAAGTATACATTGAGCACATTTAAAATGATGGCAATATGATGGACTAAGTATAGAGAATGAGAAACATATATGCAGTGGATGTCAGCTGAAAAAGTAAAATACTTCTACCAATCAAGCAGTGTGTTACAGTATCCACTCTAGAGGAACAGTAATCATCATAAAGCTAATAGGCAAATGGAGATCTTGAATTTTGCAACAATTTACTTGTTTAGCCTGCAAGATATCTTTGGTTTAATTTGTTTTTTGTAATGTGGCCCCATTTACAATAGCTTTATTCACATATTTTGATAATACATTTACCTTGAACTTTGAATCTTTGAACTTTGAATTTGATGGTGTGGCTGGACCTTGTTGAACTTGGTCTGTTGCCTTGAGTTATGAACCCTGGTCCCTGGTTGCTTGCATTTACAAGATGGGCTAACCTTGTTCACACTCTGCAGCTAGAGATCTTGCAGTGATTAGGTATTTGAAAGATATAAAATCATGTTTCAAATTTTGTTGTGGTTGCTTCATTTGAAACTTTGCATTTAGACAAGGATACATTAATTTCCAAAGTGCAGGAATGTATTTGCATTTTTGTAGAGGTTCTGTGTCTCAATGGATGTTTCAATCATTAGATGTTAAAGCTGAGATCTTCCTCATTGGACACAAATATAAATAACATTCGAGATTTTTTTTTCTGAAAATCTGGGCAAATGTAAGAATTAACAACTATTTTGTTCAAGGTAAACATTAAAAGCAAAACATAGTCTATCAAAGATATTGGAATAGAAATGTATTCTCACCAGGAATTTAAAATGTTTATTGGACCTCCTGTGATTATACTGATGGTAAATTAAGGGACGCTCCATTTTCTTGGAAAAGATACATTTTTTATGAATGAACTGCATATATCTATTCCCATAAAATTCTATTTTTGTTTTCAAATCCTCCATGGCCTCACCCCTTTATACATCAGTAATCTCCTCCAGTTCAGCAATATCTGGAATACATAACCTCCTCCATTTCTAGTCTCTTAATCATGCCAAACTGTAATTGCTCTACTGTTGACAGCTGTGCCTTCAGTTGCCAAGATCCCAACCCCTAGAAAATTTTCCTTAGATGTCTTTACCTCCTCACCAGCTTTAACTCCCTCTGAGTTTTCCATGCTAATTGCCCATATTTTGAAGGCAAAGCAATAAACTTAAGACTTTGAATGCTTGATTTAATACAGATATTTAGAAGTTGTCAGCGATTCTCTGCTGCTCTAGGAATTGCACTATTTGTAGCTTTCTTCACTTATCCACTGTAATCACTTGAACTGGTGTCATTTTCAGTTATTACCAACTATATATGCAGTAAGATTACCTGAAAGTTTTAAAGTGTTATTACATTAAGCCTAAGTGAGCTTTTAATAGTGTATAAGTAGTCATCTCATTTTAACTGGACTCATTGTGCACTGTAATTCACTCAAATGAATACTTCAACACCTGAGAGATCTTAATTTTTTTTAAAATTTTGATTCTTGGCTTAATTTGCCTTTATACTCGTCATTAACAAATATGATTATGAAATAATTAAATGTATTCTTTTTAGTTTTCTGGTTTATTGGCTGTGTGATTTTTTTATTATTCATTGCTTTGCTGCCAAGTGTACTCTCTGGGTGAAAACTAGTTTCTGTGACTTGGTGTCAAATTTCATTTGATATTGATTGTGTGAAGATCTTTGAGGTACATTGCAATGTACAAACACAAGATACTGTTGTTGTTACCACTCATACCCATACATTGTTACTTCCCTTGAATAGGGTACTTCAGATAATCTGGTCCTAGCAAACTGAATTTTTCAGTGATGAATGTGGTGTCTTCTTTTTACTGGAGAAAGTACATGCTGGGTCCAAATCTTTTTCAGGCAGGAATGTATTTACTTCTTCTAATGGGGCCTAATCTGTTACTTAGTTATGGAATAATTTGGATGTTCTTCTCCAGTCTTATTGGAATGATTAAAATGTAATGTGTGCAATCCAAGTGGTTGGGAATTTTTAAAATATTTGGAATGCTATGTAAGATTTTCATCAGGAATTTTCCATTAGCTGTTTGCTGGGATTTAGGAAGACATTTTGCTCCTTCATGAAACATTCACCAATGGTAACTCAACTTACTCAGAAATTTTTCAAAGAAAGCCTCAAATTTTGAAAGACAGAAATATGCTCAAGAAACCAAGTGAGCTTTCTACCCACTCCTCACGTTTTTATGTTTAGTTGACACATAACGAAATTCTCAGTGCCAGTTGGAAAGGCTTGTATTCTTAAATGCCTTTTGTATGTTCCAGCAAACTGGGATCCATGTACAAGAGTTAACTATGTGCGGAAACCAATAATTTATTTTTCTCTTTATATTCTTAACAATCATCTGCTGCCAGTCAGCAGATGGCACCGAAGTGCAGTCCAAGGTAGAACCCAACTGCTGGATTCTCCATCGGTCAGATAACTTTTCCAGACAGGTCCACTCCTACCAGCCTGCTCTAGAGGTCAGCAATTCTCAAGTGAAAGGAACTTGACTGACAGTAGTATCCAAAGTAACTCTTCCATTAAATCTATTCCCACTAAATTTAAATTGGGCTTCAGTAAGAAGTTATATAAAATTATATAATCTATGTTTTGATATGTCTAGATCCCTGTTTGAGGCATGTGACCTTGTTTAGTCTTTGATAAAAATCCTTGGCATAATAAAAATGTTTAGGTATCAAAGCAAAACTGACATAAGGAAACATTTTCTACATCAAAGGCATGACTGAGGAAGGCAAAGCCGGCCTGCATGATTAAATTTCAAAAATATAGGTATGTCTTGTCACTTCATTAATTAAATGCTGTTTGTCATTAAATGTGTATTGCAGCCTTTCATGCCCAAGGATACGTGTGATTTTTTTTGAAAGGGCTGTAAGTAATCAGAATGCTATTCATCTTTATTAGTATTCAATGTAGACAAATGCTGATAACTTTGGTCCTGTCTCATCACATGTAAAATGGCATTCAAGAAGACTGCAATCTTACTAAGGACAACAAGCAACTTCTGAAACATATCTTCTCAAGTATTTTTTTCCCCCATAGGAAACGTTCTAAAAGATCAAAATTGGAACTTCAACTGAGTACAAAATCTGAATAGTTGATGAATGTAAGGAAATCTAAATTTTTGTCTTAAAGCCAAAAGCAGCTATTTAATGTTTGTACTGTTAAAAAGGTTTGTTTCCCATTTGATACCTGGTGTTTTCCTATATCCCACAACATACAAATCTAGTAGTTCCTGTACTAGTTCCAAACAATGTGGCAAGTGGGCTGGTTGATGATATAAGCAGAGAATATCACACTTAAGCAAGAATTATGATACAACAAGAACATTTTTGCTGCACTTATGTCCATTTTCTAAACTAATCTAAATGAGAGAACCTTAAAGCCATTGAAAGAAAGAAAACCTTCAAAGGTGGATGAAGACTTGAAGCCAAGCCCTAGAAGTATTATGTTTTGAAGGATGTCCATTGCTTGCAAAAAAAAAAATGAGGACAGAAATATGACTCTGGTGGTCCCACTGCAGCCTCCTCAACATTGGTGAGACCTGTCGTAAATTGGGGGCCGCTTTGTCGAGCACCTCCACACCATCTCCCACAAGCGGGACTTCCCATTCCAACAAGTCAATCCATGGCCTCCTCTTGTGCCAAGATGAGGCCATACTCAGGGTGGAGGAGCAACACCTTATATTCTGACTGGGTACCCTTAAACCTGATGGCATGAATATTGATTTCTCCTTCCCATTTCCGCACTCTGATCTTTTACTTCCTCCTGGGTCCCCTCCTCCTTCCCTTTCTCCTTTTGTGCACTCTCCTCCTCTACCAGATTCTTTCTTCTCCAGCCCTTGACTTTTCCCATCTACGTGGCTTCACCCATCACCTTCCAGCTAGCCTCTTTCCCATCCCTGATCTTTTAATTCAGACATCTTGCCCTTTCCCTCTCAGTCGTGAAGAAAGTCTCGGCCTGAAATGACGACTGTTTACTCTTTTCCATAGATGCTGCCTGGCCTGCTGAGTTCCTCCAGCATTTTGTGTGTGATGCTATAGATATGGTCAGCTCTTCCACTTAATGAAAAATAAAAATAAATCAATATTTAGATAATCATTTCATTCTCTGTTGCCTAGATACTGACAATTCACCTTTTATACCCATGTTAGTAACTGGATTATTGGGTAACATTATCTGCATGTGAAAATCATTTAATGTGAACATCTAGAACAGAGAAGTTCTCCACACAGGTTAGCATGAAGAAAATGGTTAATATTCTTCCTTGATCAATAAGAAATTAACAAAATATCACATGCAATGTCAAGGTCAATACATATTGGTGGGAGTGGGAGAATTGCCAAGATATTTATAACAAAGCTGTAAATGGATTTTTTATATTTTTGTTAAACAACCCCCAAAAATTATACATTCAAATGGTTTTTGTATATGTTGCGTATTATGAAGTTCAGATACTATACTTTAGCCACTAGACTTGGAAGATCATCCCAATAGTCAAAATTATCACAAATCTTTGGTTTAGAGCTGGAAATTTACAAGCACCTGCCAATCTACAAGCTTTGCCCATCAACGGCAATTAACCTCTAGTTAACCTTAGGATTTACAGCAATTAGCCTTCTTGGCTTTAAATGGACAGATTAGCCTAATCGCAGCTTCATCTTGGCAGTACATTAATGCATTAGCTGTGACATTGCATAACGATCCTGCCCCAATAAAACAATGCATCATCTGCTTTACCATTTGCAATGGCACTGGAGATTTGCTCATTTCTACCAAATTGGAAACAATAATGACAAACGAATGACCGAGTCCATTTGAGATTTTCGCTAATGCGCAAAAATTGCAAAATTTGGACATCATATATAAAAAAATTTTAAATATTGGAAACGTGCGAGACTTCCAATGAACTAACTGAGGAGACAGGTTAATGTTTCAAATAGAAACCCCATCATTAGATCAGAGACTTATATTAAACATTCTATGTGGAATGATTCAGTGTACATTAAATTTACTGAACACGTACTGCATATAGTAGCATTTTATCACTGAAGTTAATGTAACACTTAAGGTAATTACCACAAATCTGCATTTTCTACATGTAATTTAACTCAGCCATAATGGATTGGCTAATGATAACCAAACACTAATTAAGGCAATTATTTAGGTGATAGATCTGACTAAACTGAATCACACATCTTTCCTACATTTAGGGTGATACCGGATTTCTTTTTAGCAATAAGGCAATTTGAAGTTAGTAAAGAGCCAAAAAAAAAACTGCAAATGCTTGAAAATTGGAAAGTTCAGTCCTCAGCTCTGGGAAAAACAGACCTTAACACGTAACCCTTCATCAGAATGTTTGAAGGCTGTTTTGCTACAAAGCCAACTTATAGGATTCTGTTGACCATCTCCTGAAGTCCAGACATGTTATTCAGATCTGTGCTGAGGAAGTGGGAATAGTGCAGCCTTTTGTACCTCTGGACACCCAGATAGTTCACTGTGTTAATTAAACTGAAAATGCAACATTTTTAAAGAAATTCTGATTAAACATCAACTGTTTATTCCTTTCCATAGATGCAGCCTGACATGCTGAATTCTTCCAACATTTTGTGCGTCATAGAATTCAGAGCTGCCAGACTTGCAATAGAGGCTACTGCCATCCCACATCATAAACTTCCACCCACAGCCTCATTCAACCCTCCTCACCAATATTAAACAGCAAGCCACATTTATGGAAATAAAAAAGGGAAAACCTTTGCTCAGAAAGGGAATTGGGTGCATACCAAGCTGTTGCACTTTCGTGTAGAAAGCACTTCTTTCCAAAATGATGAGCACATGTCTGAGACATGAGGACATAGTGTAAGTACTGTGCAAAGGTTTTAGACACACACACATACACACACACACACACACACACACACACACACACACACACACACACACACAGATATATATATATATATATATATATATATATATAGATAGATTGATAGAGCGAGGGTGCCTCGGAGTTTTGCAAAGTACTGTAGCTTGTGCATCTTGTAACAAATTAACCTGTCACTTGGCAGTTAGGGTCTCGGCTATCAGAGCGACAAAACATCCAGATCTATGTGCTGAGAAGTGGGTAAATATCAAGCAAGAAAACTTGAAGATTTGGGATGACTGAAGCGAGCTCCCATGGGTCTGGGAAGCATTAAAGAAGTTTCTATCGAAAGTATGATGTGAAGGGGAAGCAATTGCTTTTTTTTCTACAGATAAACAAGTAACCACTTTTGCTCACATTTCCACTGCCTGTCTATTTCAGCTGAAATATTTTCAGGCTAGATGATAGGACCATTTGGAAGGCAATGTGGTGAACAATGGTCAAAAATGGTAATAAAAAGAAGCCAGGATACAACTATTTCTCAAACAATGACCATCCATTCACCTCAAATCCCACAAACCTAGAGAACTGTAAAACCATCCTTCAGACTAATAATGCTTCTGAAGTTCATTCATTTCATTGTGGATCTGCTTTCTTTTGGCCTCCAGTGTCCACGTGTGTCTGGAATAGAGTTCTTGCTGTTTTGCTCAGACCTACCTGTTGGTTACTTTTCACATGAAATTCAGTTACTCTCCTGCCTGGCCCTTCAAGTTCTAAATGATTTTCTAACCTTATTCTTTCAGGTTTCATAGAACATAGAAAAATTCAGCACAGTACAGGCAATTCGGCCCACAATGTTGTGCCGAACCTTAAACCCTGCCTTCCATATAACCCTCCATATGCCTGTCTCTCAAACTTCACTAGTGTATCTGCCTCCACCACTGACTCAGGCAGTGCATTCCATGCACCAACCACTTTCTGAGTAAAAAACCTTCCTCTAATATCCCCCCTTGAACTTTCCTCCCCTTATCTTAAAGCCATGCCCTCTTGTACTGAGCAGCGGTGCCCTGCGGAAGAGGTGCTAGCTGTCCACTCTATCTATTCCTCTTAATATCTTGTATACCTCTATCATGTCTCCTCTCATCCTCTTTATCTCCAGAGAGTAAAGCCCTAGCCCTTTCTATAGATACAATCAATTTTCTTTATTGCTTTTGAAGGTATTCCCAATCAATTATAAAAGTAAAAACATTATTACGTTGTCACAGTGTTCTTCAATTACCTCCTTTCTTCTTCATTTTTTTTTGCTGTAAACTTTGTCCTTGGCCAAAGTTTTTTCCTTCTCTAAATTCTGAGGTGAACATAAATTATCCCAGTTTCAGACCCGGCTCAGATTATCTTCTTCATTGACATTGAAAACTCGATCCTTTCCTGCACCCTTCAATAATTCTGCTGATGTTTTCTTGATTGATTTGGCTCCACATATCTAACTCAACACCATTTGGGTATTATCCTTGCAACACACTATCCTGTGTGAAGATTTGCCCCAGACTCTATTGTACTCTGTGGGTTTCTAGAATCCCTTTCCTTGCTGCGTTGGTGGGAGTGGTGGCTGAGCATAGCTCTCATCTTCTAAATATCTCATATATGATACCAACCCCAGACTTAATCTACACACTACCTCCATTTTCTTGCTTTGGCTCAGCAGATGTCTCAAAGTTCAAATTACATTTATTATCAAAGTATACATACATTATGCACCCTTGAGATTCGTCCCCTAACAGGGCAGAAATGAAACAAAGAAACACAGAAGAACCCGTAAAAAAAGACTGTCAAACACCCAGTATGCAGAGATTTAAAAAAAAACTAATAGTAAATGCAAGCAAATATCGTTCTGAACTGGAGTCCACAAAGAGAGTCTGTTCAGGGCAGAGTGGACAACGAGCTGAAATGGCCCTTGCCTTGGTCCTCAATACCCTGACATTTTCAGTCTGGTCTTGCGCCTAAATCATCATCCGAACATCAGGGACAGTCATTTCGACGCGCTCTGGGGCCTGAACTCAGCCGCCTCGATATCTCTATCTATTTGTGACAATTCTACATATGCCATTTTCACTGATCAAACTTCTGGATTTAACTCAGCATTTATTTCACTTCTGCCTGACCCTCCTCATAGTTCTCTTGCTACTTTGCTTTACTCCTTTATTTAGTTTCTCTCTAGGATCCTCCTTACTTCTAATTTATCCCCATCAAATGTTCTGCAACTGAGTTTCCTTTAACTTTCAGCCCTACCATTCTGCCTTCAACATACTTAGTCCCTGCTCCCATCTTCCTCTGCTTCCAGGAGAAATTACTATCTGCCGTTTTGAAAAAAAAAACCCTGATATAATGATGGCTCAGGCTGGAATCCATTCTCCTACTGCAATCAGCTCTCTGCTCCTTGTTCTCCATTGGATTTACTTGTGACGGCATCCACTCCAGGTGACAGAGATGTTGCAAAAAAACTATTGACAGACGTATATGTAATTTGCAGGATATGTTGGAAGCAATCTGGTGAAAACGTGCTGGTTATACAGGAAATAAAACTCTAGGAGGCTATAATCTCATTGTCTGCTGGGTATAAAGACGGAACATGTTGGCTACTTAACTTTTTTTCCAAATGGAAATACATTCATACCCTTCAAGAGTATCACTTCAGTGATTACTTTGCTTTTTCTTTATGCATACAGGTTCCACGTGATTCATAAGATAAACCTATGCATTAGTGATCTGGAAAAACATACTTTTTTATGTAGCTGTCCTATCAGTACAATATGGTTGATAAAAATTCTGGAATACTTTTGACTGTTTTTTGTTTTGAATATTTATGTATTTTTGATTGTAAATACTGTGTGGTATACAAGATAGTATTTTTTTTATCATTCAAACTAGTAGCAGCTAATGCGGGAATCTAACCTGTACTGGCAGAAAGTAACACCAGCGATTGGAGTTAATTGCGTTGACCACACTAATATAAACATCTCAGAATAAAAATATAGATTTAATTATGTTGGAAGCAGTCGTTACAAAAACGACCAGCTGTTTAACAAGAAAATGAATTAAGGAGCTACCAGAATTGTGACCACTTCTCTGCCTGCCCTCATTATGCTCCCAAAAGCTCCAAGTGACAACACTCTTGGGATGCAGGGACGAGGTTAATTAATTGTGGGCCAACGTGAGGAGTAGATTGGCATTAGAATTCACTTGATTGGTTGAAGTCATAGACAACTGATATAAACCATCAATTTAACTTGCAATGCAAGCTCAAACATCAAAGAGATCAAAAGGTTTAATATTACCAAACCTTAAGCCAGACCAGAGACAAGTAGAATTGTTTTACCCACAGCCCACTGGTTGCCTAAATTATACGTGGCAATATCAGCCCTGTGCTCAGCTCTGAAGGAATTTATGGGACTGCTGCCTGGGAATGACTCAAAAGGCCTATTTTAACATCTGGTCCTCATTAACAGAGGCAGTGAGCGGCCTTCCCAAAATGGGCATTCAGAAGCAGCTTTTGAGGCTCCAGAAAGTTAAAAATTGGCTGCTGGCAGCCACCCAGGTTGGTTATCACTGAAGAAAAAAAGGGCGGGGTTGGAAATATTCTAAGAGTTACACTTGAAGCGAGGCTTGTGGCGTTGGTAGCTAGAGAATATGATGGTGCCTAGTTTCTCTTTTGGTTATGCCCACTGGAACATTCTACATTAATTACATTATTTACATTTTCAAACCACCTTCCGTCAGCTGAGAATCAATATCCTACATGTGTCTTGGGCCTGAAATCTACATGTGTTGACAAGACACTCAACAATAGTTAAGAATGCACAGTTAAGGAGTGGCGTTAGAGAGGAAGGGAAGCAGATGCGAGTC
This sequence comes from Hypanus sabinus, assembly GCF_030144855.1. NCBI lineage: Eukaryota > Metazoa > Chordata > Chondrichthyes > Myliobatiformes > Dasyatidae > Hypanus > Hypanus sabinus. Next base: position 33,896,841 of record NC_082722.1, read on the forward strand.
CCATGATAACATGACTTGCAAATCTATGTTTATTCCTTTATTACCACTGGGTTAAAATCCTGTAAGTCTTTATGCAAAAATACACTGTGAGTATGTTCACTGAAAGGACTGCATTGGTTGAAAAAAGACTATAATCACCTTCTTAAAGACAGTTAGATATAGGTATTAAATGGGTTGATCATCAATGATCAGATCCCTTGTACGAATTTTTTTAATGGAATTGGCAATTTAAAGGCCAGTGGATGTTAGTGTTCCTTATATCACGTAAATAAAAGCAGTTAATGATGTACGCAGATTGAGAAGTTGCCTGCAAGAACGATATAGGAGTTTATTTGATCTTTTGTCCTGTCTCTCACATACAAATTACTGTTGTCTGTACAGTGAAAATCGGGTTTTCCTTAAATCCATAGCTGGATTATGAGATCTTCTTTCTAAATGGCTAATGCAAGTTATGTGTAACTGAGCTATTGCCAATCAGTCACTTACCCTTTTTGCTTCCATTTTTGATAATATGGCCTTCTGTGCTAAACCTTTATACTCCTGTCGTCTATGGATTTGGTATCTGAAATGAGTTATATTTTATTTTTGTTAGGATATCCAAGACTGCCCTCTTGCTGTATAATGAATTTTTTCACAGCTAGAAATGTAGCTCTGTTAAACCAAGATTTTAAAGTTACATGGTAAGGCATTATTCTTTCAGCTTTATGCAAGCATACCAGATACCAAATGCCGAAAAAATTCATACAACCTCAAGTAGTATTAAATGTACTGTATAGTAGTTATACTTCATTATAATTTGTCCCTGAAACTCATTCTATTGAAGTCAATGGAAAGAATTTGTGAGGTGGAGTACAACGTATTGGCTTCACTGTGGGGATGAAACTCCGAGGCAAGAGTCTTTAACCAAAGTTAATTGCCAGCTATTAACATATTACGCTTGAAGGAATTTATCAAACATTGAATTGGTGAACAAATTAGCATTCAAGAATACAATGTAACCATAAAAAGAGCAAGTGAATAGGACAAGATGCACTTATACGCACCCATCAAGTAGGTTATAATTCACTCTCTTTCAGGCTCTTTATTAATTCAGAATTGAAATTCCTAACTTTTAGAACCATCTTAGATGCAGCAACATGTTGCTCAATGCTTCCATTTCTCATTTATAAAGATGAATCAGTCAACGCTGAGAATGACAAAATTACTTTTTAATTGAGTTTATTGGTCCCTGTATGCTAATGATCATTTTCAATGTTGTAAGGGTTGTTAATTTTAAAATGAGTCTTTTTTTTAGACTCTATTTCTGGCAATAAATTAAAATACATTTTTTCAAATCATTTTAAATCTTGGGGCAAATGGAAATGACAGTCGAATAGAATCAGTTGTTTACAGCTTTCCTTGTGGCTCTGTGAGGTTAATGACTAAGCAGTCAAGGCATAGAAGCTCAGAGTGCCCAAGGTTTGATCTATAGTCGGTCATGATCTCACTAATCTCAGCTGGGGCAGTGGCAAGGGCACCAACACTGACCTCAAAGGCTGAGGAAGAAGGGAAAGATCCCAGACTTCCTAGTTCTCATCACTGTTTAAAATCTCTGTTGTATGTGCACTTGCGCAATTTTCAGGTGAAGATCGGGTCAGCTTCTGTTGCAATTTGCCTACCAACACCCCCTCCCCTTGCAACAACCACTCCTCCCTCCCTCCCTACCACTTAAAAGGATGGCTCAATTTTAGTGAAACCTAACTGATGAAAGGAAAGAAAGTAATCCTGTGGAGCAGAAGGCGAGCAGCAATTACTGCAAAAAGTCAGACTGTGTTGCTGTATTTTTATGGCCACTGTCAATTCCAATGTGTCAGTGAAGATTTTTTTAAATAATGTTTAGTTTGTTTTTGTGGTGTGAGTCATCCAATAAGAATATACTTACTGCTAATCATCTACTTGTCCAGGAGTGGTAAAGATGCGATATCCTTTTCGATTGGTGTTACTATAAGTGACTCTGTTTGATATTTCAGATGTCATTAGTTATAAAGTCAAAGAATTATACTGCATGGAAATAGTCCCTTGGCCCACACTGACCAGATGTCTATCCGAGCTAGTCTGGTCTGCCTACATTTGACCCTTACCCTTCTTGGCCTATTTTATCCATGTACCTTTTTAAATGCCTTTTAAACATTGCCTGCCTCTACAGCTTTCTGTGGCAACTTGTTCCACATATCCACCACCCTCTGTGTGGAAATCCTTGCATCTCAGGCCCTTTTGAATATTTCCTCTCTCCCCTTAAATCTAGTTTTAAACTGCCTATTATGGGAAATAGCATGTAGCATCCACTTCAGCCTTTGTAAACCTTTATGAGACCCCTCTGCCTTCTATGCTCCAGGGGGGAAGATCACATCCTATCCAGTCTCTCCTTGTAACTCAAGCCCTTTATTCCTGGTACCATCCTCATGGATCTTTTCTGCACCTTTTGCCGTTGAATGACGTCCTTCCTATAGCTTAGCAATCAGAATGCACAAGATACTCCAAGTGTTGTCTCACCAAGTGCCCTTACAGTGTAAAAGTTCATTTATTATCAAAGCATACAACTCTGAAACTCTTCTTCTCCGGGTAGCCATGAAACCAAGAAAGAAATGAAAGGCAGCACGGTCACCAACCCTCAAATCCACTCCCCACGCATGAAAATGCAAGGTGGAACAGACACGTCAGCCTGTAAGATAACGTCTCAACTCCTGTAGTTAGACTCTAGTATAATAAGACTAGCATGCCAGATGCCTTTTTCGCCACCCTATCTTCTTCCTTCACCATTTTAAAGAAACAATGTACCTGTCCCCTTAGGTCTCCCTGTTCTACAACACTGTCCTTGGCACTACCAGTTAGTGTGTAAATTCTGTCCTTGTTTAAATGACCAAATACAACACTTCGCACATGTCCAATTTAAGTGCTATCTGCTATACCTTGGCTCACTTTTTCAGTTCATTCAGATCATTTTATAATCTTACATTACATTCTTGCTAATTCTGTTGGCAGTATTTGTTAATGTGGATAGTAAGTCTGTAGATGAAACCAACAGTCATCTATCGACCTTCTAAAAATACTAACAATATTGTCATCCAAATCATTAATCTATGTAAATGACAAAAAAGCAGATGATCTAGCATCTATTCCTGTGGCACAACAATGATCGCTGCCCTCCAGTCTGAAGAACTGCACTCTTCTACAAACCACTAAACAAATTCATTATAAGTCAACAATGTACTGTGGGCGTACATCTGTTCCTCGTCTGGAGTGGATAAATCACTACAAGAATCAATTAATTTGGGACAAAGTTTCATATAAACATCTGACATATTGATTGAATTTATTTCTTGAATTCATTTAAGAATTTTGTCAACATGTGATTTAAGCTCAGGACCTAATCTGGAACCGTAACTTCTTAACCCTCTAGTGCATGTTCCGTCATCAGCATTGCTTGCTTTTCAGAAATGCAATAAGGACTTTGAAAGGACAGTCTAATCATTCACATCTTAAAATAGAACCCTAAGTGCTCCAGAATGATAAATGATTGCCAACTAAAGATTTTGTTACCAGTTAATATTGAAAAGTGGTATATTTGACAATGCAATAAGTTACAATGAGTCTCTTAGTCTGTGCCAACAATTCGCAATAAACTTGACATGTCAGAGTTGACGGTAGCATGTTAATTTGTGCCTGAGGAAACATTCACATCTTGCCGTCACTGAAATTGGTCAAATGCCAAGTTGTACTGCCACCTTTGAGCTTCTTTGGCATAGGCAAGTGCTTTGCCAAAAAGAAGTCTTGTTAGATCCTTCCCCTCACAATCCTTCCACAAAGCACTAACATCCAAACATTGAAATGAAGCAGAATTGAGCATTGATAAATGCGTGTAGGGTTCTGAGGCATCAAGAGCAAACAGTACCGTATTTAACGCTGCCTTTTTTTTCCCAACTATCGGTTACAACAGCGAATTCTACTCTTCTGAATTGATAATGTTTAGCTAAACGATTCTGTCTGACATAAGGTTTCATTAAGTGTAAATTATACTTCAAGGCCTGAAGCTTTGAAGTGGTATTTGAAGCTATCATTGGGGAGGTTTTTCTTTCTACCTGTCTACTGGCCAGTGGCCCAGAAGTTTTAACTAATGGAGAGCTGGCACTCATGTTGTAATACAAATGTGAGGTCTTTGCAGCGTTTCTCTCTTTTGTGACAGTCATTAAATTTAAATGGAGATAGGAAATTGATCTGTATTTAAGGGGGTTAAAGACCCTCAGCTAACTTAGGATCTTTATGACCTGCTCATTATAGTTATTATATGCTAACAGAAGCACTAATGAGGCGCTCTAAAACTGTCTATAGTGGCGTCCATCAATTTAGCTAAGAAAGCAGAACCAGCAGGCCAGCTAGGAAAAAAAGGACCGTTAATAATGTTAGAGCAAAATATTTGGTACTTTGCGATCAATTTTCCTTTGGTGGTTTGCCAAAATTCTTACTTGTAAAGCCTAAAGTCATAACTGAATAAAAAAAATTCCCTGGAAGATGCAGTGGTGCTTGATGTAAAAGCGTTACCCTGCTCTGTTGTGATTATGGGCTTTTGACCGGACACATCAAGCACTTGAACTCAGTTACCTTGTGTGCAATGAGCAACATTATTTCTCAGCAGCAACAGCAAACTCTGTCTTGTTCCAAGTATGTGCATGTTTTCATGATTGCTTTACAACTTGTCATTTAAACGGTTAAAGGTTAAAGTCCATTGTGTGCAGAAGCTTTCAGGAACGAATGAGAAAAGATACAGCTCAGAAGCCACCTTCCATTCAGAGGCCATGAGTGGCAAAAGAATTTACCTCAAAATACAAGCTTTATTTTTATGACTAAATGATATTTTTCTCCAAAGCAAGCATTGGTGTATTCTTTGCCCGCTTCTCAATTACTTGTTTGTCATTATGATAATTTTCATGCATTTGTTCATGTTTCATATGCTGTTTAAATCTGCATATTAAATACAAACACAGTGAGCATTGGGAGATAGTGTTCTGATATAGTGAGGAAAACAGACATTTTCATATGGACAACAGTATGCAGTAAGTAGCAGCACCCTTAATGCATTAATATACAGAAGGATTTAGGGATGCAAATCCATAGCTCCTTGAAAAGAACAGAACAAGTGTTCAAGTGGGCATATAGCAAGCTTAGGCATGCTTACCTTCATTGGACAAGACATTGAATACAATGTTGCAGCTGCATAAGGCCACATTTGGAGTACCATTTGCAGCTCTGGTCACTACACAACAAGAAGGGTTTGGAGGCTTTAGAGGCAGAACTTTGACGCGAGACTGCAGATGCTGGAATCTGGATCGAGAAGCAAACTGCTGGCGGAACTCAACAGCTCAGGCAGCATCTGGGGAGGGAGCCTTCAGAATGTTGGCCAGATAGGAGAGCATTAGCCAAAAGGAGAAATTCAAAAAGCCTGGATTGTTTTCTCTGGAGGATCAGTGGCTGAGAGGCGACCTGATAAAAGTATTAAAATTATGAACGGCACAGATTGGGTACTTAAGTATTTTCAGAGGCTGGAAATGGAAAATGCTGAAAGGCATTTTTAAGGTAAAAGAGAGAATGTTGAAAAGAGATTGTGACTGGAACATTTTCCAAGTGGTAGAACCAGATATGATAGTAACCTTTAAGGGGCATTTAGCAGACACATGAATAGGAAAAGAATGGTGGGGGGGGGGGATGTGGACCGTGGAGAGGCAGGTGTCATCATGACCAGCACAGGCATAATGTGTGGGAAAGGACTTATTCATGTGCTGTTTTATTCTATATAATACCGAACTGACATTTCATTGGTGTTAGTTTTTAAATCAGGGGTGGGCAAACTTTTTGACTTGTGGGCCACAAAGGGTTCTAAAATTTGACAGGGGGGCCGGACCAGGAGCAGATGGACGGAGTGTTTTGGTAATACACCTCATAAGAGAAAATAAAATATCATGGGATATGTAGAAAACATGTGCTTTAATTTCAATTGAAATGAACAAATGCATTACAACAAAATATCTGTCTTTGAATTCCCATGGTATTTAGCTACTTATTGAAATGACTTTTAAAACACTGAAAATTAAATGAATAAAATACAGCTTTTTAATAGTAACAGTTATTATTTTAAAGCACTGAAAATTCTGTTATCCTTCAAGATATTATCATCATCACTCTCCTTCTGACTGTCTTTATTTCAAAAACAGTGGGAGATGCAGGTCTACTTGTCCTGCTCCTTCTTATTCAATTGTCCCCTGTGCCAAAACTCAACAACGACCAGCACAAAGACAGAACAGTGACAGCGCGCCAGTATGCAGAGTGCGTTATTTGATCTGGAGCGCATTTTTTATTTTGAGAACGTACGTGCACCTGCGCACTACTCATGTCCATCACTTAACAGAAATGACATGTAACATGCAACGGTTATTGAAAAAAAATTTTCAAATGCATTTTTTACATAACACAACGAAGAAACTTATTTTAAATTTCAGTGGGAACAGTGTTGTCGGTCTCCCTTTTTAGCCAGCGCATCAAAGTCTGGATTTAGTTTTGTTGCGGCGATTCTCAGGATGGATCTGAGGTGCTGGTCAGTTAACTTGGATCTGTAGCTGGCTTTGTTGATGTTCATGACGCTGAACGCCTGTTCACACAAATAGGTCGAGCTGAACAAAGAGTAAAGCGCAAATATGGAGTAATACGCTGCACCTCAACAAAGGTCAATGTATATAGAGTGCGTCATCTATTGGGAAAATGCCAGAATTGCGGGGAAAAAACGTTAACAAGGTTTATTAATATAATTTCATCAAGTTCTGCGGGCCGGATATGGCCCGCGGGCCATAGTTTGCCCATGCCTGTTTTAAATCAATTTTCAATGCAACTAAAATTAATGGACTAATGTTACTATATTTTAAATGAGAATCCTGAGCTTTTGTGTCTTAATGAAAATTAGAGTTTTTTTAGCAGAAGCTTACATTATAAAATGAATAATTCCTGGAGCCTGTCTCCAAAACACTTTGCATTCAAGCCTGAGTAACCAGAACCTACCTATGAGTTTTTATATTTAATCGAAAGTTCATAGTAACTGGGCAACAGGTAAGAAAATGAACACAAACTCATTGCAAGATAACAATGTTGTCTTTGGAGATACTACAACATAAAAATAAAGTTGAAAAAAAAACTAGGTCTATTAAACCAGATCTGCCAAGGAAATTCCTTCCTGTTTAGTGAACAGCTGACTTCTGTTGATTTCACTAAAGAAATTTCATTCACAATGCTTTTTTTGGGTTTTATTAACCTTGAGGGAGTCAGATGGTGGTTAGGAGCTAATTTATTTGTTGATGACAAATGGTGCTGTATTTTGCTGTTTAGATTTCTTTAGCCTTTCTGACTTGGGTTACAGAGGCGTGTCATCTCCGATTACAGACTAGCAATCAATCTTAGGTAGTTCAAATGAGTCTCCTTTATCGAGCGCAGCATTAGCCCGTAAAGGAGACCTCTGCAGGTTGACTGAATGTGTCTGCATTTTATTTTGTATTAGGCAATCTGCAGCTCTCTTTCAGCTGATAATAGAATAAAACTGTCTAAAACTCAAATGCACACATTTTAGAAGCATTGTAAGCAATGTATTTCTTTATGCACTATTTTCTGATATTACTTTTAGTTGCATAGTTTAAGTTTTATCAGCAACTACCACAAACTATAAGTAACTTAGGATGAGTGCAAAATAGGAGGAGGTTTACCAGAACTACCCATTCTACCTTTTGCCCCTCCATCTTCTGTATAAACAGTTTCCTGGGATCAGGAATGGCTTGCTTCCCCTCCAGGTTTGCGGACTCCAAAGTGGCTGATAGGGCCAATTTAAGAACTGCAGATGATTCCGCAAATGGGGCCAGTGGTGACTGACAGGGTGGGTGAGAATTTTGTGAGGTGGTTTGTCCCTTCTGCTGCTTACAGAGAACTTGATGCAAGGCACTGAGGTCCTCAATACCTTCCCAAATCCTCCTTCACTTTAATCACTTTGATCAGGTTGTCAAGGGTCAGAAAGGATGCTGCATTTCTTCAAGGATGCTTTGAGCAACTTTAGAATGTTCTTCTCTGTCCAGCCAATTATCTCTGCCATGAACAGAACTCCGAATAGACAAGAAAATAACACGATAAGCCCTTTGTTGCTGAGTAGACCCCAATGTTCTCAACAAGCTGTAGACCATCTGCCCATGAGATTTCTTTAAAACATGTTCTGGTTTTGCTAGATGCTGGCATCACTTTGGATAAGTGCCACTTGCCCCAATATAGAATACACTGCAAAGCTCTGCCACCAATTAAATGGGGTAGAGTCAGATGAGTTACTGGAATGGCAAGGCTATCCATTTAGAATGTGGGTTGTAAGACTGTAACGAAGAAATGAAGTCAAACTAACTATGTCACTTCAAATCATTAGTATTTTGTGATCCTTATTAAAGTACAACTTGCTGTTGTAGAATAGCGTGCCAAATCATACGTGAGCATGTCTGAATGTGAGTTGCATTTACAAAAAACAACTATGGCAGCTTTGAGTATTGGCAAAGCTGGGGTCAGGGCTTTGGTGTTTCTGAAAGATTTCCAGAGGAATTTAGTTCTAACTACTCTTACTTACAGCAGTCAAGCCCTCACCACTTAGGGAAAACAGACCAGAAAATGTAAGCGTGGGGGTGTATAGGACATGGACTGAGGGCACCACTCAGGAACACATAGATGTAAAAAAAAAGGAATATAAGTGATGAATTAACCAATGAGAAATATGCAGAACTGAACAACTGACAAAATAGTCCTTGACATAAGGCTGTGGGTGAAACAATAATTGTAATCATGTGTCACTGTTAAGACTGATAGGAAGATGGGCCTCACCTGTGATCTGTTGCAGTGTGGATTTGCCTAAGAGGGATGAACTAGCTCAAATGACTTGCAGTTAATACTTGATATTACATTACAGCTCAGTGCTTGTGCAGTATTTCAGAGTTCACAGTACAAAATTAGAATTTCTGACTCATGAGCATATGATCAGTGCAATCACTGCCTAGCTGTTATTATGTATGTAAAGGGAGGTTAAACTGCTTGGGTGGAGTTTAGCCACTGAGGTCTGATGAAGTTTCAGTTTTTGCTGGCTTAGAAAGAAGTGTTATTTGCATCCTTCAAACAAGACTTTTTTTTTAATCAACAGATTGTTATTTAGCCAAGAGCATTTCTTGGAAGCACCAGGTTTAATTTAGTGTAAAGTTTGTTTTGAGCAGCAACTTGTAAACTTATCCTGGGCAGCCATATGACATTACTTTGTCCGAGTACCACAAAAATAAATGTTGAACCACTTTTAAGTCATTTGTGTCAGTATCTATTGGGTCCAAGTGGGTGGAAAATAGATCTTAGATCCTGTATTCAGGATGAGGTACTGCTGCTAAATCAGGATTGGCTCTCTTTAAATGATATTCTTCTTTTCCAATGAAGTTGGTCAGAAATGAGCTGTATTTTTCCTTAGTATTATTTAATATGTATCATTGCAATCATAAACACATGTTTCATATTTTGTAGTCATTTTGCTTAAATGTTGGATTGGTATATGGTATAAATTTAAAGTTCCAAAATATTTCAAGTCACAAACCATTAAAGGGTTGAGAGCGTGTAAGTAGTTAATCCGAGAATCCACAACTATAGGGAAACTATAGTCAAGTCTTTATGTAGTCTTTATAGTCCTTATGTCAAGTCTGTAGAAGTTGGTTGTAACCCATGTTTCCACCAGGTTGCTTTTTAACCAAACACTAGATTTTTGAATTAGAAGATTTTCAGATGTGGGCAAACAATTCAACTGATTCCCAGTCAGACATAACTTTCTGCAAATCTCATCTGAAAATGAAAAATCTTCAAATTAAAGTACAACGAATTTGGAATATAGGACTGATACTGCATTTACACTAGATTAAGTTTTGAGTTTATATATTTTTAATACAACCTGAATCAATGCAATACTTTATATTGTGCTGACAACGTAATTAAAACCATCAAAGCAAAAACAATCCTTTCTACAATAGCAAACCATCCACTTCACTTCCACATATTCTCTTAATGGTGCAATCATTCCATGCATGCCTGCCTGCACATTTTTATGGGAGTATGGTGTTTTGGTTTCAAGTCCACAGGAATGTGAATGAGTTCTGTTTGATCCAAGCTCAGTTCACTTACGATCTACAACAGGTGCCAAACAAAAGTGTTTCCTCGTAACTCTTTGGACTGCATTCATACACAGAGCTCAGACATTAAAAAGGCGAACTACTCACTTACAGAATCCAATGTGACACTGAGTATTAGCTGTAAAAAAAATAATAATTTGGGTTTCCCTCAAATCTAAGGTGCCCCTCAGTACTCACAACCAATGGAATGCTGCTTGAAGATGGGTATTACATGGAGTGACAGAAAATGAGTCAATTTCCACAGAATAGCCAGGCTTTGACTCATTCTTGCACTTCCGGCCACAGTAGTTGCAATGGTTTTCTCAATGGTGATGGCAAGGATGTTGATCACGAGAGGACTTGGTCATGCAAATACCTTTGAATTTCATTAGTTGTACATGATTATTGCCTGGCATTTTGGTGGCATAAATGTCACTTGCCACTTAACAACTTGTGCCTGAATGTTGTTTGAATCTTCCCACAGCTAACCATGGACAACTTTTATTGCTGAAGAATTAATAACAATAAGCATGAGGTATAAATTAAATATTGTGCTTTAATCAATGAATATTTGACATATCTGATATTTTGATGGAAGGGGGATGATTGTTGAAGACAGGTGGTCACAGAACATTCCCCAGAGAAAGATCTGTGATGATGTCCTAGGGTTGGAAAGTTTGACCTCCAGAAAGCATTACATATTCCTATTGGATGTGGATGTAGAAGTTCATGGATGATACAGGAGTTGGTGGTGTTGTGGATTGTATAGAAGATTGTCTCAGACAGGATGCAGATCAGATAGAAAGTTGACTGGAGCATTAGCTGATGGAATTTAATCATGAAGCATGTGAGTTGATCAACTAGTGAAGACAGATAGAGTTGGGACATATATAGAGTAAATGGTAAGGTGCAAAGGATGGTTGATGAAGAGAATGACATTTGGATTCAAATGTATGATTCTTGAAAGAGGCAACATTAACAGATAATGGGGTGAGGAAGACATTGGTGAGGGCATAGAATATAAATGTTGGGATATTATGTTGCATCTTTACAAAACGTTGGTGTACTGCATGCATTTTTGGTCACCCAACTATAGGATGGATGTGGTGGTGCTGGAAAAAGGTACAGAAGAGATTTACTAGGATGTTGTCTGAATCAGATGACTTTAGTGATGAGGAGATGCAGATCAGGTTGGGTTTGTTCCCCTTGAAGTAAAGGAGGATGATTGCTGACCTCATAGAGACACTTAAAATTCTGAGTCAAAGATAGTTCATAATTTTTTTCTTCTTTTGTTAATATGGGTATTAAATCGCAAGGACATAGGTTTGAGGTGAGAGGATTGTGGAGAATATTTTTTACAGAGTAGTTGCTGTCAGAGGAACTGTTTGAGTGAGATACAATAATTAAATTAAGGTTAAAGATGGGCATATAGAACAATGCTTAAATAAGTAAGGTGTTGAGGGATACAGACCTGTTGAGGGCAAATTGGATTAATGTAGATAGACCAGCAAGCCTGTTTTTATGTTGTACAACTCTATAAGTAATAAAACAAAGTAAAATCTAAAAACAGAATCAAAATCATTAAAAAATGCACAGAAATAATTGAAAACATTAAATGAAAAAAGAGCAATTCTAAAAATAATAATTCACTTTGTCCTTTGTCTCTGATTTGGTGCCCAATGAATCCCATCAATGGCGTTTCTGATCCTTTACTGGTTATGACTTAGGATCAGCTCCAAATAAAGATTCCCCAGTGTAATACAAAAATGTCCAAATAAAGCTGCTAACACTGTCAGACTGCATATGGACTCCAGCAGCAAGTTGAACTGACAGATTTGGCCCTTCAAATTTATCAGTATGTGTTGGACTTTGGACATTCATAGCATCCACATTATAAGTCCAGGGCTTAGTGTGGTTGGCTGAACTCCAACAATTCTGCTCAGAATCATTGGCAGCAGAATTCAACCCAGGAAGTGTGGCCGCCAATCTACTTGCAGTAGACCACTTGAATAGCAGTGAGATAATAATCAGATAATTTCCTTTACGTGATAAATGTTGGATAAATATTGGCCAGGATAATGCCATATCATGAATGTTTTACAAGAATGTGTCCAGTTATTCTGTCCAATGTTTTGATGAAAGCAATATTCAGTTTAAAGTAAGTTGGTTCGTCCTCCATTAAAGTAATAAATAAGGAATAGCTTGGTTACTTAAATCATTTTAGTTTTGATCATTTTGATGATATATGACAGACTATCTATAAAATGTGTAGCCTTCATTTTTTATGGACTTTAAATCTTCCAAATAAAACTTTTACTAACTGTCTCCAATTGCCTCCTGAACCATCTTTTACAATATTGTCCTGTGTTTTTATAAGCCACCTTAAAACCCATAAACTTCAATACAAAATATTTTGTTCAGCTCTCCCTACTTTTCCTTCTCAGGTCTCACGCCCAATGGCAAAGAACCTTGCAATGTTTAGCTTCTTCAGAAAACTTGCACTTGCTTAGATTGGATTAAAAATTAAATGTACTAAAATATATTTGATATTTTGAACTCCATTCAGTCTTGTGAATAATATCTTTTATAATCACAAGTCCCTAGCTGAAATTTAAAGTATATTTCCCTTATGTTCATTCATTAATGGAAATTACTTTCAGCATTCCGGAGAGACTGAGCTCTCTTTTCAGTAAGGCTTTGTGAATATTCTATTGTAATTGTAATGTGTATTTAGGGCATAATTTTGATCTCTTTACAATGTACAAATATTTAATAGTTAAAAGATGTATACATGCATCCTTGCATTTAGCTGAGAGATGTGAACAGTTCATTGTGATGAGGATGGAGCAACATATTAAGAAAAATAGTGGTATAATTGTTAAGTTATCATCATCTTGTCCAAGGGCTGGAATGTTAAAAAGGAAGTTAATGTAAAAGCACGAACCATGCACTTAGTTTTTTCATGAAGGGAAATCTGGCATTCTTTTAGCATACAAGTGGATACATTCAGTTTGCATCATAACTGCCCACTGAAATTGGATTGGGGCATTTATAGGTTGGACACTTATAAAGGAATACCATTAAATTAGAGCATTTTAGTGCATCTAAATGCATTCTTCCACAGTTAAAAGGTATAGTGGGATTTTTATACTATTGTCAATTGTTAATTAATCAGAGAGAAACTTAAGTGACAAAACTCTCATCATAACTTCTTCCCCCTTCCCCATTCTCTTTCGTTAGAAATTATTGCCTAGTATTCCATCATCTTATTTACACTTGTGTAGGCCACATTTTCTCGCGTAAGTTCAAAATGTCATTTCGTGGAGCAATAATATTGTAACACATTTATACTGAAAATAAACTAAAGCTTAGTTAGGCTCATATCACAGAATTTGAGATGTTCAAGAAATGCACAATACATAATACATCTGCTTTTGGTATGAAGGCCGCACATGTTTTTCATAAACGTTACAAGATTACCCTAGATATGTAAAAACACATCATAATATTGAAATAAATCGTTAGGAATACAGAAGACCATAAAATTACAAAGAAAACATGTATCATAATTATTAGTTATCTTCTGATGTTTTATGTATTTTATGTATATTTGTTGAAATTTTTGCAGTTCCTTGAAAATCCACATATTATTTTACATAAGCAATTAGCGTCTATTACCTCATTATTGCACATACTCAAAACCACACAGGAAGTGACTTCTAGATCAATTGAGTCAGTGAAAGAGCAATAATAGCATCCATTAGTTTAGAATCCACAGGAAAACTTGTAGCTTACCCTATGGATAATTTTTTAATTACAAAACCTATTAAGGATTTGATCCCCTGTACATAATACATCTAGAGAACCGTAGGATCACAGGAAATGTGTGACACAGAAGGGAGCTTCTTGGTCCATCATATTCTTGCCCTTCCTAAGAGAGCTACCCAACACAATCCCAGCTTGCAGCATGAGTGCCTTGGCCCAACAGATCACAGACCTTCATATATGCCTCCAAGTACTTATTTAAATTTCCTCTGTCACTCTCCTTGACAGTGACTTTCAGACTCTTACCTCCTGTTGAGTACAATTATTTTCTTCCACATCCCCTTTAATCCTTCTGTCAACTACTTTAAATCCATGCTCCATCTCTGCTAAAAGAAAAGAGTCCTTTCTGTATGCTCTCTCTGGCCACCTCATTATTATGGGTTCAAGCACATTGCTCCCTGCAAGTGGCAACGCTAGTGGATAGTGAGATGAAGAGGGCATGTTGGCAGCCATGCCTTCATCAGTCAAGGCATTAAGTATAAAAGTCATAATATCATGTGACAGGTGTATAAAACTTCAGTTAGGCTATAGTTTGGAGAACTGTGTACCATAATATTGTCCCAGTGCTTCAGAGATGCATGTAGGGCTGGGGGATTGTATATGCTGAACAACCCAGCAAAGGGCAAAGGGCAAATTGCAGTGGGTTGAGGTTGTCTGAGGTACTGGGGTTAATGCACACCATGACCACTGTCTCGAAGCACTTCATGATGGTGGATGTAGGAGCCATTGGGCAGTAGTCATTAAGGCATGTTACCTTGTTTTTCTTATGTACCAGGATGATACATAAAGCTAAGATGATTCTTAAAGCAAAGGGGAACCTCAGATTGAAGCAGGGAGAGTTTCAAATATCTGCAAATAACCCCACTAGATGATCTGCACAAGGTCTAAGAACAGGGCCAGTGACACTATCCGGACTAGTAAGATTGTGATAAGATCATCAGTAAAGGATGCACTGTTGTAAATTGAGGCCTGTTATAACATGTAAGTCCTGCCACAACTGATATCTAGTCTGAGACTCTATTTTGGACTGGAACTGTCTCTTAGCATCCCTGATAGCTTGTATGGAATCAGAATCAAGTTTAATATCATTGGCTTATGTCGTGAAGTTTGTTGTCTTTGCAGCAGTACAATGCAATGCATAATAATAGAGAAAAATATTGTGAATTTTATATATAATATATAGTTAAATTAAATAAGTAGTGCAAAAATAGAAATAGAAAAGTAGTAAGGTCATATTTATGGATTCAATGTCCACAATGTCCATTTAGGAACCGGATGGCAGAGGGGAAGAAGCTGTTCCTGAATCATTGAGTGTGTGCCTTCAGGCTTCTGTACCTCCTACTTGATTATAGCAATGAGAACAAGGCATGACTTGGGTGATGAGGGTCCATAATGATGGACACCGCCTTTTTGCAGTATTCCTCCTCAAAGATATCGTGGATACTACAAAGGCTAGAGCTCTTGATAGAGTTAACAAAGTTTACACCTCTCTGCAGCTTACTTCAATCCTGTCCGATGCCCCTCCCCCCATTATACAAGATGGTGATGCAGCCAGCTGGAATGCTCCATACAGTACATCTGTAGAAATTAATGAGTGTTTTAGGAGTCACACGAAATCTTCTCAAACTCCGAGTGAAATATAGCTGCTGTCATTGCTGCCTTCTATATACTTCCATCAATGTGTTGGGCCTCAAAGATATTGACTCCCAGGAACCTGAAATTGCTCACTTGTTCCATGTCTGATCCCTCTATGAGGACTGGTGTGTGCTCCCTTGTCTTACCCTTTCTGAAATCCGCAATCAGTTCTTTCATCTTACTGATGTTGAGTGCAAGTTTGTTGCTGCAACACCACTCCACTAGCTCCTGTATACCCTCTTCTCACCACCTGAAATCACATCATAATTTCTTGTGAAGGTAAGGATCACCTAATTTTAACTCTGCCTTCCGAGGCTTCAGTAGAGATACGATCTCCTGGTTTATCTGTGTTTCTCAGTTCAAGATAACCCAGATAGTTCTCTTTGGTACACAATCCTCAAAATATTTACTGATAAAGTCTATGATGATGCTAACATACACATCCAAGATGGCAGCTGAGTTTTGTAAGCATGGACCAGTCTATGACTTAAAACATGTTTAAAGACTCAGCTGCTTTCTATTTCCTCAGACCAACAATGAATGACTTTCTGTACTGGATCCTCCTGTTCCTGCTGCAACAGGAATAAGCACAGCCTTGTGGTCCGATTTACCAAAGTGGGTTTGGGGTGAGATGGAGGGGCTGCTCATTTAGGCACCTTTAGTGGTATAGCAATGGTCAAGCCTAATGGTGGGACAGGAGACATGCTAAAATTATTTTGGTAACATCATCCTGGCCTGGTTGAAGTCTCCAGCAATGATGAAGAGGACCTTTGGGTATCCTGTTTCAAGGCTGTTAACATAGAGTATATTACATTGAGTGCAGGCTTCATGGCCGACAGGGATGGACTGTAAACTGCTACCAGGATAGTGGAAGTGAACTCCTGTATCATGCGTTATGGGTGAAATTTCGTTGTTAGATTTTCTAGCCTGGGTGAACAGAAGCCCATCAGGATCATCACATCCAAGCACCATAAGGTGTTAATTAGGAAGCAGACCCCATCCACCTCCAACTTTGCCTGAGGATGCTGTCCCTACTGCCCATGCTGTGAATCAGGTGTAAGGTGTGAGACAAAGCAGTCCTTCCGTTCTTTTTGGTAGGCCAATTTCACTCTTAGTTCATCAGCTTTGTTCTCAGTGGCCCGGATGTTAGCTAATGGTAGGCTGGAGAGAAGGGATTTGAACCCATGACAATTCAGACTTCGCTGCAGCCCAGCTCTCTTACCACGCGTTCAATGTAAATGCCTGTGTCTGGTGGATTCTGTGGAGCCACCTGGGCTAATGCAACAGTTCAGGATTATTTCCAGTGGCCACACATTTTAATTCCACGTCCCATTCCCATTCTGATATGTCTATCCATGGCCTCCTCTACTGTCAAGATGAAGCCACACTCAGGTTGGAGGAACACACCTGATATTCCGTCTGGGTAGCCTCCAACCTGATGGCATGAACATTGACTTCTCTGACTTCTGTTCATGCCCCTCCTTCTCTTCTTACCCCATCCCTGATATATTTAGTTTATTTTTCCTCCCCCCTTTTTTTCTTTCTCTCTCTGCCCATCACTCTGCCTGTTCTCCAACTGCCTCTGGTGCTCCCCTCCCCCTTTCTTTATCCCGAGGCCTCCCGTCCCATGATCCTTTCCCTTCTCCAGCTCTATATCCCTGTTGCCAATCACTTTTCTGGCTCTCAGCTTCACCCAACCCCCTCCGGTCTTCTCTTATCATTTCGCATTTTCCCCTCCCCCTCCTACTTTCAAATCTCTTACTACCTTTCCTTTGAGTTAGTCCTGAAGAAGGGTCTCGGCCCGAAACATCGACAGTGCTTCTCCTTATCGATGCTGCCTGGCCTGCTGCGTTCCACCAGCATTTTGTGTGTGTGTTGCTTGAATTTCCAGCATCTGCAGATTTCCTCGTGTTTGCAAATCATTTCCGTCTTAGCTTTTGATATTAATCAAAGAAATTACAGAAGAATACTGATTATCACTTACAAACATTCCTATTTCATGCAGTCTCCTAAAAGTCCCCCCGCCCCCCCCCCCCCCGTATGTAAGCGGTTCTAAACATAAACTTAGCAGTTTCTCCTGTATTTCTGGACCTTACACAGCTTTGAGGAAATCTTATGTTATTTGGTGCCTCTGCGGGGCTTCTGCAAATGTTTCTATGCTGCTGGCAATCACCATTTTGGGATCCGCTCTTTTATCTGGCTACATTCTATTATGTTGCTTGATATATCAAACAGAAAATGTGGTCACTCAAGAATGCCTTGGTACATATATCTTACTTCTTTCTAAAAGCTTGCAGGCATAGTATGGTCAGAACAGAGTAGGGCTCCACAATGGAGCAGCTTCATCTATAAACGTACAGGAATGAACTTGTAAAGACAACAAAAGGTGAGACATAACCAAATATAATATGTGAATTTGAATGTCAGTTAAAACTTTCAACCTCGGTTCACAAGTACTAGGGCACACGTTGCTTTGATATGCCTTTGTAACAAAATTACAAATCACATCACTGACATTGACCTTATTAAAATCTTGCATTCTTCCTTGCTCTGATATTGTGCTGTTCATTGATTGAATACAGTACCGGAGTGGATAAGGGTCATACTTGAGATGGCAGGCCTAAAGTTGTGAAATCTGTCGACAGGACATAAGCAGCAATGCCTCTGGCTAATGTTTTCAAGGCAGAACTGTTTGGAATGCCTCAGGTTTTAATAAGCACAGATATGTCTGAGAGCCTAGTGAATTACATTGGCTGTGACAAGCCTGCCTCCTTGCTTTGATTAATTGGCATCACGTCACTTTTCTGCACCTGGCTACAATTTGCATGCATTCTTTATTTTGCCTGTTTACATATTCTCAGACCATCCCGGTACCTTATTAAGGCAAAGGTTAAAACTTAAGAACATGTGTTTTTTTAAAAAAATGACAAGAGCAAAAGAAAACCTGATAAGACAACCAATATCCTGACAGAAAATAATGGAAATGAGTAAACTACAAAGGTATTCAATATTCCTGCATATTGTGTTTATATGATGTAGCCTTAAGCAAATGTATAATTATGTTGCCCCATTGAAATGTGCTATTTTTAAACATTAACATGAAGATTAATTGATCCAACAATCCCTGAATTCTGCAACACTTCTGTTTACCAAATATATTTTGATACATTTTGATAATTTGAATTATGTATTTTTAATGCTCCACAGTAAACACAAAACTGCTTCTGATGGGTTTCTTAAAATCTATAGAAGATTTTAAAATTAAAAGTTTAACAAAAATTGTACCTGCAAATTGGTTAATCAGAAGAAATATTCAATCATGTATAGTGTGATTCATTAATCTTTTTATATCATGTTGTCTGTGTGCATGTGCATTCATGAACATGTATAGCAATATACAACATAGTGCAGAATTTGGTAGCTACAGTGATGGTGCAACTTCCATCACTTGTTGTGGTGGTTATGAGAAATTTGCAGTAAGCTCTTGTACTTGTAGTCAGATGCAAAAAAATCCCTAAGTTTCTTTCAATGTTACCTGACTGCCCCAATGCACCCTTTGAAGAACTTTAAATATCTGCTATCGATTCAGTCTGTAAAACTACTTGCAGAGCCAACTCTTGTTGAATATTTTGTATCTGAAACCTAGGAATGTTTTGAATTACTTTACTGCTGGACCATATCCCTGAACTAGAAAAAAAATTATGAATGTGAAAGACCATTCCCTCAGAGTAACATTAAACAATTGGTATTTTTAAAAATTTAAGAAAAAATAAACCTCGTCTTTGATCAAGATTTGTCAGCATGTTCAGAAACCCTGTTCACTGCTTATCTGCAGATGAAACTATCGCTTACAATTCATGTCCCAACTTACCAAATGAGGCTGCATCCAATGTTATATATTGCATGCACTATAGCTTGGCCTCTACATGTAATTCCAGTACCTGTATAAGTGACAAATGAAGCTAATCTAATCCTTAATCTTTCCCAGGATTAAATACTGGTGAACCACAGCAGGTGGACTCTCCACTGCTGGACTCTGTGTGTTCAAAAGTGGATGTAGGCCCAAAAATTCCAGCAAACAGTTAACCAGATGTGTGTTTGTGTATAAGAATCCAGAACCTGGCGATCCTTAGTAAATTCGAGACAGAGTTGTACAGAAGTGCAAACATTTACCTCCAATGTCTAACCAGTTTCCATGTGTATGTTTGAATCTTCAAATTATTTTATGTAAAAGTTATTAAAACTAATGTTTTTAATTCTGGATGATCCGTGCTGTTGGACACCTCAAACTCCCTTTACCAGAGTCAGTATTCAGACCGTGTTGGAAGAGGGGCGAATCCATGCCATGGAGCTTTTGTCAGCAAGTTTCTTCAAGCTTAGAAGTAAGTGCTGCACCTTCACTGCTGAACAAGGCAAATCAAGGCTTTTCTGGATGACACTGTTCTATCTACAGTATGAGGAAGGCAAAATGGAGTTCTTTGAATATTTGGACAGAGAAGTTTCCATCTTTGAATCTTTTGTTCTAACTGATAGTTTAAATTTTCCGGCAACACATGCGGCATATTAGTGAGGGTAGAAAGCAAATGCAGTCAAAACAATCAGAAAAGTGCATCTTTTTTGAAACAAAAAAGGTGATATTAATTCTCTCAAGTCTGCTCGGAATAATTAGTTCCATCCTTCCATCTTCCACAAGTTATTTCCATTGTTGTGTTTACCTCTTTTAACATCTTTCTTGCTGCCACCCTGGCAGGTAAATAAATACCTTTTCAATGAAAACTCGTTCAAGTAAATCTATCCAACCACTTCAGGGTTAGGGAAACTTAAATCTTCTCAGTCGTAATCTGGCTGCCCTCAACATTGCTTCTTAATAGGGACTGAGTGTGAAGTGTGAATAGTAGGGCTCAACTCCTGATTCTATGTAATGTTCAACCACAGTGTGTGAAACAGACCTGCAGAGCATTGAAGAGATTAACACAGATTCCTCAAAGCTATAACATGTACTCCTGTACACTAAAAAAGGTTAGTATGGAGACTTCTGAGAAAACTGAACTGCAACAAAGTGGCACAGTTAGAAGTCAGTGGCCTGTTACCTAATAAAAACAATCTTAAAGACTATTTACAAAAATGAAAGGCAAGTATATTCCAGTATTTCAAAGTAAAAACTGTCAGCTTTCCAGAAAAAAAATGTTCCAACCATAATTGACAAGAGAAGCAAAGTGCAGTAGAAGAATTTTTACTGTGCTCAGTGGAATAGAAAAGATCAGAGGTTAGGAATGAGAATGAGGAGTGCCGGCAGGATGTGGAACTGTTAAAAGGGAAGAAAAGGAATCAGATGATGAAATGGCATCAGGTTTCAGATTTTAAAACCTGAGGGTTAAAGAGAGAAGGAAAGAAATTCGTAGGAAAATAGAAATGAAAGATTACAGTCGTATAGTGTCCTTAACCCGACTAAATGAACCGGGGCAATTCATTAGAAAATAGGCCAGCCTCTGTGCAGTTTATTCAGTGTGATCACATCTTTGAAGAGATCAGTTTTGAGGATTTCAAAAGGTCAGTGAATGAGTGGAAGAAGAGAATCACCACAAGTTGAAGCCTCTGGCACCTGTGGCAAGGCAAAACATTGGGATGTGACAGCGGGCAACATATAACAAGGAACATTGGCAGGGGCTAAAAGGCAAGAGGCATCTTCAATGAAAAAATGGGGGGAAGCCGTGGAGGGATGTAAGAACAAGAAAAAAAGTTTAAAATATCAGGTATTAGCCTGTGTAGAATCAGTGCCTGTCTCTGAAAATGATAGCGGAGAAATTCTGGGTGGGAGACTAATTACAGTAGGAAGGATTAAGGATGGGAGGTTGGCAAGGCAAACTTCAGAGTAAAGAAGTTAGGAGCCAACAACAGCAACTAAAAGGTTAAAGGGTGAACAAGTGGCTTGAAGGCATTGTATACTCATGGTAAAGGATGACTTCTTTGCTCTCCAGTTCTCTGGTGGCTAATGGAACCTTTGTAAGTTTAAGATACAATTATGCATCTAAGTAATGAGCATAAGTTCAAGATTCAAGTTTGTTTAATGCCATTTCCAGTATGCAAGTGTAAAGGAGAGCGAAATAATTGTTACTCCAGGTCCGATGTAGCACAAAATAAAACACAATAAGCTAAAGAACATAATAATAAAAGGCACAATAAATATAAATAGCTAAGATAGGTTATATGCATGCAGCAGATTGAGATGATTGAATACACATAAAGTGAGCTAGGCACAGGAGTTTCTGCACATAAGGTAAGTCTGACAGCTCACCAACATCTCTTCTTTCTGACAAGCTTGAAGGAAGCTGGGCTTTGCATATCTATACTCGTGTCATTCTACAGGTGTGTAGTAGAGAGCATTGCGCTTGGTATAGGAACGGCACTGCAGCGGACAGGAAGGCACTACAACGGGTAATCAAATCTGCCCACCATTTCACTGGCACCAGCCCACTCACCATAAGGGATATATATAGAAAGGTGCTGGAAAATGGGCCAGAAACACCATGAAGGATCTCACACACCCTGCCCAGGGCCTGTTTGCCCCTCTCCCATCAGGGAAGAGGCTATGTAGCATCCATGCCAGAATGACCAGGCTCAAAAATAGTTATATTTCCCAAGCAGTAAGATGTCCACCCATTAACTCCACCACTACTTTATTATTTCCTGGCAGTCACCTTTTGTACTGCCTAGCGTCACTCTATGGACATACAATCAATCTATGTGTATAAGCTATCTTATGTATTTACATTTATTGTGCGTTTTATTATTATTATTATTATTGTGTTGTTTATCTTTTGGTTTTTTTTGTGTGGGTGTTGCACCTGATCCGGAGTAACAATTATTTTGTTCTCCTTGTGCACAGGAAATGGCATTAAACAATCTTGAATCTAGAAATGATAGAGTAGTGCTGTTGGGGCTGTGGTGGACTGGGTAACCAGTGTATTTACATTCATCTAAGGGTTTCTGCTACCACCTACATATCTTACTCTGGACCATCTACAAGTTTCGTTATCTACATGTCATCAATATTTATTCTGAAAGGCAATGGGCTCAGAAGACCCTTAGGGACTCCCTGATCAGAACATTTCACAAATATGTCTGTGTTTACCTCGTCCTGCAAACAGCCAAACAATTAGTGTTCATTTCACACCAACTGTATGCAATTTAATTTAAAACTCCTGGTGTGGAATTTGCCAAATGCCTTCTGAAAGTTCATGAAACTAAAATCCCAAGTCTTCCTTTTTGTCTTTTCTAATGATCACTTAACAGTCCGGCTAGATTAGTCAGACATGATCCAACAGTATTGGTCAAATGTGCCAATATACAGTGAAAATCTTTTGTTTGCCAGCCATTCAGACAGATTATGCCAAGCATAAACATGACAGTAATAAAACCAAGCTGATTTTTTCTCTCTATTCAGCCAATACTTGGCCATGTGCTCACTTTGTGTTTGATAGATGGATCAGAGGCCTCTCTCAGATTAAAATAAAGCTGCTTCGGTCGGTGATGACTCCCTGGAATACCCTACCCAGTAGGGTTGCAGAGGCAAGGTCACGGGGGAAAGAAGAGACGAGGCCTGGGAAGATCAGTGATGGTCATATTGAATGGTGACACAGGCTAAAGAGGCCAAGGGGATTACTGATCCTAAGTTCTTACTTTCTAACGTTCTTGTCATGAGGTAACCCCATTTTGCACCCATCCAATTCAAGGAAATGAAGCTGAAGACTGTAACAAGCAATTAACAGTGGCATAAAACACTAACTGTGTTGCTGAAGATAATTTTCTTCAGTGTATGGACAAGTAAGGAACTATGGATGATTGGAACACAGAAGTCGCTAGCTGTCCATTATGAATAAGTGGTATTTGGCACTGCACTTGACATTACAATTACTTTGATTTTAACTACCTCTTCTTGTAAGCTAATAATAACTTGTAATAAATAGTCGTATTACTGTTTTAAAAGAGAGAAGTTGTATTTCAGCTTGACCTTTCATCAGAACTGGAAAATATTAGAAAACACTTTTTCTAATGCAAGTTTAGAGGGCCAGTGAGGGCATTGTTCTGTGGTTGGTTTAGACAGCTGAAGAAATTGAATAACAGAAAAGGCGATGGGCCGGGTGAAAGAGGCAGGTAAGGGCATTAGTGTGTAACAAAAGGTGGGTCAGGAGGACATCTTTATACTGTAGATTTGAATTTGCACTTCTTCCAGATTGAGTAACTCCTGTAAGTAATCTAAAATTTCTCTTTCTCCAGATCTTTACCATTGCCTTTAACAACTTATCTCACCCATTTGCATGGCCCATTTAACATTTCATCGAATCATGCACTCCACTCACCCTTTTCTTTATCTTAGTGCTTGTTTTAACTCTGATTTTACAGAATACTGCTGAAATGAAACAGGGCAGAACACAGCGTAACACTTAGTGTACTGCTTTACAGTTTCAGCTGTAACATCTGGGTTCAATTGATATTGCTGTCGGTAAGGACTCTGTACACTCTCCCCATGACTACGTGATTTCTGCCAGGCGCTCTGTTCCTCCCCCCACCCCACTCCCATTCCAAAGATGTACGAATTAACTTTAGAAAGCCGTGGCCCTGCTGCTTCTGCACCAGAAGCATTGTGACATTTACGGGCTGCCCCCAGCACATCTTTGGACTATGTTGGTCGTTGATGCAAGCAATGTATTTCACTGTATAATTTCATGTACATGCGATAAGTTTCCAGTTTATAATGGCGCTGGTGAAATACAGCGACACCTTACTGTCAGCAAACAAAACTACTAACTACTCAATTAATCACACTTTTTCTGGACGACGATCACTGCAATCAATAGCCTGAACTTCCCTTTTGGGTTTAGAACCACATGTATGATCCAGCATTTTTGCAGTGTGAACTGAAGCCGTTTGCGGTGTGGGGGTCAAATCAAGGCAACGGGGCTTGATTAGACAGAGCTGATTCGAAGTGGTAGATGGAGGTGAGGCTGAGTCGAGGCGGCAAGGCCCATACCCGAGAGCGAGGAATGAGCTGATGTTTGGCCATTTTTAGCACAGGGGCAAGATTGAAAAGGTCAAGGTGTCAGGGCTGGAGGCGAGGGATGGGCTGGTGTTCGGCTCTCTGCTTGGCAAGGTTTACTCATCTCTGCACGAACCTGAGGCTGTGGCCTGCCACTAACCAGCTCCTGCACCGGCTGCAGCGATGACCAGCTCCGTGGTTGTGAACTCACTTTCATGAGCTTTAGTTCTGAATGTTATTGCTTACTCTTTATTATTTGCACAAGTTGTTCTTTTTTTGGCACATTAAGTGTTTGACAGTCGTCTTTTTAATGGGTTCTATTGGTGTTCTTTGTTTTGTGGCTGCCTGGATACAAATCTCAAAGTTGTATATGGTATACATACTTCAATAAAAAAATTAACTTGGAACTTTTAACAAGTAAAGCTAATCTTCTGTTACCTGTCCTGTGAGTTTCTCATGAGCATAAATAATTGTCTTGTGGTATTGGTATGATGTAACTGTCTTGTGATATTGGTATGATATAATTGTCTTGTGATATTGGTATGATGTAACTGTCTTGCGATATTGGTATGATGTAACTGTCTTGTGATATTGGGATGATGTAATTGTCTTCTGATAGTGGGGTGATGTGATGTTACGTGATGGCATGTTCTGCTGGTATAAATGGGGAGACAATAATTTGTTGTGTAGTTGTTTTGTTGGGAGTCACAGTCGGTGGTTACATAATCGTAGACGGAGAGAAAGAGAGAGAAGAGATACCAGCTTCATGCGAACCCGAAGAATTGGGTCGGGATCAATGGCGTTCTGTGTGTATCAAAGTGATTGATGAGAAGTGTGGCACGCACTTTCGTTTAACCCCTCCAAGGTCTCGGATGTGTGTTGATTACCTCCAGTGAAAGGTCAGGTACTTTGAGAAATCTTATTCTTCAGGATCTTCGGAAAAGGCATTTATTGGCTGGGATCTGCGTCAACAATTTCATCTTTCCTTCAAGGCTCAGCTCATCGCTGGTTCGGGAAGTCTCTCCTCTCAATTATTTCATAAATCACTTGGACTTTTTAAACTACCCACTTTAAGTCTATGCTTGAATAAGCTCTGTTAAGAATTCTCTCTGAGTTCGACTGATAACTATAGACGCATAACACCGTTAATTCCATTTAAATTAGTTGCTTGTTTTCTTTTTGATGTTTTTGAGTAGAGGTTAATAAATTTTCGCTCTTTACTTATAAAAAAAACCTGACTCATTTTCATATCTACTGCTGCTGGTGTATAACACTTCAAAATCATTATCTTTAAAGTCTTTCACAATTTTCTTACTCAATAGATGCTGTCTGGCCTGTTGAGTATTTCCAGTGCATTCTATTATTATCTCACATCCAAATCAAACCAGACGTATTCTAACTTTGGCTTCATATTCTAGTACACTTCGGCGATTAGATTATAAGGGACTAGGGTAAATGTCTAGCTGTTTATGGAAAATACAGCAGCATGCCATAATCATGCCCCATCATAAAAATCTGTGGACAATAAAATGTGGTTTTAATAAATGCCATAATTCTGCACATTTGTTAGAATTTTTATACAATTAAGTCATGTTCTTTTGCTGCTTGGTGGATGGCTGAAAAAGATCTGTGAGTTTTATTACATTTCTCCATAATTACATGTTTGTGACTTCCAGCAGTAATTGAAAATACAAAGGATTGGTTTCAGGCCTTAACTCTGCCTTTAGAAAATGTCGTGTATTGAATGCATGAATATGTGTCAGTCTGTGTGCAGAGATAATTTTTTTGTGACTTGCACCTGCCCTGATTATTTTTTTCAACATTCTAGTGACTAGACTGACAAAAAGAAACCCAAATCAGTGAGTAACTTCACAACGCTATTATTGTTACATACTTCCAGGATTTAAACTAGAGACATTTATAACATTGATGTCATTTCTGTGTCCCTGTCTTAAATGCTGTTTCATTCCTTACAAGAATTCGTCAAGCATTTTCAACATTTTTTTTCAAATTCATTCACAAGATGTGAGCATCAGCAAAAAGATCAGCCTCCCCTCCACTGACTCCATCTACACTTTCCGCTGCCTCGGGAGAGCAGCCAATATAATTATGGATGCCTCCTGCTCATTCTCTCTTCTCTCCTCTTTCGGCAGGCCGAAAATACTACGGCTTGAAAGAAAGTTCCATGAGATTCAAAGACAGCTTTTATCCTGCTGTTATCAGACTCTTCAATGGACCTCTCATCCACTAAAGTTGAATTCTTGATTTCCCCATCTACATCATAAGAGAGTCTTTCAACTTAATTTGTTATCCTGCATTGCACCTTTCTCTGTGGTTGCAACACAATATTCTACATTTTGTTTTTCTCTTACTGCCACAGAGGACTTATGTATGGCATGATCAGCCTGGATGGCATGCCAACAAAGTGTTGTATCTCAGAGGACCTGACGATATACTTGATACCATAGCATATTGTCCAACCCTAATCACCTATGCATTGGTGACCTTTTTTAGAGAGTAGTTAAGTCAATGTGGTCTGCAGTCACTTATCGACATATCAAAGGTCATTAATCAGACTTTTGTAGAGCAATCCCATGGTGCTTTGGTGGCACTTCTGAGCAGGAGGGCTGCGTTACAACTCCAGGGACCTGGGCTCCGTTGGGACCGCTGAAGCTGCCCATTTGGGCTTTACACATTCTCCCTGGAATAGTCAGGGTTTCTTCCAGCTGTTCCCATTTCTTCCCAAAGTCCAATGACACGTGGGTTGGTAGGTAAAATATTCCTTGGCAGCAGAATCTGGGGTAGAGTTGATGAAAATATGGGGAGAATAAAATGGGATTGCATTGGGATTAATGGAATTGGCTGCTTGATAGTCAGTGTTCGACTCAGCTTGTTTCTGTGATCAGCCATTAATTCCAGGTTACTTAATGAATCAAATTTAAAATCCCCACTCCTATGCTTCTTACAGTTCATGATCATTAATCCAGTAACATAACAGAAGAGTACAGCACAGCAGCAGACCCTTTGACCTGTGATGTCTGCAATGAACAAAATGCCAAATTGAACTAAATCCCCATTCCTATACAGATTCCTTAACCATCCGATCCCAACATAGTCATGTATCTAAAAGCCTCCTAAACACGACTGTAATTTCTGCTTCCCTACCATGCCTAGCAGCCTGTTCCAGGTACTTATTACTCTCTGTGTGGAGGGGGAGAAAAAGTCACCCACTAGCATGAAATAGGGGCAGAATTAGGGCACTCAGCTGATTTGTTATCCTTCTCAACCCCGTTCTCCTACCTTCTTCCAGTAACCGTCGATGTCCTGACCAATCAAGAACCTGTCAACCTCTGCTTTAAGTATATCCAATGGCTTGGCCTCTGCAGTCATCCCTGGCACTGAATTCCACAGATTCACTTCCCTCTGGCTAAGAGAATTCCTTCCCATCTCTATTCCAAATGGATGTCCCTCAATTCAAGGGCTGTGCCCTCTGGTCCTAGACTCCCCCACTAAACAAAACAACTTTCCCACATCAACTCTATGTAGATCTCTCAATATGCAATAGTTTCAATGAGAACCCCCCCCCCACCGCATTCTTCTAAACTTCAGTGAGTACCAACCCAAACCCTCAGACACTCCTCAAACATTAACCCTTTCATTCCAGGAATCATTCTCATGAAGCGTCTCTGGACCCTCTCCAATACCTGCACGTCGTTTTTTAAATAAAGGGCGCATAATTGCTCACAATACTCCTAGTACAGTCCGATCAATGCCTTATAAAGCCTCAGCATCACACCTTTGCTCTTATATTCTAGTCCTCTCGAAATGAATGCTAACATTGCATTTGCCTCCCATACCACTGGCTCAAGCTGCAAATTAATCCTCAGGGAACTCTGCACGAGAACTCCCAAGTGTCTTTGCAGCTGTGATTTTTGAATATTTTCTCTATTTAGAAAATAGTTTTCACTTTCATTCCTTTTACCACAGTGCATGATCATACACTTCCCTACCCTATATTCATCGGCCACTTCTTTGACCACTTGCTCAATCTGTCCAAGTCCATCAGCAGACTCCCTGCTTCCTCAATACCTGCCCTTCCAACTGTCTCTGAATCGTCTGCAAATTCAGCCACAAAGCCATCAGTTCTATCATCCAAATTGTTGACATATACTGTAACATGAAGAGATACCTACACAGATTCCTGCAAAACCCCACTAGTCTTTGGCAGCCTGCCACAATAGGCCCCCTTTATTCCCACACTTTGCTTCCTGCCTATCAGCCTATCTTTTGTCTATGCTAGTATCTTTCCCGTAATGCCATGGGTTCTTATATTGTTAAGCAGACTCGTGTGTGGTACCTTGTCAAAGGCCTTCCAAGTAAGCAACATCCACTGGCTCTCCTTTGTCTATCCTGCTTATTATTTCCTCAAGGAGTTTCAACAGATTTGTCAGGCAAGATTTTCCCTTAAAGACATGCTGACTTTGGCCTACTTTATCAAGCTCCTCCTAGTACCCTAAAACCTTATCCTTAACAGTGGACTCCAACGTCTTCCCAACCACTGAAATCTGGTGAACTGGCCTATATTTTCCTTTCTTCTGCCTCCTTCCTTTCTTAATATTTGCTGTTTTTTTCAACCTTCTGGAAACATTCCAGAATCAAGTGATTCTCAAAAGATTATTACAAATGCTTCGACATTCTCTTCAGTTACCTCTTTCAGAAACCTAGGGTTTAGTCCATCTGATCCAGGTGATTTATACATCTTCAGTTTTTTCAGCTTCCCAAGCACCTGATCGGTTTTGTGGGGTTTTTTTGTACGGGAAGATGGACTTGGGTATCAATGTGCCTGGTTCGTTTTGTTCACACTTTTTTGTGTGGGAGAAGAGATTTGGATGCTGATGTGCCTGTTCCATTTTTGTTTGTTATTTTGTGCAAGAGGAGGGATTTAGGGGTTGATATGCCTCTTCCATTTTTGTTTGTTTTTGTTTTTGTAGGGAGGTGGTATTTGGGGTTGATGATCATACCGCTTTTCTTTTCTTTCTTGGTTTCATGACTACCCAGAGAATTGAAGAATTTCAGAGTTGATCAATGAACCTTTGAGCCCTTGTACTACCTCTCCAGCAGCATTTTCCAACTTAATCTAAACCCTCCCTAACAGATTTAGTGAGGCTGCCAACAAGGATATTGGTCCCACCTCGAGTTCAAGTATAACCCATCCTTTTGTACGGGTGATACCTTTCCTACAAGAGATCCCAGTGATCCAGTAATCTGAAACCCTACCACCTGCACCACTTCCTTAGCCACTCATTCATCTGTGCCATCATCCTATTCCTGCCCGAACTTGCATGTGGCACTGGGAGTAATCCAACGATTACTATCTTGGTGTCCTGCTCTTCAGCCTAACTCCCTGTGCTCATTACACAGGGCCTCTTCCCCTTTTCTGCCAATGCCATTGGTGCCCAATGTGCACCACAACCTCTGGCTGCTCACCCTCCACCTTGAGAATATTCTGTCAGCCATTCTGAGAAATCCTGGACCCTAGTTCCTGGGAGGCAACACATCACCCTGCCTTCTCTTTCACTGCCATAGAATCTCCTCTCCATCCCCTTACTGAGTCTCCTATCATTACCACTCTACCCTTCCCTGCTGATCCTCAGAGCAGGCAACAGTGGCACTGGCCTGGCTGCTGCTGCTGTGCCCTGATGGGTCATCCTCCCCCCACAGCAGATTCCAAAGGGGTATAGTTGTTGCTGAGTGGAATGGCCGCAGGAAAACCATGCACTGACTGCTAACTCCTGGTTCTCACCCATCTACTATCCGAAGCCTGCACTCCAGATGTGACCACCTCAGCAAAAGACTCATCTATTAAGTTTTTGGCCTCCCATTTGGTCCTGAGTGCATCCAGCTCCAGTTCCTTGGCCTTGTCAGTCAGGAGCTGAAGTTGGGTGCACCTCCTGCCTATGCAGTCACCAGGTACCCTGAAATCCCACATCTCGTAAGAGGCATATTCCTCTGCCTGAACTACCATCCTGTCTGCACTTGTTACACCTCTAACTTCTCAAGTCTGTTGAGCCTGACCACTCTAACACTGCCCAGTCACACAACGGCTGCTCCACTCAAACCTCACTTCTTTTTTTTATTGGCCATTGCTAATTAACCCTAGTTGCTATTCATCAACACAATCTCCGTTCTGCAGGTAAGTCCCAACAGGCCCCATTCACTTTTTTAAGCTGGTGCGTAAGATCCATTGGAAACTGTCTCCAACTCACTTCGCAATTTCCCACTCCGCAGACAAGACCCGGTCGCTTTTTAAAGCTCCCTTTAAATTTCCCCTTCTAAACTTTCTCCCTGTCATCTGTGGTGTGTATTCTACCAGCCCCATTGCTTATCAGACGTTCCTTTTTGCTAACACAACAAGACCACACTCACGTTCTCCATTATTAACACCCACCATCCTCTACACTGGATGTCCCACTGTCTCACAGTGTGCCATTTTCAATGATACATCTTACAAAGTATGAAGTCAGCTAACTGAAATATAAGGGTGATGTGGTCAAGGGTGGAGCTTACTGGGTTCTGACCTGGCTTGTCTGCATCAGTTGTAAAAGCACTAAGTTTGAGAAAGCATTTATTTAATGGAGAAGGATTAAGGTAGCACTTATTCTCAGGAGCACAGCATCTGGAGTGAGGACATAATCTGTGGAGTAATGAAGGTTCCCCGAAGTGAGAAGAACACTAAGTATTCAAACCAGGTGTGATAAACCTCTGGAAGGTGAATGACATTTTTAACATTGCCATGAGCTGGAATGGTCCAATTCACATCATCATATGAGAGTTTGAAATGGACAAAAACCCAGTTGAATAAAGTCAGTTCTAGGCAAAGCGTAAAATTCTGGCTTTGCCCCTTGAGAGCAGTTAGGAGAAACAGACCAAAGCTTGCAAGATGGGTTTTGACAGGACCTGAACTATTTAATGTTTAACTGGAGATTTTTGTGAATTATTTACGTTTTTCTCCTGTTTTGATGTTTGACGTCTTAGGGAATTGTAACTGCCAAAAATGGGTGAACACAGGCCAGGTGGTAAATAAAAATGCAGAAGTTTCAACCTTTAATCTAGCCTCAAAGACACCCACTTCCAGGATGTAATTCAAACTATGATCAATCGTCTGAATTTTTTACAGAGGCAGGGTGTCTCAAGGTCTTTCCCTGGTCCAGGCAGTGCAGACCAGGTGGATTTCCCAGGCTTCAGGAAGATCAGTCTCTGCAGAAAGGCTGTGCCCACACAATAGAAAAAAAGATCATTTCTAGCACTGTTTGGGGCTGGGAGGAAGAGGAATACCTTTCCTGAGCTTCCAGCAAGCCAAACCATCACTCCGTCACTCTACAGGCCAATCTCTTTCCAATATGGTCCATGACTTGTGTTCTCTTCCTGACAACCCCAATTGCACTGCTCCTCTGTCATCACCACCTGAGATTTAGTTGCCCCATATTTCTGATCTCTGATCTGAATCAACCTAGCATTCCAACCATTGATTACTCTGTCCTCCTCTTAATGTCACCTTTGATGCTTAATGCCTTTCCTTCTATAACTTCCTTAAATCCACATTTCTACTGTACCTATATATTATTGATGTCCCAGTCACTCTGCTGTCCACCAATTCCCCTTGTCTACCCAGTCTTTCCATCCTTCCCACTGTTGCCCCACAAAGCCTCAGAATCTCTTTATACCAACTTTCATCACTGATTCCAGTCTCTCCCACCCTCCTCTTCCCATATCAGCTGAGGTCTGGCCCCACCAGCCAGCCAGTTATCATTCCAGTGTGCAGTTGCTGCTGCAGGGAAATGGGTATTGTTAATGTCAGGGCCTTTGCTTTCATACAGTTTCTATTTGGTATGGGTGACGGAAACTGCACATTTTAAACCCATGTTTTTGACTTCGTTTTTTTCTTTATTTCTCGTCACTTTCTGGTGATGATTTACAATTAGATTTCCTGACATTTTTCGTAACATTTAAACAACATTGAACAGCCAAGTTTCTTAAAATAAAATATGTTTAAGTCAACCTGATGACCGTCCTCTTGCATTAATTTTCAGTGTAATGCTTGTGAATACATTACAGTTTTTCTGATTACTTTCCTGATATAAACAAATAATAAAACAATATAAACAGTCAGGAGTATGAATATGATTTAAATCTCATGGAACCATGAGAATAATATACTGAAAATCTGCATGAGTGAAATTCTAAATATGGCTTCAGGAAATTATATTCCTTTCTCCAGTAACATGCAATAAAAGTTACTGTGACTCTGTAATTTCTTTTGGGATCAATAAAGTATCTATCTATCTAAAGCAAAATGCACAATACAACTCTTAAATCCAACAAATGCAATATTATAAACACAAGAAATTTTGCAGATGCTGGAAATCAACACCACACAAGATGCTGGAAAAACTCAACAGGTTGGGCAGCGTCTATGGAAATGAATAAACATTCGATGTTTCGGGCCCCAAAGCCCTTCGTCAGGATTGGAAAGGAAAGGGGAAGACATTAAAATAAAAATGTGGGCAGATGGAGAAGGAGGATATCTTGAAGGTGAAAGGTGAAGCCAGGTGTGTGTGGGGGAGAGGGAAAGTAAAGGAATTTGATGGGAAAGGAGCGTGAACCATAGGAGAAAGGAAAGAAGGAGGGGACCCAGGAGGAGCTGATAGGCAGGTGAGAAGAGGTAAGAACCCAAAGTGTGAAATAGAAGAAGGGGGAGGGATTTTTTTACTGAAGGGAAAAATTAACATTCATGCCATCAGGTTGGAGCCTGAAGGAGAAATACAATATTACGTCTCTTTAAATTAGTTACTTTAATCACAGGTTCTATGCCATTGGCACTAAAACGAAATATTGTCCAAATAATGCATTAAAAATAATCTCCATGAATCCAGTTCATTCAATCATGATGTGTTGTAAAGATCGCAAGCTGGAGAGTGCTTAAAGGATATGGTACAGTGTATGGCCACAGGAACTTATCATCTTTACTGTTCTCTCTCAAAGTTAAAGATAATATTGAAAACGTGATTATATAGCTGTCAACAGAAAAATGCCATTTTATTGCATCTTTTGCTCCACAAGAAGCTATTGGTGCAGTTTATTCCTACATGTGAAGTAATCAGCCTTGATTTGTACTGCTCCTCAGTTTGACTGGAATTAGAGTACCCTAAAAAGAGATCATGATCTGTTTTACAGATAATAATTAAAAGCAGTGATTATTTTTTTCTCTGCTGTTCTATTGTGCATTACTAACCAGCCACAAACAACCTACGTGGAGCATTCAGCAAATTTAAATCTTTCCAGACCACCACCTCATGCCCAAATGAGCAGCTCGAGTGAAGAATACTGACACAGATAACTGGATGTTGGGAAGAGCATCGTCCTCATGTTAAATTATTTGTTTAAATTCCCTTTCATTGATGATTCTTATTCGAAAGCAATGTCCATTATCCAGGCTAAGCTCTAAGGAGATATGCTTATTCTGTCGCATGCTTTGATGGCAATCTTGCCTCAGGCATTTGTCATCTAACCTACAGGAATAACAATGTACAATGGTGATGTTTCTTTAGTGTGCAATGTAAGTATGCACACAGTACAGAGATCTCTATTAAATTAGAGTATAGAAATAAATCACAAATAAATGCTCCATGAGCAACTAAAGTTCAGTCTCAAATTTGTGTCATTTTGTCACTTACTTTCTAGGCAATGATTAAATTTCCACTAGTGATATATAGCCTTTTTCTTAATAATTCCCCCAAATTTCCTCCTTTTATTCTTGTTTTAACTAATCTCTTGTAACCATCTAGCTTCTGTCTGGATATCTTAAACAGCAAGCCTACATGGGAAACATCTCAATATAGGTTTTCTGTCTGTACCTAGGATTCTCTGTTGTTGTTGTTTCTTATTTAAAGCCATCACAGCTATTTTAATAATTTAAATAAGTCTCAATAATATTTACTTCAAGACTATCCTTCCCAAGCTACCTCAGGAGAATTGTGGCAGTTGTTAAAGTTTGCAAATTGAGTCCCCAGTGACTCCTTCCATAATTATTATTTTTTTGCCTGACAATGGAACGAGATATGGTCAGTTATCAGAGGAATGCTTACTGTCACTGGGAAGTGTGAAGGGCCACTGGGAGGCATCTGGTTATGTTGTCTAGGAGTCAGATGTATGAAACGTGCACTTTTATATGTTTAATTTTACTTGTACTTGTTTGGAGGCTTTGTTATCTCAAATATTTGTATCTCCATTGTAGTAAATTATACCATTTTAAAAGAGGGGAATAGAAGTGCTTAACTGATATGTTTGAGAATTCAGTCATTAGAATGGGGACGAGATGATATCTAACTGACTTTGACTGTGGAATGGTTGTTGGTGCCATATGAGGTTTTTCAACTATCTCAAAAACTGCTGATCTCATGGAATTTTCACATACAGCAGTCTCCAGAGTGTACAGAGATTGGTGTGAAACGCAATGAAGCATCCAGTGAACAACAGTTCTGTGGGTGAAAATGCCTTGTTAATGAGTGAGGTTGGTGAAGAATGGCCAGATGGTTTCAAGCTAACAAAAAGATGACAGTAACTCAAGTAACCATGGGTTACAACAGTGGTGTGCAGAAGAGCATCTCTGAATGCAATAACATGTCGAACCTTAAAGTGGATGGGCTACAGCAGCAGACCACAAACATGCACTCAGTGACATGTACCTTTCAAATATCCCATCAAAAGACTGCTAATTAATTTAATTGGCTTTCATTTTAGTGACTATTACTTAAAAATATATTTCCATGAATATGTTCTTTGTTCATTATGAGTACCAAATGGAACTTGCCAAATATTTCTGTGCAAAAGCAATTGAACAAATTCACATCATGGCCTAGAATGGAAACACCAATGCCCTTGAATAGAAAAGCCTACAAAATGTAGTCGATCGTGGGTAAGGTGCTCCACATCTTTGAGCATATCTAAAAGGAACGCTATCCCAATAAAGCAGCATCCATCATCAGGGACCCCACCATCTAGGCCATGCTCTCTTTATACTGCTGCCATCCAGAAGGAGGTACAGGAATATCAGGACTCACACCACCAGGTTCAAGAACAGTTACTATCCTTCAACCATCATGTTTTTGAACCAGAGGGGATAACTTCACGCAGCATCACCTGCCCAACACTGAAATGTTCCCACACTCTATGGATTCACTTTCAATAGATAAATATCAGAGAAATGTATACAGTATACATGCTTAAATTATTTTTCTTCAGAAACATCCACGAAAACAGAGGAGTACCCCAAAGAATGAATGACGGTTAAATGTTAGAACCCCAAAGCCCCCCAGCTCCCCCTCCCAAGCATAAGCAGCAGCAAAGCTACGGCCACACCCCCAGCCACCAGCAAAAGAAGCATTGTCACCCCCCCCCCCCACTGAGCACTCGAGCACGCAGCAAAGCATCAATAAAGACACAGACTTGCAGCACCCCAAAGACCACTTGTTCACCCGGTAATTTGACATACCACAGGCTGTCTCTCTCCTTAATAAGAGAAAAAGAGGTGTCTCCATGTTAAATCGAGAGGGGAGACAATACAAAGCGATTCACTGATTTATGGTGTCTTAAAAGTCTGTTGTATTGGTTTTTCCGAGCTCTGTACTCAAAGAAATCGGGTCTCCGGGCACACAGCCAGCAGCCAGCTCACTGCTTACGATCTTCCGTCTCCCATGACACATCAGGCAGCGACACAGGCCTTGAATCTGCCCGTCTCCAGAGCCACGAATATCTGGCACCCTGAAGGCGCAATAGTCTTCCGGGCCGCATCCCTGGCATCTTGAAAAGCGGCCGGTCTTGAGGCCCCAAGAGCGGGTCCCAGTTCCGCAAAGAACCAAAGTCAGTGTGTAACTCCAGGTCAGGGTCTTCAAAAGAACCTTGAAAAGGAAAAAGGGGATATCAAAGATAGAAATAGAGCTATTTCCGAAGATGCAGTTAGGCGCCATTGTCCTCCTAAGCTCTGCACTCATAGTAATGTAAGGACTGTTCATATCGTGTTCTCAACACTTATTCTTTTTTCTTTTTGTATTTGCACAGTTTGTTGTCTTTTACAGATTGGTTGTTTGTCTTGTATGCATTTCTTCATTGATTCGATAGTATTTCTTTACAGTTACGGTGAATGTCTGCAAGAAAATGAATCTCAGGTAACATATATGTACTTTGAATATAAGATTACTTGGAACTTTGAATATTGAAGTACAGTGGATTCCGGTTAATTGGGCCACCTGTTAATTGTGGTAGCTGCTTATTTAAGACACTCTTAAAGAACAAAAAATTATTTTAAAAATGCCAGGATTTCCTTCACTTATTTGGACACAATGCTGCTCAATTGGTGCAAGAGACTGCTGCCAAACAAGTTCTAAAAAGCATCAGTCGTGCACACTTCAATGCTCATTCGTCACTACACCATGCATAGAGCAAGCTGATTTTAAATAGACAACACGTACAACACACTGGAGGAACTCAGCAGGGCGGGCAGCATTCATGGAAACAAGCAGTCAATGGTTCGGGCTGAGACTCTTCATCAGGACTCCGCCCGAAACGTTGACTGCTTGTTTCCACGGATGCTGCCCGACCTGCTGAGTTCCTCCCGCGTGTTGTACGTGTTGCTTTGACCAAAGCATCTGCAGTGCACTTTCTGTTTGTGATTTTAAATAGCATCAGTTGCGTGTGTTGGTGTTTAAAAAGCAGTGATTTTTGTCACTGTTAGTTGGTGAGAAATAAGCAATAAGGTAATTCAGAACAGCTTACATCACTGTGGTTTGAAGCATTCAGGCTTGGAGATGCTAGAAACATCCGGGAACGAAAGCAACATAATTTCACTAGTTCAACAGGTTAGGAACTATGGAGAATTTGAAGGTGTCAATTATCCTCTTGAATGTTACAATGAAAATGAAGATTTGGAGGATAAGTCACCGATAGCATTGTATGAAGGTAGTCTACTAGGTGTCTGCACTGATTTTGTTCATTGCATAACCAGGATTGGCAATATGCACCTGCTGCTCATACAACCACCTACTCCAATGGCTTCACATGGCCCTGATTAGGGGGCTTCACCTTTGCCAAAGGTGACCTGCAGGCTAATGGAGGGAAGGAGTGCTATGCACCTCCTTTGGTAGAGACATATCTCCACCCCCACCACCCAACTTCATCCTGCCACCCAATAACACCCAGAAAAAAAGACAAAAGGATGCTTGGCCAAATATGTGGGTTGGAGAAGAATGCAAAACCAACATGTCTCAGGGTCATGGAACAATTACAGATGAAAGCAAATTTAATCTTTGAAAAATGAAAACTATTAAAGGATATTTACTCAGTGTAGGTTCGCAAGAAAAAAAGTGAACTGAAATTTGTATAAAATGGGTTGTGTGCACCATGATTTAGATGAGTTTGTGATTGTGCTGGAGAAAGTGCAGAGGAGATTCGCAGGGATATTGCCAGGATTGGAGGACTTTAGTTATGAGGAGAGACTGGATGGGCTGAGTTTGTTTTACTTGAGATGAAGGAAGCTAAGGATTAAAGATTGTGAGAGGCATAAATAGCATAGGTGGTCAAAAGCTATTTCTTGTAATGAGATAAAAATAGCACAAGTTCGAAGGTGAGTGGTAATTAAAGGGATTTATTTTTATTCCCAAACTCAGGGAGTAGTTGAAATCTGGAATGTTCAGCTATAGGAGATGGTAGAATGCAAGGTACTTGCTATGTTGAAGTTTCATTTGGGCAGACACTTAAATAACGAAGATGCAGAAGGATGCTGATGTAAACTAATAGGATAAATGTAGATAGTCAGCGTTGGACATGTTGGGCTAAGGAGTCTGTTTTTGTACTTCAGAACTGTGACTCTTTGAGACTTGCGGAATGCATGTTGTGCTGCTTATACTGTTGACCCTAGTGTTGGACTGAGATGTTTTCTGTACCTGACTGTCTAAATGCAGTGTAACCTACAAATGGTGTGGTTGACAAACATCAGCTTGTGCTGAAGGGAAACAAAGTATATTTAGGTGGTTTGTAAAATAATGAAAAGTATTATTGAAATACTTGAAATACTTGAAATTATTGAAATTATTGAAATGAAAAGTAAATGTATTATTCCTAACCTCATCCACTGGAAAGACTAAAAACTAATACCATCTTGCCAATTGTGCATTTTCTTACTTAACCACTGCCTATAATCTATTGTTGTGACCATGCTGAAGATATCATTCTTCTAACAAACTCAGTACACTTGGGTAGTTTTTAGAAACTATACCATGCACTGAGTGTGTAAACTTAACTTATGTCAACCACATTTGCATTTGTGTTGAAAGATGCCGATTCAAAAAGCAGTGATTTTTGATAATTTTGTGCCAGGAAATTTATTTTTGGATTACGACACCACTTCATTGAGAAAGGCAATGAAGGCGGTCCATTATCTCCACTTGGTGTCTATGCTGACTTTGTTCATTTACAGTCAATCAAAAGAATGTGGCAGCATTCTCTGGATTGGTAGTATTCTAATTTGTTCTGTATTTCATTTAAATACATAACTTCCAACTTAAACAGTAGTTTGTCTTTTTTATACCTTTTTTCTCTTTCAGTATTTTTATCAGTTTCTGCATAAAGGAATACAGAGTACAAGAAGATATATATTACGTCAAAAAAATACATTGAATTAAAAATACAGTTACAGTCACTAAGCCCTGTCTTCATAAAAATTAAATCATAATATTGAAATATAATAATTTTGTTATACAGAATTATAACTTTTTTTAAAGTATTTCCATGAAATGTTGGCTAATTGGGGTAGCTGCTTACTTGGGCCAGGTTGTACTAGTCCCAATGTGTCCCAATTAACTGGAATCTACTTACTTGTATCTGTACCCAAAATATACCCTTTTAGTTACAGTGCTGAGGGATGGCTCCATGAAGATACAAATAATCAGAAGTTTAAGAGACAAAACAGATCTGTCCTGAACTAGTTGGGATGCAATGTGCTAATAGCAGGTACATTCATTTATTGTCTTCCCCTAAATTGTTTCAATGGGACAGAATCGGAATGTCCCATTAAATTGTGTACAGGTTTTATTTCTTGAAAATTGGTTCTTATTGTACTTAATCCATAATTACGTTATTACTCCCTCATAAAGCCAGAATGAAGATTAATTCCGTTATTGACACTTCGAACCAGTTTTGGCCAGTTCAAACTGGTTTTGGTCAGATCTATCTGGTACAAACTGATTCAAAACACAGTTCAAATGGTTCCAAGCGGTTCAAGATGGTTCAACCAGTTCAAGCCAGCTTAAAACAGTTTCGGCCAGATCTAACTGGTACATACTGATTTCAACCTGTTCAAACCAGTTTAGCCAGTTGAGGTAAAGTAACCCTCTGGAGGCAGTAATCATAACAGGATCGAGCTCACCTTGCAGCGAAGCAAAAAACTGATGTACCAGTATTACATTTGAGTAAAGGAAACTACAGAGGCATGCGAAAGAAGCTGGCCAAAGTTGTTTGGAAGGGGACATTAGCAGGGATGACAGCAGTACAGCAATGGTTAGAGTTTCTGGGAGAAATTTGGAAGGCACAGAATAGAATAGATACGTCGCAGAAGGAAAAGTATTCTTTTCTAGAAGAAAAAGGGAGGAAAATGCAACCATAGCTGACAATGAAAGTCAAAGACAGCATCAAAGCAAAAGATAAAAGATGGTGGTGATCTTGAGGATTGGGAAGTTTTAAAAACCAATAGATGGCAACTATAAAAGCAATAAGGAATTAAGAGATGAATTATGAAGGTAACTAGCTCATAAGAAAAAGCTTTTTCGAATATACAAAGAGAATAAGAGAGATGAGAATGGATGTTGGACTGCTGAAAAATGATGCTGGAGGCAAAGAACTGCCAGTCAAACTCAATTATCAATTTGTGATAGTCTTCGATGCGGGAGACACTATCAGTGTGCCAGAACTTCAAGTGTCAGGCGGCAGAAGTATGTATAGTTGGTATTACTAAGGCTGGGGAAACTGAAAGGTATGAAGGTAAATAAATCAGCTGGACCAAATAGACTACACCACAAGGTTTTGAAAGAGGTAGCTGAGGAGATTATGGAAGTAACAGTCGTGAGCTTTCATAAATCACCAGATTCTGGAATGGTTCTAGAGAACTAGAAAAATACAACTTTTACTTCATTTTTTAAGAAAAGAGAGAAGGAAGGGAAATAAAGGAAAATATTGGCCAGTGAGCCTGACTTCAGTGGTGGGTAAGATGTTGGAGTCCTTTATTAAAGATAACGTTTTGGCATCTTTGGAAGCACGTGATGAAATAGACTGAAGTCAGCATGGTTTCCTTAAAGGGAAATCTTGCCTGACAAATCTGGTGGAATTCTTTGAGGAGATAGCAGGCAGCATAAACAAATTCAGTCGATGTTGTTTACTTCAATTTTCAGAAGGCCTTGGGTAAGGCTGCAAAGCAATCTAAGAGCCCGTGGTATTGCAAGAAAGAGACTAACACAGATAACAGTTTGGCAGACAGGCAGGAGGGAAGGAGTGGGAATAAAGGGGGCCTTTTCTGGTTGGCTGCTGGTATCTAGTAGTGTCCCTTAGGATTTAGTGTTGGAACCGAAAGTTATATTTCAATGATTTGGATGATGGAATTGATGACTTTGTGACCAGATTTATGGACGTACAAAGATGGTGCAGGGCAGGTAGTGTGAGGAAGCGGAGAGTCTGCAGCAGTTCAGATTAGGAGAATGGACAAAGAGTTAGCAGGCAGAACACACTGCAGGGAAGTATATGGTACAGGGAATAAAGGTATAGACTCTTTTGTAAATGGTACAAAACCAGAAATCTGAGGTGTACAGGAACTCAGTGGTCCTTCTGCATGATTTCCTAAAGGTTAAACACGAGAAATTCTGCAGATGCTGTAAGTCCAAAGCACACACACAAAATGATGGAGAAACTCAGCCGGCTGGGCTGCATCTATGGAAATGAACAGCTGATGAGACCCTTCTTCGGGACAGGTTAACTTACAACTTGATTTGTTGGTAAAGAAGGTAAATGCAATGTTCACATTCACTTTGAGAGATCTAGAATACAAAAGCAAGGATATAAATTTATATGGCATTGGTCAGATTACATTTTGAGCATTGTTGGGAGCCAAGAGAAGTTCCCTCTCTTGACATGATGTTTTCTACTTCTTTAACACTAAATGCTTAACAAAAGTTTCACTTCTTGTAATCACCTGCTTTAACATTTTGAATTTAGTCAGGTAAATATAGAGAATTACTTATTTACAATGATAACACATCCCAACTTGAATATTCAATGCAGTGGAATCTAGTTAATTGGACCTTTGGGACAGCCACTTATTTGGGACAACTCTTAAAGAACAAAATCTAACTGAGAAAATAGCTGGGATTCCCTTTGTTTATTTGGAACACTATGCTGCTTCTATCTAGTGCCAGTCACATGCACCTGTGTGGCCCTTATAAACTACACTATGCTTTGAGCAAACAGTTTTTAAACTGTGTTAGTTACACGTGCTTGTGTTGAGAAAGTCAGCAATGCAAAAAGCAATGAGTTTTGATAATTTTGTGCCAGGAAATTGGAATACTGATTCATGCAGTAAGGCAGTGCAGTAGGTGTCTGCACTGATTTTGTTCATTTACAGTCAAACAAATGGACATGGCAGTGTGCATTGAATTAATTCCTTCGTTGATAACTATTAGGAATTAATACACAGTGTTCTAGTACTGTAATAGTATTGGTAATATTCTAATTTGTTCTATATTTCATTTAAATAGATAATTTATTACTCAGTTAAATAGTAGTTTGTCTTTTTTTATACCTTTTTAACTATTTCTATGAAAGTTCAGCAAATTCAGAACAGTGACCACAATACCTTAACTTTCAGCACAGCTATAGATGAGGATAGGTATGGTCCTTGAGAGAGAGTTTTAAATTGGAGTAGGGCAAATTACGAGAGCATTAGGAGGTAAATAGTGTTAATTGGGAGCACCTTTTCTCTGGTAAGTCTGTATCAGACATGTGGAGGGTGTTTAAAGATCAATTGTACAGAGTACAGGAAAGGTGTGTTCCTGTCAGAAGGGAGGAAGTGGATGGAAAGATAAGAGAACCTTGGATGTCCAGAGAGGTGATGAATTTAGTCAAGAAGAAAAAGGAGAAGTATGTAAAGCTTCAAAGTTAGGATCAAATGAAGTACATGAGAAGCATAAAGGAGCCAGAAAAGAACTAAAGAAGGGAAATAGAAAGCCAGGAGGGACCATGAAAAGTCCTTGGTAAGTAGGATTCAGGGGAATCCCAAGATGCTCTATACCTTCATCAAGAGCAAGAGGACAACTAGGGAGAAGATGGGACCACTCAAGGAAAAACTGGGGGGAAATTTACTTGGATGCAGAGAATGTGAGTCATGTACTTAATGAGTACTTTGCTTCAGCATTTACCAAGGAAAAGGACCAGGAGAACATAAAAGAGTATATAAATACGTGTGGGGATTTAGAGGTCAAGGAGGAGGAAGTGTTGGGCCTGCTAATGAGTATTGAGGTTGATAAGTCCCCAGGGCCTGATGGGATTTACCCCAGGTTATGGAAGGAGGCAAGAGATAGGATTGCTGGGCCCTTCACCTGAATCTTCATGACCTCTCTAGCCACAAGCAAGGTCCTGGAGGACTGGAGAGTGGCTAATGTTGTATCTCTATTTAAGAAGGAAACAAGAGAAAATCCTGGAACTAGAGACTGATGAATCTCACGTCAGTTATAGGGAAATTGCTGGAGTAAATTCTTATGAATCGGTTCTATGAGCACTTAGAAACCCATGAACTAATTAGTGAGCAATGCACACGAAATGTTGGAAGATTTCAGCGAGCCAGGCAGCAACTGGCAGGTTGTTACTTATTAACTTGATAGAGTTTTTCGAATGTGACGAGAGTGATTGATGAGGGTAGGTCAATGGATGTTGTCTACATTGATTTCAGTAAGGCGTTTAACAAAGTCCCTCATGGGAGGTTAATCAGGAAGATTAAGGTGCATGGAGTCCATGGTAAATTTGCTGTTTTGATTCAGAACTGGTTTACGCACAGAAGACAGAGGGTGGTGGTTGAAAGGACTTATTTAAGCTAGAGATCTAAAATCAGTGGTTTTCCCCAGGGATCAGTGCTGGGACTTCTTCTGTTTGTAATGTATATAAATGACCTGGATGAAAATGTAATTCACACAAAATGCTGGAGGAACTTGAGTTCTAATGAAATGTCTTGGCCTGAAACATCGGCTATTTACTCTTTTCCGTAGATGCTGCCTGGCCTGCTGAGTTCCTCCAGCATCTTTTTGTGTATTACTTTGATTTCCAGCATCTGCAGATTTTCTCGTGTTTGTGGATGAAAATGTAGATGAGTGGGTTAGTAAGTTTCTGGGTTATACCAAGACTGGTGGAGTTGTGTATGGTGTAGAAGACTAGCAAAGAATACAGTGCGATATAGATCAGTTGCAGATATGAGTGAAGAAATGGTAGATGGAATTTAAGCCAGATAAATGTGAGGTGTTGCACCTTGTTACGGCCAATGAGACAGTACACTGCTAAAGGCAAGATCCTTAACAGTGTTGAGCAGAGATCTTGGGATCCAAGTTTATAGCTCCTTGAAAATAGCTACACTGGTTGGTAAGGTGGTTAAGAAGGCTTATGGAATGCTTGCTTTTATTAATTGCGGCATAGAGTTCTGAAGTCAAGAGGTTGTGTTGCAACTTTAAAAAGCTCTGGTTAGGCTACATCTGGAGTATTGATACAGTTCTTGTTACCCCACTATAGGAAGGATGCTGTGGCTTTGGAGAGGGAGCAGAAGAGGTTTACCAGGATGCTGCCTGGATTAGAGGGCATGTGCTATGATGAGAGGTTG
The DNA here is from genome assembly GCF_030144855.1 of Hypanus sabinus. NCBI lineage: Eukaryota > Metazoa > Chordata > Chondrichthyes > Myliobatiformes > Dasyatidae > Hypanus > Hypanus sabinus. Next base: position 33,941,530 of record NC_082722.1, read on the forward strand.
GACACACTGAAGTTGTTTCTTTGGAGTGGCAGAAGCTCAGGAGAGATCTGAGAGAGGTTTATAAGATTATGAGAAGCACAGATAAAGTTTCCCAGGGTTGCAACATCTAATATCAGAGGGCATGCATTGAAGGTGAGGGCGGGGGAAGGTTCAAGGGGGATGTGAAGGGTAAGTTTTTTTACTCAGAGAATCATGTATGCCTGGTATGGAGGTAGAGGCAAATACCTTAGAGGCTTTTAAGAGTTGCTTTGATAGGCACATAGATGTAAGAAAGATGGAGGAATATGGACATAGTGTAGGTAGAAAAGATTAGTATTTGGGTGTTGTTGATTTACTTTTTAGCTGGTTCTGTGCAACATTGTGGGCTGAATGGCCTGTTCCTGTGCTGTAATGTCTTATGTTCTGTAATCAGGGCAGCTGCTTACTTGGGCCTGGTATGTGTGGATTCACACAAATCCACACATCTGTACCTAAAATGTAGTCCTTTTTTTGTGGGATGTCTCCATGAAGGTACAACTAATCAGAAGGTTAGGAGTCAAAACAGATCTGTGCTGAACCAGCTGGGAGACAATGTGCTAATGGCAGGTACATTCATCTATTGTCTTCGCCTAAATTGTTTCACTGGGACAGAATCAGAATGTCCCATTAAGTTGCGTACAGGTTTTATTTCTTAAAGAGTAGTTTTTTTATTTTTCTTAATCCATAATTATGTCATCCATCATGGCATAACTCCAGAATGAAGATTAAATCCAGTTTCTGCCTGTTCAATCCAGGTCCAGATGGTTCAAGCCAGTTTCAGTTGCTTCTAACTGGTTCAAACTGGTTTCAGCTAGTTCAAATCAGAGCCTAACAATAGTCATGTATCAACTTTTGTCGGTCTATAGGAGCTATGTATCTATTTTCTGTCGGTATTGTATTTTCTGGGACATTTCTTATGGTAATCTGTCATGTTGGTTGGGGTACAGTGAAAACAAATGTGTATAGTTACATATTCATACTTTGGGTTAGATAGATGTTAGCTATGGGAATTGAGCTACAGGGAATGATATTTTCTTGTTGAAGTTAGCTTAAATATGCTAACTTCACTAATTGGAATGCTACTTATTTCAACTGCTAAATATGCATAATATTGGTTAGCTATATCGCTAATTAGAATGCTTAGTTATGCTGATTTTAATGCTAAGATTGCTATATTGCTAATTTAGTTTCATTAGTTTATTATCACTACAAGATCATTCATCTTTGCTGGTTTCTTAATTAAGGATCGAATATAAATTTACCAATATAGAAATTCATTACTTGGAAGTGCGTCATACGGTGTCATTTACCCTGGCTTAATCTCTCAGCAGTTTTGATTTGTTCTCAAGTAACTGCTACATTTGGTCAACAAAAAATAGTTATGCCAAGTGAAGAACAGCTTATGGCAAAGGATTGCCTCAGACCCATTGGGAAAATTGGAATCGCAAAGCTGAGAACCACATGTTGGAAGTGGGAGCAGCTTGCAGTAGGATTATCTGCAACCTTTAACTGATTATGTTTGTGGTTTGAATGGTCAGCCGCTGTCCATCCATTGGGGACCATTGCTCAATCATGTGGTGTTTGCTAAAAGGTTCATCGTTTTGATTAACTGAAGTGCTGAGATATTCTGGTTGTCAATATTTGAACTGAAGGCTCTTTGTTTGGTCTGGTTTAAACACTGGAGATGCACAAATAGTTTGCTTATTAACATTATTTATTGAATCGAATATCGCCAGTGCTGCGGACAAAGGCTTAATTGCAAATTGCGCAACTAGAGAAAACATGAGTATATCAAAGCATGGAATTGGTGTCAACAATCCTGAAGGTGGGGCTTGCGAAAGAGAAATTAAAGCTAAAGTTAAGGATAATCCAATTGAAAATCTTCAAAAGGGGTATGAAACAAATGTGAACAAAATTAAAGGTTTATTACCTTCAATTAATGATCTTATGAAAATTACAAAAATGCCTTACAAGAGCAAGTTCATCTTGAGAATCCAGTAAGATGGCAACATGCAGCATCCCCTTGGGGACCAACCAAAGGTACTTTATTTCCTTTTAGAATGTTTTTTTTACAACTGCAAGACAATTTTATACCAAGAACTTCAGGTACTGCAGGGCTAGTCCAGCAGTGAGCTGCTCGTTGATTGGACTTGATTAAGCACTATAGGGATGTTGGAGAATGAGCTGGCTGAGGTTTTGAAAGGGTCGGCCAGAACGTTGGGAAAGGAGCCAGTGTGAGTTCAGAGGAGCTAACCTGGCTGCAGACTGTGTTGCTGCCTGCTGCATGCAGTATAACTGTGGGAGGTTGTCTCGACATTTCACTTGCGATTGCAAGAATCTACTGGACAGTAATAATGTAAGTTGCCACAGGCCTGCCACCCTTGTCTGGTGGTGGGACAGGCAACATAAAAGCATTGTAGCCTTGGTTGTCGTGAATGACTAGACGTCAAGCCATGGGCTTGCCTGCTGCTGCAAGCTAGGTGAGGAAACGGAGGTAGTGGAATGTGGCGTCCATGCTCGGCCAGAGTCTAGCCTCTCTCATTGGTGCTGCCCTCTCCTGTTGGAGCGGTGGAATGACAGGCTGGATTACGTGAGTCTGCACACTGCCAGGAGACTGTACCATCAATTGTGGGCTATGTTGCTGAAGGTTTTGGACTATATGTATATTATTTTTTACATGAATATGCTTCTTGGCTCACTTTTTTGAATGTGCCATTTTGTTTGTTTTGCACCTCTGCCCAGAGGGATGCTTCTTAGAGGCTGTTACAATACCATGCAGGAAGTGCAGTATATCTGTCAGCTGGACGTTCCTACTAATATGTCAATTGTCGTAAAGAGGTTGCCCTATATGCTTTGGGATAATTGGAGAACGAATTGTAGTCTGTAATCTGCAAGAAATGCACAACCATAAGATCACTTTCACTGACATTGCTGACATTTATAGAAAGACAAGCAAAGATTGCTACACACCAGGTGTTTGGAAATGTACAGGATTCTACACCACCAGCAATAAGCAAAAGTGTAAACAAAACTAAGTCACAATTTCATTCTCAGACTAAAGGAAGCAGTTCTGCTACTGCTGTACCACTGTGAGAAATAAAGCTAAAATTCAACCTGAAATTCCTGGAAAGGAAATGGTCTCGTCAGCCAAAAGGGTTTGTCTGTTCTGAGAGGGAGAACATACATTGGATTCATTCCCTCAGTTGGAGAAAAGGGCTCATAGTAAGAAGGCTGCCTTCTTCAAAGAAAATGTTGCCTGCTTTGGCTGTTTGTGTACTGCACACATCAGCAAGGATTGCAGGAAGCATCTTTCATGATAGGTATGCAGTGGCAAACATACCAGCATATTTCATATTCACTCTTATGAAAAGAGTGCAGAATCAAAGAAAGCTGTGAAAGATTCAGATGCAGAACTCAGTTATGCCCTGGTAGCTAATGGCCTTACAGGGGCTGGTGATCATGATTGTAAGCTTCCCATAGTTCCAGTACAAGTGAAGTCTAAGAAGGGTAACAGGACAGTGGTTACTAATGCTTTTCTAGATCAAAGAAGCACTCAGTTTTCTGAACTGAGAGCCTTATGAACAAGCTCAACCTCACAGGAAAAAGGACACTGGTTCTCTTAAGCACCATGTGTCAACAGAAGATTGTGAGTAGCTATACTGTTTCAGGATTGGAACTGGCTCATTTAATTGGTGAAAATTATTGTGAGCTACCTAACATCCATACACAGGAAAGTATGCCTGTCCTCAAAGGAAACATTCCACATCAGAGGGATTTCTAGCGATGTTCTCACCTGAAATGTGTCCATTTGCGAGAAATTGATTCAGAAATTGATCTGCTGATAGGGACAAATCTGCCAAAAGCATTGAAGCTTTTACTCGTGATTCTCGGTTTAAAGATGGACCCTGCGCAATTAGAACAATGTTGGGTTGGACTGTGATTGGACAACTGAAGGGAGACAATAGTGACGGGAGAAACAATGCACAGCCAGAGCTGTCAGTTAACAGGTTCTCTGTTTTGAACATGGATTAGCTCTGGCATCAGCAGTTCAAAGCAGTCTTTCCAAAATACAGTCAGGATGAATAACCTGGCTTGTCAAGAGAAGATCACAAGTTCATGGAGCTGGATGCAAATTTTACAAAACTGGTGAAAGGCCACTAACAGCTTAGTTTACCTTTGAGAAAGAAGGAGGTTAATGTGCCAAATTGTAGGAAGATGGATGAACAGCATGCTCTAAATCTAAGAAAATGGTTTAAGAAGGATTTGTCATTTCACACTGACTACACAGCTTTCATGAAGGATGTCATCTCCAAAGGTTATGCCAAAATAGTGCCAGCAGAGGTTCTGGAATGTAGTGATATAAGTTTGATATATTCCACATCATGGTGTTTACCATCCCAAAAATGAGAAACTTTGTATTGTGTTTGACTGTGGAACAACATTTCAGTGAATATCACTTAATGCTCAGCTTTCACAGGGACCAGAACTTACTAGTTCACTGACAGGAGACATAACCAGAATCAGAAAAGAACCAGTGGTGATCACAGCAGGTATTGAGTTAATGTTTCATCAGGTTAAAGTACCAGCAGAAGATGCAGACCTGCTGAGGTTTTTCTGGTGGCCTGATAGTGACCTCACCCAAGATATGGGGGACTTCAGAATGGTGGTACATCTCTTTGGAGCAACTACATCACCAAGCTTTGCCAACTTTGCTCTTAGAACGTGCACAGAAGACAATAAAGAACAGTTTTGCTGCGAGACGCTGGATAAGGTGCTGGATACATTGCTCCTGTGTCGATGACTGCCTTGTGTCCATGTCCTCTGAGGAAGTAGAGTTTCTCTATCACGTCCTTGTATCCATTTGTTCTAAAAGTGCCTGTCAACTCACAGTGTGGATAAGTAACGGGCATAGCATGCTAGCTGTCATACCAGAAGAGCAAAGAACTAAAGTCTTGAAGGATTTGGATTTGGATCAAAATATACCTTCAGTGGAGAAAGTACTGGGTGTGCAATGGAGTATTCAGTCCAATATTTTCAAGTTTAAGATCACAATCCAAGATAGACCACTCACCAGAAAGAGGATAGTTAGTTCCATCTATGATCCTTTAGGAACCTTGAATCCAGTGGTGCTACCTGTGAAGGGTATCCTAGCAAGATCTATGTATACAAAGGCTTGGCTGGGTTGACACTATATCAACATCAGTTGCTCATGAGTAGACAAGTTGGTTGGGAGAATTCTGTCAGCTGGAAGTCTTCCAGGTTGTTTGATGTTTGAAAACCCTGGCTTTTGGAAAAGCTGCTGCTGCACAGTTACACAACTTTAAAGTCTCACTTTAATGTCTCAACTTTAAATAGTTACCCACACGCTGTCAGATGCACAGTGCTTTTGTCACGGGAAAACCTAGGGTAGCTCTATTGAAGTCAGTTTCAATCACGTATCTGGAACTCACTGCTTCTACAATTGCAAGTTTTATGGACACATTGTGGAGGACAGAGATGTACATGCAACTTCATGACTTAATGTTTCAAACTGATAGTACTTTTGTGCTGAAGTACACCAAGAATGAAACTTCCAGGTTCTGAGTTTTCATTGCAAACAGAGTTTCCAAAATTCTTAAGGTTTCATATGCATCTCAATGGAGGTATTGTAATCACTTCAGCAACCCAGCAGATAAGCCCTCCAGAGGACTGAAGGTGAAAGCATTCCTGAAGAATGAGGCGTGAACATCTGGGCCTCAATATCTTCTTCAGCCTGAAAGTGAATGGCCTGTGAATCTTGATTGTTCAGGAGAACTTCTGCTAGTTACAATGAATGCCATGCTGATTGAAGAGGAGGTGGGTATGGTAACACGTATAATCCATCTCTTCTCATCTTAAACCCACTTGCGGAAGACAGTGGCCTGGATTCTTGGATATAAGAACTTGCTCTTGTTTCTTAGTCAAAAGGGGAAGCAATTGAATATCGCTCTTGCTCAGTCTCACTTGGATAAAGAACAACAAGGGTATTCTTTGGAGAGAGAGGGGGGTCAAAGGTCAGATAAACTGAGATTGTCTCTCAGCGGAGGATCTCAGAATGGCTGAAATGGAGATCATTGGGTTTTGTCACAGAGGGAGATTTCCACATGAATTCTCAGCTTTGCAAAGTGCACAATGTGTAAAAAGGAACAACCATGTTTTCAACCTCAATTCCAAACTTGAAGACAGTGACTTGAGAGTTGGTAGATGGCTTAGTCTCCACAGCATTTTGGAGGCGAGAGGAGAGCAACCAGATGTCTTGGTACATATTGGTACCAATGACATGGGAAGGAAAGCAAAAAGCTCCTGAAGACAATTTAGAGAGCTAGGCAAAAAGCTGAGAAGCAGGACGTTCAGGGTAGTAATTTCTGGATTGTTAGCTATGCCATACACTAGTGAGGGTAGAAACAGGATGACTTGACAGATAAATGTGTGGCTGAGAAGCTAGTGGAGGAGGCAGGGCTTCAGGTTCTTGGATCATTGGGATCTCTTCTGGGGAAGAGTGACCTGTACAAAAGAGATGGGCTGTACCTAAACCGGAGGAAACCAATAGTCTCAGGGCAGGTTTGTTAGAGCTTTTGGGGATGATTTAAGTGTGTTGTATGTCAATGGTTTCACACAGCTTTAGGATGCCAGCACATGTCTACCTCTGGATAGGGTCTCTCCAAAGGAACCTCCGTTTACAAGTGCATGAGTGGTCTATTTTGGACCTTTTGAGGTGAAGAGTAAAAGGAGTACAGTAAAGAGATATGGGGTCATACTTACCTGTCTAGCTATACAAGCCATTCACATTGAAGTGGTTTCTTCTATAGATACCTTTGTTAATACACTTCAGCACTTTATAACAAGACAAGGATAGGTTTGTGAACTCTCCTCTGATACTGTAACAAACTTTGTTGGAGCTGAGCATGAGTAGCAAGATGCCATAGAGAAGTGGAACCATTAACACGTCAGTGATGGCCTTCTTCAAAATTGAATTAAATTGATTTTTAATCCCCCAGCCAGTTTACATCATGGAGGAACATGGGAGAGATTGGTCAGGCCTGTGAAAAAGGTTTTTGATTCCATCATGAAGGTACAGAATTTTGACATCGAGGGTTTACACACAGTCCTTTGTGAATTACAGGCTATTATCAATGGTTGTCTAATTACCAAAGTATCCTCCAGTCCCACTAACACTCAACCATCTATGACTTCTGAACACTTCAACATCCCTGCCTCCAGAAGACTTCCACAAGGAAGACACTTATACTCATCATAGATGGAAGCAGGACCAATATATGCCAGATTTGTTCTGGAAATGGTGGGTCAATGAGTATTTACCACAGTTACAGGAATGTCAGAAATGGTCAGGTATGAAACACAATTTCCTCCCAAGAGACATTGTGTTTATTGTTGACAACACAGAGCCTCTACAGCTCATGGATTCTGAGAAGAGTCATCAAGTCTTTCCAGACAGAAGAGGATTTGAGCAGCAGGTGCATATGAAGAACAAGACAAACAGGCCTATAACCAAGTTCTGTCTTCTACAGGAGGCAGAGGTTTAAGGAGCTCTGGAAGCTTCATGATTTTGATTTGACAGAGAGTGGAGGTAAAGATCACTCTATATTGGGCTAAGTGCTGGTAATCTCTGGTCTAGATGACTGTTACATGATTTGACTGGCAGAAGAAAGAAGGCATTTGTGTAAGTGTTAAGATGTTTGTTCTTGAGGATTTCATGGTATCCTATTTTAGTAGTATTTAGTTGTAATTATTATAGTGTAATAATTAGGGGCTTGGATGTTGGAGCTATATATCTACTTCCTGTCTGTTTAGTATTTTGTAGCAATCTGGTAATTAATATGGTAATCTGTCTCATGGGTTGGGGGCATGGTAAAAACAAATGAGTACACTACATATTCGTGCTTGGGGTTAGTTAGTTGTTAAACAGAGGGAGTGAGCCACAGGGAATGATATTTTCTTAATGACCACTTAAATGCACTAACTTTGGTAGTTGGAATGCTACTTTAGTTCCACCACTAATTAAACATAGTATTGCTTAGTTATATCACTAGTTAGAAAGCTTAGTTACTCTGATATGAACACTAAGATTGCTATATCACTGATTCTGTTTTGTTAGTTTTTTATCCTTTAAGTGTTGTTCATCTTTGCTGGTTTCATAATAAAGGATCGGACATACCAGCTTCGATTTGCAAATTTGTCATTTGGAAGCACGTCATACAATGTTGATTACCCAGGCTCAATCTCGCAGTAGTTTTGGTTTGTTATCAAGTAACCACTACACTGCAGATGCTGGAAATCTCAGACAAAATCTGGTCATCCTCTGCAGGAGAGGTTTCATCTAGGGGCAAAGAAACAGTTACTGTATCTGATGAAGAGACTCTGACTTGAAGTCTTGGGCCGCCTTCTCTTCCTACAAATATAGACTGTCAGGTGAGTATTTCAAGCACTTGTTGTTTTTGTTTTTGGCTCTGTGATTCATGGATTTGATTTTTTTTTTGTGCAAAAGTTTCGGTCATCAAGCTTCTAAAGGTTTTGTTTGTTTATTGAGAGTTACTTTTGGTATGTCTTCACGTGTCAGATGATAGCACATTCAGAACCAACAATGGATTATTCGCTTTGAATCAGGGTCTCATCGATTATATTGTGAGCCAGGATTGGATAGATATTTACTCTTGAATGGTCTAAATGGTCTTGTCCTCTTTTTTGAGGTCCAGGCTCAAGTCTGCTCTGGGACCGGTGATGCACCCTAACCTAACTTGTGCTGGACCGAGCAGGGAAACCTTTGACAACCTTGTGCTGCTCAGGAATACAAACAGCTACGTGCAGAACAGAAGGTGATTATCTACCTGATTAGCTTGGATCAGGAGACGGTTTTGACAGTGTATCCCACACGTACACGATAGATGTACCTTCCAAAATGGGCTTTGGATAGGTAATTAGAAATTGGTTCCAACCGCTCTGCATAGATATCTGCAACGCTGTCCAAGTCAATGAGTGGGAGACAATTAGCTTCCCATCAAGTCTGGAATCAGGCAGGGTTGTCAACTCTCCCCTGTTTTGATTGTGTCCTGCACAGAACAATTTGCTGAATCCTTAAGGAAGGACAAGGGTATAAGAGGGGTGATGTTGCCAGGCAGTGGAAGCATACAAGTCTAAACCTTCCTATACATGGACAATGTCACTGTTTTCCGCTTGGATGCACGGCCATTTCCCAGATTTATCAGCATCTGTGACCAGTCTGAGTTGGCATCAGGGCCAGAGTCAAACACAGTAAGTGCAAGGCCATGCATTTTGCCAAGTCAATGTCCCATGTCAGGTCTGACCTACCCAAGGCATTGGGGTTCTGGATCAACAAATATTGGCTGGAGTGAATTGGGAAGGCCAAACAAGATTGAGTGTGGAAACAGCATTCTCTGTAAATAGCTGGAAAGAATTTGGCCATCAGGTATGATGTGTTCCCAGAACTGCTGTACTTGTGCAGCTGTGGTCTGTTCATTGGGCCTCTGTCTCAGTAATCACTTTGGATGTCTTCCAATTTATCTGGAGGTCCAAGATTGAACAAGTCCTAAGGGTCACACTGCACATGTCCAGAGAACAGTGGAGAGGGTGGTGTGGGTGGACAAAAGTGTACCCTACACTGCCCTCATCCTAAAGATGACTTTCGCATGCGGCTATATCGAGTGATGTGTGAATCCAGAGTACTTGAGCACTACAGGCTGAGGTTTTACCTGCCCAAGGTGCTGTGGAAGAAAGGCCTTGCCCTGTTATCATGCAACGTCCCAATCAGCTGGATTTTGCCACACTACCTGTCCTTTGTAGAGGAGTTCATCCAAGCAAATCCTTTTGACCACAAGACCATCAGGCAGTGGTCAGCACAGAATGTCCTGCAGACACTGTGTGATGAGATCTCTGGAGTGGTTCCATGAGCAAACTGTCCAAACCAACTAGCAGAATGTCTTGTCGCCAGAGCACAACAACATACAAGAAACCTTTCCTGGCTGACAGTGAGAGGGCTGACCATGAATGTAAATTTTTGCACTACTTCTTCCTTTTGGCATTATGTAATACCCTGGGTAAGGTTTCACTGCTAATGTAATGGATTCTCTGTAGCAGCAGTAGTGTTTGGCTTATGTCTAGAGATAACGGGGACTTTGAAATGTTCAATGAGGTGAGTGCTTTTCTTTCCTGTGTGCCTGAGAGTGAGGTATTCGTGGGCTGTTGTTCGACAGAAGATGGAGAGAGAAGATGCCAGAATGGAGAGGTCGTAGATGGCAGGGCACAGTGATCTTGGAATGGGGTTGGGAGTTGATGACACTCAGAGGAATTCGATGCAGAATGAATAGACTGGAAAATCGTGAGCTCTGAAGTGCGCATTAGACTGTTTTATTAAAATAGCCTTTTTTTTTGTTTTCTTTACTAACCCTTTAGTCAAATTAAGAATTATAAAACTCAATAGTTTACTTGCATATGGTGTACTGAATGTTATTTCATGGTACTGATTTGTAATAGGGGAACACATCATGCAGCATCCACACAAACAAGATTTCACAAGTTTGGTGGGGACGGAAACTATCTTCCCTGAGACTAACGCCACTGGCCGAACCCGAGAGTTACATTTCTTTTTGGGTATAATAAAATATTCTGAGACCCAGGCCTTATGAATTGGGTCAATAGTATGCAGATGCCAATCAGCCTGAGGCAACAAAACATCACTTTTCCGACATGAAGCAAGTTGACCGGTTGCAATACAAGCAGTATCAGTAGATCAGTCCAAGGATGAAGGGCTTGGCAGAGGAAAGGGGTCAAAGGAAGGTCAACCTGGGTCACGTGCAATGTGTAGTATCCCCAGCATTTCTGGTCCTTTTTAATCGCCCTTTGTATACCTTGATATGTTTATGTATGGGATGATTTGTCTGCATGACATCCAAACAAAAGCTTCTCACTGTATCTTGGTACAATACAAAATTAAAACAATTACCGATTAACAATTACTAAATTCAAGCCTTGCAGAAATAATTCACAGCCTAACTACAGAACCCCTTTGGAGATGTAGCTAACTGATAATTTAAAGTATAGGCTACCCTTAATGTTATCCCATAGTAGTGCACGCTATATAATACAAAAATATTAAAGGCCATTTGGCCCATTGTGACCATACTGGGACTTGAAAAGGGCTATTCAGTTCAACTGATTCCAATACAATTTCCCATTGTTCATTCATAAGACTATATCCTTTTTCCCTTTTGCTATTGCTATGAATCTGCCTCTGGCAACCTTTCAAATGGTACACTCTTTGTCACGACTCATAGCTGTAAACATTCTCTCTACATTTTTCAAATGTCGCTTGCCATTAATAACCCCATACCAAAATGCGGCCCAGGGCCCAGGACTTGTCACACCCCGTGTGTGTGCACGGTGACGTAGCGGTTAAGGTAAAGCTATAACAGTGACAGCAACACTGGTTCGATTCCACCGCTGTCTGTCAGGAAGTTTTATGTTCTCCTGGTGGGGGCAGGAGTTTCCAGATTTCTCTCATATTCCGAAGATGTAATTGGTCACATGTGTGCCATGAGCTTGTTAGGCTGGAAGGGCATGTTTCCATGCCGTATCTCTAGATTACTGGATAACAAACAAAGTTCGCTGAAACAAGCACACTGGTAATTTGTTTCATGCTCCTCATTGGAACAGCAAAATGATGAATGTCTCTGTCACAGCACCACTAGAGGGGAACCCCGTCGTCATCTCCACCTCTGCCCCCTCCACTGTGCAACTTCTTTCGGGATCTGGGCTCACTCGGCACTTAAGTATCTCTGTAGCACATGAATGTGCCTCCCTTTAGTTTCCACAACAGTATTGCTCCCTCATTGATATTATGGATTATTGCTCTTCTCTCATCACTGAGGATCTTAGTGAGCGGCCTCACCGGATTGCATGTGTATAATTCCTTTCCCTGTCTCATAACATCCCAGCACTAAAGACCGATTAAATAATTCTGAATTGTTATCGTCACTGTAAGGCAGAGAATGTTGGAGACAACTAGTATAAAGAAAGCACTCCGTATCATAAATTAATTAAGTGTCAGTGTTGGCTGATGGAGAAAAGTTGCCTTGAATATATGGTCATTTGTTGCTTTGCTTTCCATATTATCCCTTTTTTTTCCATATGGACGACTGTCCTGTGGGGACATGCCTTATTCTGATTATTAGAGGTCACTTCCATTATGATTGGCTAGTTTAGAAGCCGCAGCTGCTTTTCCCATTGGATAAGTGTCTGGTGTCCAGTTTCAAGCATTCTGGGTATATAAAATAGCAGATGGAAGGGCTTACTCTCTAGTTCCTTTGTTTAAGGCAAGACCATTGTGAAGGTATGAACTAAGGTATAAACTTCACTTTGAACTAAGTATGCTTGTTGGACGTTTGTTGAATATTCAGCCTCGTAGTGTCTGCAACCTGGGTAACATGAATGTTTGGTCAAATTTTTACTGTTGGTTAATAAATGATGAAATGCTTATTCACAGAGAGTGCTTTCTGTCTCACTTGTCAGACCCATGAACCTGATTGAACATTACATTTGGCACTGCGAACAGGGAAGGGCTGTATGAGCAGAATCATATTTCTTTAAGAGGTCATTTAAAAGAGAGCACCCTCCATTTTGAGAGATGCAGAGTCCAAGGGTCGATGGATAGTAGTGCAAGCTTTGGAAGTCCCTGTAACTTACTGATGGGCTATGCAATTCCAAAGGTTTGTCAGACCAGCTAGATTTTGCTGATGTTGAAATGGGATATCACATTGTTTCTACACTCAAATGCTGGGTTTTCCCAGAAGAAAAGATAGCCAGCGGGACGCTTTCCGGCTTTTTGCAGCAATTGTAATACATCAGTGTAAAACGATAGTGAGTCTAAAGAATGAATTGAAAGATCACAGTCAGCGCTAATTATCTTGAGAAAGTCACTGTTGATGGCTCAGTAAGGCCACGAAACTAGAAGAAATTAATATACAGATAGCCTGTTGGCTAACAAAAGTACAGAATTTAGAGGCAGCTGGAAGGGCCATTGATCCCATTAAGGTTCGAGCCATGTTGAGATGAGGCGATGACCCTACCGTGGGGCCGGAAGGTGGAAATGACTGGTTAGATGATGAAAATGGGAGAGAGAGTAGCATGGACCCCTTGGTTTAATCATCAAGATGATTGTCCTCTCCATGTGTGTCCGAAACAGTACGGGCTGGGCCAGTCATCAAGCGTTCACACACCCGCCATGACAGGCATCCATCTCAGCTTCTCCCTCTCAGGAGGGGGAGGGAGAGGAGGCTCAGGAATGTGTGGGGTGTGGTGTAATGGACACCTTCAAGACAACAGATCTCAGAGAATTTTCCGATAAGGAATTAGCCAGTTTAGGGAATAGATACAGGCAAAAGGCTGGGGAGTCTTTGGCCGTGTGGTTATTGAGGTTACAGGATGGAAGGGTGGGGTGGATACCGATGTGAGCTTATCTGATAGAGAGACGGATGCCTTAGGGAGCCTATCATCCCAACACACAATCAATAACACCATGGGAACACTGCTTGCTGCCCCTGAGCATAATGCATTACTATGCATTCGGGTAATGGCGGCTGTCAAACTTGGGTATCCCATTTAAAACTCCGAGTGAAATGGAGCTTGGAAGGATAGAGGAGGGTATTAAAGTTCTACACCAGTGGGCTCTTATCACAGAAACATACTGCAATAGTGGTAGCCCACCAGAGAATGCTGCATTAACTTCTGGAATGGTGGGACACGTGGTTACGGAGCCAGTTTTCTCAAACAAAGGGTTAGTACTTTCTTTAATAGCACCAGCTATTGGTTATCCTATGAGTACAGCGATTCAATGATTACAAGATCTAGAATACGTAGAAGAGGATGCATGAGGCCACGTATGAAAGTTAGATAAGCAGATGTGGAGTGGGATATCCTGCACATCCCATTTTTTTAAAAAAAGGTTTCCTTTTGTCCTCTGCCAGCTACCTTGTACTCCATTCAGTTTTCCCGGCAAAGGATATCGGTTCACCAGATGGGGGTGGCGGGGGTAGTTAGTGCCTCGTTGTTGTCAGGAGGGGGTTCATTCAACCTGCATCCATCTTCCCTGTAAATAGAGTGAGAATGATTTGAATGCGGAGAAGTGTGCAGTGTGGCCACACGCGTCAGATTGCACGTGTGTCCTGTGGATGGCGTTTGAATTTGCACACTGAACCAACTGGTCTGATTGCTGAATTTGTATGAAAACTCCTTATTACATCAGAGAAGGGATGCCACTGATACTGATCCCTTTGACAACAATGAAAGACTGTTGGGGGAAATTGTCTGGCCTCTCGGGTTTTGGCATTCTGTTCTGAGGGAGCTGGGAGGGCCAACCTCAACCCAGAGTATGGTAGCAACTTTAATGGACTTGAGCTTTAATAGCCCTGGTGGAGTCAGTGCTTTAATTCGTATAATTGGAAATTCCTGACTCAAAGTGATTTCCCTACCTGACAGAGCGTTGGTGTCGGTGGTATGTTGAGTACAGGTACAAGATGCAAGGTGGATGGCAAGTGTGAGCAGGAACAGTATCCTGGGACGATTTCTCTCTGCCATATGGTGTGATAAAGCTGGGCTCTTGTTGGTTGCTGAATGGCATTTACTGGATATGCAGTTCCTAACCCTACCTGTTGTTCACACAGGGTGATGCAGTTGGTACGTGGTGTCGTACATATGCCATCCCGGTGCCCTGGATGAGCACCTTGGCCACGCTGGTGGGTAAGAGGCTATTACAAAGGAAGGGTGTTTTGAATAATAGCCTTTCTCAACATGGTCTGGGCAGACTGACCCAGGAATTGATGCCTTGGATTACCTGCTCACAAAGGAAGGTGGCACTTGTACGTACTGTTACTGGTTAAGAATTCCAGGTGAGTTGGTGAACATCACTCCCACTCACCTGATTGAGTCAATGTACAAGATCAAGTGGGGTACCAGCTTATTGGTGATTACACTGCCGGATGGGGCTGGTGGCTTCTTGGGGTACAGAGAGGCTGGTGGACTACTGTAGTATACTGGGAGGTGACTATTGATTTACCATACTGGGTGTTTTACTCTTGTGTTTTATGTATAACTTAGTTTGGCATTCATGAGAGTCATACTAGTCTGACGGTTGCATCATTGTGTTTGCAACTTTCAAAGGGTGGAGTGTCCTGCGGGACATGCCTTATTCTGATTGTGGAAAGTCGCTTCCATTGTGATTGGTTAGTTTAGAAGCTGCAGCTACTCTTCCCATTGGATAAGTGCCTGGTGTCCAGTTTCAAACATCCTGGGTATTTAAAATAGCACATAGAAGAGGCTGCTTTCTTCTTCCTTTGTTTAAGGCAAGACCATTGTGAAGGTATGCTCTGTGCAGACTTTGAACTAAGTATGTTTGTTGAATATTCAGACTTGTAGTGTCTGTAACCTGGGGAACATGAATGTTTGGCTGAAATCTTACTGTTTGTGAATAAATAATTAATATGCCGATTTGCAGAGAGTGCTTTCTGTCTCACTTGCCAGACCCACGAACCTGATTGAACAGTACGTCACAGGCAAAATGCTGGAGCAACTCAACAAGTCAGGCAGTATCCATGAAGGGAAGTAAATGCTGTATGATCTTTTGAGGTCTTTCAGTGTATGGCTCAAGATTTTCAGCATCCGCAGAATCTCTTGTGTTTATGGTTTGTTTCATATGGGATCTTTGCATCACACCTGAGAGAACTGACAGCACATTGGTTTAAAGATGTGCTCACTTTGTTTATACCAACCGACCTTGCTGAAACAAATGGATGCTGGTGATTTTAAAATGATGTGAAGGATTTTCAAATTATCAGAATGTCTTTTGGTATGCAGCTATAAAAATGATATGGCCACTTCAAAAATTTTTACCATTTTATCATAAATTGGAATTATTCTGTTTTAAAATCCTATTTCTTAGTACTCTGAGTATTCTTGATGTTAATGTACAATATTTCAAATAAGTAGGTCTATGTAATATCCATCTACCAGTGATACACAGCAGTAAGATCCTCTGAGCAATGCTGAAATCGGTGACTTGAATCATCTCATAGTATATACATCATTTTGAATATTTCCCTATTAATTCCAAACCAAATTTTATTTTTATATTATGATGTCAAATTATAGCTGATAAAACCTGTAATGTTTCTCCTCAATGTCATTCTTTCCATTATTGTAATTTGCAAGTTTCTGCAAAGCTGGTGGAATCAACTGGACTGGGGACATTGCTTCAGGTAGGAATTGGATAACCTATTGCATCTAAAAGCAATTAAATTTTCAAAATTAAAAATGTTGGATTTTAGGGGCAATTATTGATGCAGGCAAAGCCTATAATGATCATCAGGGGCTGGATTTTTGAGTTATGTCTGGTCCTATATATCAGCAGTGGAAGTGGAAGGTGATCATAAGATGAAAAAAGTTGCGTAATACAAGAGAGAGGGAGAATCAAATTTATGATCATTGACTTTATGTCATGACATTTGTTATTTTGCAGCAGATGTAAGTTCAAAGATATAAAATTACTGGAAGTAAAAATAAATTAGATAGCACTATAGAAAGGAATAACTAAGTACTGTTCATGGATTTCACGGGGTGATCACAAATCTGATGGCAGAGGGGAAAAGACAATTCTTGTATCGTTCAGTGTGGACCTTCAGGGTCCTGTACCTTTTCCCAAATGGTAGTGATGAGAAGAGGGCATGTTGA
Source organism: Hypanus sabinus (assembly GCF_030144855.1). Lineage (NCBI taxonomy): Eukaryota > Metazoa > Chordata > Chondrichthyes > Myliobatiformes > Dasyatidae > Hypanus > Hypanus sabinus. The sequence continues at coordinate 33,958,321 of NC_082722.1, forward strand.
AGGGCTGCGGTTTTGCTATACCGGGAGAAATTGAGAATTCTGATACTTAGATCTTGTAATTCCAGTTTGAAATCGTACTGAATGAAATTGGCTTTGTACTGTTGGTTTTAGACACCAGTAGGGACTCAGAGATCTAAGACTGTGTCCATTGCACATCTATGCAGCATACGTTGGACCTGATGCTGGAGGGTAAATATTGTGACAGTTAATGAGAATGCAACAGAGTCAGTAAAGAAAGGAAATCTGCATGTTAAGCTCATTTGATGCCTGTACAGATACTTGTAGCTTAACAGATCAGCTATTACCTTGACTTAAACATGTCTGATGAACATACGTTCAGCTGCAGGGAGGACCCCCAAAGCATTATTCAAAGAGAGAATCAATTACATGCTAGTTAGTTGTTGGTTAATTTCTTCCTGTTGCTGAAATTCTCCTGATATTTGACACTCCTTAGCAATGGTTTAAGTCTAGAATATTGGAAACTCTGTTCATTGTTTGGATGAAAATATTATGGATAACAGGTATCTAAAACATATTTCTTAGCTTTGTGATATATGCAGGTTTTGTTTTAACTAGCAACAGTGACTCAAGGTATTGGCCTCTGCTTATACGTGTAATCAGTGGATACTGGGATTATTGCTGCTGGATGTCACAATCATGAAAATGAACAGATGGTATGTTTTGTGTATTTAATCTTTCAGTAATATTTGAGTAATATCGTAAATATATTGTTTGATTAACCATTGTTTATTGTTTGCCTAATTAATTACAGATTATAAGTAAAAGTGGGATATCATTACACCATCATGTCACATGTGTGCACCTCGCTAAAAATAAAAAAGAAACTAAACACTTTATTCCTGGCTCTGCATTTTTCATTCAAATAGTTTTATGCTTAGGAGTTACAAAACTTAACAATGGTGATGAGGCAGTTTTAAATGAAGTTAAGAAACCTACATACCTGTGAAGCACTGCAAGATGTTCGAGTTTTTTTAAAAAACGCAGTGAGATGTTCAAGTTTAAAAATAAGTGCAACATATTTGTTTCCTCCCAAGGGGAAGAGAAAGATGGTTGAGTTTTTTAAAAAAAAAAGCAGAGAATGAATGAATCCATGAGTATTGGGTGATAATAAATAATTTAAAAGATCAAAAATGGCTACATCAGAAAGCTAGATGTGTTCAATTGCACAAAAGATAGGCGAATATAGTATATTGAGCAAATTAAGCAATATTTTGAAGCAAATGAAATAACCAATGGAAAGCGAGTGCTAGTTTTGCTGAATGCATTTGGTAAAAAATAATAGTTTATTTAGAAGTTTCACTGCTCCAACCAAACCAACAGAAATGAGTTTTCTGATATTGCGATAGTAATTTGGGAAGGTTTTGAATTCAAACATTGTTGATCGCAAAAGTCTTTAAGATTCATATGTGGAATTAAATGGAAAGGGAGTCCATTTCAGCTTACATGGCTAAATTGATGAAATTCTCTGAGCATTGACAGTGATGGACTTAATGATGCATTGAGAGATGATTTAGTTTGTGGAAGCTTACAATAAGCATTCAAAAACAGCTCCTAGATAAGCCACAACTCACATTTAAAATAACAGTTGAAATTGCTAAGAAGTCAAGTTGCAGCTTCAAAAAGAGCATTAATCTGCATTAAAAATCTGATTAAAAATCTGATGATGATGAGAGTGACGCAAGACTGCATAGCCTTGAAATTTTACACTGTGAAAACTAATAAGAGACAAGCAATATGGATTACACCAGAACAGCAAATTAATTAAAATAGAATTGGACACTGGCTTGGCTATTTTAGTCATTCTGCAAAATGAGCTTGAACAGCATTCTGAAGATACAGAATTGAAGCCTGCAGATATCCAAATAAGACCTTATACTGGAATAAATATAGCTCCTGTGGAAGTGATACTCCTAGTACTGGAATACAATAACCAACATGCTGTAATTGGGCATGCATGTGGTAAAAAGGGTAGGGCCAGCAGGGTGGGGTCATCAGTGGCTGAGACTGACTGCATCTTGATTAAAAAAGGCTCTAGGTGCTATCACTGCAAATTCCAAGAATGGCTTTGGAAAACTCAAACATACCAAGAGTAAAATACTGTTAAATGAAAACACCACACCCAAGTATGTATTGTATTGTATACACTTCTCTGACATTAAATGTACCTATTGAAGTTTTACAAAGCCCCTCCAGTTCCCTTTACAATCGATGATAAAGTCACCAGTGAGATAGGTCGCTTAGAGGCCAAAGGAATTCTTTTCAAGTTTGAGTGGAGCCCATGGGCAAAAAGAATGGGTCCATCAGGATCTGAATTGTGATTTTAATGTCACCATCAACTTAACAAAACAGTGTTAAAAAAGATCAGAAAATTATGGGCTCAATGCAATATGTGTGAATTCTTTAAACCAAGCATCACTTACTGTGATTACACCATTGGTGCACAGGTATTACAAAAGTGTGCTGAGAAAATACAAGCAGTGATGGATGCACAAGGCTAAAGGACGTGTCAGAGTTGCAGTCCTTTTCAAGATTTGTCAATTACTATAACAGGTTCCTGCCATATCTGGCTAATATGATCCAGCCCTTGAACTCATTACAATAGATCGGGAAGAAATGGCAATGGACAATGGAGTGTGAGGTGGCTTTCCAAAGGGTAAAGGAAATAGTAATGTCAAACACTGTACTCACACATTATGATCCACATCACCCAGTGAAGCTTGACTGTGATGTCTCACCTAATGGTATAAGTGCAGTTACGTCACATGTTATGAGTGTTAGAAGAGAACACCACATAACCTTTGCATCACCTTCCTGGGGGAATGGTAACATTGCAAAGAAAAAAATACACACAGATTGATGTGTGTGTATATATATATATATAAATTTTGTTTGATTAAGCATTTGCTGTTATTTACATAATTCATAACAGGTTATATGTAAAAGTATGTGAATGGCATACGTCATTATGCCACCATGTCATATGTGTGCACCTCACTAAAAATTAAAACACGAAACTAGACACTTTATCATCAGTTCAATGTTTTTCTTTCAAATAGTTTAATGTTTGGAGTTACAAAACATAATAGTATGAACTTAGCACACTGCCTGCAATTCACTAAATGCTCATAGGTTAATTGCACATTGCAAAACCTGGAATCATTTTCAGGAACTATTGAATTTAGCCCTTGTGTTTTGTCAGCTATTTTAACATAGTCATGAATATCTTTATATTGAATGAATTAATGTCTGCGACAAGAGAAAAAGGCTTGTTATACTAATGGGTTGGGTGTTCATCGACTAAAATTGACACCAGCAATTTCTAAAGTTATAGAATGCCCTTTGCTAGAATTTATGAAACATTTATATCACAAGGAAAGGTTTCTCTACCAGCACAGGAAACCCTTTCAGTTTCTTTATGCCTTCCATATGTAGTCCATTCTTAGCAGGCTTTTTGACAAATTTGCTAGTTGCTTCAAAGTAATATTCATGGGACCTCTGCCTTTTTCAAAATCCGATCCTTTTCAATCTCATGCACTCAGATCAGTCAGTTACTAATCACTGTTCACCCAGATGCATGCAGGAACAAGACACAGTAGGATTTTAGGACAGCTTTCACTGTTCTCCAGCTTCTGGCAGTCCATCAAACATTGAAAACTGGCAAATCTTCAGAACTAAAGATGCAACTTAGGGGGAGTATTCAGGTCCCTGGTGCTTTCAGTTGATTGGCTTAAAAAATGATGCACTGCATCCCAACAAAAATTAAAATATGGATGCATTTATCTAATTTATCTACTTGTATATTCTTCCTTATTTTGTGCACTTGCTGTTAATCAGCTTTCAACTAGTTTCTTGTTTCTTTGCTGAATTTATCTAGAATTTATTTTCCATTCTGCTTGTAACAAATTTGATCTTTTTGCTGATCATTTTTTTTATACTTCTCAAGTCCTTGTCCATTATTCTCAAATATTTTACTTCTGTCCTCTACCCTCCATCTCTGATTTATTTCATTCATCTTTGTTTTCAGAAAACTGGTCCAACTGGCATTTGATGTCCTATAGCTAACTATAAGGGAAATCAAAGCCAAATAAAATCTATATCATTAGCATTTGTTGTTTGAGAATTACTGCTGCTGCTAAGATGGTATAATGGTATCTATAGCACCAAAGAGTGTAATTGTTGGGGTGTTACAGTGTGCCCACTGAAAATACATAAAGGTAGAAAATTATAAAGTCAAAGTTCAAAGTTTAAAGTAAGTTTTTAGATATATATATTATCAACGTACATATATGTCACAATATACAACACAGAGATTCATTTTCTTGAAAGCGTACTCAATAAGTCCAATAACCTCGTAGAATCAATGAAAGACCGCACCAAATGGATGTGCAACCAGTGTGCAAAAGGCAAGAAACTGTGCAAATACAAAAAGAAAGAATAAATAACAATAATAATAAATGTAACCAATATATATCGAGAGCATGAGATGAAGAGTCCTTGGAAGTGATCTACAGGTTATGGGAATGAATGCATGCCATTTTGGAAATGAATACTAGCCTCTTCTCTACTACTGAGCAAGCTTCCAGATTCAGGAAGGACTTTTACTACCTGATACCTGACAGAGAGAGAGAGGAAAAGACTATTTCAAACATTCCCACATCCTCCTGGGAATTTCTGGCTCACTCCAACAGGAGCCATCCGAGTGGTATTAAGAATGTTGAACTCATGCAGTGGGAGCATAGACACCCTGCACTGGTGATGGAAATAATCCAATACCCCACAAACTACACAACTGTATGCCCTGTTGTCCAATTTTGGGTCGCTATCTAAGAAAGGATGTGCTGGCATTAGAAAGGGTCCAGAGGAGGTTCATGAGAATGATTCAGGGAATGAAAGGGTTAACATATGAAGAGCATTTGATGGCCCCGAGCCTGTACTCACTGGAGTTTATGAGAATGAGGGAGGATCTCATTAAGTACTATAAGGCCTAGATAGAATGGGTGTGGAGAGAATGCTTCCTACACCAGGGGAGTCTAGAGCCAGAGGGCTCAGCTTCAGAATAAAAGGACATCCCTTTAGAAAAGGGATGAAGAGGAATTTCTATAGCCAGACAATGGCGAATCTGTGAAATTCATTTCTGTGGAGGCCAAATCATCAGGTATATTTAAAGTGGAGATTGATAGGTTCTTGATTGGTAGAAGCATCAAAGGTTCCAGAGGATGCTGGAAATCCGAGCAACACACACAAAATGCTAGAGGAACTCAGCAGGCCAGGCAGCATCTATGAAAAAAAGTACAGTCAACGTTTCAGGCTGAAACCCTTCGGTAGGACAGGCGAAAATAAGCCGAGGAATAGATTTGAAAGGGGAGGGGAGGGGAGAAACACCAGGTGATAGGTGAAATTCGGAGGGGGAAGGATGAAGCAACGAGCTAGGAAGTTGACTGGTGAAAGAGAAAGAAGGCCGTGGAAGAAAGAAGAAATGGGGGGCGGGGAGGAGCACCAGAGGGAGGCAATGGGTGGGCAAGGAGATAACATGACAGAGGGACAAGGGGTTGGGAAATTGTGAAGGAGAGCGGGGAGACATTACTGAGAGTCTGAGAAATCAATGTTCATGCCATCAGGTTGGAGGTTACCCAAATGAATATAAGGTTACAGGGAGGAGGCAGGAGTATGTGGGTGAGAGGTAAAACAGACTTAAAGGCTCAATGTCCTAATTCTGCTTCTATGTCTTATGGTCTTACCACTTGCCTTTCGTGTAAGAGTCTATGGTCTGGACACTGGTCTCACTAGCTATCTCAGAACTCATGACATAGAATGTAAGGCATCTTCGATCCTAACAGGAAGACCTGTGAGGAAGTTTATTTCAAGCATTGAACCTCACTTGAAAGTTTCTTCTTTGGTGATTCCTTCTTGGTTTTCCTGTAGTTCCACAGTGTTTGGTGCTTCCCAGAATTGCTTTGTTATAGAAGTCCACAGCTGATTTGAATCATTCCACCTCCTAATGTATCATTCATGAAATCAAGATTTAATACCTATCCTTAATTGTCCTTGTAGTAGTGAATCAGCTTTTTCAGCCAATACTGTCACAATATCTTGGATGAATATCTGGATATTTTTCACAGTACACTCTGCAGCCATTATATATAAGTAGCGATGGATTTGAATATCTTATAAAGAAGATTGGTGCCAATCAAGTAGGCTGTTTGCTTTTGAATGATGAAGAGTTTCTTAGGTGGTGTTGGAGAACTAGATTGCAAATCACTTGCTACAGAAACTTTCTTGTGTAGCCAGATTACTTGTACTGCTGGTCCACATAAGGTGAAAAGTAATCACCCATGAATCTGAAGGTGGAGGAAGTCAGGTGAGAATACCATTGAATGTCAAGGGGAAGTTAAGATTTTCCCTTGTGGAAGATGGTAATTTCTTGATACTTTTGCAGAGCAAGTATTACTTGCCATTTATTAGCCCATGACCAAATATTGAATGTAGAGATGTATTGTCAACAGAGGATGAAATTAGATAGGTTATTTACTCTGCATGGTTCTGTTTCTTCAGGACTAGTTGGCTCTTTGGCATTTGGGCTACTGACTGATTCTTGAGGTTTGATACCTGAATGTCCTATGTGTCTCTGCTACAATTTGTGTATCTTCCGAGTTATATTCAACTTTGAGGAGTATCAGCTAAGGGTTAATTAACATGACATTTCTTTGCCCAGGCATAAGCTGCGATCATGGAGCCTCTGCTGAGGACTCAAAGGACTGCTCTTTCCCAACTACCCATCATGGTGCCATGAGTGAGGTGGAGCTTAACTAAGGAACAAGAAGGATTGTCAGAGATTCTGGCAGAAAGCTATGGTTCTTTGAGCACAAAGATGTCAGTGTGCTGCTTGACCAGTGTAGTGGCAGAATTCTCAAATTTAGAAACAGAACTCTAGATATCCAAGAAGGATCAATTGAACTGGATGCTTCATTGCCTTTGCCCAATGTGGAACTCCGGCAAATGAGTAGTTCCACATTCACCATTACTTTCACTAGCTTGTTTCAGATTTTGTTATGAACTGAAACTAAATTTACCCACTAAAATACTGGGAATTCAGATTCCTGTGTCTTGTTTAATACCCCAGGTCTCTGAATTGTCAGTCCACTAACTTACTTTTTCCTAGTGATGGTGTGGCACATGCTGATGCAGCTTATGTGTCATCTTTGTGGCTCATTCTGGTGCCCATGAGGACATAGCCTCTGCCCAGGAATGGTCATTAAGCTGAAACATTAACTCTATTGCCCACTCCACAGTTACTGACTGACCTGCTGGGAATTTCATGGATCTTCTGCTTTTATTTCATATCTCCACTATTATCTTTGGTGAAATGTATGGATAGGAACTCAGCCAGGAGAATATAACAATCGTCAAAGCTGCAAATAGTTGAGGTGTGGACAATTGTTCCAGCACCAGGTGAGATTGGGCAGTTTATGGATGACCAACGTTATGGAGATGAAAGTAAAGTAATTTTCTTTTAGAGAATGGAGTCAGAAATGAACCCAGGCATCTAAACATGTGAATGCTTAGAAAATGGCAGGAAAAGGAGGTGGTAAGTGATCATGCTACATACTGTCATACACCCAACCTGATGTCACATTTTTAGGCGTCATTACTGAAGAACAGCACTACTGCTGAACAGGCAAGGGCCATAAAATATCTTTGAGAGCAAATAAAGGCAACACAGCAGGGAAAGTGAAGGTGGGATCCCAGAAACAAGTGGATTGTAATGGTGTACCAACTGAAACCAACTCCATTTTGCAGAATAATGAGTTGGAAGAGGATGATATGGACACTTATCAAGGTTTGTGAAGAATGTGCAGGACCAAAGTCCTTTAGTAGCGGAGGATTCCACTATTACAGTGACATTGTAGAATAAGTATAACCCAAACTGGAAATGTAAGGAAGGTTAGCATTGATCTGGTAATTACACAAGAACTTTGGAAAGCATGGAAGGCTGAAGGTGAAGCACTAGTTTAAAGGGCAAGGAGAATAATGGGAATTATTTTAAGGGAGGAGAATTATAGGGAAGAAAGAATACCTGCTCAGGTATTTCTGGACATTTTCAAAGACTTATAGTTCTTGTCCATGAACATCAGTCACTAATTTACCCTGTGGAATGTGAGCAAATCAGTTTTCCAGGAACCTCATTGAACCTCATTAGGCCACACATGGCTCAATGTATATTTTCAAGTTCCAACACAAACCATCTCACAGCTGCAGTGGTACATAGTTCCATCTCATTATTTCAACTGGTACTTTAACTCGAACTCTTTTCACCTTCTCTTCCCTAAGACACTGTATGACAACTAGTTATTTTATCAGAACTGTTTTATTTACTTCATTTTGCAGAAAAAAACATGAACAGCTTCCTGAAAATATTGGAGAACAATTGGTATAAAGCAAAAGCATGAAAGCAACTTTAGTTTTTTTTTAAAGGTTCTAGAAGAATTAATGGGACTGACTGCAAACTAATACCTCATAGTTGGATATTTCTTCCTTGGTTGAGGTATCGCAAACCAAAGGTCAGGCACTCAAGACTGAGTTGTGAAGACATTTCTACACCCAGAAGGTAGCCAATTTTGGAATCCTATCCTCTACAGGCTGTGGGACTCGATGTGTGTATATTTAACAGATTGATAGATTTTTGATGTAAAGGGAATCAGATGACATGGTAAACACAGCAAATTTGGAGTTAAAAACAGCTATGATCTTACTGAATGATGGAGCAAAGGAACTAACGGCTGACTCCAACTTCTAATTCTTATATGCTTTTAAATGAACTTGGAGTCTGCTGAGCAATGCTTCTCACAGTGGCTCTGAGAAAGGGAACCTCTGCAGAATTCTGCACTGCAGCATTGTAGCAACATGCAGCGCACATCTGCTCACATGCAACAACTCTTAAAGTGTGCCACCCAACAGTGCACCTATTACAGACTCATTCACAGGATGAGTTAAGAGAAAGCCCGAAGCTAGAGTTCTGCGCGCCGGCATATACAGCCCCTTCATCTCGGCGTGAAACAGGCAATTACATATTGATTGCTAATGGTTTCCAGGTCTCTGGAGGGTTTTAGCTTCAGCTGACAAAAAATAATTCAGCCCTATGTTTGTTTGCAGTTTACACCCCCTGAGAAGAAAATTTGCCATCCATTCATACACTTGCTGGCAGCTTCAGGCCAACCCATTTCTATCATGACACAGATGGATGTACCATATGCTTGGAGCTTTGATCTCCAAGTGCTGGCTTTAAACCATCAGGAGTTTCCATGGTATTCACATTAGTGAACATAATTTTATTGATTGGTTTTGGACACAATAGCTCCCTAAACTACGGCGGTGTGCACGGTGGCATTCTCCCTTCCAGTTTCCAGCCCTAAGATTACACCACCAACCCAGACTGGGCTCTTCAAAGAGAAGATCGTGATTTGTGAAAGGCGTGGTACTTTTTCTCCATGTCTATGGGCTGCCTGTCCAAAGAGAGCCCCACTGTATCGCTATCTCCTTTTTCTCCCATCACAATTAGTTCATACAGCTGATTTCTTTTCAATAATGCGAATAACTCATGGCATCATACGTTAAAACAGTCCCATGTCAATGCCCGCCACTCCATTTAATGAAAGATGTTTTAAGTTCTAAATATTATCATTTTATAAGGGCCCTTCAGTTTTCTTTCAGAAAATATTGTGATCAATGGCATGACAATTTAATTCTGCTTCTCAATTTAACTTGCTCTTATTGCAGCCAAACCTTCAGGGTATCACACACTGAGAGTGTGATGCTGCTCGTTTAGTTTAAAATGGGCAAGCTGCCCGTACTTCTTGTGGTTCACCAGCTGCTAACAGATTCACAGGAATGTGTGGCTTTCAAATATAACATTTCTGAGAATGTGATTTCAGGGATAGCAACAAAGTAATCAAAACCAATCTGTGATTGTCTTATGATTACAGCAACACGTAAACACTGGCCCCTCCAGTCCATGTTCCTTCAACATTCACAGACACAAGGCACTTCCTAGAAGTAACAATTATGACAGAATTGTAGAATTTTGGGAGGTGGACAAAGTTCTGTTCATCATTGGCTTTGAAGAGGATGAGCAAAGAGAAGAATGTGGGCTAAGGTCAAGACTGAGAAAGAGTGATCCAGAGAAGCCAATTTGATTAATGGTCGAAGGTACAAGTTTAAAGGAGTCCAAAATTAGGAGAGTGGAAAGTATATATTTACAGATAGGAATTTGATTCCTGTTCAGATTTATTTATCACATTAAGATCAAAACATATAGTGCATTACATATTGATTGCTAATGGCTTCTAGCAAGGATCTGTTGGGTGCTGCCCGTAAAATCAAGCTCCAATAGCAATCTCATCATGTTTGAAGCTTCAGTAGCATTATACTGTTCAGTTTATAACTTTTATCATACATGCACCTTATTATTTGTTAATTTATTTGTAGTAATAACACTTTATGTTTTATTTTGGTAGGTCAAATATGTTGGCAGGTTATAGTATTAATGGTAAGACTCTTGGCTGTGTGGAGGATCAGAGGGATCTTGGGGTCCGAGTCCATAGGACACTCAAAGCTGCTGCGCAGGTTGACTCTGTGATTAATAAGGCATACAGTCTATTGGCCTTCATCAATCGTGGGACTGAACTTAGGAGCCGAGAGGTAACGTTGCAGCAACATAGGACCCTGGTCAGACCCCCCTTGGAGTACTGTGCTCAGTTCTGGTCACCTCACTACAGTAAGGATGTGGAAACATTGTAAGTGTGCAGAGGAGATTTACAAGGATGTTGCCTGGATTGGGGAGCATGCCTTATGAAAACAGGTTGAGTGAACTCGGCCTTTTCTCCTTGGAGCAATGGAGGACAAGAGGAGACCTGATGGAGGTGTATAAGATGATGAGAGGCATTGATCATGTGGATAGTCAGAGGCTTTTCCCCAGGGCTGAAATGGCTGCCATTTCAGGGTGTCAGGATGTCAGGGCTAAGTATTTTAGGCACAGAGTGGTGAGTGCATGGAATGGGCTGCCAGCAATGGTGGTGGAGGCGGATACGATAGGGTCTTCTAAGAGACTTTTGGATAGGTACATGGAGCTTAGAAAAATAGAGGGCTATAGGTAACCCTAGTAATTTCTAAGGTAGGGACGTGTTCAGCACAATTTTGTGGGCCAAAGGGCCTGTATTGTGCTGTAGGTTTTCTATGTTATACATGTGAGTTATATATATACTGTGTTGTGCACCTTGGTCTGGAGGTATGTTGTCTTGTAGCTGGTACGCATGTAGATGGTGGAATGATAAAAAACTTGAACTTGAAGTGTCTCCACACATTCTGGTGCTGATATAACATATCATCATGCTCGGCTGAACATACCAAGTAACAAAGCAACAACACCTAAACAAACCCTGTTTCTTCCTCCCTCCCATTAACTCATACGCATACACAGTCCTCTGCCCCAATGATTGGACTCTGGATTCACAGAAATTGAGCCTTTGACTTCCCTAGCAGACTCGCAGAGATTTGCAGATTAGGGCCTCCGGCCATTGGGCCTCGAGTTCTGGATTTCCAGTTGTCCTTTGGGCATTGATCTGGATATCCAATATGCCTTTGGGCATCAGTCTTCGATATCAACCCAGGACTCACTGATGACCATGAATGAGGACCCTGAATGAGGCTTTGAACTCCAAAAATACTTACAAAAGGAAGGAGGGACTTTTAAGCAAGCAGCTTGAATTTGATAGACTGTAAAATGGGTAGTTCTTAGTTTTTACATATTAACCAAGTCTGTTATCTTTGTTTATTAACTCTTGAGATCTGTACACAATGCTTGGAAGGCTCGGGTTCTGAGGGTTTCATCATTTATGCCGTACATCAGTTCAATCATCAAGTTACAGCTTCAATGAGTTGGGAAAGCTGTTTTACAAAACTATTGGTATTAGCAGTCTGGGGAAAATAAAATTGATACTGTTAAAAGGTTATTGTTTTCAATTCTGGTCGCCTCATTTTTGGAAGGATGTGGAAGCTATGGAGAGGGTACAGAGGAGATTCACCAGGATGTTGCCTGGTTTGAAAAACAAGTCATATGAAGCAAGGTTAGCAGAGTTGGGACTTTTCTCTGTGGAGCATAGAAGAATGGGAGGGGACTTGATAGAGATCTACAAGATTATGAGAGGCATAGATAGGGTGGATAGTCAATACCAGTTTCCTAGGGCACCAATAGCAAACACCAGAGGGCATACGTACAAAATTCAGGGAGGGAAGATTAGGGGAGACATCAGGGGCAAGTTTTTTACACAGAGGGTTGGGAGTGCCTGGAATGACTTGCCAGGGATGGTGGTGGAGGCTAAAACATTAGGGGTATTTAAGAGCCTCTTGGACAGGCACATGGATGAAAGAAAAATGGAGGGTTATGGGGTAGAGTGGGTTTAGTACTTTTTTTAAGGATTATATGGGTTGGCACAACATGGAGGGCTGAAGGGCCTGTACTGTGCTGTAGTGTTCTATGGTTCTATGTAAGTGTTTCTACAGACTTTTTTTTGTCCAATTATTTGTGTTGGGTTCAGGTTGGATTATGTTTTGATCATTTTATTGAAATGTGTCCAATGCATTAAGCTGGAAAAAAATCTTGAAAACCATTGGGGTAATAGTAGATATAAGAATTTGCTTTAAACTGGGATTATTCCCATGTCAATTATTCTCCCACTCAGAAGGAGTTTGTTGCAACCCTGCCTGGCTCCCCAATGGATTTGGTGCCACATGCCTCAGTCTGAAAAGTAGCCAATTTTTTTCCTTGGCTGGAACTCTGAAGGTCATACAGACTTGTTATCATTTGCCCTGAAATATTTAGGATGCATAATTCTGGAGCTATCTTCACATGCCAAACATCTTTTAGGGGTGGGGGAGCTCTGTCACGCATTAGAGGCCTTGGACATTTCCTCAGTTCTGACCACCTTCTTACTTGCTTTCACTTCATTATTGCTCAGAGCTTGTTGTCCCTCTTCCCATTGCCAAAAGCAGTCAAATAGGTTAAGACACATCGGGACACTTCTAAAAATACTCCAGGAATTTTGTTTCTCATGGCACAGTTTCTTTAAGTGGACACATCTCTTTAACTTTTATCCACTCTGCAATTTTCTGGTTTTCCCCTCCTCCCCCTCCAGTTAGGCTGGCCCCTGTACAAGCCTGAAACGGAAGAAGGAGCACTGAATTATTTTGAAGTTGAGCTGACCACAGAAAGAGATGTGAAGTTGTTACAGATATGCTCTGCTCCCCAGCCATGTTGCTTGAACTTTGCCATAACCCAGAATTCCACATACTGATGTGATTAGACAGTTACAGAATGATGCATAGTTTCTTATTACTGAAAAACCTTACAGTAAAATATTATATCCTTACATCATCATGAGATCCTCAGCAGATAAGAATCATATGGAAGAGGCAAGGTGGCAGATGGAACATGTCAGAAAGGCAGGTGAGGGTGGAGTTGTAGTTGTGAGGATTGGTTTGTAGTGAAGCAGAGTGATGGGATTTGCTTAAAAGGAGAATGAGCTGCTCTTTATATGTATCAAAAACTATCCCCTTCAGTAGGGAGGATGGTCTTCAGCATAATGCTAAGGTTGCAGGATTAGCGAACCGTTTTCATCTGAAAAATACAGTGCAATTTGAATCCACTGTCTGAGAGAGTGATGGGGATAGCAGATGATTCATTTTAGAAGAAAATGTGCAAGGTCAATGTGCTCCAGACTAATTGCTTGATCTTGCTATTGTTGATATTGATATTGGGCAAATTTTAAAAAATTATTGTATAAGGGTCCTTATAGGTCCACTGATTGAGATGATTGGTGATGCATTATTGATAAAAGCACCTCAACTATAACAAACAATTCTGTACTCAGTTGTTCTATCTCAGCAGAAAGATGCATTATTAAACATATACAACATGCATTGCAAGGTAGCCAATCAATTTAGATATGTTAGCAACATAATTATTATAATTATTATAACATTGCAGAAGATTAAATGCCATATTACATAGAAATGTGGAGGCAGTCTAACAGCATTCGAAGTAATATCAAGTACTTCTGGAATGTTAATTCTGTGGCAAGGTTACTCCATAGCACAGAGGCCTATCCAATATTTTCAAAACAATATTGCATTTATATATTATCTTTCTCATCCCTTTTATGTCAAGAATGCTCTCAATGCAACAATTATTGTGGACGGGGGAAACATGGCAACCAATTTTCAAACAGAAAGTTTTCATAAACAATAATGAGATAATTACCAGAAAATCTAGTTTAGTATTGCTGATCAAAGGGTAAATTGTAGGATAAGAAATGGACTGGCCACCTCCCTACACAATGTCCTGCAAAATGACAGTAACAAAAACCTCTGGAAAAACTTGTTTGCTCTGTTAAATGTCAGCTTTGGGATAAGTGTACTCTTAATGCAGGGGATATACTCAGGAACATCTCCAAAGTAAATGGAGATACAAGAACATGGTCAATGAACAAAACAGATGTCTTCCTTTCTCAAAGAAAGGGGCTTCCCTTCCTCCACCATCGATGCTGCCCTCAACCACATCTCTTCCATTTCATGCACATCTGCTCTTACCCCATCCTCCTGCCACCCTACCAGGGATAGGGTTCCTCATCCTCACCTACCACCTCACCAGCTTCCGCATCCAGCACAGCATTCTCCGAAACTTCCACCACCTCCAATGGGATCCCAACACCAAACACACCTTTCCCTGCCTCCCACTTTCTGCTTTCCGCAGGGATCGCTGTCTACGTGACTCCCTTGTCCATCGACCCCTCTCCATTGATCTCCCTCCTGGCACTTATTCTTGTAAGCAGCACAGTGCTACACTGCCCCTACACCTCCTCCTTCACTATCATCAGGGTCCTAAACAGTCCTTCCAGGTGAGGCGACACTTCACCTGTAGTCTGTTGGAGTCATTTACAGTGTTTGGTGCTCCCAGTGTGGCCTCCTGTACAATGGTGAGACCCGATGTAGATTGAGAGACTGCTTCGCCGAGCATATATGCTCCATCTGCCAGAACAACTGGGATCTCCCAGTGGCCACCCATTTTAATTCCACTTCCCCTTCCCATTCCAATATGTCCACCCATGGCCTCCTCCACTGTCGTGATGAGGCCACACTTAGGTTGGAGGAACAACACCTTATATTCCATTTGGGTAACCTCCAACCTGATGGCATGAACACTGATTTCTCAAACTTTTGATAATGCCCCCCAACAAACCCCACTTCCCCATTTCCCAACCTTCTTCCCTCTCTCACCTCATCTCCTTGCCCACTCATCGCCTCCTCTGGTGCTCCTCCCCCTTTTCTTTCTTCCATGGCCTTCTGTCTCTTTCACCGATCAACTTCCCAGCTCTTTTCTTCATCCCTCCCCTTCCAGGCTTCACCTATCACTTAGTAGTTCTCTCTCCCCCCCGCCCTCGTATTAGATCTACTCCTCAGTTTTTTTTCTCCAGTCCTGTCAAAGGGTTTTGCCCTGAAACACCGACTGTACTTTTATCCATAGATGCTGCCTGGCCTGCTGAGTTCCTCCAGCATTTTGTGTGTGCTGCTCAGAGATACAAGAACATCCAGAGAAATTTCTATCCTACCTAATTTATTTGTGGTTGCAAGATAGATGCTAGATAACTGTAGACAATGGCATCAGAAACAAAATCTTTTCAATCCAAAGAGAACATTAACAATGCATAGGTTTGCATATAAAATTGAATTTTAAGCAATAATAATTTAATTTTGCTGAACAAACATGAGCTGGAAGGAAATATAGACAAGGTACCTTTGGGAGTCAACTGAATTTCGTCCTATTTCACTTCTCATAAAGACTCCATTCCATTTTCCCAGTGTCTTTATCCATCATTTCCATCATTCTGAAGATGGAACCTTCCAATAGGCAGTACTCTCCTCAGCTATAAAATTCTCTCCTCCATAATTTAAATCGAAGCAAGAGGCGGAGAGGGAAGACGTAAAAGAAGCTCGGAGAGAAGCTTTTTTTTAACTGATCGGGGCAAAGCGTCTAGACTGTGCAGGCGCATGACGTATGCGCCAAAGGTATAAAAGAAAGACCGCAATATACAGCGGCCATTGTTGGAGTGGACTGAGACAGAATGGGACGGCTTTGGCTCAATCAAGCTTCGGCGAGAACAGGCAGAGGCAAGGTTTGAATGGGGCACGACTGCACAAGCGCATGAAAGTCGGCCCGTGAGACAGCGGAAGTATTTAAATAGCGAACAGAGGTTGAGTACGAGCTTCACTCCAGGTGAGGTAAGGCCAGGTAAGCTCCTTTAATTAATCTAATTAGATTAGGAGTAGGTAATGGAGGCAGCAGTTAGGGCAGTCGAGTGCTCCGTATGCAGGATGTGGGAAGTCAGGGAGAGCACAATTGTCCCTGATGACTACACATACAAAAGGTGCATCCAGCCGCAGCTCCTAGCAAACCGTGTTAGGGAACTGGAGCTGGAGCTGGATGAACTTCAGATCATTCGGGAGGCAGAAGCAGAAATAGACAGGAGTTTCAGGGAGATAGTCACCCCTAGGAGTCAGGAGACAGGTTGTTGGGTGACTGTCAGGAGAGGGAAGGGGAATAGACAGGAAGAGCAAAGCACCCCTGTGGCAGTTCTCATCAACAATAAGTATACCATTTTGGATACCGTCAGTGGGGACGACCTACCAGGGACAAGTTCTAGTGGTTGCGTCTCTGGCACCGAGACTGGACCCTCAGCTCAGAAGGGAAGGAGGGAAAAGAGGAGAGTAGTGGTTGGGTGTTTCAATAGTTGGGGGACAGATAGGACATTCTGTGGAGGAGATCGAGAATCCCAGATGGTCTGTTACCTGCCCGGTGCCAGGGTCCGTGATATCTTGGATCGAGTTCTCAGTATTCTCAGTAGGGAGGGTGAGCAGCCGGATGTCGTGGTCCATGTAGGAACCAGTGACGTGGGTAGGAAGACTGAGGAGGTCCTGAAAGGTGAGTTTAGGGAGCTAGGTGCCAAGTTAAAGGACAGGACCTCCAGGATAGCAATCTCAGGATTGCTACCAATGTCACGTGCAGGTGGGTTTAGAAATAGTAAGATAGTGCAGATCAACACGTGGCTGAAGACATGGTGCAGGAGGGAGGGCTTCAGATTTATAGATAATTGTGCAGTTTTCCAGGGAAGGTGGGATATGTTCCAGTGGGACAGTTTACATCTGAACTGGAGGGGGACAAATATTCTTGCAGGTAGGTTTGCTAGAGAGGCTCCAGTGGGTTGAAACTAGATACGAGGGGGGAGGGAAACCAAAGTGTAGGAACAGATGTATGGGAGAAGGAAGAAAAAGAAGACAGTAAAGTTCTTTGTACTGTTTTAGAGATAAACAGAGAGGAGGAGGTGGAGAATTTCTTAAATGCATTTATTTTAATGCTAGGAGCATTGTAAGAAAGGTGGATGAGCTTAGAGCATGGATTGATGCCTGGAAATATGATATTGTAGCTACTAGTGAAACATGATTGAAGGAGGGTGTGATTGGAAACTAAATATTCCTGGATTTTGTTGCTTCATGTGTGATAGAATCAGAATGACAAGGGGGGAGGTGTTGCATTGCTTGTCAGAGAAAATATTACAGCGGTGCTCAGGCAGGATAGATTAGAGGGGTCGTCTAGGGAGGCTACTTGGGTGTAATTGAGGAATGGGAAAGGTGTAGTAACACTTATAGAAGTGTATTATAGACCACCTAATGAGGAACGAGAATTGGAGGAGCAAATTTGCAAGGAGATAGCAGATATTTGTAGTAAGCACAGAGTTGTGATTGTGGGAGATTTTAATTTTCCACGCATAGACTGGGAAGCCCATACTGTAAAAGGGATATTTTGGTTTAGAGTTTGTAAAATGTGTGCAGGATAGTTTTTGCAGCAATACATAGAAGTACCAACTCTGTATCACTTTCGCGAATCACCTTTCCAGCTCTTAGCTTCATCCCACCCCCTCCGGTCTTCTCCTATCATTTTGCATTTCCCCCTCACCCCACTACTTTCAAACCTCTTAGTATCTTTCCTTTCAGTTAGTCCTGATGAAGGATCTCGGCACGAAACATCGACAGTGCTTCTCCTTATAGATGCTGCCTGGCCTGCTGTGTTCCACCAGCATTTTGTGTGTGTTGTTTGAATTTCCAGCATCTGCAGATTTCCTCGTGTTTGACTAGAGAAGGGGCAGTGTTGGATCTTCTATTAGGAAATGAAATAGGTCAGGTGACGGAGGTATGTGTTGGGGAGCACTTCGGGTCCAGTGAACACAATACCATTAATTTCAATATAATTATGGAGAAGGATAGGACTGGATCCAGGGTTGAGATTTTTGATTGGAGAAAGGCTAACTTTGAGGAGATGCAAAAAGATTTAGAAGGAGTGGATTGGACAATTTTTTTTATGGGAAGGATGTAATAGAGAAATGGAGGTCATTTAAATGTGAAATTTTGAGGGTACAGAATCTTTATGTTCCTGTTAGGTTGAAAGGAAAGTTTAAAAGTTTGAGAGAGTTATGATTTTCAAGGGATATTGGAAACTTGTTAAGGAAAAACAGATATCTACAATAAATATAGGCAGCATGGAGTAAATGAGGTGCTCAAGGAATATAAAGAATGTAAGAAGAATCTTAGGAAAGAAATTAGAAATGCTAAATAAGGCACGAGATTGCTTTGGCAAGTAAGGTGAAAATAAATCTGAAGGGTTTCTACAGTTATATTAATAGCAAAAGGATAGTGAGGGATAAAATTGGTCCCTTAGAGAATCAGAGTGGACAGCTATGTGTGGAACAGAAAGAGATGAGGGATATTTTGAACAATTTCATTTCTTCTGTATTCACTAAAGAGAAGGATATTGAATTGTGTAAGGTAAGGGAAACAAGTAGGGAAGTTATGGAAACTATGATGATTAAAGAGGATGAAGTACTGGCACTTTTAAGGAATATAAAAGTGGATAAATCTCCGATTCCTGACAGGATATTCCCCAGGACCTTGAGGGAAGTTAGTGTACAAATAGCAGGGGCTCCGACAGAAATATTTCAAATGTCATTAGAAACAGGGATGGTGCCAGAGGATTGGCATATTGCTCATGTGGTTCCATTGTTTAAAAAGGGTTCTAAGAGTAAACCTAGCAATTATAGGCCTGTCAGTTTGATGTCAGTGGTGGGTAAATTAATGGAAAGTATTCTTAGAGATAGTATATGTAATTATCTGGATAGACAGGGTCTGATTAGGAACAGTCAGCATGGATTTGTGCGTGGAAGGTCATGTTTAACAAATCTTATTGAATTTTTTGAAGAGGTTACTAGGGAAGTTGACAAGGGTAAAGCATTGAATATTGTCTATATCGACTTCAGTAAGCCCTTTGACAAGGATCCACACAGAAGTTTAGTTAGGAAGGTTCAATCGTTAGGTATTAATATTGAAGTAGTAAAATGGATTCAACAGTGGCTGGATGGGAGATGCCAGAGAGTAGTGGTAGATAACTGTTTGTTAGGTTAGAGATCGATGACTAGTGGTATGCCTCAGGGATCTGTACTGGGTCCAATGTTGTTTGTCATTTACATTAATGATCTGGATGATGGGGTGGTAAATTGGATTAGTAAGTATGCAGATGATACTAAGGTAGGTGGCGTAGTGGATAATGAAATAGGTTTTCAAAATTTGCAGAGAGATTTAGGCCAGTTAGAAGAGTGGGCTGAATGATGGCAGATGGAGTTTAATGCTGATGAGTGTGAGGAGCTACATTTTGTTAGGAATAATCCAAATAGGACATACATGATAAATAGTAGGGCATTGAAGAATGCAGTAGAACAGAGTGATCTAGGAATAATGGTGCATAGTTCCCTGAAGGTGGAATCTCATGTGGATAGGGTGGTGAAGAAAGCTTTTGGTATGCTGACTTTTATAAATCAGAGCATTGAGTATAGGAGTTGGGATGTAATGTTAAAATTGTACAAGGCATTGGTGAGGCCAAATTTGGAGTATTGTGTACAGTTCTGGTCACCGAATTATAGGAAATATATCAACAAAATAGAGAGAGTACAGAGAAGATTTACTAGAATGTTACCTGGGTTTCAGCACCAAAGTTACAGGGAAAGGTTGAAAATATTAGGTCTTTATTCTTTGGAATGTAGAAGGTTGAGTGGGGACGATAGTGGTATTTAAAATTATGAGGGGGATAGATAGAGTTGACGTGGATAGGTGTTTTCCATTGAGTGGGGGAGATTCAAACAAAAGGACATGAGTTGAGAGTTAGGGGTCAAAAGTTTCAGGATAACATGAGGGGGAATTTCTTTACTCAGAGAGTAGTGGCTGTGTGGAATGAGCTTCCAGTAGAAGTGGTAGAGGCAGGTTCGGTATTGTCATTTAAAGTTATATGGACAGGAAAGGAATGAAGGGTTATGGGCTGAGTGCAGGCCAGTGGGACTAGGTGATTGTAAGCGTTCAGCACAGACTAGAAGGGCCAAGATGGCCTGTTTCCGTACTGTAATTGTTATATGGTTATAATTGATAGTAACCTTGATGTATGTTATCCATACTTTTCACACCGCCACTTCTGGCAAGTCCAGAGTGATACCATCATCAAACACTTCTTCTCTCCCTCCAACATTCTGTAGAGACCATCTCTTCAATGTTTTAGTTCATTTCTTAATTATTAGCAACACCCCCTAGATTCCCAGCCCATCTTTCCCCACTAATGCTAACTCTTTTAACTCTTCACATCCCACTATCCGAAGATTCCAGCAGTCTTTTGGGGGGGGGGAAACAAAGCGTAATATGTTTCCTTTAATGTACAGCTCTATTTGTTGCTGATGTTATTCTCTCTTGTATACTGCAGAGTAGGCAGCTACTGCTTTGTATAATACTTTGGTTAAGCCCACAGTAATAACTGTAAAATTCCAGTCGTCTATCCTTTCCAGATCTGATCTCTCAGCACTTTACTTCCATAGGTGACTCCTGGATGAAAATTAGGTCAGCGGTGTCCAGTAATGATTCCAATGTTTAATTTACATTTTCTTTAGACTTATCTTTTGTTTCATCACTTTTCACATAATTCCACTAACCTCCTACCAGACATAGTTGTTTCTTTGTCTTTCCATGCTGTCATGGCTACTTTTTGTTTTTCCTTCTCTTCACCGTTTCTCTGCATTTTATGGCTAACAACATTCCAATTTGACAAAAACTCATTGACTTAAAGAAATATAGTAATTCTGTTTTTCTTTCCAATGCTGCCTGACCTGCTGAGTACTTCTAGTATTTCTGTTTTTATTTCAGATCTCCAACATCTGCAGTAATTTAATTTAGTATTTTAATGCCAAGGTTCCTGCTTTTTACAATGTCTCTGTGGCAACAGCTTCAAGGAATACTTGTCAATGGAATGCTGTATTATGAATAAAATGAACTCCATTAATATGAAAATGCTCTTTGCCTGTGCCAAAACCAGGCTCGTAGCAAACTGGAAACACTTTTTACAAAGTGACCAACTGAAGTAAATAGAAAACATATTCTGGCTTGGAATAAAACTTGCAAAGGCCGATCTTACTTTCATAACTTCCATGGTTGACAGCATCTGATTGTTCAGTCACAGACTGATACATAAAAAAGTAAAGTAGATCATGTAGAAATCAGTTGTCTCCTTTTGAGTGCCATTCTCCTGAAGAGCCAATCAATAATGTATTAGTAGTCTTTCATGTGGTGTGATCTCCAGGAAGTCACACCTTCTCAGTTGCTACCTTTGCAGTAACACTTATGTTGAAAATAAACAGCGTACTGAATTAGCAGAGTGTACTAATCGAGAAACTAATTAAGATTGCATGGATATGTTAACAAAAGACAACATACACAAAGGGGCCATCCAATTGAAGGATGCATTATATAATAAAATATACAGATATGTTAATGCAATAACTTAAGAGACTGAAAATATATATAACTTGCAAAATTTAAAGTGCAAACATAGAGGAGGAAGAAGGAGGCTGATAGATTAGAACTGCAGGATAACTGGTGATGTAATGCCTCTGATGGCCTGCAGCTGAAGCTGTTTGTGTGAACAGAGGAACCAGGGATAACACACAGATCACCTAATTAATAATTACCTCCTAAATAGCCATGATGGAATGGCAGAGCAGATGGGCTGAGTGGCCTAACTCTACTCCTATGTCTTATGGTCTTATGAGCATGAAAACTATGATAAATATGTTTTTCATAAATTGTATAGTTCAAATAATATTTCAAATTCTGCATTAGTTGTGCAATTGTACAAATGAATTCATAACGGTTCTAAACATTCTTATTGTATACTGATGCACCCATACACACTCTGAAAATATTTCTAGTCAGCACAAGCCAAATTTTTGAGAACAGTATTGGCTAAAGTAGTATTGCCTGATTGTCAGCACTGTAACATACTGAAAGGACAAGCTAATCTCAGAGACCAGTAGCAGTGGTCTTAGACCTGGAAAGACACTTAAAGGGGGTAATTATCATGCTGGCCTTTAACCTCTCACTTCTGGAATTAGATTGATGGGATGAAAATTGTCAGTTGGTGAATGTTATCTAAAATGAGTTTGGGGCAGTCTGACATCAGTCAGTATGTGGACATTCAGTACAAAGCTGATTCAGGAGTAAAAAGGTAATTTCACTCAGGGAGGCCAAAGACTCATGTGAAAAACGAAAGAAAAAAGGTCACTGTGGTGAAGGAAAATATGTTCTTCTGAACTTCGAATTAAAGCCACAGTTGCAGAGGAAAGAGTGTTTTACTTCTCATCTGATTGATACACTTGACTTGTGCTGCATGCTGAGTGCCCAAATTGGAATAGTTCCAGTAACCATTATTCATGTCTGTCATTTTGATGATTTGATGAACACAATAAAAGGCTCAAGAAAAGGTATCACTGTAGCTTAGCAGTAAAGTGCTGGATTCCCATACTGATGATTATTGGAACCATGTTTGGAACCTGAAATAGCTATGTTGAATATCTTCAAATCTAACTTGAGTTTTTAGTTAATCACCAACTAAAATAATTACTAAGCACAATGTGTTTCACAATTACCTATCAGTACATTGGTTATTAACTAGCTATCTTATAGTATGTTATTGCCTGTATCATCAACACATGTTATATTCATTTACCAAAGATGTTATAGCTATAAAGAAAAATAATTACACCTTGTAGTGTATTTAGTATTTCAGTAACATTTGAGTAATATTGAAAGTATATTGTTTGATTAAGCATTCTTTGTTGTTTACATAACTAACTGCAGGTTATATGTATGAAGTATGTGAATGGCATACGTCATTAGGCCACCACATCTTAAGTGAGCACCTCACTAAAAATAAAGCTAAAATGTACACCAGTTATCCCGGCTCCCGTGTTTTTCATTCAATTTGTTTTCTGTTCAGGAGTTACAAAACATAACAGTGTCGATGAGTAAGTTTTAAAACAAACGTGAGACAACTGCCCACTGAACCTTAAGTGTCTATAAACAGTGACTAATGGCTGATAATAATAATAAGTTAATAAAAAGAAGAAATAGCTGGCTAATCACCAAGATAGGTGAGTTTGATTGCACAACAGATAAATGGGGACATGTGCTGAATGAATGAAGCAGTGTTTTGAAGCAAATTAAACGGTCAATGAAAAGGAAATGTCATTTTTGATGAGTGTATTAAATGGAAAAGCATACAGTATACTTAGAAGTTTGACTGCTTTAACCAAACCAGCTGAAATTAGCTTTGCTGATATCATGAATATAATGTAGGAAAGTTTAGAACAGAAACCATTGCCATAAGTGGAATCAAAGAGGAGAGTTCATTTCAGTTTTCGTAGCTGAAGTGAAGAAATTGTCTGAGCACTGCCGATTCAGTGATAGGCTTAATGATGCAGTGAGAGATCATTTATTTTGTGGAATCTTACAAAAGGGCATTCAACAATGGCTCCTAACAATTGAAACTGCTGTATGTAGAAACAGCAGCCAGAGAAGCTATTCAGTTGCAGTCATGAGTGAAAGTGAGCGTGAACGAAAATGCAACGTCTAGACAGAAACCTGCCTAGCCAAACAGGTTGTGTTACTGTTGTGGCAGGGTCGTACGTACACCAGACCAACATGAACTTAAAGGTGGAACTTGCAGGAAATGCAACAAAGAAGGACATATGCAAACAGTATGTCGGGCAGATAAAAATAAATGGACTGCGCAAGGAAGAGAAATAGATTAAAAAGTTGAGTTGCAGTTTCAAAATGAATACTAATCTGCATGCTGTTGATGAAAAATATAATAATGATGAGAGTGACACAGGATTGTGTAGCCTTCAGATTTACAAAGTGAAAACTAACAGATGACAGTCAACATGCTTCACACGAGAAATGAATGGCAAGTTAATAAAATGACAATGACAATTTGATCGGAGATCCATCCACCATTTGCATGCCACTTCCCCTGTAACAGAATCAACTGACATCAAATTAAGAAAGGTACTGGATGATTCCACAGCAGAGGTGACATTGGAAAACTCAAGCATATCAAGGGTAAAATAGTGTTAAATGAAAACGTCACGTCCAAGTTTTAGAAAACCTGTCCGGTTCCTTATACCATTTGTGATAAAGTAGGCAGTGAGCTAGATCACATGGAAAATGAAGGAATTCTTTCCACGGTTTGATGGAGTCAATAGGCAATGCCAGTGATTCCAGAAGCCAAGAAAAATAGGTCTGTCATGATCTGTGGATATTTCAAAGTCACCATCAATCCACTACTGCATGTAGATCAATACACTTTGTAAATCTATCTTTGTAAACCTTTATGGAGGAAAGCACTTCAGCAAAATGGACTTACCTAAAGCCTACCTACAAATGGAGATGGAAGAAGAGTCCAAAATGCTTCTCAACATAAACCCTCACAATGGGCATTATCACTATAATAGGATTATTTTTGGAATAGCCTCTGCACCTCTACTCTGACAGGAAGATATGGACCAGATGCTGCAAGGCTGCCCAGGCACTCAGTGTTACCTGGATGACATCATTGATATTGGTGAGGATGACAAGGAATATCTCAAAAATCTCAAGACAGTTTTAAAACAATTAGAAGATTAAAAGCAGCAAGTGTAAATTCTTTAAACCAATCATCATCTACTGTGGTCACACCATTGATGCACAAGATTTACACAAGTGTGCTGAAAAATTCAAGCAGTGGATTTGGCCCAAGGCCAAATGATGAGTCACAGTTGCGGTCCTTTCTAGAATTTAATTGCTATAACAGATTCCTGCCAAACCGGCTACTATGCTCCACCCCTTGAACTCATTATGACAGATTGGAAGAAATGACCGCTAGACAAAGAAGTGAGAGGTGGCCTTATAAAAGGTAAAGGAAATTATGATATCAGTCACTGTACTCACACATTATGATCTACATTATCCAGTGAAGCTTGCTTGTGATGCCTCATCTTATGGTATAGGTGCAGTCATGTCACATTTTTTGAATGATGGACACCCCACAGCCTTTGCATCATGGTCCCTTACTGCTGCAAGGAAAATTACACATAGATTGACAGAGAGGCCTCGAGTCTGGTTTGGGGTACAACATATTTCAACCAGTATTTGTATGGGAGAGAGTTAACTTCATTATTGATCATCAACCACTAGTCTCCACTTTGTCCACAGCAGGGTGTTCCACTAACAGCAACAGCACAAATGCAGAGGTGGGCTCTGCTTCTCCAAGGACACAAATACAGGATTGAATTCCAGAGGACAACTCATCATAGAAGTGCTGAGGGGTTGTCCTGTTTACCCTTGGGAAAGGAGATATCTGAAATATTTACAAAAGAGGACACTCCACGATGTATTCTCGCTAATACAAATCAAAAGTCTCTTTATTATGGCAGAGACGATCCAAAGGGAAACTAGAAGAAAAAGACCCATGCTATCTCAGGTCTATATGGCCAGCAAAGATGGGTCGAATGTGCAGCCGGAATTCCAGCTCCCCCATTCAGCTTATCCAGTGCTGGGATGAACTTTCCCTTTGCAGAGGTTGCTTTATGTGAGGATTGAGAGTTGTTGTACTATCCAAGCAAAGGGCATTGGAGGAGCTACATGCTAGCCATCTAGGCATGATTAAAATGAAAGTGCTGGCTTGAAGCTTTGTCTAGTGGCCTGGAATAGATCAGCAGACCAAGCAGCTGGCCATGTATTGTTCAGGATGCCAACACGTCCAGAAGATGCCTCTCCATCCCTGGGAACGGCCTGCATTGCCCTGGCAGGGAATTCATGTGGATTTTGCCAGACCATTTATGGGCGCAAATTTCTTGGTAGTAGTGGATGTAGATATGAAGAGACCAGAAGTGCTCCCAATAGCCTCCACTACAGCCTCGCACACTGTTAATGTGTTGAGAAGCCTCTTCTCAATGACTGGTGTTCCAGAACACTTAGTCGGTAACGAAGGACCACAGTTATCATGGAAGAAATGCAGTCACGCAGTAAGACATATTATATCCGCAACCAAACCCAATCTGAGAAGCAGTATGTGGGACAAATAGCTGAGATAAATTGAGGGCTCCTCAAACAAGGAGGTTCGATGTTCCACTCCTGGACAAGCAATCCTGGTGAGGGACTACAGAGGTGATCAGAAGTGGATATTTGGAAAGATTAAGGACAGAACTGGACCACTCTCGAACACTGTGGAGATTGCATCTGATACAACATCATCTGGAGACGACACATCGATCACTTGAGGAGAACGGAGTCAATTCTTAGAGAAGAAAGGTGGTCTTAGCTGTCAGAACCACTTGCTGCAGGCCCAGAGTCAACTCCTACAATCACCACCAAGGAGGGCCCAGAACTTGAGGTTGTTTCACAGCCGCAAATCTCACCTGCCAGGCACAGCGATTCCCCCTTGTCAGGAAAAATGCTACCCCACAAGAGAAAGAAATTAAATCTTTAGGCCTGAATGGGACATTTTAAATTTTACAATGCTGTGGATGTCTGTATAGTAGTTGTGTTATATGGTATACTGTGCATATGATTGAGGTGTATTTTATATTGAGTTGGAGTTTATCGCTGAGCAGGGAGGAGAGTCTTGTGTTCAATATTTCTGTAATATTTGAGTAATATTGTAAATATATTGTTTTATTCGGCATTCTTTGATGTTTACATAATTCATTATGGGTTATGTCCAAAGTATGCGAGTGGCATATGTCATTATGCCACTGTGTCAATAGTGCATGCCGCACCAAAGTAAAACTGAAAGCTACCCCTCGCTCCTGTATTTTTCTTTCAATTACTTTTAAAGTTCAAAGTAAATTTATTATCGAAGTACATATATGTCACCATGTACATATAGTTCTATGTTTTGGAATTACAAAACATAACACACCTGAATACTGAAACTAATTATTTCGATGTTACTGCCAACAGCAGTGGAGATAAGAAACTAATTATATAATAGAAATCCATTTCTGAGGTCTAAGGCAGCCTGTTGTTTACATGAGTGGTTGGTTCATCCTGTAAAGTTAGTATTGTATCACATTAATGATTTTACTTTGTACCCATCAGTCAGTACGTGGGCACATGGAATTCAGAATTTGCAACGAAACATTCACAACAGCTCTACATACATTATGTTTTCTCTCTTTATTCAGCTTTCTAATTAGGCCTCAGATCTTGTCTAGAGGATTTCATTCGTTGTCTAATACAAAAATCAGTTATTTAACAAGAAATCACAGCTACTTCAAGTCAGTTGTAAATTGGCTCAATGGAGAAAATATCATTACGATGGAATGATTTTTTTCAACCAGTATGTTGGCTATTTTTAGTTGAACATCCACCCATTTCAACAGAAAAAAATGTGCAATCTCATTACATTATCTGACTACAAGCTCGCTAAAGAATCCAGACAAAATATAAATAATAATATTCATTGAATATAAATGTGAGGAACTAATAAGGAACAAAAGGGAAAGGGTTTCTGAATGCATTTAATGACAAAAAATGGTAATAAAGAAATTATATTACTGGATCTGTAAATTGCAGTAATTGCTAATGAATGCTTTACTGTACTAACTAATAAACCAGAAGAACCTTTGTTAAATCCAGATCTATACATTACAATACATATTTATAATTCAGTAACATAAAGTAGGCTGTGAAATTACCATGGCTTAAAAATTTGACATAAACATTCAGCATTACTCTTAAAAATGGAGTTATGAGAAACAACAGGTAATAATGCTCTACACTCTCTGATAAATTTTGCATATGGTTTTAATGAACTTAATAAAAAATAGATGATCAGATGATATGTTGTAGTTGGGGTTGATAAAAAGAGATGTCTGCACAGGAGCCTGATGTGTCGTATTATGGGTTCATAGAAAGATTTCTGTTCTGAGAATTGCAAGAACGTAACTAAAACTGTACTGTCTCATTTTTAAGCAGATTTATATTTTGTATAATTTCTTTTCCATATGCCTATTGAAGTTTAATACATACCAGGAGGAGTATGAATAAACATATTTTAACCATAAAACCCATATGCAGTGCTTAATAATAAGTCACTTTCTAAAAAAAACAAAAATACACTGAGGTTACTAAAGTATTCACACTGCAAACAGAAGCCAAGGGAATAACTATGTGTATTTCTTTGCCCCTTTTGTCTTCCTCAGTAAAAATTCCTTCTGTTTCCACTGCATTAATGGTGATTTTTTTTATGTTAGCTACATTTTAGGAACGCTAGGTCTAGCTGTAACTAGCCACGGCACAGCTACTGTATTTCAGAATGTAGCATTTTGATCATTAATTTATCACAGTTCTAGCAGTTTGTTTGACAGGTATGGATTCTTTCATCTAATGGCTACACAGCAAGTGTGCAGTACACTAAAGAGTGGATGCCACTGACTTCAGGTAGGGAAGCAGTAGACAACAGCCACCTTCCTATCTTTTGCCAATTTAGTCTATTTTTCAAAGACAAAACAAAAATACATACAATAATTGATGAGAATTCAGCTCTGCTTGTTATACAGCGCCAATTTTTAATCATTTTTATGAGAACTTCATTGCACATGAACAAAAGATTTGGCATCTGTCACTATATCTAGTTGTATGAACTCGATGAACACTGGAAAATAGTGCATGATTTGCTTATATTAAACATCCAGGTTGTGCATTGTTAAAGGATATTTCTTATGTATACTTAATAGTTGGAGGAAATTGAATTTTCCTTTGTTGAAAATTTCTCAAAATTAAAATGTATATATTTGTTTGCATAAACTGCAAACTTCAGGATAATTGCATGAATTAAGAGGTTTTTTGCCTTCTAAAGAAAGACTTCTAAAAAGAAATGGGTTTAATAAAGATAGTTATTTTTATGTAAAGCGTAGACAAATACAGTATTAAATACCATTGCCTAAAATATGCAGTTTCTAGTACGATAAAGAGTTCTGCCAACTAAGGTTTCAGTAGTCACGTGTATATGGCCTATTCTACCAACCCTTCTTGAACTTGAATAATAAATAAACCACTTGCACATTAGGTATAGCACCATTTTCCTAGAATTTTGGGAAGAAGAAATAAAGCCACAATTGGTGTTCCTCTTTTGTAGGAGAATACTCTGCAATGGCACAATGTTATTTTTTTTATAAGAGTGTTCATTTTATTCTTTGAGCTATGGCTACTACTAGATAGGCCAGCGTTTAATGTCCATTTTAATGACTCCTGAGAGGGTGGCAGTGAGTTGCCTGTTGGAGCCTGCGTGATAAAGGCATCCCTGGAGTATTGTACGTTCGATGCTCAGTGATTTTAACCCATGAATTAGAAGGAACTAGAGAATTATTTCAATGTCAGAAGGTGTTTAAAACATGGGGGTGGATGGAGGCAGCAAAATTTGTAACTGTTTTCTTTGTCTTTGCACAGTAGGTGGAAGAAGCCTCTGATTTGTGAAATGCTGTTATAGAAACCTCTGGGTTGTTCCAGTGACTCTTCTAGATGTTAAACATTGTGGCAATGCTCCTTCCATTATGTTGCTCATGTACACTAATGGGGCTAGACTGAAACCATCCTGCGCCTCGTAAACAAATCATATTTAGCTCATTTTCCAGATATTGGAAAGATGCTGGAACAGCTCAATTAAGTGTAAAGCACAGGATTTCAACCACAAGCTGTGCTGAATCCAATGCTTTCAGCTACATTTTTGATATCACATGCAATGAGTCAAGTAAACTGATGACAGGCTTCTGTGAAGCAAAGAGCTCTGACAGATTCACTCAGCAAAGGTGGTGAAGGTAGATGATGCAGGGCGCAAAATATTTTGGGCTCTACAACACTGAGCATGAGGATGTTGAGGGAGCCTCCCCCACCTTCCACTTTTTAGGCCAGCTGATTAGGCGGCAGGGTAATGTAGTGGTTCGTACGACACTTTAACGTAGTGGCTAGCGCAGATGGCCCGGGTTCAATTCCCACCGCTGCCTGTAAGGAGTTTCACCATTTCCCCCCACGGTCCAAACACAGTTGGCAAATTAATTGGTCATTGGAAATTGTCCTGCGATTAGACCAAGATTAAATCGGGGGATTGCTGGGTAGTCCAAAGGCCAGAAAGGCCTATTCCAATAAGATCAAATCTATAGAGGAGAACGCCATAGAAACAGTTTAACACGAAGCCACTGGATAATCAGAGAACTGGGCAAACTTTAACACTGAAAATTGTCAGACGGGCGCAACGGTAGCGGACAGGTTAGAGCGTTGCAATTACAGCTCAGGGTGTTGCGGAATTTGGAGTTCATTTCCAACGCCATTCCGTAAGGAGTCTCTGTACATCCTCCCTGCGGAATGCGTGTGTTTTCTCTGTGCCCACTGGCTTCCTATCGCAGTCCAAAGACGTACTGGGTAGGTTAATTGGAGATTGTAATTTGTGCCCCCATTAAGTTCAGGTTAATCAAGTTGCTGGGCCAGCATGTCTCAAAAGGCCAGAGGGGTTTGCTCTGTTGTATCACTAAATAAATAAATAAACGCTCTGATCATTCACAATAGGATTTATGGACTGCAAGACTTGGACTATTCTGCTCGGGCTGACCAGGAACATAATCCTTTGTTTGAAATTCCTCAGCTATGGATCTCACATTTAGGAGCATCCTCATCTGCATTTTGATCCAAGCTTTCCCCTCAGGCTTAACAATAAATGTAGGACAGCCGACATGCTAGCTACCAAGTTCCAATAAACGGCGCGATGTAGTCTCCATTGATGCGATTACTCACAGCATCAGGAAGGTTCCCAGTTTAGATGTACTTGACCAGCTATGGAGTGAGTACAAAACTTCGTCTCTGCATGCGTTGGCATCCTAAACTCTCGTGGACGAATGGATACGTGACATGCTAGATTGATAAAGATGACTTCAGTGGGGAATGTCACACACTGACTTCACATTCTTTTGCTCCTTCATCACTGGTAACTCAGTGTGGCATTTCAGATTGCCTGGAAAACACTTAAGTATTTCAATGAGTCTGCTTGCCTTCATCTTCTTAGCCATTGGAAGATGAGTTTCTCATGCCTCAAGAAACTTGGCAGCTGAAGCAAGGTGTGAAGAGCTGAATCCATCCCATTAATACCTTTGCAAGACACTTATGAGAATATCTCTTCCAAGCTCAAAACGCTACCCAATAATCTGCTCCACAAGCCTCACCTCCAACAATACCATCAATGCATCTGTCCTACTCCTGCATAACACCACCTGGTCTCCACCCTGCTATCCTGAATACCCCATTCCTGCTCCCAGCAACTCATTGTGACCTTTTTAAAAAATATATATTATTTTAAACAGTTTGAACTCTGCTGATGTTCAAAGAGGATCTGGACATTACCAAAGGTCCAGTATTCAATGCCCATATCAACTTGCTTTAAGAAGGAGATGTTGAGCCATCGTTTTGAATTGCTGTAGTCCTTCTGCTGAAAGTCAACCCACAGCAATGTTAGAAAGGGATTCCGGGATACAGAAGCAGTGGTAACAAAGGACCACATCAGGATGATCTGTAACTTGGAGAGCATAAAGCAGGTGGTGGCATTCCCATGTATCCTTGACTTTCTGGAAGCTGGAGTTTGGGAGATACTAACAGAGTGTCCTCGATAAGTAATGGCAGTGCATTTTGTAGATCATATACAGTATACTGGAGAAATATAGCAACATCATGTTATTCAATTCACATCAACAGGAGAGAGATAGCAAGATGACAGTTTTGCAAAACTAATACCAGAATGACATATTGCGTACATGTACCAACACATGCCCGGAGTTTCTCTAATATTTTTGCAGTATTAATAAAGAATACCATTGCCACTGATGCAATGTTGTTGAAAATTATGGGCATTTATCATGTTTGATTTATTCAAATATTAATATTCACGTATAAGGAAGAACTTAAACAAGTTTATATATTGCAAATATGGAGGTCTCTGATGAACTATGCTGATGCTTGATTTTTTTACTTTTTATATGTTCTGTCATGTTAATGAAGTTTGCAGCAGCTTTTACTGCAACTGACCAAATGAAAGATCGGAATACTTATTTTGGGAGACTTTGGGCCTTTTAGGGGAATGACATTGCATTTTCCTTCACAAGGAAGCAACTTAGTTTTAGTTCTCATAACAAACAATTAAGTTATTTTAAATCCTTTAGATTTTAGGTAAATATTAAGCATTAAGGTTTAAAATAGTTTTGGTAAAAATAAGTATGAATTGGGAACACATAATTCTTCTGACCCACTATACTGTTCTTTAAGGAGCTGGAGAAAGAAAAATTCAAACTACTTTCCTTCTTATTGACCCTGAGATTTTCCCCATACCTCTGCCCTTCCCAGCAGATTATATAGTTCAGGATGAGTGGGATGTGGGAGGAGATGGATGAGGAGTGGTGAAGTGTGAAGCTCCAGCTGCAACGAGTGTGGGATAACGTGTTGAAGCAGGCAATGATTTCCTGTCCTTTCTTGGTATCAATCTCCAAGAAAGCTAAAGCAAAAGTGGATTGTTGACCTTCAGAGAGGAAATCATGATTAAAAATACTAAAAATGAAATCTTGTGAAACACTCTGTCCACATCGGTTTCAGAAACCTGTTAAAGAATATGTGTTGTAGACCAAGCCCTGCATCTACGGCATATCCTTTAAACATACATCAGTCATGAGTATTGAATTGAGATTTTAACAAGCAACTTTCTCGATCACATTAAAAGAAAAATAAACAAGTCCTGGCAGTAAAATTGTTCAATATCCATTTCAGAATGGAACCACTCCTGTACTTTATTTATAACATTAGCTATGGACATGCAAACATACAAGTTACAAATTAGGGGCCATTTGTCTCATTGATCTTATTCAGTTACACAAAATCTTTGACCTCAATTTGTAACCTCAAAATTGCATTCCCAGTAAACTTTCAGCCCTTGCCTGTCAAGAATCCAGTTAACCCAGTCTTAAAAATACTCTGCTACCATTGTCATTTGAGGTTGCCTTCTGAGAGAAGAAAAAAATGTCTTATCTGTGTCTTGAATAGGCAACCCCATTTTTCAAACAATGACCCCCTATTTCTAAATTCTCCATTGAGGCAATACTTCTCTATGTCATCATGTCAAGACCTCAGGAAGTTCAATGTTTCAATTGCTCAACCAATCTCTCAACATAAGAAAGTACAATTCTAGTAAAGTCAGGGTATCGTAGCATAAAACCTTTTCTGTACAGTTTCCAACAGGAAAGATTTACATCTTCTGTTAAATATGGAAGCCAATACTGTACACCTTTGTACAGATACAGTTTCACTGATCCCTCCTACTATAAGTGGAGTATGACATCCTTACTTTTGTATGACCCCTCGCAATGAACAATAACACTCTTTTAACTTTCCTAGTGAATAGTTAAAAGTCCATATTTATCACTTCTAATTATCATGCCCAGATCTCTCTGCATCTCAGAACCATGCAATCTCTCACCATTTTGATAATACAGTCGGCCCTCCTTATCCGCGAATCGCGAAAACCCGGAAGTGCTCTTCCAGCACTTGTCGTTCGTGCATGCCCAGACTTCTTTTCTTGTCATTAATTCCCAAACAATGCAGTTATAACAACTATGTTACATAGCATTTACATTGTATTAGCTGTTATAAGTAATCGAGGAATGATTTAAAGTATACGAGAGGATGTGCATGTGCTATCGTGGATCCGGATCGAAAAAATCGGAATTTCTCTTACTAAGTAAGTCGGAACAGGTACATCCAGTATTATTTAGCATCAGTTAGTCAAACATTTGCATTTGTATATAGTATATATTTTACCTTTCTATGCATATAAAACACTTAAGAACGCATGTTTCAGCGCCGGACTCGGAAAGTTCCCGAGTTCGATCTAGTGACAGGTTGCTATGGAGTGCACACTCCATCCGTGCCGGGTTGATGTGGAGGATCAAAAACCCAAAACCCAAAACCCAATAATTAAACCACTGCATTGCTTAGTAATAATTGTAGCTTTCATCGGGGCAGGGCCTTTCACGTGCTCCATTAAAATTATTCCGATCGTTGACCGACTGTAGCCTGACGCTTTTCCAATGACCGATGGCATTTCACCTCTTCCTGATCGCTTTATTACTTCCACCTTATTTTCAATCGTGATCGTGATTATTTTCATGAACAGAAACACCACGGATTCAGAGCTGTGCTGGGTCCTAATACCCACTGCTCTGACCCCATGTTAAATAAAGTCCAGGGTTCCGCTGGATCCTAAAGACCACTGCACTGATTCAGGTTAAATAAGGGACTTGAGCATCCGCGATTTTTGGTATCCGCGGGGGGTCTGGGAGGGCCAACTGTATTGCTGTACCTCTCTGCACCTTGTGGTGCTTCAGGTGGAAACTTTGCCATTTCTTTGGCATTTTCATCTGGTTTTTATGAGGCTGAACTGCTTGCTTGAGGCTCAACCCAGCACGGATGGAAAGCATGCAGAGAGCTGGCCGGACTCGCACACAGGACCACTCACCGGTGCAGATACCACTAGGTCACCAGCCGGCCTACTTTGACAATATGCTTTATTTATTTTTCTTGCCAAAATGCACTTGTTTTCATTTTACCTCTTTATACTCAATTTGCTTGTTCTTTTCCCACCTACATAACCATCCATGTAGGTTTGGAGCCTCCTAGCAACTTACATTTCCTATCTGTCTTCGTGTCATCAGCAAATTTAGCACCTATACATTTGCTGACATAAATTATAATGTAAGTGGGATCCCTGTTGCACATCTATCATTTCATCTTACCAACCAGATAAATCCATTTCTAATCACTGTCCGGTTACTTTTTCAGATAATTTTCGATCCATGTTCATAAGTTACCTCCCACACTGAGATTTTATTTTCCATAATATCCCATAGATGTGGCATTCTTCTGAAAATCTAAGTATCTAACATTTTCCCTTCATGTAAAGTGCATTATTTCTTCAAAGAACTCCACAAAGTAGTTAAACATGATTTCCTTTCACAAAATTATGTTGACTTTTCCTGACTAAAATGAAGTTTTCCAAATTAGAATAATAGCTACTAATATGTTCCTTCCTACAGATTTATTTCTTCCTTCCCTTTGGGAAAGGAAGTTCTATCACTGTAAAACTTCATGGGTATTTTGCAAAATGAGTGGCAAACCATCAACCATCTCATCAACTAAT
Organism: Hypanus sabinus; assembly: GCF_030144855.1. Taxonomy (NCBI): domain Eukaryota; kingdom Metazoa; phylum Chordata; class Chondrichthyes; order Myliobatiformes; family Dasyatidae; genus Hypanus; species Hypanus sabinus. The sequence continues at coordinate 33,994,076 of NC_082722.1, forward strand.
TCCTTCTGGACCATAGCTCATTACCCATCCATCTACATGGCCCCTTTATCATCCAGATACTTGAATATTCAGGAGCATTGTTCAGTGCAACGTGTTGATGTGGTGATGCAGTAACTTGCAAAAGGCACAGCACTGTGTTCACATGTTTGTTTTTCTGAATGTAGTTAAATATAAAGTAACCTCACAATGGTGTTCCCTCTGGGAGCCATCTGAAAGCATGTTGTAATTATGTGGATTCTTCACTTTTGGCATCAAGACCCAAAACTTTTGGCTGCCTGTAAGAAAACACATCTCACTGCTGTATATCGTATACCTACATTGATAATAAATGTACTTTGAACTTTCATGTTCGAAGTGCACGTGCCTTCCTCCACACAGCCGAAAACACAGTATTTTGGACATAGGTCTCAGGCGAGCGGCCTAAATATCTTGCTTTAATAGTTTCTATTTGGTAAAATATTAATTGGATCACACTGGGGATATTATAATACATCAACAGATGATTCAATATGGATATTGTTCATGCTCTGAGTGTACATGTTGAGCACGTTCCTCCATACACTCCATGTAAAGTTTCCTTCACAACTATTCCTTCAGAGCTATCTAAAACAGAGGGAAAAGACTTTGCCTCATATTCCTGAAGTTGTTTCAAACTTCTGCTGCTCAAGACATGGTATAAATATTTATATAACTTTTCAGTGCAAGAGCTTAACAAATGTGTTGGGCTTAACAGAAAAGCAATTAATTTGTGAAAAAAGATTCCAAAACAACACACCAACTAAAATAATTCAGAATATTTTAGCTTTCTTGGCTTGTCCTACCCCCTTGAGTTTGGTGTCATCCTGGTTTATCTCTTCTGCCTCTTCAAACTTTGTTGTCCTGCATTATTGAACACGGCCCTTCACTAGATCCTTGGCTTTCTTTTACACACAAAGTCTTGATGGAGAGGTATGGTGCAGATTCTAAAAACATGGCCTCTCATTATCTTCAATACACAACGGTAACTAGTCTGAGTTGACTTGACTCCATCACTATTTTCTTAATATTGTTATTTTTTTACGCCGTCTACTGAATTGAGTATCTTTGATATGTGAGTTTGGGAGCTTACTTTTTGTTATGTATTAATCCTATCATTCCTGAATCACCAAAAGGCAGCAGGGAATAAAGATTGTCTGATATTCTCAAAACATCTCACTGGTCAACATATAATCCCAGGATATAACTATTCTTCCCTGTTAAATATACAGTAAGGTCAATCCTCACAGCATGTGATTTTTTGGTGCCACTCTAATATTTAGTGGTAACATACAGTGAGCCCAAAATGGCAAATAAATACTGTTGTCTCCCAATTGAAGGGCTGCCTGCTGCCATCTTCAAGTGGGCCTCAAGTCAAGCAAAATTTCTTGGAGAACTGCTTTGAATCAGTGGACTGGACTAGAATCAGAATCAGATTTATTATAATTAATATATATAGCAGAGATATTCAGGACTTCATCTTCTGATCTGAATGAATATGCCATAGTTATCACCTTTCATCAAGATCCGCATGGATGAGTGTGTGCCTTCGAGAACATACAGGACATACCCAAAACAAAAGACGTGGATGAAGCAGGAGATTTGCATTCTGCTGAGAACTAGATCTGTGGCCTTTAAGCCTGGTAATCTAGAACTCTAAAAGATGTCCAGGTATAACCTATTGAAGGCTATCTCAAGAGCAAAAAAAAACAATTCTGAGTGAAGTTAGAGATGGAATACGATACATATCTGCTATGGCAGTATGTGCAGGCTATTTCTTCCTACAAGGCAAAACCTAACATTATAAATGGTTGTGATGCTTCACCCAAAGATCAAAGTTCCCAATGAGCTGAACACTTTTTATGCATGGTTTGAAACAGAGAATGAAACTATATTTGGGCAAATCCCTGCAGCATCTGGTGAGCCTGTGATAGCTGTCTTAGAAGTCAATGTCATAACATCTTTCAGGAGGATGAACCTTCGCAAGGTGCCAAGCCCTCTTGGTGTACTTGCAGGGCACTGAAAAGCTATGCCAAGGTACTAACCTTTGCAAAGTGTTCAAGGAGATCTTCAGTCTCTCATTGCTGAAGTCAAAGGTTCCCATCTGCTTCAAAAGGGCGTCCATCAATCGTAATGGTGCCTAAGAAATACAGGGTGAATTGCCTCAGTGACAATCACCCAGTAGCACTCAAGCCTACTGTGATGAGATGCTTTGAGATGTTGCTCATGGCCAGAATTAACTCCAGCACGGAGAACAGATTGCAGCACGGATCTGGACCTGCTGCAATCTGCCTCCCAACACAATAGGTTGACAGCCTTAGACCACCTGTTCAACAGCAATAATACATCAGGCCACTGTTTATTGATTACAGCTGGGTGTTCAACACCATTATCCTCTCAGTACTAATCAATAAGCTTTTCCCCTGCACCTGCCTCTGCAGCTGGATCCTTGACTTGCTCATTGGGAGACCAGTCAGTGCGGATCAGAAATAACACCTTTTCCTCTCTGACAAGCAACACCTCAAGAATTCATTCTTACCTCACTGCTCTAGTCTCTCTACACCCACGACTATGTGGCAAGTCACAGCTCAGATGCCACCTATAAACTTGCTGGTGACAAAACCGTTGCTGGTAGAATCTCAGGTGGTGGTGAGGAATGAGATAAACTGACCGGTCGAGTGGTGTCACAACAGCCTTGAACACAACATCAGTGAGGCTGGGGAATTGACTGTGGACTTAAGGAAGTGAAAGTCGAGAGAACACACAGCAGTTCTTATTGAGAAGCCAGCAGTTGAAAGGGCGAGCAGCTTCAAGTTCCTGGGCATCGACATCCCCAAAGCTCTATCCTGGGCCAAACATATGATGCAATGATGAAGAAGGCATGGCAGGAGTCTGAGGAGATTTGGTATGCAGCCGAGGTTTCTATCAAATTTCTACAGATGTACCTTGGAGGACATTGTGTCCTGTTGCATCACTGGCTGGTATAGAGGCTTCTGCACCTCGCAAGATCAGAAAACCTGCAGAGGGATGTCAACTCAGCCAGTCCCTTCGTGGGCACAAGTCTCCCAACATCGAGGGCATTGTCAAAAGGAGCTGCCTCAAGAAGTCAGCATCCATCATGAAGGACTCTCTACATCTAAGATATGCCCTTTTCTCATTACTACCATCAATGAGGAGGTACAGGAACCTGAAGATACACTCATCATTTTAGGAACAGCTTCTCCCCCTTGCCGTCAGATTCTGAACAATCCATGACCACTACCTCAACTCTTTGCTCTCTTATTGCACTACCTAATTGTTTGTGAGATATTCTAATTATAATATATTGTAATTTTAATGTATTGCACTGTACTGCTGCTGCAAAACTACAAATTTTTCGACACATGTTGGTGAAAATAAATCAAACTCCGATTCTTCAGTTCAAATTAGGCACTCGAATTCCAGAGGGAACCATTTAACCAAAGGTTAGATTACCACAAGCTGAGCCATGCCTAGAAAGCTTGCAAGAGAAGCACAATATGATTTATTCTGCAACTTGGCATTCCACCTCCAACCTTCAGCATGCCTCCCGGCCTCATACTGAGGGAAAAAGAATACTTCTTATGGTACTTCAGAAATTCATGAAGTATTACTCACAGAATCACAAGAGAAAACCAAACAACATAACTGATTTAAATGCTGAAACTAATATGTGTAGATTTTGCATTGAAGAAATAACGTTATACAATCTCTATGAAATGTTATGAAGTTCTTTACAATGTTTCCTAATATAAGCTAAATCTAGTAATTCAACACTAACATGCTGATATATACTGTCTATTATATAGGGTGAATCAAATCCTTCCTTGTGTCTTTATTCCAAATTTTTAATAGGTTTGGTGTATTTTTAGGATCCTTGAGAGATACTAAATCATGTTAGAATCAAAATGTATGTGCCAAATAATGTTGGAAGATCCACATTCAGCCTTACACACATGCAGGTGTCAGTTAAATAAGACATTTGAATCTGAATTTTTTTCCTGTGAAGATCTTTCAGACATAATATCATATAAAATTATTGTTACAGCAACACACACAAAATGCTGGTGGGAGGCAGCATCTATAGGAAGAAGTACAGTCAACATTTCGAGCCAAGACCCTTCGTCAGGACACAAGGGTCCTGACAAATGGTCTCGGCCTGAAACATCGACCGTACTTCTTCCTATAGATGCTGCCTCCCACCAGCATTTTGTGTGTGTTGTTTTAATTCCCAGCATCTGCAGATTTCCTCATGTTTGCAGAAAATGATTGTTATCCGCTTTAAGCTACTTTTTTTGGTCAGTCTTTTTGTGCTGCTGGTGAGCTTCTGAATCAGATGTGGCACTTGCAGCTTCAGTTTGACTACTAGATGATGCTACAAGTACATCTGTGGAGGCCCCTGGCTCTCACCTGCCATCGACAGCACACCGCTGGACCTGCTCTTGGCATTCCAAATGAAGTGGAAGAAAATGATGCCTCAGAAGATGTAAGGGATCAGGGGAATAAAGCAAGGAAGAGTCATCTTCCACCTTGCGGTGCTGAGGAGCAGGACAAGCTCACAGAGAAGTAAAAACACGGCATAGGTAGATTATAAAGGCTAGAAGAAGAGTATGGCCCAGCAGCGCCACGTACTTTCTCCTTCCGGTCATTGTAGATTTTCTTCTGATTAACTCTTTCCACTTGACCATTCCTGGATCCCACATGGGGGATGGCCTTGTACTTATCTATTTACGTAGCAGTTAGCACAACGCTATTACAGCTCGGAGTGCGGAGTTCAATTCCGACGCCCTCTGTAGGGAGCTTGTACATTCTCCCTGTGAGATGCCAGTTTCCTCACATAGTTCAAAGATGTACCAATTAGTAGGTTAATTGGTCATTGAAAATGGCCCTGTGATTAGGCTGAGGTTAAATTGGCTTGCCGGGTGGTGTGAACCATTGGCCCGTTCTGCGCTGCATCGCTGTATAAATAAATAAAACAACTGTTTCAATTCACTCTGCATCACTAAATCGCTAAATAAATAAATAAATCAGCTGCTTACATTCAAACAAAATCTTTCAATGTAGAGATGGCTGTCTTACACCCATTAGCAACTCATTTGAAACTTTCTGTTAACACTAAGTTTGTTTTTAAATGGCATACATGCACAAGGTTCATAAGCATGCTGAACAATATATGCACATATTATTCCGCTCTTAAAGGGCAAATTCTTTGGTAAAATGAATTCTTAATCTCAGTCTCTGCTTTCTGTATTTACATTATAATATTTATAATGTAAGGCCCCATATTTTTGCCTACATGGGAATTGTTTGAGGAAGTCTATTTGTAGAATATGCAGATAGATATACAAAACACAAGGAACTCTAGTAGGCTCCCCTCAAACCAATTCTCTGGAATTTTCTGTAAACAATGTTGCATTCCAGACACCAGTTAGTCACATAACACTATCTTTAAAGACGCATTGGCCGAAAAGCAACATATTGTTCAGCATTATCATTATGTATGATATAGTCTAGTGATGTGGTATGGTTTTCCTGTCGCAAATTCCGTTACCCAGTTGAACTGATTAAACAGAGATTTCCTGTGGGAGAATGCACAAAAACACCATTTTGTCACTTTTCCAGTTGAGAAATACTGAAATACTTAAAACGATGAGACCAGCTTACTTTAGCTTAGGACTCTATTAACAGTGAAATTTGGATTAGGTCTAAAGAGGAACTTGCTCACACACACACACATGCATACTCTTCAGATATTTCCATGGCGGGAAATTGTGACCGTTTCCTTTGCAAGCAGAACTGATACACAATTGAGAATTAAATTCAGAATGATATGATCACATGCTTGATTACAAAGCATTCTGGGTGCGGTCAACAATTGCCAGTGGATTTTACAGTGTGGCGCATCATATGTGCAATAAGGTTCCAGAATAATTAATAATCAATCTTTCTGTGTGGGAATAAACATGGACAAGTAGTGCAAAGGCAACTCTGACAATCTTTAGAAAGCCTTGATAAAATGAATGCTGTTCACAGATGTGCATACCTACACATACTTTATGGATGCTGGTATCTGGAGCTGCTGGAGGACCTCAGTGAGGTGGGCAGCATTCATGAAAAGAAATGGATATTGCAAATTTTGTGTTGGACCCTTCATCTAGTTTAAGATGCTGTTACCAAGGGCGTGAGACAGTTCAAAAGGGAAGAAATTTGACTAAAATCGTTACTAATGTCACCTTTTTTGAAGTAAGTTGTGATAAACTATCATCACAAACAATGGACAAGCAAGTGAAGGTAAAACAAATTCAAGAAATGATCCCTGCTGGTGCACAGCACGATCGACACAGATGGAGTTGACGTGGGTGATTTGGAGAGAAGTTGAGGCAGAGGCGTTTCAATGCCCATCCAACTAACCCAGGTGTGAGGTTGGATTGCTCTAAGACCCTAGCCAATTTGCAGATGTTGAGAACAGCTACTTCAACAGCGAAATCTAGGCCCAAAGCAAATCGTTGGGCAGCGTCTTCCAGACCCAATGCGGTTAGCTGCAGCGGAGCCCAGGTGCTAATACAAGGTACGATCTACTGTTTGGACAATTTACATGCCAGCCCAGATAGACTGGAAAGGCAGGGTGTCAAGGGTCAGGTGAGATTGGATCACGCTGAGCACCAAGCAGATTTGGAGAGGTCGAGAATAGATTCTTTGGTGATGAAATCCAGGCCTGAAGCAAGTCACTGGGCAGCATGGTCGAAGCCTGCAGTGATTCGCTGCAGCAGAACTTGGGTACTATTGTGAGGTATGTTCCACTCTTTGGACAATTTAAATGCTGGTCCGGATAGACTGGAAAGCCAGGGTGTCAAGAGTTGGGCCAATTTTGTTCACTCTCCCATGACGTTAACTCCTCTCTCATGACACTAAGGCTTTGAGATTACTCCCGCTGGTGTGCTTCGCGTCTGTGGCGACTTGCCCCGCTAATATGATGAAATGATACTGAGGCTTTGGGCCTTCTCCAGGCTGCTTCGTGGATTCGGATCCAGGGACTCAATTTGGTTCGAAATGCAGTTGTTGTTGCTCGCTTCTATTGTTTGCATGATTTGTGTTTTTTTCTTCTTCTTTGCAAATTGGAAGGGTAAGACGAAGGAACACATACCAGTCCTCATAGAGGGATCAGAAGTGCAGAGAGTGAGCAGTTTTAAGTTCCTGGGTGTCAAGATCTCTGAGGATCTAACCTGGTCCCAACATATTGAGGTAGTCATGAAGAAGGCAAGACAGCGACTACTTTATTAAGAGTTTGAAGCGATTTGGCATGTTAACAAATACACTCAAAAACTTCTATAGTTGTACCATGAAGAGTATTCTGACAGGCTGCATCACTGTCTGATATGGAGGGGCTACTGCACAGGACCAGAAGAAGCTGCAGAAGGTTGTAAATCTAGTCAGCTCCATCTTGGGCACTAGCCTACAAAGTACCCAGGACATCTTTTTAGGAAGCAGTGTCTCAATAAGGCAGCATCCATATTAAAGACCTCCAGCACCCACTGCATGCCCTTTTCTCACTGTTACCATCAGGTTGGAGATTCAGAAGCCTGAAGGTACACACTCAGCAATTCAGGAACAGCATCTTCCCCTCTGCCATCCGATTCCTAAATGGACATTGAAGCTTTGGACACTATCTCTCTTTTTTTTAATATGCAGTACTTCTGTTTTTACATGTTTTTAAAAAAATCTATTCAATATATGTAACTGATTTACTTGTTTATTTATTATAGGTTTTATTTATTTATTTATTTTTTCTCTCTCACTCTCTTCTAGATTATGTATTGCATTGAACTGCTGCTGCTAAGTTAACAGATTTCACGTCACGTGCCGGTGATAATAAACCTGATTCTGAGTCTAAATGTACTTTGAATCTGTACTGAAATGGTAGAAGGGAGGAAGCAGGTACCAATAGGTTAGGGAGAGGGATAGGGCAAGAGCTAGCAGGCAATAAGTGGATCCACATTTGGAGGGGTTGATTGGTGGATGGATTCAAGTAGGAGTGTGAAGAACAGATGTAGCTACAGAGGCTGGGAGGTGACAAGCCGAGGTAACAAAAGGCTCCATTTTGTAGAATATGATAAGAAAGGAAGATGAAGAGGAACTAAATGAAGGAAGAGAGGTGGACAAATGGGACCAGTGAGACAGGGGAGGAGACACCCTCTGCAACAGTTCCCATGTGCCTATTGTAATCAGTTATGATGTAGGCAAAATGAAAGGCACTGTGACTGCCCATGGCTAATCCTCTGATTTGTAGGAAGTGGGGGGAATCCAAAGAGAAGTTGTTCAGGGTAGGAGCAAGTTATTTCAGGGGAAGAAAGGGTAAAACTGGTTGGATCTATGCTCTAGAAAAAAAAATGGAGAACCCTAATGTCCTCCTGATGGGGGAATGTTTGTTATAGGGGCTGGGCGTCTATGGTAAACATGAGATTGTGGTGATCAAAAAATAGTAAATTGGTGAAATGGTGCATTTCTGATTTTTATTGGTCTTACCTGAAAACATTGCATAGATGCAGCCAAGAATGAAATGACAGAAGATGAACACAGGCATGCAGAAATTAGATTGCATCCATTTCACTGATCTCCAAAAGTGGCTGCATTTAGTGTTAATGCTCAATCTCTTCATTTAAATAAAATGAAAACATTGGCCAAAATTATTTTGGAACAGTGGTTACGTACATCCAGAAATTGGGTTGTGTGATTTCCAATGAGACATCATCCAATTTTGTTTACCTCCCAATACTTGCTAAGCAGCTTTTAGAAAAGGGTGTCTGCCATCCAAAGCACAGGTCATGTTGGAGCAACACACATTTTGGCTCCCACAGAGCAGTAAACCTCCACAGAAGTGAGAGCTTGGACATTCAGTCAAAGGGCATACAATACATAAGATACTGTACTTGCTTTGAGAAGAGCCCTTTGTGCTGGGTTATGGAGGGTTGGTAACGGGAGACTCATGATAGATCCATCATTGCAAAGCATGGCTGGACAAAGCTAGTGGTCTCCCCCTGGAGTGTGAATCCCTGGGCAAAGCTCAAAGAAATCTTATGATTCCTCAAGTATATCAGTGTGGATTTGCACATCAATATCTCCACCTGTACTATGCAGATCCCCACAGAATAATTTTTTATCATGCAGAGTCTGAGTTTTTCAAGCAAGGTGCTGGGTATCAAAGAATTTAGAGATATCGGAATTCACCATTAATGTTATCTCTACATTGAAAGGTTCATTCAAATGCAGTGAAGGTAGAAATAAAAGGATTTGATGCTTGGTGTATCCTATTGGTTTAAGAATTGTAGACTGAAGATGCCATTTGGTTTGTATTAGGAGACTTAATATGAAAATCTTCTCTAAGACCAATTTGACCAATGTTGACCGTCTCCATTCAGCTGGAGGATGGGGCTGTGGACATAACATGGACATCTCCCTGTCTTTCTGCAGTTCCTTTTGCCTCTGTTACATCTTGGGTAACATCTCATCAATCAAAGCTTCTGGGCTCCCCGTTGCTCTCCCTCTGGCACCAGCTGTTTTCCATGTTTTCCAAGATTATGTATAATACACCAGGTAATGCTATCTCTGCACTACTGCAAAACACCCCTGCACTGAATCAGAGAATTGAAAAGCACCCCAGGACACATTCAGACAAGCAAATTACACTTTTTGGAAGATAGCAATACTTTCTATGATTCATAATGCAGCTTCTTTCAGCAAACACACACAAAATGCTGGAGGAATTCAACAGGTCAGGCAGCTTCTATAGAAATTAATAAACAGTCAAGGTTTCAGGCTGAGATCTTTCATCAAGGCTGGAAAGGAAGGGGGAGAGTGCCAGAATAAAAAAGGTGGAAGGAGGGGAAGGAGGACAAGCTAGAAGGTGATAGGTGAAGCCAGGGAGAGTTCACATGTGTGCATCCAGGGAGATTGGGGACAACTCCAGAAAGCATCCCTCCAGCAGAGCTGAGCAGTAAAATGAATGCACAAAATGCTGGAGGAACTCAATGGGTCAAGCAGGATCTGTGCAGGGAAATGAACGGCCAGCGTTAAAGGTCGAGACCCTTCATCTTATGGACTCAGTCAAGCTGATGGAGCTACATGTGTTAGCAGGAAACAGAGAGTTTGCCAAGGGAAATTCTTGTGATTCACAACCACCTATACATTGAGGAGGTGTTTATCTTTCTTATCGTCTGAGTTATTAAGGACAACCTCGATGGGCACATGAGTGGAGACAAAGCAAAAACTAGTCATGTTGATGGACCTCTGTTGGTGATGCTCTTGCCTCTGAGAATAGGCTTGTGTGACTTCAGAGGTTTGAGCACAAAGGTGTCAACTGGAGATCTGTTAGAGCAAAGAGCACAATGCCTTCTTAACCTCCAATATCCAGTACCAGAAGGAAAGGGCAGCAGGTACATCAAAACATCTGCAGCTGCACGTTCCCCTGAACCCATTCACAACTCTGACTTGAAGTAATGTTCAAGGAAATGGTTTCAAAGTGCAAATGACCTGGTCACTACTGCTTTAGTGCTTGTGAAAACTTGACGTACACAAATTTGCAACTCCCTTCCCTACAACATGCAAGTGGATATGCATACAAGAGGTTTTCATTGACTTCAAGGTTTACTGGGGTAACCAGTGGCTGTGCAGGTTGCTAGAAAATTCTTGATTTATAGTCAGGATTTGGGCCCAGTCCTGATGAAGGGTCGCAGTCTGAAATGTCGACTGTTTACTCTTTTCCATAGATGCTACCTGGCCTGCTGAGTTCCTCCAGCATTTTGTGTCTGTTCCTATATAAATGCAGGTGTAACTTAATTTCTTGATCTGAAATGCAAACTTTCTTCATCTTTACACATCATCTGCCCTTCCATAAGTCAATTGCAGTTCTGAGATAAACTGCACACATTTCTTTTTTTGTAGGCATGTGTCGGGTGGAAAAGGTTGAGCTGCTTTGCCCAAATGGGTCCTTGAACCTGAAGAAAGGACATTGCTTTATACAGTCAGTCTGATCTGAATTCAAACTCAGGATCTGAAGCAAATATATGCCATCATCTAAATAAAGGTACATATGTGCAGAGCTGATTGGGACATTACCCCACTTGTGAAATATTTTCTGTGATTTAAAAATATGAAAGAATTTATCTAGTCTGTTTTAAGCCCACATGTGTAAATTCTCTTGGTACCAAGGTCATGTACTCTTTCCAGAATCTTAAGTACATCTTTAAATGATTTCTGGACATGTCCTGCTAACAGAAATTAAATCTTGCCTCATCAGTGGAATAGCAAATGTACACACAGCGAACCTGTGCACCATCCTGGTAGAATAATTTTTATTGATTTGCTTGAAAGAAGTGGAACAATGACACTCAAGCATTATCAGGGTTCGCACAAACTGGAGTGTGCTGCCTATGTGACAGCATTTCTTATAAACTGACAAATCTGATAAGAGATTTAGTTTTATATCACTTTGCAAGAGCAGGAAAGGCACTGTGAGAAGATGTTCTGCAGAGAACGGGAACTTAATAAGATGTGACATTTTTGAGTGACCTCCAAAGGTGCAGTCACATTCAGCATGTGAAACAAAGATTTCAGAGCCTCTCGCTTCACACAATTGTGTGACATTTATTTATAAAGCAAACAATGGGAAGGAAATTGGTGAGAGATATGAATTTATAATTGATACAGAATGCACAGGCAGGGGGAAAGTGGTTTTCTACCCTGCCTAGTTTTGACACAGTCCATCCACCACCACATGTGAAGCAGCTGAATCCTAGATCCTCCCATCCTCCGTCTGAAAGAGTGCATGCCACGAGAAAGTTGCAGGAGCATTTGCTCAGATGACGGAGAAGGCAGGCATTCTCACGACATTTCAAAAGTATTTGGCTGGACACCTGAACTGGATTGGAAGCTGTTAAGTGGGATTGGTGTTGGTACTGTAGAAACTTGATTGGCTGAAAAGCCTGTTTAAGTGCTCTATGACTCTGATGAAGTTGTGCAACTGTTTTGGTGAACACAACTCGCCTTTGTGGCTTCTGTCAAGAGTATGCCAGCCAAGAAATGTGCAGCTAAAGTTGTGCTGCAGTGTCATTCCACTGGGTGCCAGGAGCTGTTCTGGTCATGTGGTGACCAAGGACCATTTCTGTCACAACTGGTCTGCCATTGCACACCGACTTCCACCTAAGAATGAGCACTCAAAGGAAATCATGGCTTCAGGATCAGAGCCAAGGCTTGTAGTCTCAGGATGAAAGAAAGTGGTAGAGGTAGCTGGCAGGATAACTGTGGTTGTGCAGTGGAGTTGGGTGATGAGGCTGCTGGCAAAAGAATAACACAGTACGAGAGGGAATCTGCATCTTGCTTAGAGAGTCGTGGGGTCACAAACCATAGAGGTCAGTGCCTGGGCTAAAGCCAGAGGGAGAGCAGGGCCCTCCATCGGTTGAGGTCAACCGTGGATATTGTGTCCCAGCTGTCCACATAATGCGCATACCAGTACACAAGCCAGGGCAATACAATATAGAGAGCAAGTTATTGCCATGTAGGAGGCCCCCCCTCTCCATGCAGCAAATAGCTCCAAAGAAACAGCAGAGATCAATGCAATTTGGCATCAGATGCATCGCAGGAGTTGCCAGTCAGTGTTAAGCTCAATGTAGGACTGCCTTAGGGACTCCCACTCTGGATCTTCCCTCCTGAAACTTTCTCCACGAAGGAGTCTAGCTGCAAGGCAGTGGAGGTTTGAGATCAAAGTTTTCCTTCTCCTAGATGAGCCCCATCTGCCCGAAGCAACTGATTTTAAGCCGCTAGTAACCTGTCTTTGCCCCTTCTCCTGTCAGTTCCGCCAGTTCTGTCAGCTAAGCCACACACGAAGACCAGGAGCTGGACTTGGTTTATCAGAGGCTATTTGAAACACATGCCATTAGGAGCATTTAATAGGTAGTGGGAGTTTATATCCACTACCACCCCTGGCTATAAACAACCTTAAAGAACTAGAGGGAGAATGATGAGTATAGTAATTGTTACCTTAACTTGACAGGATAGTTGTGGTGGGGTTGTTGGGGCAGCTGAAGGAAACAGTGCCGCTATCGGGAGTTATTTGAATGCTGCACTGTGGTGCTAATTAATTAAAACCTACTTGTTCTGCGGGTGCTTCTAGAAAGAAGGTGTACAACTTTCTCTGGGGAATGATGTGTGCCTCTAATAGAAACAGTAACATATTCATTCAGGGGATTCACGCCTACAGTTTAAATTTTCAGTGGTGAGATAAAGCACTCAAAATTGTGATTTTATACCTGTGACAACTAACTGAATGTCAAAAAAGCTGACAATTTATAACAGCTTAACAAATGTCATTATGTCGTTACTGATGGTTTCTGCATCAGTAGAACCCATCAATATATAGTTTTGTCTTTTTGTAGAAGTAGTGTCAACATTAAAACCATGATAAATTTCCTCTTATCCCTTTCCCTGAGTCTGCCTTTAGACTGTTGTTTCGAGTTTAAAGCTGTTAGACACAGAATAATAATTAGATATCTTGATTTACATTGATCAGCAAGATCACGAAAAACAGCAGGAATTATTAAATTAGGTGGAATTTCAAGTGTGTGGGCAAAAACATGAAGTTTTCAACTCTAATAGAAAAATTGTTATGCATTATCTGAATGGTGTTGGAGTGGAGAGGGTTGATTGTTGGTAGACTTGGATGTTCTTGTACTCCAGTCACAGAAGTTACTCAACTTTTCTTCACCCATCTGTCCCTCTTCCCAGCAATCAAGTTCTCTGCACTGCTTCCAATGTAAGTCTATCTGTCTTTAGAAACAGAGAGCAAACCTGCAGGCAACACTCCTAATTACTTGTAATACCTGCATGCTAAGTTCACCCACTGGGAACATCAGATCTCCTTACAATGCTTCATTTTATATTTTCACTCCACTTAAATAATAAGTTGCTTATTCATTCTTCTTTCCAACGTGGACAACCACACATTTTTTTTGCAATAAACTCCAGCTGCCAACTTACCACTTGACCTGTGCCATTCCTTGGCAACTCCTTCTCACCTTCTCATCACATGCTTTCTCACCTATTTTTATATCTTCAACAGATTTGTTCACAGAATATGCTGTCTGCTTATGTAGATCTGCATTGTAAATTATAAATAGTTGAGGCCTCAATGCTAATATCTTTGGCAGTCTACTGATAACTGATTGCCAACCCAAAAATGATCCTTGCCTTCCAATTCAGTTTTCTGTTATTTAGGTCATTCCCTATCCAAACCAGAATATTACCCCAAGCCCTATATTCAGTAATATTATTTGTGACTGTTTAAAACTGCTGATCCAAATACAACGTACCTACCCCTTAATGCACCCCATTTGTTACATCTTCAAAGAACTCTAACAATGTGTTAAATAAATTATCCCTTTCATTAAACCATATTGGCTCTGCTTGATCATTTTGATTCCAAAATACTTTCTTATTAATGTTTTACAGTATATGCTTGTGCGTTCTATAGAAATGCCTATCTTAGATTTCATATAAAATTTGGATTTGTCCAGTTTTCTTCCAAGATTTACTTCACTGTGGAATAATATGTTATTTTGTTTATTCAGCTATTTTAATTGTAATTTTAAGTTGAGTTCTAAACCCTACCAGATCAAAGGCCTTGGCATATTATGTCTTTCAGAGGGCCTTACGACGTTTCTTTAATACTGAGAATTTTCCAATACACATCTCATGAATGGGAAATCTGGGAAAACTTGCATTTTTTTTGAAGACTGAAGTAAAGAATGGATGAACATTCTATCACCATTGTAGTCCAAAATAAATATGGCCAGTTGCCCATTTACAAAGCCAAATAAAATGCTGTTTAAGAGAGTTGGACACGTAACTCGAGATAAGCCATGAAAGGAGTGATTGAAATAACTAGATCCAACTGTAAATCTTATTTAAAATTTCCTCAAATGGGGCCTTGGAATGAACATTAGACAAAATAAATCTGGCAGGATGGTAAGTTTAACTACTTTTGGATATTGTGCTCATATAAAATTATTTCAACCAATTTTAACGCAAGTACTAACCAATTTAAGATCATCAGAGCTTTGTTGATATATCACCCAAATGAATGTCCCATAAACAGGTTAACTCCTGAGCTACCAGAGAAAATTAAACCCCTCAGCCAATCTGGGACCCAGTTTTGGGTACAACTTCAAGGAGACAATCTGAATATGGGGAAGTGCATGATGAAATATGGTTGATATTCAAAATCAAGATTTTCAAATACGAAGAGGCTTTAGCATAGAAATTACTGATAGCAGGTTGACTGCATGGAAATACTGCATGAATCTGGAAGTAAACCAATAACAAAGTAGACACAGAAGCTTGGTGCACTGCTGCTCTTGCTCTAGAAGGGAGAAGAGGATAGACAAAATTGTCTAATGTATGTGTGTAACACTCATACCCCAGTGGCATTCCGTGATTGCAGTGAGTTCCAACTGCAAAATGCTCCATAGTCACTCATCCAAGCAACTACAACAGCATCTGCCAAATCCAATTCTCTAAGAGACTCATGATCGCACCATCACTGCAGGTTCCCCATCAAGGTAGTTGCACGTATATTGTTGGTCTCTCATCACTGCAGATTCTAAATCCTAAAGCTCCCATTCCAATAGCAATGTGTGGTTGCCTTCACCAGAAACATTTCAGGGTTCAGGCAGAATGCTCATTACCTCCTAATCGTGGGCAATGTGCTAGCCCCACCAGTAAGCCATATCTTGCAAGCTGGGTAAATAACAAAGAACTCTTCTGAGTGCAAGATGATTCTGCTCAATGTTTAAAGCTGAGATGAATGTCATACACTGCGGTCAATTTCAGCACCATTTGCACCAGTGCAATCACTATTTAGAGAAGTTGCCAAAGTCTACATGAAGTTTAATAACAATGACTGTAAAACCCCCACCTTAAAAGATGAATAACAACGACTGTAGGATAATGAATCAATATCAGGAGTTAGGTGGAGAAATCGAGTGTAGGCAAATAAAAGATGAAGCTCAGGCTGGGAATTTAGGGGCCCAGTCCAGCTCAGGAAGGCAAAGAGGATGGCATGGCTCTATCGTTAAAAAATGAAAGCAAACCCTTAGAGAGAGGGATTGACATCGGATGAAAAGATATAGAAGCCTTGTGGGTAGAGTTAAGAAACTGCGAGGGTAAAATGATCCTGATAGGGGTTATATACAGGCCCTCGAACAGCAGCCAGGTCATGAGCTACAAATTACAATGGGAGATAGAAAAGGCATGTCAAAAGGACAATATTACAAGATCTTGGAGGATTTTAGGTAGATTGAGAAAATCATCTTGGTGCTGAATCCCACGAGAGAGAAATCGTAGAATGACTATAGGATGTTTTTTTTTAAAGCTGCGTGTGGCTGAGCCCACTTGGGGATCAGCTGCTGTGGATTGGGTGTTGTGTAATGAACAAGATTTGATTAGGGAGCTTAAGGTAAAGGAACCCTGAGAAAGCATTGATCATAATATGATGGAATTCATCCCGCAATTTGAGAGAGAAAAGCTAAAGTATCAGTACTGTCGGCTAACTATTACTTGGATTGCACTACCTGTATGTATAATCTATATTTTCATTTATATTTATCATTATTATTATTATGAGCAGAGAGACAACATCTGCCAGAAGTAAATTCCTTGTACGTGCACAGGTACTTGGCGATTAAAGTCTGATTCTGATTCTGATTCTGATTACAGTGAAGTAAAGGGCATTACAGTGGCATAAGAGAGAAGCTGGCCATTGTTGATTGGAAGGGGAGACTAGCAGAGATGACGGCAGAGCAGCAATGGCCGGAGTTTCTGGGAATAATTCAGAAGGCGCAGGATAGATCCATCCCAAAGAAAAAGAAATATTCTAAAGACAGGATCATGCAACTGTGGCTGACAAGGGAAGTCAAAGCTAACATAAAAGCAAAAGAGAAGACATATAATACAACAAAAATTAATGGGAAGTTAGAGAATTGGGGAGCTTTTAAAAACCAACAGAGGGCATCTTTTAAATCTGTAAGTAAGGAAAAGATGATATTTGAAAGTAAGCTAGCCAGAACTATAAAAGAGAATACTAAAAGTTGCTTCAGATGTATAAAGAATAAAAGAGGTGCAAGAGTAGATATCAGGCAGCTATATAATGATGTTGGAGTTGTAGTATTGGGGGACAAGGAAATGGTGGATGAGCTGAATAAATTTTTTCATCATCAGTCTTCACCGTGGAAGACATTAGCAATATGCTGGAAGTTTGAGATTGTCAGGGGGCAGAAGTGAGTGCATTTGCTATTACTGGGGAGAAGATGCTTTGGAAGCTGAAAGGTCTGAAGGTAGATAAGTCACCTGGTCTACACCCCAGGGTTCTGAAAGAGGTGAAGAGGTGGCTGAAAAGATTGTGCAGCTATTAGTAATGACTTTTCAAGAATTAATGGATCCTGGCATGGTTCCAGGGGCTGGAAAATTGCAAATGTCACTCCACCCTTCAAGAAATGAGGGAGACAGAAGAAAGGAAATTATAGGCCAGTTAGCCTGACCTCAGTGGATGGGAAAATGTTGGACTGGATTGCTAAGGATGAGATTTTAGGTACTTGGAGGTACGTGATAAAATAGGCCAAAATCAGCATGTTTTCCTTAAGGGAAAGTCTTGCTTGATAAACCTGTCAGCATTCTTTGAGGAAATAACAAGTGGGATAGACAAAGGAGAATCGGAGGATGTTGTGAACTTGGATTTTCAGAAGGCCTTTGACAAGGTGCCAAACATGAGGCTTCGGAGCAGGATCAGAGCTGATGGCATTATAGGAAAGATACTGGCATGATAGAGCATTGGCTAATTGGCAGGAGGCAAAGAGTGGTAATACAGGGAATCTTTTCTGGTTGACTGTCGGTGTCTAGTGGTATTCCGCAGTCATCAGTGTTGGGACCACTTCTTTCTCATTGTGTTTCAATGACTTGGGTAATGGATTTGATGGCTTTGTGGCCAAGTTTTCATGCAATACAAAAACAGGGGGAGGGGCAAGTAGTGTTGAGGAAGCAGTGAGGCTGCAGAAGAAATTAGATTAGTAGAATGGGCAAAGAAGTGGCAAAGTGGCAAAAAGTGTATGGTCATGCACTTTGGTAGAAGGATTATAAACATTGATTATTTTCAAACAGAGAAAATTTTAAAATCTGAGGTGCAAGCTGACATGGGAGTCCTCATGCAGTATTACCTCAGGGTAACTTACAGGTTGAGTTGTTGGTGAGGAAGGCAAAAGCAATGCAGGCAATTTGCAAGAGGACTAGAATATAAAGGCAAGGATGTAATGCTGAGGCTTTATAAGTCACTGCTGAGGCCTCACGTGGAGTTTTGTGAGCAGCTTTGGGCCCCTCATCTATGAAAAGATGAGCTGGCATTGGAGAAGGTTCAAAGGAGGTTCACAAGAATTGTTCTGGGAATGAAGGAGTTATGATATGAAGAGCGTTTAGTGGCTCTGGGCCTGTGCTCTTTGGAGTTTAGAAGAATGAGGAGGGAATCTCATTGATACCTATCAAATGTTGAAAGGCCTAGATAGTGTGGATGTGGAGAGGATGTTTCCTGCAGTGAAGGAGTCTTGGACCAGAGAGCACAACTTCAGAATAGGGGGATGTCTATCTAATGAGAAGGAATTTCTTTAGCCAGGGGCTGGTGAATTTGTAGAATTAATTTCAACAGGTGACTGAGTGGGAGTATTTAAGATGGAAGTTGATTGGTTCTTTAGTCAGGGCATGAAAGATTATGGGGAGAAGGGAGGAGATTGGGGTTGAGGGGGAAATGGATCAGCCATGATGAAATGGTGGAGCAGACTCGATGGGCTGAATGTCCTAATTCTGCTCCAATGTCTTATGGTCATATTCACTAAATATGTTCATGTATCATAGTTGCCATTTTAAAGCCAATTTCATACCCACAGAGTCAGGATAAAGAACTATTGACACAGATCTTTGTTCTCAAAAATTACAATATCATTATGATTGTAATTGACAACTGCAAGGACATCTGGAACAAGAGAAAAATTACTTTGTTTCACTGCAATTAGGTGACACATACTGATGAGGTTAGAGAGGATACCTTTTGGTTTTGATGGACTCTGGTCAGTTTTAAAAGAGAGCTGAAAATCTATGGGGGCCAGGTGACTGAAGCCCGCTGTACAAATCTCAATAAAACTAGGACTGTAGTCTCCAAAACATCACCAGGGCTAAAACAAGGGGAAATGTTTCTCTTGCGTTGTTGTTTGACCAGACTCTCTAATTAAATCAAATGTTAAAAGTATTAATTTGAATTGAGCCAATATGTTCATCATTGGGAAAACATGCAATTCTGATAACTTCTAAGATGAAATTATTTTCTTCTTCTAAAGAGTTAATATTGTGAGTAAGTCATTGGTTTAATTTCTCTTTTTAATTCTGAATGTTTTTCATTTGGATTTGCAAACACATGAAAAGCAAACAGATTTCACTATTTCGCAACTTCTACTGATGGTTATTGCAACCTAAACCTCTCGCAATATGCCAACTATGATAAAATTACTGAAAATCATGTGAATAGATAGCAGAAACAATTTGTATGAATTAGAAGAGGAAGTCAACTGAGTGGTGGAAGATGTATGTGAGACAAGGAGTCACTTGCTCTTCAGTTGTTCTTCGCTTGCTGTAATATGCTTCATGGGTTTAATCAGATGATCGTTGAAACAAGTCACTTTGATTCAAAAGTACTTCCCAGCAGACTCTAGACCTTTGCCCTCACTATGAAAAAGCTCCTTACTTTAGTCAAACCAATGGATGGTTAGCAACATATATTAAAGCGTTTGTTATAATAACTGAAGCTACATCTGGATCTGAGACAACATCAGACACTTTATAAAATGACTGCAGTGAAAACTATCCATAATGACCACCTTTGGGATTGACTTCAGGTGATCTTTTAGACAGGTTAGCCCCTAATACATATTCAACACTCAGCCATAAATCTTTTGATGGTGCGAGGATAAGATGGTTGCCATGTGCAGGTTTAGTGTGATTGTATCACAACTGGGAAACTCGCACAAAAAAAGAATCCTTATTAGCTTTGGTGGGATGTGCCTTAGAAAGAATTCTTGCTTTTATTAAAGTTCAATATAATGCCATATCTACTCATAGTGAATTAATACAACACCAACTAATGTAAATATAGAAGTCAAGTTGCATGAAAATGATAAAACTGTTCACATAAAAATCATTTACTTGAATTTTTTAATGTTTTCATTGCTTTTCCTTACTAAATAATTCATGATACAGTATTCACCACTGTGCATCATTACAAACAGCTGTGGTCTCTACACATGTCTGCTTCACAATGATCAAAACAGCACACACAAAAATACACTGTTTTTAAATTGAGAATTAGTTCTATACTGGTAAGAACAAAACTATTGTGGAATCAATTAATACATAAATGGCACTCAAAGGATACTAATAATAACTTAAAATATGCTCAATCAGCATCAACAGAAGATCACCTAAATTGCAGATTATATTGTGCTGATGTGAAGTGGATACTGTTTTTTTTCCACACCTCAGCGACTTAAACCATATTGCACTGGGACTTCTCAATTGTCTAACTTTCTGACCTTGCTGAATGAGATTGCTCAATGTGGTATACCTTTTGGGAGATTCCTTTTGGTTGGAGATAGATTCATGTCAACTACAAACTGGATTAGTACATCCCATGCTCACTTCACCTCTTGCTGTCAGACAGAAGGCTTTCATTCTCTCTGGCTGAGGTGTTTTTGAACTCTGCTTCCAAGTGCAAAGATGTTTTAATCTATTACATTACCTTTCCTTAATCAAAACCTATCCCTACATGAAGAAGATGAGATTGCTTTGGGAAATTGTCACAGCCCAAACATTAATCTTTGCTGTAAAATTATCACTGTTGGAGCACTTTGTTATCATATTTTTTTGATAATGCACAAATTCTATGAAGCAATCTGCCTGTATAATAAGCCTTTCATATGTGTCCCAAAGGCAATGGTATGAAGAGTTTAATTGTGGAGAAATCTAATGCTCACTGTACTACATTTTGTTGTAGTCTTCAGTTAAAGAAATGCTGTAGTGATTAATGTAACATTTTCAAATTGAGAAAAAACATTCCTTGGGAGGTGGAAACTTAGTGAGTAATTGCTTTTATCATGTTATTATTGAAGGGCAGATAACATATTAATGTATCATCCTGTCCCCAGAAAGACAAATTAAAGCAGTGATTCCAAAGGAATGATTCCAGGTTTGTGTGCAAACCTCCCAACGCAATGTTCTATTGTGTGAGATGCTGGATGCACAGAACAACAGACATTAAAAGCCCCATCATACCGAGACTGTTGTTTGTACTGCATAATTCAATTTGAACTCTATCCAGAATAGACCAAGAGAACAATGAGATGATGTTTCATATGCAAAGGCAGGGACACGTAAGGAGGAGTCAACGTGGTATGCTGAGAAAAAATGAAAAATGGCCTTTAATTTCCTTGCTCCAGTTTTATCTTCGACTGAACAGGGAGAAGTAATTAACAGTACAGAAAGGAGTGGCCATTGTTGGGAGCGGGCCAGTGGTGAGAGTGAGGACGGCAGGCTTAGGCTCAAAGGAGGCTTTGGATCAGAGGAGGCATTGGCTCTGTCCAGGTAATTTTCTGCTAGGTTCCCCTTTTTTCTTACTGTGTCAGGGGTAATTGGTGTAGTTTAAATGGAGGTTGTGCATTCTTCATGCCAGATGGTGGAGTGCTCGGGGATCCCGATTTCTGAGAGAACTACATCTGCGTGAAGTGCATCCAGCTGTAGCTCCTTGAAGACCAAGTTTCAGATCTGGAGCAGCACCTGGATGACCTTCAGCTTGTATGGGAGAATGAGGAGATCATGAATCGGAGCTACAGCAAAGTAGTCACCCCTAAGTTGCAGGAGGTGGGTAGCTGTGTGACTGTGAGGAGAAGGAATGGGAGGTGAATAGACACTTAGCACAGAACACCCCTGTGGCCATTCCCTTCAATAATAAATATACCGTTTTGGATACTGGTGTGGGGGATGACCACCCGGGGAATGCTACAGAGACCAGGTAACCAGCACTGAGCATGGGTCCGTGAAGCAGAAGAGAAAAAGGGAGAAGAGGGGAGCGGTAGGTATAGGGGACTCAATAGTCGGAGGAACATTCAGGAGATAATGTGTGTAACCCTCAGGCTCGGCCAGCACATGTTCATCTAGGGGAAGACAACTTCTGGCCCGCCAAACTGAGAAATCTCATTTGTGTGGATATTGCGTGATGTGTTTTGCCCAGTTACAAATCCACACCACAAAATATCAGAAGTACCCCATATGCAATTAAAAGATTGAACTTTATAAATCTTAATCTGAATGTAGGGTTAATGAAGAAAATAAAAAGAAAAATGGGCCCATTTGAAGAGAAGAGTCAAAAGTGCACGTTGGAGCTCACAAATACAGCCATTCATCAGCCATCAAGTTCCTCCAAGCATCGAAAAACCTTCGGACCCTCGCTCCCAGTCCACTCCGTCCGGTGGTCTACCAGCACTCACCACACTCATCTTCCTTCTTCTCCTCTCACTGACCAAAGCCCCGCGAAAATTTCTCTTCCAGACTCACAAGAAACAACAACAGCATGCCAAACCCCATTATCTCTAGTCATAACCCAAACATTGCTGCCATTACATTAGCAGTGAAACATTACAGCACGATGCATGTGGGTGTGAACAGGACACCTGGATGGTATGTTGCCTCCCAGATTCCAGGGTCAGGGACATCTTGGATTGTGTCCACAGCATTTTGGAGAGGGAGGAAGAGCAGCCAGGTGCCTTGGTACATTTTGGTACCAATGACATAGGAAGGTAAAGCAAACGGGTCCTGAAGAGAGAATTTAAAAGCTGAGAAGCAGGGTAGTAATTTCTGGATTGCTGCCTGTGCCACAAACCAGTGAGGGTAGAAACAGGATGATTTGGCAGATAAATGCATGACTGAGAAGCTGGTGCTGCCAGGGAGCAGGGCTTCGGGTTCTTGTATCATTGGGATCTTTTCTGGGGGAGGTACGACATGTACAAAAGGGACGGGTTACACCTGAACCCGAGGGGGACCAATATTCTCACGGGCAGGTTTATAAGAGTTGTTGGGGAGGGTTCAAGCTAATTTGGCAGGGGATGGGAACTGAAGTGAAGGGACTCAAGATAGGATGGATAATAAAAAAAGCAAAGAGTTCATGCAGTCAGGAAGTCAGGAAGGGCAGGCAGATGAGAGGACAAAATTGCAGCCAGCAGGGTGAATATCAGGATGCAGAATCAAAAAAGGTAGCAAATACAGTACTCAATACATGGAGTATAAGAAATAAAATGGATGATCTTGTTACATTTCTACAGATTCTCGGGTATGAGGTTGTGGCCATCACAGAATTGTGGCTGAAGGATGGTTGTAGCTGAGAGCTGAATATCCAAAGTTACAAATTGTCTCTGAGGGATAGAAGGGTAGGCAAAGGGGGTGGTGTGACTCTGCTGGTAAAAATGGCATCAAGTCATTAGAAAGATGTGACATAGGACTGGAAGATGTTGAATCCTTGTGGGTTGAGTTAAGAAACTGCAATTGTAAAAGGGCCTTGATGGCAGTTATATACAGTAGCTGTAAACCTCCAAACAGTAGCTGGGATGTGAATTACAGATTATAATGGGAAATAGAAAAGGTGTGTCAAAAAGGCAATGTTATGATAGACATGGGAGGTTTTAACATGCAGCTCAATTGGAAAAATCAGTTTGGCAATGGATCTTAAGAGAGTGAATTTGTTGAATGCCTACGAGATGGATATTTAGAGCAGTTTTTTTATTGAGCCTACTAGGGGATCAACTATATTGGATTGGGTGTTATGCAATGAAATGGAAGTGATTAGGGAACTTAAGGGAAAGGAACCATTAGAAGACAGTGAGCACAATACGACTGAGTTCAACTTGCAATTTGATTGGGAGAAACTAAAGTCTGATGTAGCAGTATTTCAGTGGAGTAAAGGAAATTACAATGGTTTGAGAGAGGAGTTGGCCAAAGTAATTTGGAAGGAGATGCTGACAGGGATGACAGCAGAGCATCAATGGCTTGTGTTTCTGGGGAAAATTAGAAAGATACAGGTTGGATGTATTCAAAAACAAAGAAATACTCAAATAGCAAAATAGTACATCTGTGGCTGACAGGGAAGTCAAAGCTAATGTAAAAGCAAAAGAGAGCACATACAATGAAGTAAAAATTAGCGGGAAGTTAGAGGATTGGGAAGCTTTTAAAAACCTACAGAAAGCAACTAAAAGAATCATTGGGAGGTAAAAGATGAAATATGAAAGCAAGCTAGCAAACAATATCAAGAAAGCTTTTTCGAGTGTATAAAAAATTAAAGAAAGATGAGAGTAGATATAGGACTGCTAGAAAATGAGGCCTAAGAAATAATAACAGTGGACAAGGAGATGGCAGATAAATTAAGTTAGTATTTTGCATCTGTCTTCACTATGGGGGACACTAGCAGTGTTCCAGGTGTTGAAGGGTATAAGGGAAGAGAAGTGAGTGCAAGGTAGAATGTGCTCAAGAAGCTGAAAGACCTAAAGTTATATAAGTTACACAAACCAGATGAACTTCAACCTAGGATTTTGAAAGAGGTAGCAGTAGAGATTGTGGAGGCATTAGCAATGGTCTTCCAAAAATCAATGAAATCTGGCATGGTGCCAGAGGACTGGAAAACTGCAAATGTCACTCCACTGTTTATGAAAGGAGGGAGGCAACAGAAAGGAAATTATAGACCAGTTCGCCTGTCCTCAGTGGCTGGGAAGATGGTGGAGTCAATTGTTAAGGATCTGCCGATGGTATTACAGGAAAGTATTACCAGCAAGGTTAGAGCATTGCAGATTGGTAGAAGGCAATGAGTGGGAATAAAAGGATCCTTTGCTGGTTGGCTGCCAGTGACTAGAGGTCTTCCATGGGGGTCAGTGATGGGACTGCTTCTTTTTATGCTGTGTATCAATGATTTAGATGATGGAATAGATGGCTTTGTTGCCATCTATTGGATGCTATGAAGACTGGTGGAGGAGCAGGTGGAGTCGATGAAACAGGCTACAGAAAAACTTAGACAGATTAGGAGAATGAGCAAGTGAGTGCAAATTAAATACAATGTTGGAAAATGCATGGTCATGCAGTTTGGAAGTAGAAATCAATGTGCAGACTATTTTCTAAATGGGGAGAAAATCCAAAATTCTGAGGTGCAAAGAGACTTGGGAGTCCTTGAGCAGAACACATTAAAGGTTAACTTGCAAGTAGTGTCAGTGGTGAGGAAGGCAAATCCAACGTTTGCATTCATTTCAAGAGTTCTAGAATATGAGAGCACAGATGTGATGCTGAGACTTTCTTTATAAGGTACTGGTGAGGTGTCACCTTGAGTATTGTGAATAGTTTTGGGGTCCTTATCTAAGAAAATACATGCTGGCATTAAAGGGGGTTCAGAGGAGGTTCACAAGGATGAATTCCAGGGATGAAAGTGATAGCTGTGGGTCTGTGCTCGCTAGAATTTAGAAGGATGTGTGGGGATCTCATTGAAACCTTTTGAATGTCGAAAGGCCCAGACGGAGTAGATGAGGAAAGAATGTTTCCATGGTGGGGGAGTCTAGGACAAGAGGACACTGCCTCAAGATAGAGGGGCATCTGTTTAAAATAGAGTTGTGGAGAAATTTCTTTAGCCAGAGGGTGGTGAATTTGTGGAATTTGTTACCACAAGCAGCTGTGGAGGGCAGGTCGTTGGGTATATTTAAGGTGGAGATTGATAGGTCCTTGATTGGTCATGCCATCAAAGGTTTCAGGGAGAAGGCGGGGGAATGGGGTTGGTGGGGGGGGGGGTGGAAGAAAATGAATCAGCCATGATTGAATGGCAGAACAAACTCGATGGACCAATTGGCATAATTCTGCTCCTATGCCTTATGGTCTTATTATCTCATGGAATGATCACTTTTACCAGTCTCCATCCCATCCTACACCCTTCACAATTCTTGGGATCTCATTCTCCCTCAACCAATTCCCACAACCTTCTCCCTGGTACCCCCTACTGCCTAACTTCTATAATGCTTCTCTGTACTTTTTTTGGCCCTTCCGGTCTCCTGACTTTTCACTCATCTCCTGGGCTCCAACTCTCCCACACTACCCCTCCCCCACCCCCGAGTTTGGATAATTTCTTTCTATTCTGCATGATCCTCTCACCACTCCTATAATTTCTCCCCACCATTCCCCACTTTCCCTCTCTGCACTGTGTACATCGCAGCGATAATTCAAAAGAGAGGGCTGTGTCTCATAATACATTGAGCGAATTCAAACCCCTCATCCATTATGGTAAGCTGGTGTGTCCGCCACCACTCACCAGATGTGAAAAAGCCAAGAGACGTATTTCCAGACCAAGAGAGTTTTTTTTTAAATTATAGACTTACAGGGATTTTGGTTTTCCTCAGTCAAACCAGTAATTTCATGGCTCCAGATATCCTGTGAGTTCGTCCTGATGGAAAGTGATTTTGCTCCTCATTGAGCTCTGAATGAAAGAATAAGTTAGTAATCAGATTCTGAATGGAATTGCAAGTACCTTATAACCAAGTAGCTCACAGCCAATGAAATCACAACAGGGGGTACAAAGCCACAGCAGTCAGTGCTGCTGTTTCACACCCCCAGCCAGTCAGGTTCGAACCTGACCTTGGCCCTGTCCATGTGCAGCCTGAATTACGTCTGGCTTTCTTCTGTTCCCCAATGATGCACTGTTCGGTGAACTGACTGGGATAAGTTGCCCCTAGAGCGGCTCGGTAGCATAAGAGTCGAAGAGGAATTGATGGATCTGTGAGAGAGTGGATAAATTATAGAGAAATGAGACTAATGAGAGAGCTGGTTTAGACTGGATAGGCTGAACTGTCTGCTTCCATGTCATAAGAAATAAGAAGTATGAAGACGAGCAGTCTAAATTTAGACCAGTTAGACTGTACCATCCCAAAGACACTGAATGTTCCTGCACGTGGTCTTTTGTAAATTAGATACCATCCAACAAGCAAATGGATGTTTGCTTGCCAAAACCTTCATCTGACCCGGGGTGTGTGTCTGTGGATGACCATCACTGGTGGGGTGGGGCCCTCAATGAGCAGCTTGACTAGACTGAGCAAAATAATTGAAACATACTGCAAATTATATCACATTATATCTACACTAAGTATAATAAGCATCTGCAGCATCACCACACTTTTAATAATATTGAATTGAATGCTCTGATATTTTAATGTGAGCATCTATGTTGAGTGTTAGCTCAATGTGGACTCCATCGTGCCAACCACTTGTTATGTGGCGTGCTCATAATTAGTGCAGTCAATTGGGTCTGAATATTAGGGTGGATACTGTGGTAAGCTATGTATACCTGTCTGGACACGCCCCTCTGCTGACTGCTGCTGACTGCTCCTGTGGCTCCTCACACAGACCCCTGTATAAAGGTGATTGGGGCACTGCTCCTCCCTCAGTCTTTGAGATGTTGTGCTCCCTTTTGTTGTTAATAAAAGCCTATCGTTCACTTCCAGTCTCCGAGCGTTATTGATGGTGCATCAGGTATACAATAAAGTTTAAGGTGATACTCCACATAATACCTTTGATTACACCCATCCTTCAATTTACATTTGCCGACTGTTGGGAGAAGAACAATTTTTCTCATATAGTTTTCTGGGAGTAGGGTAGTGCAGTAAGTTAGTGGACTTTGAAGAATTCTTGCATGGTTTGTCACAATCAAAGCACGACTGATATATCATTTCTTACAACAACATACAGTGAAGACTGGGAATCAAAATCAGAATGTATTCAAATGCATTAAGTTCTCTGCAGCTCCATAGGCAGGAAATTTGTTCAATAAACATTAATAAAAACAAGTTGAAAGTCTCACCTAAATAATCTCCTTGCTTTTACATATTGTCTCACTTTTTGTGCAATCTGAACGTTTTTCGCATTTTAATTTTCCACATTATTGTAGATTTAGAATTTATTATTGGCTTACTGGGAAGGAAGTAGGAAGTGACAACATGAATTTCATTGATAAACACAGAATAAGACAAGACGGCTGCTGTGATGTAATGGGCCAGAGCATATTGCCAACATGCCAGCTCGTAAAGAGCCACTAGGCTAAATGCAGTGGCAAGTTGGCATATTCTATACTTCCACATCTGTGTATTTAAATTATAAGGTTGTCTTTTTTTTTAATTAGCAACAGTTTAATGTGTTTAAAATAAATGCAGAGATACAAAAGTCTGCAGATGCAGGAATCTGGAGCAGCGACCAGCTAGAGAACTCAGTAGGTCAAGAGCATTTGTGTGTAGAAAGGAATTGCTGACACCTTGGTTCGGAAGTTGGTTCGACCCAAAACATTGATAGTTCCTTTCTTTCAACAGATGCTGACCGACCCGTCGAGTTTCTCCAGCCAATTGTAAAATAAATTCGTTATTGTTCAAAGAACAATTATTATTATGTATTTTTAAATTATATAAATGTTTTTCAGCTGTACCCCAATGCCCCTGATCAGCACACACATTGTGAAACAGTAAAAAGCCTTTAACTGCAAGTTTTGTCAGAAGACCCACAGGGAAGTCTGTGAACAACCTGTTTCACCTTGCAATATGATGGAAACAATGACATCAGCAGCAGTTTAACAGCCCTGTGGCCTTAAAAGATACAGCACCGGAGATGGTTGAGGCTAGTTACAAATTATTAAAGCAGTCATTTACATATTCCCTCACAGAGAAGTAACTGAACAAATGGTCAAGCTAAATATAACAACAACACACACAAAATGTTGGTGGAACACAGCAAGCCAGGCAGCATCTATAGGGAGAAGCACTGTCGACGCTTCGGGCCAAGACCCTTCGTCAGGACTAACTGAAAGGAAAGATAGTAAGAGATTTGAAAGCTAAATATAAATATAATTTAATTAGAACATCATTAAACTTGGAATAGTTTTGTAATTTCCTTTCAGCATTTATAAGTAAATAAAAGATTATATGTATCCACATACTTCATAGGGTCATAGAAAAATACAGCACAGAAACAGGCCTTTTGGCTCATCTAATCCATGCCAAACCATTTGAACTGCCTACTCCCATCAACCTGCATCAGGACCACAGCCCTCCATACCTCTACCATCAATGTACCTATCCAAACTTCTCCTAAATGTTAAAATCAATCTTCCATGCACTACTTGTGCTGGCAGCTTGTTCCATGCTCTCAGGACCCTATGAGATTTCATAACGCTGGTTTCTCTAAATACTTGCTTATTTTAATCATATCAGAAAATGGCTCTAATCGTGTGTTTTTATTCATTATATGATTGAAAGTAACCAAATATTTTTTGAATGCAGTTAGGTTATAGCTGTGGTTACACACAAACCTGTAAAATATCTGGCATATTAGAAAGAAGTTTTCCATACGTAAGGCACACAAGGAGTTGATGGCAATCCTTGTTGCACTGGAAACAGTAGAAATCCATTTGTACAATGGTTGACGTTCTTATCAAGCCTGCTCTTCACCCGCTGAATTTCTCCTGCTCTTTTGTCTGAGTGATGGAAGTATATTTCTGCCCACAGCTTGGACCTTGCTTGTTAGAAGTGAATTCTCGTGCTTGTGTTTCAGATCTGAGCACCCAAAGCTGAAGTGATTAATCTTTCCACAATTCCTAAGCTTGAAAACATCCTCACAATCAGATGCAATCAACTCATTTTATCTCAGGCTTGTTAACTTTGTTTATTTACCTTTTTTAAGTTTGAAGGAAGCACACAAAAGACCTGACTACCTTTCTCCTTCTGTCTTTTCCCTTATCTTCTGTCGCAAAGTAGAGTTGTGGAATACACCAAGCGTTTAATCTTATCAGTGGCTGCAAATGCTGATCAATGTCTTCGTTGGGCTGCAGTAATTTCTTCCACTACACTCTGTGCCATTCACAGGCACACTTCATCTGCTTCTGTACTCTTCTGGAGAAAGATGGGGTGGGTGGAGAAATCTAGAATTTAAGAAAGCTGGGGGGGGGGGGGGGGTACCTGCAGGAATTTTACCACAGCAGCCTTCAAGTAAAAGTACATAAACATTCAAGTCAGTAACTCTCAAGTGGCAGGTATTGAATGTTAGTGATATTATTGTCTGTAATACACCAAAAATGTATATTTATATACTCAAGAGATCCTGCAGATGGCAGAAACCCAGAACAGTACATAAAGCATGCTGAAGGAACACAGCAGGTCAGACAACATCTATGGAGAGGAAGTCAACATTTAGGGATCAGACTCTTCCTCAGGACAGGAAGTGAAGGGAGAAGAAGCCAAAATAACAGGGTGGGAGGAGGTGGAGGAATACAAGCTGGCAAGTGATGGGTGTAACCAGGTGAAGGGGAAGGTAGGTGGTCGGAGGAGGGGGGTGAGGTGAGAAGATGGGAGGTGATAGGAGGAAGAGGTAAAGGGCTGAAGAAGATAGGAGGGGAGAGTGGATCATGAGGGGAAAAGGAAGGAGGATGGGCACCAAAGGGAAGTGATGGGCAGGTGAGGAGAAGAGAAGAGGTAAGAGGGGAACTGGAATGGAGAATGAGAGAAGGAAGGGGTGGAGAAAAAACTTACAGAGTTAGAGAAATCGATGCTCGTGCCATCAGGTTGGAAGCTATCCGGATAGAATGTGAGAAGTTGCGCCACCAGCCTAGGAGTGGTCTCATCATGGCAGTAGAGGAGGCCAAGGGCCAACATACCAAATGGGAGAGGGAAGCAGATTTAATGGTTAGCCACAAAGAAAGTCCTCCTTTTGTGACAGACAGAGTAAAGGTGCTCGACAAAGAGGTCCCCCAATCTACATCAGGTTTCTCCCAATATGCAGTAGCTACTGCATGCTATTGCTTTCAGGTTCGCCCAATTAGAATTAACGACGAAACAGAATGTGACGGAACACTTAGCAAGTCAAACAGCATCAGGTAGAAGAGAAACAGAGTTCATGAATCAGGTCAAAGACTCTTTTACTGAACTGGAGAAGTGTGAAAACAGATTTGATTTAAGCTGCAGGGAGGGGGAGTGGTGAAGAGATCAGAGGATGTGTGATAGCTGCAGAACCAACATTGCCAAGAGAGTATCAGATCCAGCAACTGAGGCATAATGAAGAAATAAACAGAAACACAGTTACGGCTGTGAGAAAAATAGGGCTTACAAGAAGTTTATTTATTTAACGCACACAAAATGCTGGTGGAACGCAACAGGCCAGCAGCATCTATAGGAAGAAGTACAGTCGATGTTTCGGGCTGAGACCCTTCAGGTCTCGGCCAGAAACGTCGACTGTACTTCTTCCTATAGATGCTGCCTGGCCTGCTGTGTTCCACCATCATTTTCTGTCTGTTGTTTGAATTTCCAGCATCTGCAGATTTCCTCGTGTTAAGGTTATTTGTTCATTTGTTTGTTTGTTTATTTTGATTTAGAGATTCAGTGTGGAATAGGCCCTTCTGTCCCTTCAAGCCACTCCGCCCAACGATTTCCAACAACCCCAATTTAACCATAACCTAATCACAGGATAATTTGCAAAGATCAATTAACCTACCAGGTGCGGTCTCTGGATTATAGGAGGAAACTGGAAGACCCAGAGAAAACCCAGGCATTCCACAGGGAAGATGTAAGGAAACACCTTACAGAGAATGCCGGAAATGAACTCTGGACTCCAATGCCCAAGCTGTAATAGCATCGGCTTAACCGCTATGCTACCCCAAGTTGTTAAACTTAATGTAAAGTACCAAGGGTTGTAGTATCCTTGGTCAAAAGATAAGATGCTGTTGCTGTTGCTCGGAATGATATAGTTCAAAGACTGAGGGGTCAGAGGAGAAGGGCAATGGAACTTTACAATGTCAGGTGACCAGAAGTTCACGAGCACCCTTTTGGATGATCAGGTTGCAGCCAATGGTATGGTGTTAAATTGTGGTCACTGTTGTAACGGAAGGCCTTACACCCAGTCTATTTACAGCAAATCCCACTCGATTTTCCGGAGAGAGCCATAACATGCAACCTTCTGATTCAGAAGTGAAAGTGCTGTCAATTGAACTGTGGCTGACACTTAAAAGAGCAGCAAGATCAAAAGGAGTGTTAAACTTCTGAAGATATCTAAACATATTAATCATAACATCGAGATAAGGGTCGTGTAAGTTAATTAAAAGAGATGAAGTATTTGTTTAAACAACACGTGTACGTTCCTTGCTCCACCTTACCATTGTAATATAGTATTGACATGTCAGCAAATGGTTCTTATCAAATGTTTCTGAGTCAACAGATTGTTAGGCTGACATTTTCATTTGATAGGAAAGTGCCCATAGTTTGTTTTGTATATTCAAAAATTAATTTTTACTGTAGTGTCTAATGGCTTTTTACTATATTTAGATATTTACATTTGATCTGTGTATCTACTAATCATATTAAGGGTAGGTGGAAAAAAGTAAATTGCAATGGCATTGGCAGTTAAGTAATTAAATTCACACACAAATAAGTGAGCAACAAAACAAATATTTTTTGTACTGTAATGCTGTCATTATTCATATATTTTACATCAAATATCACTGTAAATAGAGAACAAATCTCTGCCCAGCACCATATACACTGTGTTTAATATGAAATGACCTCAACATGGAGGTTCAATTGTTGCTGTGAGTGCATAGATGTGATTGATTGCTCTGGGTTTTCATTGTCCAGGATCCACAAGCTGCAGTACAAAGACTTCTGCCTGCATTGTTTTCCAAGTGTCTTGTGTGTGCTATACTCCTGATGCCATTGGCATCAATAAAACAAAATAAAAAATAGCCAGTACTGTTTCAATCCTGTCAGTTACATTCAATGGCAGGTGATCAATCAGTGAAGAATATCGAATGAACTCTCTTTCATCTTGTTTATCGCAACTGTATTATGGTATAATATTTTACTGTAGATTTGCACTTACATTTAATTATAATTATCCATGGCTTGAAAGCAGATTGAAAGACAATGGTTTAATTTATTCCATTAATAGCTAGAGGCCAGTGTGTGAACTGCTTTGTTGAAGTACTTGGCCATGCAAAAGTCAAGTTTTACTCTGTGCTTCATGTGTCAAACAACAATCCACTACAATGCCAGGTTTGTCATGGAACTCAGATAGTACACAGTGCAATAAGAAACTGGGTGTTTTCATTGAAGAATATAAGGTGGAAGGGTGTCACAATATAAATCTTTGAAATTATGAAGGGCTTCAACAGAGAAGTTACAATGGTAGCAGGAAATACTTATAGTGAAAAACAGATTTAGCTGAGGGAAGGTAGGGGAAAGCATGCAGGCAGCATAGGCTGAACAGGCAAAATGGTTCATTTCTGTGCTGTATGTCCGATGTGATCGGTAGACCTACACAAATCTGTTTCTCAGTCTAGCAGCCCCTCCGAGGGTAATGGTTAATTCTGGAATTGCAGAGTTTAGGGCTTTGGCACTTAAATATACAGACACAAAAGGTAGAATGCTTAGGACTGGAGATACACGAGAAGGTAAAATGGGAGGAATGCAGATACCTGGGAGGGGGAAGTGGGTAGAGACATGGAGGCGTAAAGCCTTGAAAATGCAGAAATGATGATTAGAATTTTATGTTTAAGTCATTACTTAACACTGAGCCATAGTTGCCCAGTAAGCACCTGGGAAAGCAAGTACCCTTTGGAAACAACATGTGATACAGTATAAAGAGACTGCAAGTGCTGACATTTGGTCCAGTCCTGATCCGAAATGATATCTGCACACTTCCATCCACAGTACTGCCTGGCCCACTGCATTCCTGCAACAACTCGGAGTTTTGCTCATGATTCATACAGACATGGTAACAGAAAGATTGATCCAGTGAACACACGCAATGTATGTAATAGCGTCAATGTATTTTTTTTGTTAACAAGGTATAATTGCTCAGAGTCCCTCAGGACAAATCCATACTTTCATACAAAGTCTGCAGACAGAACTTGGGGCCTAGCAGGTCAGAGCCCACTCACACCTCTCTCCGTTGTCCTCCCGGATGCTTCCACTCTGCCTTTTTTCCTGTTTCCTGTCTTCATTTCTTTCCCTTTGCTTTATTCCTTCCAGCTCCTTTTGTACCACCTTGTCTTCTTTCTTTCAGGTGGGGAGTGTTGCCGACCATCAGTGTGGCGAGGACAAAGAACTGATTGGGAGTGCGAGACAGAATCCCTGCTGGACATTATGGGAGAGTGGAGTGTGGAACAAGCTCCTTGAATTTGGAAAAGGAGTATTTTAGAAACGATGGAGGAAGCAGAGTAGCACAGTGCTTATCATGACACTATTACAGCACCAGTGACCAAGTTCAATTCCACCACTGCCTGTAAAACATTTGTATGTTCTGTTACGATACACACCTGACCGCGCCAGCTTCCAGGGTTTAGATGCTCCAACTCTCCGGAATATGGATAGCTGGCTTGGCCCATTTAAAGACTCCGGCCTGCCGCACTAATTGGCACCCATGTTTTGGTGCCAGGATTTTTATATCTAAAGAGCACCTGAGCTGAGGTTCAGTGATCAGTCATCAGCTCTACTTTGGATTCGTGTCTAGCATCTAGTTTACAACCCCGTCCTCATCTCAGTCTTGAATTGCTTCTCAATTCTAGTCTCCCAATACTTGGGTCCTTACTATCCTCACCGTCATCACATGTTGTCCTTGTGACCACCCAGGTCTCCTCCTGTTGCTCCAGTTTCCTCTCAGAGGAGTACAAGTTAGTTGGCTAACTGGACGCATGGACGTAATGGGGCAGCACGAGCTCCCTGGGCCAGAAGGATCTGTTACCGTGTCTGTGTCTCTAAATAAATTATAAATATAAATGTAGATTTACAGATGGGAACCATGGTAAAAAGTATAAACGTTCAAAGGTCTAACTGAAAGAGAACTGCGGAATTACATAGAAACATAGAAAACCTACAGCACAATACAGGCCTTTCGGCCCACAAACTTGTGCCAAACATGTCCCTATCTTAGAAATTACTAGGCTTACCTATAGCCCTCTGTTTTACTAAGCTCCATGTACCTATTTAAAAGTCTCTTAAAAGACCCTATCGTATCCGCCTTCACCACCATTGCCGGCAGCCCATTCCACGCACTCACCTCTCTCGGAGTAAAAAAAACTTACCCCTGACATCTCCTCTGTACCTATTCCCCAGCACCTTAAATCTGTGTCCTCTTGTGGCAACCATTTCACCCCTGGGAAAAAGCCTCTGACTATCCACATGATCAATGCCTCTCATCATCTTATACACCTCTATCAGGTCACCTCTCATCCTCCATCGCTCCAAGGAGAAAGGGCTGAGTTCATTCAACTTATTCTCATAAGGCATGTTCCCCAATCCAGGCAACATCCTTGTAAATCTCCTCTGCTGGAGCCACAGGCAACGTCAATGCAGGAGTGAAGCGAAAAGAATTCTCCAAAGGTTCAGGATCAGATCAGTGGGATATTGTGTTGGAGTGGAATGGAATGCAGGTGTTTGTTTGGCTAGTTGTAGGATTGTAGGAAGCCAGAATGATTTGGAGGGTGTTGAAAGCATGTAATGCAAGACTGAGAACTTTGAAGCTGAATATGGGAGATAAAGTCAGTCCATGAGGAGGTAGGGGGACAAGGAGGTTGACCTAAAAGTTATGGAGCAAGTGGATGTAAGAGTGGAGAGGAGAATGTGAAAAGTTAAACGTAGATACAATGATACATGTCAGCATTAATTTTACCAAGATGCCATACAACGTGGGGACCAAATGGAGTCTGAGTGCCTCTGGGGTTGGAATCAAATCCCAAAGTTGCAGATAATGAAATTCCATTCCATAAGAGAAGGGAATCTTTGACAGGAGGTGCAAGGGATTTCAGACTCTAGTATACCTTCATAAGTTGTCATGCGTTATGTGTGTTACATGCTCTACTGTAATTTACACCCTGGTTCGGAGAAATGTTGTCTCGTTTTATACATAATATGGTTAGATACATTATGTACATGTATAGAGTTAAATGACAATAAACTTGACTTCATATGGAGTAACACACAAGATGCTGGAGGAACTCAACAGGGCAGGCCAGCATCTGCAGAAGGAAATGGATAGTCGACATTTTAGACAATAGACAATAGACAATAGGTGCAGAAGTAGACCATTCGGCCCTTTGAGCCTGCACCGCCATTTTGAGATCATGGCTGATCAACTACTATCAATACCCGGTTCCTGCCTTGTCCCCATATCCCTTGATTCCCCTATTCATAAGATACCTATCTAGCTCCTTCTTGAAAGCATCCAGAGAACTGGCCTCCACTACCTTCGGAGGTAGTGCATTCCAGACCCCCACAACTCTCTGGGAGAAGAAGTTTTTCCTTAACTCTGTCCTAAATGACCTACCCCTTATTCTCAAACCATGCCCTCTGGTACTGGACTCTCCCAGCATCTGGAACATATTTCCTGCCTCTATCTTGTCCAATCCCTTAATAATCTTATATGTTTCAATCAGATCCCCTCTAGATCTCCTTAATTCCAGTGTGTACAAGCCCAGTCTCTCTAACGTCTCTGCGTAAGACAGTCCAGACATCCCAGGAATTAACCTCGTGAATCTACGCTGCACTTCCTCTACAGCCAGGATGTCCTTCCTTAATAAAGGCCAACATTCCATTAGCCTTCTTCACTGCCTGCTACACTTGCTCATTCACCTTCAGTGACTGATGAACAAGGACTCCTAGATCTCTTTGTATTTCTCCCTTACCTAACTCTACACCGTTCAGATAATAATCTGCCTTCCTGTTCTTACTCCCAAAGTGGAAAACCTCAAACTTATTCACATTAAACGCCATCTGCCAAGTATCTGCCCACTCACCCAGCCTATCCAAGTCACCCTGAATTCTCCTAACGTCCTCATCACATGTCACACTGCCACCCAGCTTAGTATCATCAGCAAATTTGCTGATGTTATTTTCAATGCCTTCATCCAGATCGTTGACGTAAATTGTAAACAGCTGTGGTCCCAATACCGAGCCCTGTGGCACCCCACTAGTCACCACCTGCCATTCCGAGAAACACCCATTCACCGTTACCCTTTGCTTTCTATCTGCCAACCAGTTTTCTATCCATGTCAATGTCTTCTCCCCGATGCCCTGAGCTTTGATTTTACCCACCAATCTCCTATGTGGGACCTTATCAAATGCCTTCTGAAAATCGAGGTACACTA
This sequence comes from Hypanus sabinus, assembly GCF_030144855.1. Classification (NCBI taxonomy): domain Eukaryota; kingdom Metazoa; phylum Chordata; class Chondrichthyes; order Myliobatiformes; family Dasyatidae; genus Hypanus; species Hypanus sabinus. The sequence goes on from NC_082722.1 coordinate 34,031,427, forward strand.
CATCCACTAGATCTCCCCCATCTAACTTCCTGGTTACATCCTCGAAAAACTCCAACAGATTAGTCAAGCATGATTTACCCTTGGTAAATCCATGCTGGCTCGGCCCAGTCCTATCACTGCTATCTAGATATGCCACTATTTCATCCTTAATAATGGACTCTAGCATCTTCCCCACCACCGATGTCAGGCTGACAGGTTGATAGTTCTTTGTTTTCTCCCTCCCTCCTTTCTTAAAAAGTGGGATAACATTAGCCATTCTCCAATCCTCAGGAACTGATCCTGAATCTAAGGAACATTGGAAAATGATTACCAATGCATCCGCAATTTCCAGAGCCACCTCCTTTAGTACCCTAGGATGCAGACCATCTGGACCTGGGGATTTGTCAGCCTTCAGTCCCATCAGTCTTCTCATCACCGTTTCCTTCCTAATGTCAATCTGTTTCATTTCCTCTGTTACCCTATGTCCTTGGCCCATCCAAACATCTGGGAGATTACTTGTGTCTTCCTTAGTGAAAACAGATCTAAAGAACTCATTAAATTCTTCTGCCATTTCTCTGTTTCCCATAACAATTTCACCCAATTCATTCTTCAAGGGCCCAACATTGTTCTTAACTATCTTCTTTCTCTTCACATACCTAAAAAAGCTTTTGCTATCTTCCTTTATATTCCTGGCTAGCTTGCGTTCGTACCTCATTTTTTCTCCCCGTATTGTCTTTTTAGTTAAGTTCTGTTGTTCCTTAAAAACTTCCCAATCATCTGTCCTCCCACTCACCTTAGCTCTGTCATACTTCCTTTTTTTAAATGCTATGCAATCTCTGACTTCCTTTGTCAATCACTGTGGCCCCTTTCCCCCCTTTGAATCCTTCCTTCTCTGGGGGATGAACTGATTTTGCACCTTGTGCATTATTCCCAAGAATACCTGCCATTGCTGTTCCACTGTCTAGGCCGGGGGTCGGCAACCTGCGGCTCCCGAGCCATTTGTGGCTCTTTCACCTCTGTGCTGCGGCTCCCTGTGGCTTTGGGAAATAATTGGTCAGTATTTAATTAAAATGTATTTTATGTTAGTTTGTTAGCTTTTGAAATGTAATTCTAAATTTGAAGATTATGGTGATCTTGTACAATCTAAGTGTGGCGACACATTTCCTCACAATTAGCCAGCATTCCGGCTAAGGGAGATAGCCTACGGGGGTTTGTGAGTACGCGTCTTTTGCAGCATCTGCGTCCATGGGGGCTGGGTTGAGGGAGGCTTAAAAGCAAGGCTGTTTAGTTCGAATAAAGTTACCTTTGACTGCAGTCTTTATTTTAGCGCTGCGTGTAGCGCTACACCGCTACAACGTGTTTTTTATCGCTATTAATATACATCACCACTGCCAATGCCTGACACCCACCAGTGCGCGCTTTCTTTTAATTCTTCGATCCAAGGTAGGCTACCTATGTAGTAACCTTCAACCCAACGTCTTTTTTTCGGAGTTCAAAATGTTTTTGTTGCATGCAGAAATGTAATTTCGTTTTCTCTGCAGGAGTTCATCAATTTCAAAAATGCAACACATTATAGTTTGTTTATACATAGCATAAAGGCAAAAAAAAACCCCGTTGTATGCAGTGTTATTTCATTTTGTGGCTCCCAGTGTTTTCTTTTCTGTGGGAAATGGGTCCATATTGGCTCTTTTAGTGGTAAACGTTGCCGACCCCTGGTCTAGGCTATCCGTCCAGTCAATTTTGGCCAGCTCCTCCCTCATGGCTCCATAGTTTCCTCTGTTCAACTGCAACACTGACACCTCCAAGCTGCCCTTATCCTTCTCAAATTGCAGATAAAAACTTATCATATTATGATCACTACCTCCTAATGGTTGAGATTCTTCATCTAGACTGAAAGATAGAGAGAGGGGAGACAACCAATACAAAGAGGTACAGGGAAAAGGTGGAGCAACATCTGGAAAGCAATAAGTAGCTCCAGTTGAGGATAGGCAGATGGAAGAGGAGAAATTAGAAATAACTACAGAGACTGGGAGGTAATAGGTGGAAGTGCCTGAATCTGATCTGAAAGGAAGGTGGGGCAAGAAATAAACAGAGGCAAGGAGTGTACATTTAGGAATGGTGGAATCAGAATCAGAATCAAGTTTATTATCACCAGCATGTGTCATGAAATTTGTTAACTTAGCAGTAGCAGATTAAAAATAGTTGAAAAACAGAAATAATATATATTTTTTAAAAAGTGAGGTAGTATTCCTAGGCTCAATGTCCATTTAGCAATTGGATTGCAGAGGGGAAGAAGCTGTTCCTGAATCATTGAGTGTGTGCCTTCAGGCTTCTGTACCTCCTTCCTGATGGCAACAATGAGAAGAGGGTATATCCCAGGTGGTGGGGTGTCTTGGATACGACGGAGACTAGTAGCCAAGATGCAGCTGACGAATTTTACAAATTTCTGTAGTTTCTTTCGGTCCCGTGCAGTACCCATCCCTCTATACCAGACAGTGATGCAGCCTGTCAGAGTGCTCGCTATGATACATCTATATAAGATTTTTAGTGTTTTCATTGACAGACCAAATCTCTTCGAACTCCTAATGAAATATAGCTGCTGTCTTGCCTTCTTTATAGATGCATCGATACATTGGGTCAAGGTTAGATCTTCAGAGATCTTGATGCCCAGGAACTAGAAATTGCTCACTCCCTCCACTCTTGATCCATCTATAGAGATTGCTTTGCGTTCACTTGTCTCACCCTTCCTGAAGTCCACAATCAGATCTTTTGTCTTGCTGATATTGAGTGCAAGGTTGTTGCTGCGACACAGCTCAACTAGCTGGTGTATCTCACTCCTGTACACCCTCTCGTTTCCTTCTGAGATTGTTCCAACAATGGGTGTATCATCAGCAAATTTATAGATGGTGTTTGAGCTATATCTAGTCACACAGTCATGGGTACAGAGGGAGTAGGGCAGTGGGCTAAGCACACACTGGGAGGAGTGTGTGAGTGATGGGGTGCAAGAACCAGGATGACGGGGATTAGAGTGAGCGTTGGAAGAATTGGGTAGATTAGGAGGTGAGAGAAAAAGGAGATAGGAGATGGTTTTAAGCAATAATTTTAAACTTTAAGAGAATACAAAATTTGAAATAAATATATTGTAACCATATTTAACCTTTCCCTTTTCAACCGTTAATTGTTCTTTTTCATTTGTTGGGCTGAAAGATCCTGTGCCAGGTCCTCCTGGTGTTCGGATTTCCTAAATGAAGGGTAGAATGCATCCATTGCAGTGGAGCACATCCGGCAAGGATGAGCTCCACTGTTGAACTCCATGCGAAGTGCAGCAACTACACTGCATGATATTATGCAGAGCTCAGTGAACAGACTGGGACTTCTGCTTTCATATGGGATTCACCAGGACTTGTGGCAGATATATGCCCGTTTACTGTGGACTCGTGTGCCTTAAAATTACATCACTGCAAGTTCCAGCCCATTGACAAAGGGATACTGTGTTATCTGCTTATATCTGCTTTCATCATCATAACAGTAGAGTTAATTTGGTAATTTGGCTGAAAAATATAAAATTTTTAAAAGAAAGGTGTTGCTTATATCAGCTAGCAGCCTGAGAGTTAATCTGAGTACATAAATATATGCTAAAATAAATGCAAGTTAACCTAATTGAAAACATGATAATTTACAATTGCATCAGTAGGACAATATGGGAAAGGTTGGCAAAATTGCTGATTAAATGTCTAGACTGTAATGGACAGTGGAATCATTAACATTTAAATAGAGCGTGGAGAATACTATGCTATACACTGAAGATACACACACACACACACACATACAAGGTATATATTAACAGAAATTGTATTTTATTTTAATGAGTAGTGAATGTTCTAACCATATATTTGGATATATTTAGCATGTAGTTTATTCACTATTATTATTAACACGATGATACCTCTTTTATACAAATGCACACACACAGAGTATGAACAGGTTTTCCCAGGAACTGAGAGGTTGAGCAGGATGGGACTATTGTTCTGAGTTAAGTCCATTTCAGTGCAAGGAGTGTCTTAGACAAGGCAGATGAGATTAGAGCATGGATTAGCACATGGAAAATTATTACAGCCGTTCAAGAGACTTGGTTGCAGGAGGAGGAAGATTGGGAGGAGGAGATCCACGTTCCATTGTGTTAGATTACGATAGAGATGATAGAGGGGGAAGAATCGAAAAGTGAGAGGTGGCATTACTTACCAAGGAAAATGTCACGGTAGTGCTCAGACAGGACAGACTGAAGGCCTTGTCTACTGAGGTGGAACTAAGGGATAAGAAAGAGATGACCATGTTAATGGGATAGAAGATAGTTACAAGAAAAATAAGGATATGATATTAAGTGTAGTAGATGATTTTAACTTTCCACATATTGACTGGGCCTCCCATACTTTATTTAAAGGGAGGTTCTTTACTCAGAGAGTGGTGGAGGCGTGGAACAAGCTGTCAGCAGAATTGACAGACGAGGGCTTGATTGCAGCATTTCAGAGAAGTTTGGATAAGTACAAGGATGGGAGGGGTATGGAGAGCTGTAGTCCAGGTGGGCATCAAGGCAACTAAGCACGGACTGGAAGGACTGAAGGGCCCGTTTCTATGCTGAACTTTGTGGAGAACCCAACAACACATCTATCTTGTGGGCCACAGAATTCCCATGGAATATTAGTAACCAGGATATAAAAGGCATGTAACACATTTCATTTTTTATGATCCAGAAACTGCAGTAATAAAATGATATATCCATTGTTGTGAATCATTTTTTCTAACAACATTTTCACCTCTAGCATTACCGAGAACACAGAAGGCACGCATTGCACGGCATTTAAACATGTGCCTCATCTACTTCCCCATTTTATGGAGCATCAAAGTGCTTCGCATACATCATTTCTTTCCCTTACAGCCACAGTCTTTCAGACTTCCTTGAACACGTTATTACCACTCCCCAGTTCATTGCTATTGATCCACTCTAGCACTCTAATACGCTTTGAATCATAATATATTGCAACTGTAAAACAATTCCAAAATTAATCAATCCCCAAAGTTGAAACATATGATAAAATCCCAGGAAATAAAACTGTAGGAAATGAGAAGGAAGCACCTCACACTAATAAGTAAAAGCTTAACAGTAAAAATATGCTTTAAAAAAACATACATTTATATTAATTATTCATTCTAATTTGCAGTTCTTCCCTTTCTCGGACACAATTTCAATATTCAGGCCTATTGGTTCAAATGCATTTTCAGTTCTCCAGATATTTTTGTACCTAACCGAGAATGAGAATTCTGATATTATACCATATGTTTGCTTTCAATTTGCCTGTGTAACTTTCCTACCCTTTACTCACTGTTTGATGTTCTTATTGAATTAATACTGCACAACCCATTAGAGTTATTGGAGGTTGCAATTTGATTGCATTATTTTAGCTGCATCACCGAAGAGAACCCCATACCAAGAAAATAAATAGATTTTTATTAATCAATTGGCCACCACAAGATAAATTGAATGTTTTCTTAGTGTAATCTAGGATGATGCAATTGTGTTAAAATAGGAATAATTACTGATCCATCTATGGGGCATCAGGGTGAAATATGAAGTACATTGGTATTATGAGACCTTGTCCCTTGCATATAAACGACTTTGCCTTTTTTTTAATGGACAATAGAAATAGTTGCATTGTTATGGGTTTGTAATAAATTGATTTCTAAATGAAACACTGGTCACAGGATTTATCAGACCTCTGTCAAGACCTGTAGATTTCCATTTCATTGGATTTAATGACTGTTGGAGAAGGTGTGCATTACAACAAGATCCTATCACATTTGTCAGCACAATCCTTTTATACGTAATTCAATTAAAGTGTTATTCTCTAATTTCATTATAGACTAAGCTGAGTGCTAATGCAAGTGACTACTTCTGCTACAGGTAGATAATGGCGCCCAATTTGATTACCTAATTAGAATTTAGTGGTCTAACATGCATTTCATATCTTAATTCCCTGAATATTCTTTAATTTTGCATCCAGAACAATTCACTTTAATGGAGAAGGTCAAGGTAGTACAAGTGTTACATTTTAGGAACCAACATTATCCTATTAGAATATGCATCTAATAGCATTAGAACGATTCCATTAATGCTGAGTATAAATCTTTGTTCCACTAGTTTTCCGGTACTTGCTTTTGTAACAGTTGTGTGATTAGTACCAGCACCATGGTGGTGCATTTTAAATTGTCTCTGAATAGTATATTTCCTAGTTTCTTTTCTTGGCTTCAAAACCTAACTAAAAATTGAGATTAAAATGTAAATACTTGCATTTGAAAAAATAGTTTGGAGCAGATCGCTGTAAACAACAAATATTATTCCAGGGAATTATTTACTTATTTAAAACATTGTTCTCCTACAAGTTTTTTTTTAATGAGGTTTGCAAAGAAGCTATAAGTGAGCGTTCTTCGATATATACCAGCACTTTTAAAAGTCGCATTTGCTGAAGGCTTGTGTGCACCTGGATTACAGTATAGAGAAAAATATGTGCAGAGTTTGGGGGATGTAATACCTATCTAAAAATTGTTTACTGAAATTCTATCAGTAGCATCAAATTGGTTAACTGATCCTTCTTTGGTTAAATGCTTGTATGTTCCATTTGCTAGAACGTTCAGATAGAAATGTAATATTGAAGTCTATTCTCCATCTCCATCTGACCTTTACTGAGAAAACGCACGAGGCATGCCTAACATTTCTACCCTTGGTCCCCCATCTTTTCCATTGTGCTATTATCTGGAAAGTGTGATTATTGCTGCTCTTTCCATGGGAAAATATGCCTTGATTTCCATCGATCAGACTTAAATCAATGCTTTTAAAAAATCTTAGAACCTTTTACTTAAGAGCAAACTCATGCATTTTATGTTTTGACATGGTTTTATTGATTGGGACCAGTACGGGAGAGCAGTGTGTTACTCCTAACTGTCTACTGCACTTGCCTGGCTCTCGGTGTCTAAAAGCACACTATTCATAATGGCTTTGCTCCTTTCTCTCCCTTTCTGTCTCCCTCACTTGCCCTGTCTCTCCTACTTGGTCACCGTTTCCTTCCAGCCCACAGCATGATGCCTTTCTCATTTTTTTAGAATAATCAATACTGCACTGAAGCCTCCTGCTGTTCCCCGTCACTCATATTTGTTCTGTCCATAAATTATATATAGGCTGACCTCATCTGATATAAAATTTCTATTGCAGTTGTCAATTGCTGATCAATAGTTCCAAATATTCATCCTCAAAGGCTCTCTTCATCAGCTCTGAAGATCAGATGCAAATATTTCCTTGAACTTAAGATAAGAGAAAGAAAATGCAACATTACAAAACAAGAAAGCTGTTAGCTTTAGGCAACGGTCACTTCTTTCATTTTCAGTATGACACTAACATGGGCACTGGAGCCATAGACATGATACAAGGGTTTAATCTTAGGTATTGGCCATTTATATCACTCAGAGTTTTGTATTCAGCCAGTGGCCTTTTGAAAGATTGAACACAACTCACCTGCAAACCTTTTCAACCTGAGGTGCATCGACTGCTTTATGTGAGTTCACGTTTGAACTTCCTTTTTGAGCTAATGGTGTCTGACATTTTGTTCAGCCCTAGAGTGCCAGCTGAAAAATTCAATCAAATTACACTTCAGTAAAGTGTACAGTGTTTGCGAGATAGTACTTTTTTTTATATATTTGAGTAAGTCACTCACCAGATACTTAGTGTTGCATGCCTTAATGCTCTGAGCAATACTTCCTGTCTGTTACTGCATTGTTTTAATTCAATTTGGACACCTATACTGTGTTTCTAGCAGCAATTTATATCTGGTGGTTTCTACCTACTTGAAGCAATGAACAGTCATCCTCCAAATGATTACAAATGCCAATTATTACGCTGCACAGAAAATGCGAAACAAATTATTAGTCCAGAGGAGGTTGATGTACAAATCAAATTTATTATTAGTTTACTTTAAACTAATACTTTTTTTTCCCTCCCATACTATGGCGAGCATTCTATGTCATTGGATTATTCAATCTTCAGTCAAGCTAGTGGAGGAGGAGTCTGGAATGTTGGGAAGACTTGCACATTGATTAAAGAAAAGCAACATCCATAAAGCTGATCCGAATCAGGGTTAATATCACAGTCATTTGTTGTGAAATTTGTTAGCTTAGCACCAGCAATACAATGCAATGCATGATAAATACTGAAAAAAATTAATTAATTACAGTGAGTATATATATAAATAGCTAAATTTAAATATAGTGCAAAAAACAGGGGGAAAAAAAACAAAGTAAGGTATTGTACGTGGGTTCGATGTCCATTTTGAAACTGGATGGCAGAGGGGAAGAAGCTGTTCCCGAATTGCTGAGTGTGCGCCTACAGGCTTCTGTACCTCCTTCCCGATGGTAACAATAAGTAAAGGGCATGTCCTGGGTAATGAGGGTCCTTAATGATGGACAACACCTTTCTGAGGCACTGCTCCTTGAAGGTGTCTTGAATACTACAGGGGCTTGTATTCAATATGTAAATGACTAATTTTACAACTTTCTGCAGCTTCTTACAGTCCTGTGCAGTAGTCCCCCCATACATGACAGTGATGCAGCCTGTTAGAATATTTATGTATCAGTGAATATAATTGTAAGAATACTAAGAATACTTATCTCTGTTCATTCTGTGTTTTGCTGGTGATGCATTCATGAACTACTTCTGAACTCTGAACATAGTTATACATTGCATGCTTGGTGGGTGGAGGGTGCTAATGCTGTTTTATTTTACTGAGGTGGAGGGGGGGTTGTTGCTTTGCTGCTATTTGTGCGTGGGAGGGGGGGAGTGGGGGGATCCTTGGGGTTCTAACATTTTTACTGTCACTCACTCTTTGGGGCACTCCTCTGTTTTTGTGAATGTCTGTGAAGAACAAGAATTCAGGATGTATATTGCATACATTTCTCTGAATTAAATGAAACTATTGAACTATTGAAATTAGTCACATTGTTAACTCTGGAAAAACATATAGGTAAGAAAAGCAGATTTCCTTTTCTGAGTGTCCTGATTAAGATAGCATTTTACAACCATCTGAGAGTTCTGCAGTCAACTTAATTGAAGCATGTTTTCCTCAAGATGTATTCAACTGCTGAAATTTAAATTTTGTATTTAATGGAGCACATGGGGACGATGGGGAAGATGTAGATTTGAACTTGTTCTTCAGAGTCAGTGGTCCAGATATCAAATTGTTAGCTAAAAATCACCACAGCCTCTTGGAGGGTGGGGCAAATGGCACAAATGATGGGTGAAAAGTTATTAGGTTGTTGTAATTTGTTCATAAAGAAAATTGTTGCAGTTATATCATGCTTTCTGATATGCCTTAAAGACTGTAAAGCTACTGTATAAAGAGCAGTCACTGTTACAAAACAAGCACAACATCCTACTTTCAGCACAGAAAAATCCACAAATAACCATAGGAGGCTTCAGAAATAATCTAGTGCAAATAACCTTAGACAAATGATATATTACCAGATGTTAAGTATCAGGAATTTAAAAAGCATAAGCTTAATGACACAAAGCCTTTAATGCATGAGTGTTTCCATCATCAGTCTGCCTCAGTGAGTCAAATATTGAAGGCTGAAATATTAAGGGAACGTTAGAGGTCTCAAACATTGAGGGTGATAACAAATTGAGATTTCACTCTTCTGTTTTATTTGTTCTAACTGTGCTGGAAAGGGATGGGCTCCACCAGGTTTCAGATGCCCAAGATGTATGATGAGCAATCACCAAAAAAAGATCGGTGCAAAAAGTTTGTCATGACGGCACCCCGACGACTCCACCAGGAGTTAAGCGCGCGCACACACACACGCGATTATGCTACAGAAGGAAATTGAATTAAACCATCTCTAAGATTAATAAATGGCGTTCACCAGACCCAAAAGTTGTGGAAACCAAACAACTCAGAAATGTTGAAGAGGAAATAGAATCACCAACAATAATTTTACAAAATGTTTGAATTTGCAATCAACTCTGAAATAATGGGATATTTCATGGAAAGTGCTGAAAGCACTCAATAAGTCAAACAGCATGGCTAACTTAATACTTCAGAAGATTTGAGCTACTTTCCTCTACAACCTGTTTTGGTAAGCTAGTTTAACTTGTTTTGATACCCAAAAATTACAGAATGTAAACATCTCAAGGTTGGAAGAAAATGTATCCGTTTGGGCAGTTTTTCTGGTATCTATCAATTATTTTCTTAAGAATGTTGGGTGTTGATATGGTATTGTTCCTTTACAATGTGCTGGCAATGTTATGATGACTCAATTGTAATAATTGGATGATTTCCCCTTGGCAGTTTCTTGAACGAATGCCCAGTTTTTTTTGCCTCTGCTCCCAATTCCAGTACACAGCATTAAGACTCTTCAGTAAACACAAAGTACACTGCAGATGCTGTGGTCAAATCAACACGTACAAACAAACTGGATGAACTCAGCAGGTCAGGCTGCATCCGTTGAAATGAGCAGTCAACGTTTCGGGCCAAGACCCTTTGTCAGGACTCCTGAAAGCTCTTTGTCACCTCCAAATGGATTAGATCTGCAAGCATCCGGTTAGGAAAGAACCAAGGAAGTACCAAGGAGAGCAAGTACGACACAGCTGCCAAACAGAACTCTATTTAATATTGTATAGTTTCAAAGTGCCCGCTTATGAGTTTAATGGCACTGGGGCAAGGGACAGATAAGCCAAAATTATCTCAGATTTTAGAGCCTGACGAAGGGTCTCGGCCTGAAACGTCGACTGTACTTCTTCCTATAGATGCTGCTGGTTCCACCAGCATTTTGTGTGTCTTGCTCAAATTTTGGATGCTTAGACAGCACAATGAGGAAAGAAATTTGATCAGTACCACGTGTTCAACTCTAGGAGCTGCCCCTCAGAAGACAGGCAGATCAAGGGAGATTAACATTCAAATAACTCCTTTCATTACCTTGGAGCCTTCCAAACCAGTTTCAAGCCAACCAGGTGTTGAACCTCAGAGGCATGGTGACAGGATTACCTGAAGCAGGAGACTCTGCAACAAGAAGAAAGCTGGCAACATTCACCAGACATAACAATTGTGCCAAATGAATTTGTCCACCACTGATAGAAAAAAAGGTGACAGGGTTCCTTCTGTTTGAACAACCTCTGGGCGGAGATGAAAATCAGAAAAGCTAGAGACCTGAAATAAAACCATACAATTCTAGGAACACTTAGAAGGTCAGGGAGAATGGAAGGAGAATCAAAGAAAAGGGTTCAAGCTGAAGGCTTCTTCAATTCAGAATTTTGTTTACTGATGCCACCTGACTTGTTTCCAGAATTTTTTATTTTAATTTTCAGACAAGGGGAGATGTACGACACAGTAATGAGGAACAAGTGGAAAGACATGGATGCAGGCCATTCAACCGACAAATCTATGCCAGCATAAATGTTTTACTTGAGCCTGCTTCCACTCTTTCTATTCATCTCTAATAGTAAAACAAATCTACTCCCGCGATACATTTCTCTGTTGATACATCTTTTATCCTATTGGATAGGAGAGTTGTAATATAACAATGTTATATTTTAATTGGAATATTTAATCTGCAGTGTACATAAATCAAGTGTTCTGCAAATAAACTATTGTCCTTTTAGGTGCATATATATGCTCCTTCATGCATTTGTGAAACACAATAAATTGGCAACAAGAATGAAACTTCAGATATTTTTTTCTGCAGAATTGTTAAAGGTATTTTTCACTCCTGCTCAGTAATTGTTAAAATTCGAAATACTTAGCAAACTTTTCACAATGCTCACTTGAAACTGCTCAGGTAGAATCTCAACTGGGCAATTGTGAGTGCATTGCTTTGTCCTTTCTGGTTTAGATTCTGCCTTGTGATAAGTTTGTAGGTAAGTGAACTAATTCCTTAAAAACTGTTGAGCAGACAAAAATTGACAATCAGGCATGTACATAAAAACTGTGCTGATGGCAATGGCATCAAGCAATGCTAAAGAATGACTTCCTCCTCACCCCACGGGCATAGCTGCTGCCTACGTTCAGCAAGCCTTAGCAAAGCTCAAGCAGGGCCTGAGGTCATGTGGTGAAATCAGTTCAGTCAGGTCCTTTCATTAGAATGGCCACTATTCACAACAGTCCTGGAGACAGAATTAGAATCAGGTTTATTATCACTAACATGTGTCATGAAATTTATTGTTTTGCAGCCGCAATACTGTGCAAAACATAAAATTGTTATAAATTACAATAAGGATGTATAAAACATAAATAGTCCCAAAAAAAGAGCAGAATAGTGAGGAGCTGTTTATGTAGTGCTCTGGTTGCTGGAGGAACTCAGCAGGTTGAGCAGCATTTGGAGGGTGGAGGCCGGAGAATAGGTTGTTAGGTTGTTTGGTGTTTTGGGCAGAGATCCTATATCAGGACAGGAACAACCAAGTGTTCCAGTTTCAAAATAAGCGACACATTTTAACAGCCTGCAGATCCGTGTCTAAGGGAAACAAGCAAAGCTTTTTTTCACTGGCAACTTGAAATAACAAGAAGGAGGACCACAAGAAAGAGAAAAGCTACGGGTGCAGGAAATCCTAACAACACACACAAAATGCTGGAGGAACTCAGCAGGCCAGGCAGCATCAGGAAAGTAGTACAGTCGACGTTTGGACTTCATAGTTTGGAAGTTAATTAAAATATTGAAGAACCGTATAGTTGTATAGTGTCCATTCAATGGGCAATGATAACAGCAACAAATAGCAATTTGTGAAAAAAAACAAATAAATCTGAAAAAATGTGCCTGAACTGTATTTTTCTTTTTCTCTAAATGCACTCATCCATTTATAGATTTGATGGGTCTGCAGGCAACTTTAGTCTTTACCTTATCATATATATTCCATTTGCTTCCTCCACTATTCCCCTTCTTGACAATTTTAAACACACTTGTTTAAACTCATTTTTCCAATTCAATTGAAAGATCGTTAATCTGTTTCTCTCTCCACAGATTCTGCCTGAGCTGCTGAGTGTTCCCAGTACCCTTCATCTTTATCCTGTGTAAAGCTGTTGATTATCAGCCAGTGTATTGAGTGTTTGACAATGAATCAAGACAGTTGTTCTAGCAAGTTCAGCCAACTAGTTTTGATGAGAAATACTGTCAAGCTGAAAGACTACTTTGGTGAAGCTTAGCAGCCATCTGGGCCAATGTGGAGCGCAGTGCAACATTGCAAGCAGCAGTAAGGCTGGCCATTGTGGTAAAAAACTATGAAAACGAGCCAATTTTAATGAGGTAAGACTTGCTCAAATAACTCCAGCAGGATTGGATGTATGTTTTTAGCACTGACACTTCAAAGTTAGGTCTTGACATATTGTTGGAAAGATATGTCAAATTCTGAAAGGCAGCTTTACTTGAATAATTGAGTACAAACTGTACGTTTGCATCAGACCCAAAACAGGGTAAGTCTACTGCAAGCTCAGACTAATCCTTTTTGCTCTGAAGTGTCATATGAGATGGAACTGGATAAGTAAGAACAAAATGGTGTGCTTGGGAAACCATGCCAATGGCAGTTGTATGCAAGACAGATAAAACCAGATAGCTATGGGGAGACTACAAAGTCACATTAAAGGTGCTGCAGATGATAAACAACATTCACTATCCACTTTTCAAGGTTTGTAAGCGAGTCAAAGATATTCTCAAAATTAAAACTCCCCCATGGTTATAGATGATTAAATGTTAACAAAGGTATTTTCCAGTAATTTTTCACAGAGAGCTCCATTTATACACAGGGAATCAAGCCTTTACCTAAGATTTTCCAAGCCACTATGGATAAAATTTTCTAAGCATTACATTATTGTTTGTGCATCTCAGATGATCTAGTGATAGTGAAGAGTACAAAAGAAGAAAATCTGCTTTTGGAGGAGACTATATGAATGCGGATAACATCCCTGCAGTAGTACTGAAGATTCATACTCCAGAACTGGCTGGGACCAACAAGAGAACAAAGATGGTCAATTCTCCTATTTCGTGATCAAGTTCGGGAGGCTTAAACCATAAATCATCATAGATGCTCTGTAGTAGACACTACGTGAAAAATCTAAAGTTGGGAATGAAAAATGGATTCAAACATTAAATGCTAATATACATTGAACAGTATTTGATTTAGCGACAAGCATCTTAATTTATTCCACAATCATCATGCCATTGGATAACACCATGGTTAACTGGATCAGCAAATCTGAAGGTGACAGCGAGGAAGACTACCAAAGCTTGCAGAGGGATCTGGACCAGCTGAGAAACGGCAGGTGGAATTTAATGCAAATGTAGCCTACCTGGCTTGCCGCTCTCGTTCGTCTAGGGGAATCAGCTTTCGGCCCTGCCAAACAGGCTATTCAAGTTTGGGTGGATGCTGTGTACTCCAGTACAAAACAATCTCCACGAAATGTTGCCAACCTCCAGATCATTGAATTCCCGTATACGCCGTCCAGTAATCACCGAGCGCTCTCCGGACTCATCCTTCCTCTTCACTCTCCTCGACCGAAAGCCCGTGAAAAATCCCGCTCCCAGACGTACAAGAGAGAATAGCATTTCTCCCGCTGGTTAGCTACCCGTTATCCGTAGTTATAACCCAAACATCGCTGCTACAGAAAAACCATTAGCTCAGCAGTTCACATTACAGTGAAGCTATTACACAAATAAATATGAGATGTTGCACTTTGGGAGTACTAAGGAAGAACTTGGGCAGTGAATGATAAGGCACTGAGAAGTGTGGGAGTCCAGATGCATAACTCCTTGAAAGTGGTGTTGCTGGTAGATAGGGTCGTAAAGAGAGCTTTTGGCACATTGGTCTTCATAAATCAGACTGCTGAGTGGAAGAGTTGGAATGTTTCATTGCAGTTGTATAATTCATTGGTAAGGGAAAATTTGGAGCACCTACCTGCAGGAAGTATTATCTATAAGATTGAAAGAATACAGAGAAAGTTTACAAGGATGGTGCCAGGACTTGAAGACCTGATACAGGGAAAGGTTGAATAAGCTAGGACTTTATTCCCTGGAGCAGGGGAGAATGATGAGAGGTGGTGTGAGTGTAGAACGAGCACCCAGCAGAAGTGCAGGATGCAGGTTCAATTGCCACATTTATGAAAAGTTTGGATGAGTGATTTGGAGGTCTATGGTCCAGGTGCAGGCAAATTAACAGTTCGGCACAGATTAGACAGGCCAAAGTGCCTGTTCTGTGCTGTAGTGCTCTATGTTAATTAAGCGAAGATATATCACATGGGCTTAAAGAGTGTCAATATCCATTACTTGGAGAAGAAGCACATTGGCATTTTCAAGAGAAAAGAAGCTAGCCAAACATCACACTAAAATATGTGGGATAAGGCAGTATGAAACCAGTTGCAGAAAGCTTTTGCAAGGTTATGTTTCTCATCTCTGCATCAAGTTCTGTTCCATGTCTATTTATTAGCCTGTTCTGAGAGCAACCCTTAGTATCTGATAAACAAATTTAGTATCTGTGAAAGTTGCAGCAAGAAGTCACCAAAACATATTTGCTGTCATGTGCCTCTGTGTATTTTCATACAGTACATGTGGACATTTGTGAAAAAAAAAATGAGAACTTCCTAGTGTGCATCATTAGTCACTCAAAATGGATTAAATTGAAATAAATCCTGTGTTCATGTAGTTAAGGTCTATATGCATATTCTGTGACTTACTTGAAGACCTCCTTTTGGGGAATGGTATTCACTTTTGATCTACTCTGTTTATAAGGTCCTCAACATGGATTGGTAACAAGCATAGCCTCATTCCTTCATGTCACCCGGCTTCAGACATAATGTCATTCAGAATAAATAAAGGAGTATCTGAAACAGCATAAAACATTGCTTGGCTAACATCTTGATGAAGTACAGAGCATCTCCACCTACGCGCACATGTTATACACCTGCGGAACACCTCACAAAGAAACGTCTGAGAACATGCTTGGGGCACAAACAAGTTTGGCTTCTGTAGTTGACAGTTGATCCAAGGATATCATTAACGGCATTAACTGGAAGTAATACAGCTTCAAAGGCAGTGTTCACAGTTTCAGCCCACCTACCAAGTTACCGAGGTGGTAGGAGTAGCTGTATGTGTGTAAGTTTGTGGAACCTAGGGATCACTAACTTTAATGGCTGACAAGATCCATTGTGTTCAGGTACATCAGAATGATTCTTGCAGGAGTTGAAAGAAGTCCAGATGGCGAACTATTTGATTATAAAGGTGCAAGAACATAAGAAATAGGAGCAGGAGTAGGCTACCTGATCTGTCAAGCCTGCTATGCCATTCAATAAGATTGTGACTAATCTGGCCATGGGCTCATCTCCAGCTACCTGCCTTTTCCCCATAACCCTTAATTCCCCTACTGTGCAAAAATATATTCAACCTTGTGTAACGTTGATCCCCAATAAACTCATGTTCGTCTAGGGTAAACTGGCATTGATTCTGCCAACAGTGTAATTGCATTGGTGTGGATACTGTGTGCTGCACCCACAACAAGCCCACAACATAAAATATCAGACAGTACTCTGAAATCAACGGTGAACCTCCTCTGCACTGCCTCCAAAGACAGTATATCCTTCTTCAAGTAAGGAGACCAGAACTGCACGTAGTACTCCAGGTGCTGCCTCACCAGTACCCTGTACAGTTGCAGCGTAACCTCCCTGCTCTTGAATTCAATCCCTCTAGCAATGAAGGCCAACATTCCATTTGCCTTCTTGTTAGCCTGCTGCATCTGCAAACTAACCTTTTGCGATTCATACACGAACACTCCCAAGTCCCTCTGCACAGCAGCATGCTGCAATTTTTCTACAATTTAAATAATAATCTGCACTTCCATTTTTCCTTCCAAAGTAGATGGCCTCGCATTTTCCAATATCGTACTCCATCTGCCAGACCCTTACCCACTCAATTAACCTATCTATATCTCTCTGCAGACTCTCCATGTATTCTGCACAATTTATTTTTCCTCTCATTTTAGTATCATCAGCAAACTTAGATACACTGCACTCGATCCCCTCTTCCAGATCGTTAATGTATAATGTGAATGGCCGTGGGCCCAGCACCGACCCCTGCGACACACCACTCACCATTGATTGCCAACCAGAGTAACACCCATTTATCCCAACTCACTGCTTTCTATTAGTTAACCAATCCTCTATCCATGCTTATATATCACCCCAACTCTATGCATCCTTACCTTATGGATAAGTCTTTTATGCGGCATCTAGTTGAATGCCTTCTGGAAATCCAAGTAAATAACATCCATCTGCTCCCCTCTATCCACTGTGCTCATTATATCCTCAAAGAACTCCAGTAAACAGGACCTGCCTTTGCTGAATCCATGCTACATCTGTCTGATGGATCCAGTTCTTTCCTGATACCTCGCTATTTCTTCCTTAATGATAGCTTCAACCATTTTCTCAACTACAGTTGTTAAACTAACTGACCTATAGTCACCTGCCTTTTGCCTAAATCCTTTTTTGAACGGTGGCGTACATTCACCATCTTCCAATCCGGCAGGACCTGCCCAGTGTCCAGGGAATTTTGATAAGTCATCACAAAAGCCTCTACTATAACTTCTACCATTTCTTTCAGTATCCCAGGATGCATACCATCAAGACCAGGGGACTTGTCTATCTTCAGGCCCACAAGTTTGCTTAGCACTACCTGTTTAGTGACAGCTATTATATCGAGTTCCTCACCTTCTATTGCATCCATAACATCTCTCTTTGATATGTTAGACGTGTTCTCCACCGTGAAGACTGACCCAAAACAGTCATTCAAATCCTCAGCCATTTCATCATTACCCAATATTAATTCCGCCTTCTCATCCTTGAAGGGACCTACAGTCACTTTAGCCACCCTTTTCCGCTTTATAAAACTATAAAAAATTTTACAATCCATTTTTATATTTTGTTTTAGTTTATTTTCATAGTCTAGCTTCCCTTTCTTTATTGCTTGCTTATTGGTACTTTGTTGCTTTTAAAGGTTTCTCAATCTTCCAGTTTCCCACTACTCTTGGCAAATTTGTATGCAACAGCTTTTAATTTGCTGCCTTCTTTTATTTCCTTAATTATCCAAGGCTGGCTCTCCCCACCCTTACTGTCCTTGCTTTTAACTGGAATATAGTTTTGGAATATAGTAGGTGGAGCTCATCAGCCTGGGAAGGCAGTCCATCTAAGAGAAGGAAAACTCTGATTTCAAACCTCTGCTGCCTTGTGGCCATACCCACTCATGGGAAAGGCTTCGGGAGTAAACCCTGAGGACAAATCCGGAGCTGGAGTCCCTAAAGCAGTCCGACACCGCCTTCAACCTCGTTCTGGCAACTCCTGCGACGTCACTGGTGCCCAGTTGTATTGGCCCTTGCCCTTCCCTTGGACAAAATCAGTGGCATGGAGAAGGGAGACTCACTGCATGGGCAACTATCGGTCTTCCATACAACCTTGCCCAGGCCTACGTCCTGGAGAGGGCACAGGTCCATGGTCTCAGGAGACTAACGGATGCCACACACATAGTTTTGTAGACCACCATGAAAAATCTCTAAACTTCTTCCACCATTCCTCAACTGTCCCAGCATATAGCCTGTGTTCCCAGACTACACTAGCCAAATCCTCCCTCATCCCATTGTAGTCTCTATTGTTGAGGCATAATACGCTGGTTTTAGATTGAACTATTGCACTCTCCATTTGTATGAGAAATTCAATTATACTGTGATCACTCTTTCCAAGAAGATCCCTAACTACAAGATCACTGATTTTACCTGTCCCATTACACAAGACCGGATCTAAAAAAGCACTTTCCCTTGTAGGTTCAGTAACATGCTATTCAAGAAAGTCATCATGGATGCTTTCTATGAAGTTCTCCTCAAGACTGCCTCGACCAACTCGATTCACACAATCTTTGTGAAAAGTTAAAGTCCCCCATGATAACTGCTGTTCCATTCTTACATGTCTCAGATATTTCTTAGTTGATTGCCTGTGGCACTGTAATGTTATTATTTGGTGGCCTATAGACAACTCACACCTATGATTTTTTCCATTTACTATTCCTGATCTCTACCCAGATGGATTCAACATTCTGCTACTTAGATATTATATTGTCTCTCACCCTGATCTCATCTTTAATTAAGAGCGCTACCCCACCTCCCTTACCTTCCTGCCTATCCTTCCGTATTACCTGATATCCTTGGATATTTAATTCCCAATTCTCTCTACTCTGTAACCACATCTCTCTAATAGCCATTAAATCATATCTCTTTATACTAATTTGAGCCACAAGTTCACCAACCTTGTTTCAAGTACTACAGGCATTCAAATAAAATGCCCTTACACTCATTGTGCTTTTAAAATCTTGTAATCTTTTACTCTTTTGCACTTGACTTTTCTTCACTCCATTCTTACTTTTCTCTTTCTTATCTTCTGTTTCATCTACACTTTATATTTATCCACACTTTTCTTTTTTACCTTATGCATACTTCTCCAATCTGTTGGACCCACCCCCCTACTATATAGTTTAAAGCCCCATCCACAGCCCTAGTTATGTGATGCACTAGGATCCAGATCCCATCATAGTTCAGGTGGAGCCTGTCCCATTGGTGCAGCTCCCTCCTTCCCCAATACTGGTGCCAATTTCCCATGAATTCAAGCCCATTTCTCCCATGTCAATCCTTGAGCCATGCATTTAACTCTCTAATCTTCTTCTTGACCCTATGCCAATTTGGCTCAGACAGTAATCCAGAGATTACCACCTTTTTGCTTTAGTCCTTAGCTGCACAAATTCCCTCAGTAGAACCTCTTTCCTCATTCTACCTATGTCTTTGGTACCCACATGGACCACAACAACTGGATCTTTCCCTTCCCACTGCAAATTCCTGTGCAGGTCAGATAAGATGTCCGAAACCCATGCACCAGGTAGGCAGCACAGCCTTCGGGATGATCTATCCTCACAACAGAGAACTTTGTCTATTCCCCTGACTGTACTATCTCCAATTACCACCACATTTCTCTTCTTTCCCCGTTCTTGAATGGCTCACTGAACTATGGTGCCATAGTTAAGTTGCTCATCCTTTCTACAGCCCCCACGCTCATCCACACAGGGAGCAAGAATCTCAGACCTGTTGGACAAGCTCAGGGGCTGAGGCTCCTCCAGCACTGTCTCTTGGATCCCACTACCCACCTCACTCACAGTCACACCCTCTTGTCCCTGACCACAGACCGAATTTGAGGCAGCTAATCGAATGGGCGTGACAGAGAACCCAAGTACTCTTTCCCCTCCCTGCTGTGCCACAGTGTTTGAAGCTCAGATTCCAGGTCATCAACATTGAGCCGGAGTTCCTCGAGCAGCCAACACTTGCTGTGGATGTGGTCAGCAGGAACCTCAATGGGGTCCACCAGCTCCCACATCATGCGGCTACAGCACATCACCTGATCCTGCATCAACCCTTTATTTAATTAGCTGTAATTTAGTGACTCTTTATTCAACCACTACAAAAGCTTTACTTGTGCTTCATCACCAAAGTCTCAAGTCCCCACTCCTACACTAGTCCTCTCACACAATGGCCACTCTGCTTTGCCCCTGCCAGAAGCATATTTTGATATTTAGAATGCTAAGAGGCGAAAATGTGTTGGTCCAAGGAATGAGCTCAGAACATGTTCAAGAATATGAAGCCTGTGATCAACAAAGTAAAGCCTGATTACCCAAATCAGGAGGCAGGAGAAGGATATGTCTCCTGTTGGTTTCATTACCATCCACCCCTATCATCAGTTGAGCCAGCCTGTCCCAACAATACAGTCACATCTCCGCCTGCCACAGTCACCACTGCCACATTGCCCTTCTCCTCATCCTTAACTCCAGTGTTCACTTTCCTGATCACATCTGCCTAATCATAACCACCATTAATTTTACTCCAGCCACCACCATAACTATCACAGGTTTACCACTATTACCTCTGCACCAATCACCACTGTATTTCCCTACAAACTCCGCCAGTCCTCCCCAATCACCACCACTTTTACCCCAGCCACACCGTGAGCATCACTCGACTCGAGTGTGATGGGCTCCTGAGGGGCCGCCTACTGATGAGTCTTTGGGTGGCTGTGGAGGCCAATTCAGGACGGCTCTGCATGACTTTGTTTAATGTGAGAAGGCTGATGCACCAGCAGTCATACACAATCCTTGACAGATCAGGATCAGAGTTCAGTGCCATGGAGTGCAAAACAATTGGGGACCCTTCATTGCTGCAGCCTTCCTCTGCCTTCGCTGCTGTTGTTATGTGTCATCAGCTTCCACCAGTTCCACTGCTGAGGTCTTGGTGGGAACGGTCTTTGCCTTAACCCTACCACCATGGGTGACCTTACCAGGAGCTAAGAGCCAGATGACTAAGTTGCGGTGTTGGGACCTCAGAAACTCAGCCTCTCCACCACAACAAGGTGATGATCCTTGGAGAGTACTGCCATTACATCGCCACCGAACTTCCCTATGTACACCACCAATCCTCCCCGATCACCACCAGAAGCCCTCGAACACCACCATCAGCATCTCTTCCTAATTAGCACTGCCTCTCCTTGATCGCCCCCACCATCAAATCCCTGCGCTCAGGGTGATCACTGCTACTAGTTGTGAGCACCACTACTACCCCAGACCACTGCGGGCACCTTCCTCTGTCACCATTTCTAGCCCCTCAGTCACCACCAATTACCCCCCACAATTGCCAAAGGCTCCTTCCTTTAATAGCTACCATTGGCCCTTGATCGTAAGAGGCATCTAAATGTGATCACCACCTCAAGCTCTTTGTTCACCAGTGTGGGTTCTCTGATCGTTATAAGTACCTGCTTCTATTCACCATCTTGATCACCACTACCCTCTCCATTACCACAGGGCCTGCCCTCAAATTGCCACTGCTGCCCTGTCTGTCAACACTGCTACTCATCAACACTGACATCAGCTTATCACCAGGACCAGCTTCTCACTCACATACCCATTATCACTGCTCATCGCTTGGATACCACCTCCTTCTCCGATCAATATCACCCCTGGTCACTCAGTCACTCAGCCCCCTACATCGCTCCCTGTCACTGACTTGACCTCTCTCCTTCTTGTCTGCCGTCTTCAGCTTCTCTGGTTCATCACTGCAACACTAAGTGTCCAAGCTGCATCCACAACTACGCTACCACCTTCCTGTCCAAACAATCGATATCTACCCCTGCTTCACAATAAAGCCCATTGTGTATTCCACTAGCCTGCTGAGGCCGCTGTCGGAAACCTAATGGCAGAATCGTCATTTCTTACGCAGGGACTGACTTGCCCCCAAAAAAATTTCATTCACAGTCTCATTAAAGGAGATGTGAAATTTAGCCAAATTGATATGCAAATATCTCTGAATGACACACCAGCTGCTGATAGTCTTTCCTACAGTAATGACCCATAATGTATCTCAACCTCAACCCTAGAAAGAAAATTAATTACTAAATCAATAGGATATTTTTATACATATTGCATGATGAGCTGTTCCTAACCTTGGAGTCTGCTTGAATGTGAGTTAAAGACAAGTTAGATGATAGATTAGCTTGTCAGGAAAAGGATGAAATTGTGGTTAGTGAAATTGACAAAAATTATTCCCATCAACATTTCAAATAACATTGTAATAATTACTTTGGTCTATCTGTGGTCCTCATTTCTTCTGCCTATGTAATTTATAACTCCCACTAGAATTACTCCAACGTACACACATCTCATTTATGTTCTCCATGCATATTTATTTGCCAGTGTTGCACAGTGCAACCTTGCTGTCCCAGACAAATCACTTATGATTTTAAAGATCCAGCTTATGTGGTATGGGGTCTTCAGTCTAACAAGACTGCTCTGTAGAAGTTATCCAATCAAATCCTTACCATTTCTCATAAAATTTGTCTCATAGTCATCCTGATTCCAATTGTATTAAGCTAGACTCTAAAATATTTATCTAGCCCTTCTTATAAACAGAGTCCATTGCACGACTTACATTGGACAATGAAAGAGGTTGTTCGGCCCTTTGAACCTGTTCTGACATCCTACTAGATTTCAATTAACATGTGCCTTAATCCCAGTCACCAACCTTTATTCTGTATGCATCAATACTCTTGCTTAAACGAGGCCCTTAACCTGCCACTCCAAATTGGTACATATTAAATTCCTGTAATCACGATGAGTACCTATTACTTTAATTCTAATACCAAAGTGGTAAGACTGTGAATAACCTTTGCTAAAAAGTCTGAAAGAAAAGGATCCTTCTTTATTGCATTGATCAGTTACACCTTACTTAAACCATTAAATTTATATTAATCCATTTGCAGTCTTCTGAGCAGATCCTATCACCTGCTCATCTGGCACGTGAACTGATTTTTATGATCTATTTGTAGGTTATATTATAATTAACTGTGAAAATTCTAATACTCAGTCAACAAAATGTTATTTTGCTATCTCCATTAAAATCACAACCTTCCTCTCATCGTGGCAACCAGAACTGCACACAGTACTCCATCTGAGACCATCTCCTCCCTGCTCTTACATTCTAAGGAATTCTTAATTATCTTATCTACTTGTTATCCCACCTTCATCGATCCTTGTGCACCAAGATTCCTCCATTCCCGAACACTCTCCCGGTCATCGTGTTTGTCTTAACTTTATTGGTTCTCCCAAAATGCAGTTCCTCACACTTGTCAGGATTAAATTAATTTCAAGAAACTGGTTGCCAATAAGGGTCCCCTCCCCACATTATAGCTGCAGAGGAACTACTGATGATTTGACTGGACTGTAAATCTATAATTCTGCTATACCCAGGAGAAGGGTGAAGCAAAACATCTCTAATCTTGTTGAGTCTGACCATTCCTCAGTCTCTCAGTTTATCTTTTTTCCTCAAGAGTTTAATTATCAATATTGGGTTAAAGCAGTTATCTTGATCATTTCCATTACAGTTTTTATGGATTTTCGGGGACTTTGCTTACTTATTGCAATATTCCAACTCCTCTATTAATGACAGCCCTGCACCATTGTCCACATATAATTGTCTCTCATTTATATTTTTTACTGTACGTGTCAGTTGCAATTTGGAGCAACTTCCTACATCAGGTCCCAAATAATGTTGAACTTCAAGATCTGAACATTCTATATGGAAAGATTATTTCACTATAAGGATAATATGATCTCGTTTCAGAATTTGTGTTGAAGATATAATTTTCATTACAAATCTGACTATAAAGGTAAAACAAATCAGGGTATTCTCAAAGTCAGCATTGTTAAAACTGTGGTTGACAATGAACTTAAATGGACCATGGACAAATATAATTAATGCACCATTTGCAACTGTGCCTTCAGCTGCAACATTGTGGACAATCCCTTCCATCCCAATACCAACCCAAAGCCTTTTTTTTAATTCCTCTGTTTCCTCCTTAAAATGCTAAAAAAAAATTCGACAAACTTGGACCAGCTGGCTAAATATCTTCTTTTTACATAGTTCATTGTCAAAATTGGTTTGATTGCAATCTTTGAAGAAATCTGGGCTGTGCTGCATTGCTAAAGTACCATATACTGTAAATGTATTGGAAAAACTCAGCAGGTCAGGCAGCATCTGTTGAAAGGAAAGCAGAGGGAATATCAGAGTTTCAACATGAAACAATAATGCATGATCTGCTCAGGTTTCAAGATTCCATGATTTTATGATTTTCATATAAATATTTTATTGTTGGTGACTTAAACTAAATGTAGAAGTTGCCTGGCAGTAATTCATAAGATCATTAACCATTAGCATTAACATTTTTTTCCTTAACACTAATCACACTAATTTTAAACTGTTGAATAATTGATATGTAGTAAACAGTTAAGTTAAACTTGAATCATGTTTTCTAAAGGTCTCAATGACAGAGTGGAGTTACAAGATGCTGCCTTATAACCTGCAACATTCAGCACTACAGATTAGAAGGATTTTTGGAGTTTAGAACAAAAGCAAAAATTTGGACCCCCATTATTCACAGGGAGGCAAAGAAGGGGTGTCACTGCAAACAAGAAAACCGGCAAAACTTGGAATGTGGGGCATTAATCGTTGGATCTCTTCAGGATATCTTACTCTTTGTTCAACTCTAGAAGTGTCAAAGTTGAAGGTCCTTGCCAAGGAAATAAAAGAGTTGGAAACCAAGTTCACAGCCCAGCTGAAGGAAAGTGGAGAAAAGGGGTGATTGCGAGAGGATTCATTCGCCATTGGGACAAAGTTCAGAGGTGTCTGTTAACTACAGATTTATTCCTTACCTTCCCTCAGACCCCCATTATGGCAGACTGAAAGCTACTTTGTCCCCTCTCTCTCTCTCTTTCTCCTGCAGCCTGACTGTTCTGTTCCTCCTTCCAAGTCCACCTTCTATTTTGGAATGTTCTTTACCGGTCTTCGCTTCCTTTGTTTTGTTGCTGTCTATATTTTGGTCTCCTGATTCTCTTCCCATGATCTTTCAACTCATCTGTCAGGCTTCTATTATTTATAATTCCATTTCTTTTAACAATGTCACCAGCTGAATGGTTCAAAGACACTGTCTCGTGGGGCTTATTCCACAGCTGAAGTGGAACGGATGCTCATGGAACATTGAGCAGCAAATCACAGATTGCCCCAAGAAATATGCTCAGGAAACAGGGTTGGAAAAGTAGAATGCATTTTAATTTGAATTGAACTTTGGTGTATGAACTAGTCATGATTTTCTATTACAGAAAGAAAACCCTTAGTATTAGAAAATTATATGAAAGCAGTGTATTGATATTAGTTCACACGTGCCATCCCTTTTTTAAAATCAGTATTATCAGTAAGAATGTTTGCAGGTGTTTCATTCATTGTTCCTATATGATATGTGCATTAGCATGTTATTGAGATTTCTGTCTTGCTTGCTCAGTAAATGTTCAGCAGAATTTGATGCAAATTTACTTCATTTGCATATTACATTAATTGTGTACAGGAGGGTCACCAGCAGGTGAGTGGACAATCAGGAATCAATATAAGCCGCTGCACAGAGAGTGCTTTCAAAATGTCCTTCACTTGCACCTTCAAGGGACAGTGCTTAAGGAGACTGCTCTTTGACAAGGAGCCTGCCTCTGATTTGCACACAGGTTGTGGGGGCAGCTATGTTGTTAAAGTGCAACGTCCTGACAGCGCACTCAGCGGAAGTGGAAGTCATCGTGGTGTTAAACATCAGTGCAGCGAGGAGCTCCCAAACACCAGCAGGAAACGTCAGTCACACCAGTTGGTGGATGGGCTGCAGCTGCACCACATGAGTGAAAATCCTGTTGTGGCACAAAGACGAGCATCACATCCAGCTTTGGCATACGTCACCGGCTGGCCAGGCAAACTCAACGGCAAGCCTGACAACACAGCACTCCTCAGTGACGCAATGTGGGCTGGAGATGGTGTCGTTGTGAGGTTGGTGAGGGAGGAGGTGAGAAGAGGAAGGGGGCATGAACCCCTTGCCATTAAGAGTCAAAAGTCCTACCAGCCAAACTTAGTTGATGCTTGTTTCACAGCTGGCTGGTATAATTCAAGATTTTACCCTGAACAGCCTTCAGCGTCTTGGGTAATGATGCGAATGACTTTCTGATCGCTGCAGCCTTAAAACGTCCTCCATTTTGTCATTGAGCCACGAAGAGAGAATCACAACATGGGACACCGGAGCTTTTGTCTGGTGGCTGCTTCTGCACAGCAACAACCTTTAAGTCTTGCTTGAGGATGTTCCTCACCTTTGATCAGCAGCCCACCCCCAGGAGGTATCCCTCAAGCTCTCGGACATTGTCTGGAAGCACAGGAAGAGGCCACCTGGCTCATTGTACCTGTGTCAGTGCAGTCCCGTCAATCCCCCTCCTCTGTTCCTACCCACAACTGTTTAAGTATATATCCAAATCTCTTTGAAAGCTGCTATTGAAGCTGCTACTCCCGTCCTTCAGGTGTATTCTAAATCATAACAACTTGCTGGAAACATAATCCCTTCATCTCAGCTCTGGTCCTGCCTAAGTGTTTTAAATCCATGCCTTCTAGTCACAGATGCTTCTGCCAGTGGAAATAATTTTGATTTTTACTCCACAGAGACCCTTCATATTCTTGGACTCCACCAGTAAATCTGTGCTTTAAGTTCAGTAGTCCTTTGTACACATTGGAATTCCCCCGCACCCCCACCACCAAGGCTTCGTCATCTTTCCTGCACCCCAGGTTGAGCGTAGCTTTATGGCTTCAGTACTCAGGTGTGTACTCCTGGGATGTTGCCTGCTTCAAATGAGATAAGTGACTGTTACGACCCCACAGCCTTGGCTTCCTCCTTGACATTCTGCGGAGAAAAGATCGCAAAGGATGAGCTTCTGAAAATTACTATGCAAAGCCTTCTTGCAGTGACATTACATGCTGTATCTCATGCTAGAACACATAGAAATTGGCTGTCAGAAATTATATCAACAGTGCCATGAGAGCACTCCTTAAATGTAAATTAAAACCTGGAGGAGCAAAGTTCTACACGGGGGGAGAAAAAAGAGAAAAAGAACATGCGGGGAATAGGTAGATTAGATGGCAGAAGGTGGTTAGGAGGAATTTGCCCTTCTGCTGTTATTAATTGATCTTTATCTATTGCTTTGAAGAAAAATAATCTGTAGAACATGATGCATTACTAATTTAAAACTGAGCAAACTTCACTAGAATACTGACACTTGAATGCCACATTCCAACACTCCTTTAGTCATTATACTGGATAGCACATCCAGTGTAAATTGGTACATCTATTCATTAGGAGCAGGCTATTAATATGTTGAGAGCTTTTTTCACTATATTAGCAAGGGTTATAAATAAGTGATCAATGTATATATGCTGTGTTAACTTACAAAACTGGGGAGGTATTGAACTAGAAAAAAAGTCTTTCAACTGGAAAAGCTTGTTCATATGAAGAATTTAAAATTATAGAAATAAATGTGGGAAAAAATCCGTATCTGGACAAATTACCATCAAAAGGTGAAGTTAGTTACCTAACTGGAGCCCTTTCTTGCTCCCTATATTCAAGTACAACTGGGGAACCAATATTGCAAGAGACAGGTGATCTTTAAAAATGCACCAGAAGGCCATCTGCAACATTTAAGTGCTGTGGATGCTAATGATTTATTATCTACCCTGCCCAGACATTTATTCAAAGAGACTAAGAGCCCCGGTGTCGAGATCCTGCTCAGAAGAACATTGATAGATGTTGTCATTGATAGATAATGTCACATTCCCACAGGGGTTCAGGTGGGTGCACTCACATGCGAGCATATGCATGCACGTGTGCACATAAATTCTTACTTCATACAAAACAGCTAAACGTGAGAACCCGTAGGAATGTATAACAACAAGTAGTGTCGTGTGATCTCTTTGCACATGTGATCGAGAACAGTGAATCCATCTTAATATGCTAAGTCCTACCAATGGTGTCAAGATCCTCAGATAACACTCAACGTTGCCTCAACACTCTCCAGCCAATCGCATCCATAAAACAGGACTCACTTCTCACGTCCATAAGCTACACCTCACACACTTCACTTAGTACTACGGCACAATCTACCCCCCCCCCCCCACCTCATGGCCGACACATATGGCCAATAATTCAAGCACACTGAGATTATCCAAACACACTGAGCCATGTCCAATCAACCTTCTTGATTGCAAGATGGCTCAAGAAAAAAGTTGACAGTAACTGACCTGCAAGGTGAAGAATCATATCCCTGAGGGAGAAGAATATCTTGCCATGATGAGAGTGGTTGTGGCCGGTGGTGGGGCACAAATAATAGATGATGACATTGTCTTCACCACTGGGGACGGAAGCTGTAGGGTTCCTACCAATTAAATACCACAGACTGTTTTAGGTCATGAGAAATAGAAACAAGAGGACACAATCTCCCCCCTCCCCAAAAAAAAGTTATCCAGCATTCAATAAGGTTATGATTAATCCTGTGCTATGCAGACTTTTCCATCCAATCTCCATATTTTCTGAAAAATTTCGGCCTATGAGCAACAGTCGATCTTATTCAATTTCTTCTCCTCGGGCAACCCTTCTTCTCAGGAATCAATCAAGTGAATTCATACTCCATTGATCCTAAGCCTTGCCTGCCTATCTTTAAGTCTATCCCTTTTGGGGGATGGGGACCAGTTCAGAATACTGCTTCAGATAGTTCTGCTTCAGATCACTTTTTCAATTATGAATGTTTCAGAACCGGGTAGGACTTTAGAACCCACTTCAGCTCAAGTGTGAAGTTGCTGAAGGTGCTTTAGGGTTAAAACACAAAAATACAACTGCAGATGCTGTGAATGCTTCATCATTCCTGATGAAGGATCTCTGCCCAAAACGTTGGCTACTCTTTTCTCATGGATGCTGCCTGACCTGCTGAATTCTTCCAGCGTTGTGTACCTGTGCTTTAAGGTTACCTAGTCAAGGTACAAAATGGAAGTCTGTATATGGGTCACAATTTATTTATTTATTCATTGAGATACAGCGCAAATAGGCCCTTCTGGGTATTTGAGTCACACAGCCCAGTGATCCCCCAATTTAATCCTAGCCCAATAACAGGACAATTTACAATGACCAATTAACCTACTATCCTGTACGTCTTTGAACTGAGCGAGGAAACCGGAGCACCTGGAGGAAACCCACGAGGTCACGGGCAGAACATACAAACTCCGTATAGGCAGATGAGGAGGGAAATGATGGGCAGGTGGAAGCAGGTGGAGAAGGGGAAGAAGAATGAAAAGCTGACAAAGAAGGAGAGAACCTGAATGAACTTTTGGGAGTTGAAAAGGAACACCAGAGTGTGGATTCACTGAAGTTGGAAAACTCATTTGGATTGTGGACCACTTACGTGGAATATTGTTCTTCCACTTGGCATTTGGTTTCACTGTGGCAATGGGAGAGGCCAAGGGCAGACCGGTCAGTGTGGGAATGGGAAGGAGCAATGAAGTGACATGCAACCAAAAACTCTAGGCAACTGTTGTGGACAGTTCTGGCGCTCTGTAAAATGGTTGTCTTGTCTACATTTGATCTTGTGAGCGTTGAAGAAATAGGCCAGATTAGGGGAGGTGTACGTGAACTTCAGCTACACTGGAAGGGCTGCTCAGGTCCCTGAATGGCGATGAGGGAGAAGGTGTAGGGACAGTTGTTTTACCTTCTACTGCTTCTGGGAGAAGTGCCAGGCGGTGGGAATGGGTTAGTGGAAAGAGATGATCAGACCAGGAATCACAAAGAGAGGGACCCCTGCAGAAAGCAGAATTGACAGAAGGGGAGAAGTTGTGAGCAACAGAGGGATCCCATTGAAGGTAGCAGAAATGGTGAAGGGTGAATAGGCCACTGAGGTGAAATGTAAGGGCCAAGAGAGCTATTTCTGTCCACTATATGGGGGGGTATAGGAGGGTACATTAGGGGGTTGTTGGTGAGAATGGAACTGTGAGAAATGGGGGATCTGCATGGGAGAAATCCATCCACTATGACAGAGGGCAAGCTAGGTTTCTGGAGCAGGAAGTATTGTCTTGAGAACAGATGTAGTAGGCACAGAGAAGCGGAGACAAAGGGATGGCGTCCTTAAAGGAGGCAGACTGGAAGAAGTGACCATTCTAATACCTCTTTGAATATTGCAGAAAGTCTTTTACGAGAGTATTGTGAACAATGGCTTTTATTGGTAACCTTTAGACAAGATCCACTGAGATCATCTCTAAAGTAAAAAAGAATTAACAGTGCAGATCTAGTTAAGTCCCAGTTAATGGTGCATGCCAGCAGGGCTTGGATTCAGCTCCCAGAATACACTCCACCCTTTTCTCATGCACAGTGAATTTATTAAGACATTGGGCAGTGTGTGTAACATTTCCTTTGAAAACACAATCCCTAATCAGTCATGGTTGAATGCAGAACTTAGTGATTTGCATCAACCAAATCTCTTCTGCTAGGTAGAAATTAAAAATTGTAAAATAACAGACCAGGACAGCTCAGCTGGATTTTACCACATCCTGTGGGAGGTTAACCAGCAGAATTATGTAAGCAGTTGGTACCTATACAACGCTTCCTTAGGAAGAAATGCATCAAATTCTTCGAGAACAAAGATATGATGGGACTATACTTGAATTGTCCTCTCTGCTCCAGATTTTACTTAAATAGGAGAAAAAGTTTGAGAAGCTGATTCAGCCGAAAGTGTTCTGTCAGCCTGTTCAGGGCTCAAATTTCAGTACATTTTTAAAAATTATCAGGAAGGGTAATTCCAACATGATTAATCAAATTTTCATTATTTCATTAAAGTGATTGATGTCAATATAATGGATTCATCTGCCATAACATAAACCAAGTGAACATATTTCCAATCTTTCAAAGTTTATTTAATACAAATACCAAATTTTCCACAATATCATAGAATCTAAAACGCAAACATGAGGAAATCTGCAGATGCTGGAAATTCAAGCAACACACACAAAATGCTGGTGGAACGCATCAGGCCAGGTTAAATTTGGTTTTACATAAAAAAAATGTATTTTTTGAAGTTTTGAAACATGGCTGAGGCCACCAAAAGACAAATTTCTACCTCCCTGAAATACTATACTACCCTGAGCCATCTTATCTGGGCCAGCAAATACAGCCTTTTCAAAATTAAGAATAATTACAGTTTGTATCTTGTTCCATGAAATTATAGTTCTGAATTTGAAAGGAAAGAAGTTGAAATACTGTAAGAACAGCCTGTTTATCAAGATAGAAACATAGAAACATAGAAAACCTACAGCACAATACAGGCCCTTCAGCCCACAATGCTGTGCCGAACATGTACAAATTACCTAGAAATTACCTAGGGTTACCCACAGCCCTCTATTTTTCAAGCTCCATGTACCTATCCAGCAGTCTCTTAAAAGACCCTATCATATCTGCCTCCACCACTGTCACCGGCAGCTCATTCCATGCACTCACTACTCTCTGCGCAAAAAAAAACTTAACCCTGATATCTCCTCTGTACCTAATTCCAAGCACCTTAAAACTGTGCCCTCTCGTGTTAGCCATTTCAGCCCTGGGAGAAAGCCTCTGACTATCCATATGATCACAGCCTCTCATAATCTTATATACCTCGATCAGGTCACCTCTCATCCTCCGTCACTCCAAGGAGAAAAGGCCGAGTTCACTCAAGCTATTCTCATAAGGCATGCTCCCCAATCCAGGCAACATCCTTGTAAATCTCCTCTGCACCCTTTCTACAGCTTCCACATCCCTCCTGTAGTGAGGTGACCAGAACTGAGCACAGTACTTCAAGTGGGGTCTGACCATGTAACTATGAAAATGGACAAGGGATGGCCAGTGGATGGTAACTATGAAAATGGACAAGGGAGAGCCAGTGGATGTAGTGTACCTGGACTTCCAGAAAGCTTTTGATAAAGTCCCACATAGGCGATTAGTTGGCAAAATTAGGGCACAAGGTATTGGGGGCAGAGTACTGACATGGATTGAAAATTGGCTGGCTGACAGGAAACAAAGAGTAGCGACTAGTGGGTCCTTTTGGGAATGGCAGGCTGTGACCAGTGGGGTACCACGAGGTTCGGTGCTGGGACCACAGCTGTTTACAATATACATTAATGATTTAGATGAAGGGATTAAAAGTAACATTAGCAAACTTGCCAATGACACAAAGCTGGGTGGCAGTGTGAAATGTCAGGAGGACGTTATGAGAACGCAGGGTGATTTGGACAGGCTAGGTGAGTGGGCAAATGTATGGCAGATGCAGTTTAATGTGGATAAATGTGAGGTTACCCACTTTGTTGGCAAGAACAGGATGGCAGATTACTATCTAAATGGAGTCAAGTTAGGAAAAGGGGAAGTACAACGAGATCTAGGTGTTCTTGTACATCAGTCAATGAAAGTAAGCATGCAGGTAAAGCAGGCAGTGAAGAAAGCTAATGGCATGCTGGCCTTTATAACAAGAGGAATTGAGTATAGGAGTAAAGAGAACCTTCTGCAGCTGTACAGGGCCCTGGTGAAACCCGACCTGGAGTATTGTGTGCAGTTTTGGTCCCCAAATTTGAGGAAGAACATTCTTGCTAATGAGGGAGTGCAGCGTAGGTTCACAAGGTTAAATCCCGGAATGGCAGGACTGTCATATGTTGAAAGATTGGAGCGACTGGGCTTGTATATACTGGAATTTAGAAGGATAAGAGGGGATCTGATTGAAACATATAAGATTATTAGGGGATTGGACACGCTGGAGGCAGGAAGCATGTTACTGATGATGGATGAGTCCAGAACTAGAGGCCATGGTTTAAGAATAAGGGGTAGGCCATTTAGAACAGAGATGCAGAAAAACTTTTTCACCCAGAGAGTGGTGGATATGTGGAATGCTCTGCCCCAGAAAGCAGTGGAGGCCAAGTCTCTGGATGCATTCAAGAGAGAGCTGGATAGAGCTCTTATAGATAGCGGGGTCAAGGGATATGGGGAGAGGGCAGGAACGGGGTACTGATTGTGTATGATCAGCCATGATCACAGTGAATGGCAGTGCTGGCTAGAAGGGCCGAATGGCCTACTCCTGCACCTATTGTCTATTGTCTATTGACCAGGGTTCTATATAACTGTAACATTATCTTTCAGCTCTTAATCTCAATCCCACAATTGATGGCCAATGAACCATATGTCTTCTTAATCACAGACTCAACCTGTGTAGCAGCTTTGAGTATCCTATGCACTCAGACCCCAAGGTCTCTCTGATCCTCCACACTGCCAAGAGTCTTACAATTAATACTATATTCTGCCATTATATTTGACCTACCAAAATGAACCACCTCACACTTATCTGGGTTGAACTCCATCTACTACTTCTCAGCCCAGTTTTGCATCCTATCGATGTCCCACTATAACCTACAATCATTCTTTTTTCTTTTTATGACTATATTTTTGTGGTCAAAACTTTTAAAAACAGAAAAATGAATCATAAGATTGCTATTTCCCATACAATTTGAGGCAATCATTGGGGAAGATATTTGTTTTCTATGCCTAGTGGAAATGAAAACTCAGTGGCTTTTAAAAGATGGTGATCCACTTCACCAGGCAACTGCCCATGCCGATAATGAGTCTTAATGTGACAAGAAGGAGCGAAAATATATTTTTATTTAAATGGGCAGGTTAAAGGCTGTGTCCGCTGCAATAAGTAACTGCTAATCTGCTGATCTCCCAAAACGAATCCATTTTCCATCAAGGTCAGATGAAGATAACCCAGGTTATAAAACCAGCCTCCACTCATATATGAAATACTTCATATTTCACTCTGTATCACCAGTGACCGTGACTGTGCAACATTGATCTACATGTCGTACTGCAGTACTTCGCAGCTCTTCCTTTGAAAATATTTCACAGCTCTGCATTGACACACACAAAATGCTGGAGGAACTCAGCAGGTCAGGCGGCAGAATGAAGAGTTGACATTTTGAGCCTAGACTCTTCATCGTGAGGGAGAAGAAGGTGGGGGCGGAGGGAGTACAAGCTAGAAGGTGATAGGTAAAACCCAGTGAGAGGGAAGGTAGGTAGGTGGAGGAGGAATGATGAAATGTAAAACTGGGAGGTGATAGGTGAAAACGGTAAAGGAATGAAGAAGAAGGAGTCAGATAGGAAAGGAGAGTGGACCATGGGAGAAAGGGAAAGAGGAGGGGCACCGGGGGGGTGTTGGACAGCTGAGGGCAAGAGAAGGGATAAGAGGGGAGCCAGAATGAGGAATGGAAAAGGAGAGGGGGAGATAAGTTACCAAAGCTGGAGAAGTTGATGTTAATGCCATCAAGATGGAGGCTACCCAGGTGGACTATGAGGTGGTGCTCCTCCAGCCTGAAAGCGGCCTCATCACAGCAGCAAAGGAGACCATGTGCAATATGTTGAAAGGGGCATAGGCTGTGGAATTAAAATGGCTGGTTGCTGGGAAACCCTGCCTTTTGCAGATGGAGCAAATCTGCTCAACAAACAGTTCCCAACACACTCTACCAAAAAGCAAGTCAGGAGTTACCTTTGAGTTACACAGCAACTTGATTTGAATATTAACCATTATGTTAAAAATCCATGAATTTCCGACGTACCAATCACATCACCAATGGCATTATGTCTGTTCAGGGAAAGGCGCCCAACACCATTTTCCCAGAGTATTTCAGGATGAACTCTTTTAAAACTGGCAACCTGGTCCAGTATCCCCAGATGCCAGGAGCATTATTTTTCATTAAATTAGACAAATTGTTTCAAATTTTATTTATTATCAAAGTACGTCCTGTGCACAGTATACAACCCAAAGAATTGTCCTCTCATGGACAGCCACAAAACAAAGAAACACTATGGAACCAACTTTTAAAAATACATGAAACAACCACCACATGGGAAAAACAGAGAAAATCGTACAATCAGCAAAAAATACACAGAATGTCAAACATCAAAACCACAGATTCCCCACATGGCCCAGGAGAGATAGCCACTGAGTCAGATCAGTTTAGCGCTGTGTCAATGACTGCAGGCCTCAGCCACAGGGCAAGTTCCGCACCAAAGCGCCTCAGTCAAATCACACAAATAGCAAAAAAGATTAACCAAAAACACACGAAACATGAACTGCAGTGTCCTCAAAAAGCAAGCCTACAACCGCAGAAATCGCGCAGTGCTGAGGACGCTAAACATCAAACCGCTAAAGCCCCTGGAAACGAGTCCCATTGCCTCAAGCCAGGATGCTGAGGTGGTCGCATGTGCACCTTCCTCCAGTAGCAGCGAAAGGGGAGCCAGTCAAGCACAGGCAGACGGAGCTGAACAGCCGCTCGTCCTTGCCAGTTTCAATCTTGCTCAACGCTTTAATTGGAAAGGAGTGACGGAGTTGATCATGGATTTGCTTTCCGCATTCCGCTAACTCCTCTCTCAACCTCACCAAATTCTGCAGGAGATATAGTATCGCTTATTGTACTTTCAGCACCAGTGGGTGGAGCTCATTACTAATTTCATAAGCATGTTGCAGCAGGATTCTTCTCTGTCTATTTCACATTGAATTTCCAACTATATTACAATGAGTTTTTTCTAAAGGAAACCATATGGAAAATCTAAGTGATATGAGTCTTCTGTGGTGTGCCAGGTTTTATAAATTAAATTGAAAGCATTGGTGGTAATTTACAGATAATTACCCCTTTTGGCTGTATGCATTAAGCTTCTTGGTATTTGCTACTGATCTCTGTAACTGCTAATCTCCCAGTACTTAAGGTGTCAGGTTTTCTTTTGATGTTATAAAACATGTTGACTCTCATTTTTCATTAGGCCTGCATTCCAGGTAACACAATTATACTGTTACATTTTTAAAGTGGCATGTCCCACAAATTATAATATTTATTCCTGGAGCCTTCATTAAAATAACAATGTTGTGAAAAATTGTGAACAGAAGCAATCCAATGTTGAAGAGGCAGTCCACTGTCTTAAAATATTTAAACTGAGCTTATGTTTTATTCAGACATGACTGATTATACCTACCCTGAATATATGTTTTAAAAAAATGTTGCAGAACGCTGGAATGAGAAGTACCAGTTATGTTCAGTTTCTAATTTGCTAAATTCAGCTTATTGCTTGGTACGTACAACAGGCTACCAAAATTATTTATGGCATATATGTATACAACTTACATCTTCTTTATTTTCAGAACTGTATTTTTTCAGGAACTTGTTAGATTAATGAATATTCCAAAAATAAAATTAGAGTGGAACTGTAATGTCTCGTTCTGTACAGCAGGAAAATATGAATTTATAACAGCAGTTTCCTGTGAAATGAGATTCTCGTCACCACCATAAAGTTTCTGACAAGCAGAGAATGAAAATGAAACTTCAGTACCCAACAAGCAAAGTCAGAAGTGGGTAAATTATTGGAATGTATTTGAAGGGGTAGGCTATATCAGTATTTCGATAAACAGGGTCTGATTAGGGGTAGGCAACATGGCTTTGTGCATGGTAGGTCGTGGTTAACCAATCTTGTACATTTTTTTGAGAAGATTACCAGGAAAATTGAGGAAGGACAGGCAATGGGCATTGTTTGAGTGAACTTTAATAAAGCCTTTGATAAAGTCCCACATGGAAGGCTAGTCAAGAAAGCTTAGTTGCTTAGCATTCGGGTGCAGTAGTAAATTCGATCCAACATTGGCTTTGCAAGAGAAGCCAGAGAGTAGCAGTAGATGATGACCTCTCTGACTGGAGGCCTGAGACTAGAGTTATTCCACAGAGATCGGTGCCAGGTCTGTTGTTAGTATTCTACATTAACGACTTGGATGACAACGTGGTAAGCTGTATCAGCAAACTTGTAGCTGAACCAAGGATGAGGACGTAGTAGTCAGCAAGGAAAGCGATCTAAGCTTGCTGCGGTTCTGGACCAGCTGGGAAAATCGGCTGAAAAGTGATAGATGGAACTTAATGTACACAAATGTGAGGTGTTGCACTTTGTGGGGACAAACCTGGGTAGCATTTACACAGTAGATGACAGGCACTAAGGAGTGCAGTAGGTCAAAGCGATATGAGAATACAAGTCCATTATTCCTCGAAAGTGGTGGCACAAGTAAGTAGAGTCATCAGGAGGGCTTTTGACACATCGGCCTTCATAAATCAGAGTAATGAATACAGGAGTCGGGATGTTATATTGTCGTATAAGACATTGATAAGGCCTAATTAGTTTTCAATGATTCAAAGTACATTTATTATCAAAGAATGTATAAATTATACAACCTTGAGATTTGATTGCACACAGGTAGCCACAAAGCAAGAAACCCAAAAGAACCCAATTTTAAAAAATAAAAGACCAAAACCTGATGCACGAGAACAAAAAAAACACACAGATCATGCAAATAATTAAAGTGAACAACATCATTCCGAGACAAATTGAGTCCTCAGATCAGAAACCCAGAGCAGCCCAGAGTGGCCCCAAAGCCTCACTTATCAGCTCATCATATCAGCGGGCACAGAGCACAACAGCCAGAGCAGCCTCCGTAGCCTCAGCACCCTGAAGAGAGGTGTGGCTATCGCAGAGAGCGAGCGAGATCAGCTCCCTGTCTGGGATGCATTATGTACAGTCTGGTCACTTACCTATAGGAAAGATGTCAATAACATTGAAAGAGTACAGAGAAAATTCAGCAGGATGTTGCTGGGACTTGAGGTCCTGAGTTATAGGGAAAGGTTGAATACATTAGAACTTTATTCCCTGGAATACAGGAGGATAAAGGGTGATTTGATAGAGACATACAAAATTATGAGGGGTTTAGAGCCAAGGAGTGTAGTAGGGACAAGCTCTCACTACCTAAAAGTGCTCCTCACAACATGCGCCTCAAATAGCCTCTGACAACCAAGTCCAACTCCTGGCCTTCCTGTGTGGCTTAGCCTGTAAACCTGGTGGAACTATTTCTTCTGACAGGAGCAGGGGTGAAAGTGGGTCCTGGTGCCTTAAAACCAGTGCTTCAGGTAGATGGAGCTCGTCAGCCTGGGAAGGCAGTCCATCTAAGAGAGGGAAAACTCTGATTTCAAACCTCCACTGCCTTGTGGCCATACCCACTTATGGGAAAGGCTTCAGGAGTAAACCCTGAGGACAAATCCGGAGCTGGAGTCCCTAAGGGAGTCCGACGTTGCTTTCAACCTCGCTCTGTCAACTCCTGCAACGACACCAGTGCCAAGCTGTATCGGCCCATGCCCTTCCCTTGGACAACATCAGTGTCGTGGAGAGGGAGGCTTGCTGCATGGGCAGCAGCCAGACTTCCATACAACCTTGCCCAGGCCTGTGCCCTGGAGAAGACTTTCCAGGCGCATATCCATGGTCTCGCGAGACTAACGGATGTCATCAGATGGGTAAATGTAAATAGGCTTTTTCCACAAAGGTTGTGTGAGATGAGACCTAGAGGGTGAATAGTGAAATATTTAATAGAACGCTGAGGTTTTTCAGGTGTGGAACAGGCTGCCAGTGGAAGTGTGGATGTGAGTTTGATTGCAATGTTGGAGAAGTTTGGATAAGTGCGTGGAAGACAGGACATACCTGGGCAATCTGACTAGGCACAACAACTGTCCTATATGGACTAGGTGGGTGAAGATCCTGTTTGTGTGTTCTATGTCTCCCTGACTATGATGGCTTCGGAAGGTCTCCGTTAAGGTATCCTACTTGTTGTGCAAAAGTTCTGCAATAAGAAAGCTTATTTTTCAACAAAAGAGGAGGAAAAGTGCAATTCAACTACTTGTTCAATAATTTATTTGGATACATTTGTTTTTATACTTCTGTAGCATAAATGATGCTTCCACATCTTTGTACCATTTGTAGTTATCATACGATTTGCACTGGAGGACATGGTTCAATGCAGAGAGATTTGAAATAATTTTCTGGTCAGGATCTTACACTTAATGTCTTCTGTGAACTGAGGTGCCTTACTGATGCGTAACTGAATAAACATGAAGGATGGTATCATCACTGATCTGCAATTAGCTGAAATGAATTAGATTGGAATACTTGTAACCAAGACAGAGGATAGCTAATATGTATCAGTTTTCTATAAACTTTTCTACAGGCTATTTTGCAATTTTGTTGTTTTAATAAAAACTATTTTACCTGAAAGTTCATTGGATCAGTATTCAGCTGTTAGTCTTGGCTGGACCTAGAAATCTGACGCAAGAGAATGGGAGAAGCACAATCTGGATGACTCCCTTTTCCATAACCAAAGAGAATAGCTATACTGTTAAATGTAGCCAAATGGAAGTGTGCTTCATATGAAAACAAAACTTCAAATATGTCAAAATGTAAAACAAATTGCCGATGCTGAAAAACTGAAATAAAACGGGGAAAAATACAGGCAAATGTAAACTCATGTCACTAGTCTGTCATATTAATAGTCCATCTCATTCTCACTCTGATTTCTGTGGCATTGACCTCTGACATTGTCCCAATGAACCTAGTGTACACTCATGGAATAGCAGTTCACCTTCCACCTAAGCAAGCTACAACCCTCATGATTCGAGATTAAATTCAGAAACTTCTAATTACTTTCGAAAATGGTAAATTCTAATGAAAGTTCATCGATCTGTTGTCTTTCCAAAAATACTCTCTAACCTGTTATGTATTTCTGGTATTTCCTTCTCTTTCTGATTTCCAGCTACTGCAATTTCTGTCTTACAGTTCCAACAATTTTGTTTTCTCTCTCATCTGTTCTCTGCGAAAACCAATTTAAATATTCTCCATATAGACTGTGATTAACAGCCCTTCTCAGCTGACACCACCAGCAATAGTGTCAATCAGACTCCCTTGATCTCCATCTTACCACAGCCATCCCCCTTGATCTCTTCAACATCAGATTTAAATGTTAGCTTTTTTTTCTCTCTCCATCAATATTACTTAATCTGCTAAATATTTCCAAGGCTGACTGTTTTTACAAGAACAAGCGTGGGTGGTCATTGACTTCCAATGCTACAGATTATTCTGCCTGATTGTTTCAAGCATGTAAACCAGGTTACCATGAAACACACTGATAATAAGCATTGAGAACCAAACTTCATGGATTCTTCCTTCAACTTTATCCAACTTACCATCAGTTATCTATTTTAATACCCAATGATCCAGTGTTGGTTTAGTTACTGTCCTTCACCACCAATTCCCTTTTCTGTTTCCTTTTACACCTCTTCGACTGGAGAACTTACTGATTTTCAGACAGCGCATTGACACAATATTTGAAAGTCAAGTCAAGTCAGTTTTATTGTCATTTCAACCATAACTGCTATGTACAGTACATAGTAAAAATGAGACAACGTTTTTTCAGGACCATGGTGTTATATGACACAGTACAAAAACTAGACTGAACTACGTAAAAAGCAACACAGAGAAAAAAAAACAACTACACTAGACTACAGACCTACCCAGGACTGTATAAAGTGCACAAAAACAGTGCAGGCATTGCAATAAATAATAAACAAGACAATAGGGCAGTAAGGTGTCAGTCCAGGCTCTGGGTATTGAGGAGTCTGATAGCTTGGGGGAAGAAACTGTTACATAGTCTGGTCATGAGAGCCTGAATCCCTTGTTCCACAACTGTGTTTCTGGAATGATGACCAGTCAGATGACTGAAAAAGTAAATAAAGGCCAAGCATCCGGAGGACATACCACCATCAACTGTGCATTGACGATGTCTCCTTGCATGGTGACAAAACTTTTACAAGTAAACTGCCAAGATCAGAGAACAACTCCGACCATGGTTCTCATCATATTCCCATCATACACCTTCTCAGCGGCAGGAGAATAAGAGAGTGCAGTCATTAACCAGGTAGGTAGCCTGCATGCTAAAAAAATTACCTGCTATACTAGAATGGTGAGGTAAAATCTCAATAGCTTAATAGATCATGAAAGAATCATGACTTGCACAATAGATATCTTGCTGTCAGGACGGTCATGGTCCATTTGTAAATATACTGAGCTGACATCAATATCTGAGCTCTAAGAGTAGGGTAAACCAGCAGAAGGCCCACAATTCTCACAAGCAGCCTTTCTCACATCCCTTGTTTCTCACTTCAAATAAATGAACTCAATTCACATTGTGTACAGAAACTCCAGGG
The DNA here is from genome assembly GCF_030144855.1 of Hypanus sabinus. NCBI lineage: Eukaryota > Metazoa > Chordata > Chondrichthyes > Myliobatiformes > Dasyatidae > Hypanus > Hypanus sabinus. The sequence goes on from NC_082722.1 coordinate 34,073,059, forward strand.
AGGATCAAGGGAATGATCAAATAGCAAAAAAGAAATTCAAGCTACTGTGAACATTGTTTAAGATGGAAAGTAGTCTGGGTCCTATCCGCAGCTAACTACAGGAAGATATCTATTGCCAATTCCTCAGCCTTCCAAGCTACTCTTCATTTAAAAGCACCAAGGAGTGTTGCAAGTTGACATCAGCTGTTCATGGCTGATTTGTCCACTCATTGAGTTTGAGTCACAGCTATTCAATACAACTCATGAAAAGAAATATAAACTCTGACACGTGCCTGGATGAAAATTGTGGAAGTCCAGGGTAAATTCTTTAACAAAGATAACTGCTGAAATTTTGTGTTCTCAACAAAGGAGTATTTCCTGACAAATGACTAAATGCTTGGAAATATCTTTGTACTTAACTGTTTCTGTAAGCAGACACATGTACAAAGAGGATGAAAAGTAAACAACTGCAGATCCTGAAAATCTGAAATAAAAATGGAAAATGCTGGAAGTAGACAACAGGTCAGGTAGCGTTTGCGGAACGTTTCAGGTCAATGAACTACTGAGTATTTCCAGCATTTTCCTTTGTTTTTTACACTAGATATGATGTAAGTAAGTGTGCAAAGTTTGCTTTGATATAAAAAACACAAAAGGCATAGACGTTCAAAACTAAACCAGGGATGAGCTATTACTGTATTATAGTGTGCAATTTCATTTGGGTCCAAGCCAGGCAGTGTGAGACATCTGTTTTCTTTTCTTTGAGCTGTCTTCTGTGTTATATTCTGTTGCTTTACTATGATTCTGGGGTTCTGATATGCCCAAATTTAATATAAAATATTTCTTCATATGGCAGACTGGGCTTCAGCTTTGCATAAATTAATATATCTTTGAACATTAAAAAGTGAAATGTAACTACACCACAGCTCTCTCAAAATCCAACCAGAAAGGCCAAAATAGATTGCCTCTGCTATTGGATATGAAAGAATTCTCGTCATTGTTACTCTAATTAAACTACAAAACAAAAACCCTTGCAGCATATTTTTTCATCTTGGGAATAAAATTACTTCAGTTTGGTAACTTCACTAAAGCCAAGAATGCAAAGTGAAAAATCTGCTATTGTGCAAGAATCACTGAGGAAGAAATTTCATCCTGTTGAAGTCATTAGTTCACTTTGCTTATAATAGATCAGATTTTCTGATGAGGGGCAGAGAGGCTGCTTGTGCCCAATCTCAAGGAAATCTACCCTAAATTTTCATTGTGCTTTGTAGTGTAGACTTCTCCTTTCCACTGATGACATCCTCTACAGAGGTTCTGTGGCATACAGCAACTGGTATGTGATCAAGCTAGCTGACCAACCTATCAGTTTCAATCATTATGAAAACAGCAATCCAGAAAGCAAACAATTTTTTTAAATGGGAACAAAAATTTACAGACAACAAAACAAAAACTGTGATAGTCACATCTCTGGCACCACTCTCCCATGTTTCAATCCTCCTGTCTCCATCTCCAGACTACTAATATTTTCAGTAATCCTTCCAACACTGCCACTTGTAAACATATATTCCTTTTTCTCAGTTTCTCCATCTCTGTTGTAGGATGAGGCTTTCCATTGCAGAACAACAGAGATGTCCTCCTTCTTCAAAGATTAGTGTTTCTGTTCCACTACTATCAGCACTGCATTCATCTGCATCTGCCCCATTTCCCACACACAGACCCTCACCTCACCTTCCCACTGCCATAACAGGGATAGGGTTCCCTTTGACCTTACCATCAGCCTCTGTATTCAACACATCATTCTCTGTAACTTCTGCCTTCTATAATGTTATCCTACCACTAAGCATATATTTCCCTTACAGCCACTCTCCACTTTCTGCAGAGGTCGATCCCTATCTAACTCCCTTTGTCTGCTGGTCCCTACCCACTGATCTCCCTCCTGGCCCTTGTTCCTACAAACAAGGCATTTGCTACCACTGCCCCTACCCCTCCTCCATCACCATCATTCAGAGCCCCTAAAAGTCCTTCCAGGTGCGGCGACACTTTACCTGCAGGTCCGTTGGAGTCATCCATTACATCCAGTGCTTCTGGTACAGCCTCTTCTATATAATGAGACCTGATGTACATTAGGCGATTGCTTTGTCAAGCACCTTCACTCCATCTATCACAAAAGGCTGGATTTCCCGGTAGCCACACATTTCAATTAAATTTCCTATTCTCTTTCCGACATGTCAGTCCATGGCCTCCTCTACAGCCACAATGAGGCCACATGCAAGTTGGAGGAGAAGAAAGTCATATTCTACCTGGACAGATTCTAACCTGACGGTATGAATATTGATTTCTCTAACTTCCAGAAAATTCTCCCTCTCCCCTCTTCACTCTTTTTTTAATTCCCCATTCTGGTTCCTATCTTACCTTACCCCATCTCTTCTGCTCACCTCCCCATCAGGTCCCCTTGGTGTCTCTCCTCCTTCCCTTTCTCCAGTGCTCCATTGTTCTCTCCTATCAGATTCCTTCTTCTTCTGCCCTGTACTTCTTCCACCTATCACCCTTCATCATCTTGCACCCACATATCTTCCCCCTCAGTAGGTCTCACCTATCATCTTCTAGACTGTACGCCTTCCCCTCCCCTCCCCACCTTCTTATTCTGACTTCTTCTCCCTTCCTTTCCAGTCTTGATGAAGCAACTTGACCCAAATTATCAATTTATTCCAAAGTTTATTCCTTTCTTCTTCTCCATTGATGCCAACTGACCTAATGACTTCCTCCAGCATTTTGCGTGTGCTGCTCTGGATTTCCAGCATCGATAGAATCTTTTGTGTTCAATATTCACATGAGTTAACTTAAAGAGGAAGTACATTTCCTCTTGAGACTAGTTATAAAATTTTGTCTTACTGGAATATTTTAGCCCACAGTTGTCGTACAGGTATTTTTCACCACTGTATGATATTCTTCAGGGATTGTTTGTACTTTCAAAATCTCTCTTTTGCCAATTCAATGTTTAACTGACAATCAGAAACCAACATTAAACAATTATTTTTCCAAACCTGCACCTTATTTTTTTAACTCCTGAGAAATATCAGGACTTTATTTTACTGTTAAAATGATATTTTATTTAGTTTCTTTAGTTGACATCTCTCCTGCCAAAAGGAAACAATGTCACCTTGGACATGCAGTTCCTGTGTAAAGCCAGTCCCTATTACGTCATTCTTGTTTAAATAATGAAACTGTTAAATAGGCTTCATACAAGTGTCACAGTATGATTATTATTATGACCTCCAGTTCGCTGAAATGCGAGAGCTTTACTCTATTTAAAAGAGAAAGCAGCATAAGATTAATACTGTGAAGCAAAGTTGCTGTTATCCAGTATCAACACAATATTGCCTTATGTGTTAATGATAAAAATCTCTGCCTTTACACTGAAATAATGCTGTAATTAGTCCAAGCCAAGCGTTATAATATACCCACTTGTAAAACTTACAAAGTGGAGACAATCAAGGCTCTATTTGCATGTTATCCTGTTCCCTGATTGTTGAATTAGTGAATAGTCAACATACCTTGTAACTCTCTCAACATTAGAAACATATTCATCTTTCAACAGAAAAGTTAACAAGTGAGGGAAAGTTAAGCTGCCTAATATTCACCTTTACATTTCTACCACAGTTAGAGAGCCTCGAAAAACAAGCCATGTGGAAATATACATTTAAAACAAGAATCTGCAGCCATTTTTGCTGCAGCTAATTGGTAAAGGGCATGAGATTATTTCACAGTTTTCACAAGCATCAACATCAGTATTCACAGACAGGACAGAAAACTGTGTCGATCTTATCCATGTATTTTTGTAACCTCAAGGACTCTTTAAGGGCTTTGCAGTTCATAAATTACTTTTCAATTCTAGTCAGAGTGAAGGAAAATTCTGTGTGAGCCAGATGAAATGGATAAATCGTTGCCTGGAATATGCTTGTAGACAAATGCTCGAACAAGCTGGTGGGTAAATCTAAGCATATACTGTACATGGCATGTGCAACATATATCATATATATGCCAGATATGTAGCATGCATATACCATATAGATAATACATTTGATACAGTACAGAAGTTTGTTGAACCAAATTGGGATAAAAACAAAGCTGTCCATACAGTCACTTGACCAGTGCAATTTGGCAAAGTGCAGCAGCATTTCCATATACTAAAACTAAAAGAACAAGTGCATAATAAGACCTCTTCTGGAACACTTACTTCATTTTGATTTTCTCACGGACAGGTTTCAGAGAAAGTGGCAAAGAAGATTCCTTGTTAGAAAGCCTTTAGTTATCACTGCTAAGAACGTAGAACAGTACAGCACAGGGCAGGCTCTTCAGCCCACGACGTTGTGCTGACCATTTCACCTACCCCAAGATCAATCTAGCCATTCATTTTACTATCTGAGAGCCTCCTAGTGCATCTGCCTCTACCACCACCCCTGGCAAAATGTTCCATGCACACATCACTACTCTCTAGAAAACCCGTGGCTTCCCCCCACAACTTCCTCAATCATCTTAATGTCATGCCCTCTCATGATAGCCACTTACATCCTGGTAACATGGCTGGCTGGCCATGCCCACCATCTTTTACACCTCGCATTCTCCTTCACTTTAAATCAGGGGTTCCAAATCTTTATTAAGCCATGGATCCCTACCGATCACCAAGGGTCTGTGGACCCTAGGTTGGTAACCACTGCTCTGAAGAGCAAAGCCTTAGCTTGCTCAATATTTCCTCATAAGACATGCTCTGTAATCTAGACAAGATCCTGGTGAATCTCCTCTGCGCCTTCTCTAACAGCTACCACATCCTTCCTTGACTGAGACAACAAGAAATGAACACAATTCTCCAAGTATGCTCTGAAAAGCTACATGAATTCTGATATTCAGAAGAATGCCATATGCCAAAATGTAAATCTCAGATATATTTAACTAAGTGTGCAAAATGAAAGGTTTTGTCCATATCCCAGTGGAAAATTGAATTAAGTTGATGAGTTAGGGAAAGCAAGATGTTATGCATTTTTATGCAAGTATTGGACTTGCTTTCAGATAAAGTGATTTTGTTTCCTCAGAGGCAACAGCTCACTTGCACAAGAGGTGAATGTGGATTGACTGCAGATGTGCAAATATAGCTAAACATGTTCCATACTGTGGTGTAAATGATTGAGTAAAAAGGGTAGGTGAGATGGATTCTTTACATAAACGGTAGGTGAGGTAATTTCCTAAAGCTTACTTGGTTTGCCTTTAAAGATTAGAGAAGAAGTACCCCTACTTTTTGACTGATTCCAAATTGATACAGGTTTATTTTAATTTGGAGATGACACAATGAAAATTGAAGATCTATACTGAGAGTTCTGCTGCTTAATTTTATCCAAGATTTTGCATGTTGCAGCACCCACACTACTTTGTGGTAATAGACAGTATGCACTATTACACAATTCAAGGGAATAAATTACATCTGGTTTTCTGCATTTGGTATTATTGAGTAACAACATCTCCATCAACACTACTCATTTTTGATTTTTGAAAACAAGGACCAGCCTTGTATCAAAAGGATGCTATTAAGCTCAAGATCTAACTTGAATGTCAGGCTGTCTGCAACTGTATTGATATTCAATCCATTCAAGAAAGATTTTCTATTAAAAAGGCAAATCTAAATCAATTTATTTTTAATCAATCAAAACACATGAAGTTGAAACCCCAACTATTAGCATCTCCATGGAGATTCAATCATTCCATATCTTGTACTGAAATTGTGATGTCTTTTAATAGTTGTACAGTGAAAAAATAATACTGTTATCTTTGGCCTCAAGTTTTTTTTTGTTTTGTTCCATAATAGAAGCAGGAATATTTTATTTTTGAAGTTAAACATCTCACTTTTCTTTAAATTAGGCACAAAGCAGATTAATCCCATTTCGACTCGAATAGGGATCATGAAGAAAATGCTGTTTTGTCCATGTCTCCATCATGAAGAGATTAAATTTGCGCTAATGACTTAAAAAATCAGAGATTAAAAAAACTGTCATTGCTTTAGTTATTTAAAAGGCATGAACATATGTTCTAATTTGTGAGTACTATATCTTATACAAAAGAATGAATGGTTTTAATTTTATCTGTACATCATTGTACCATCTGCAATTAGGGGTATTGCATTTCCAAATACTCAACTGAATCATCACAACACATTATAATTAACACTACTCGTGAAGCTGCAATGTTGTTATTATAACTGCAGTCTGTCTAGTGCATACGTATACTTCTGATTTCATTCTCTGCTATTATTTCAGTCTGTAAAAATATTGAAAATAATATATATTCTTGAGCAAAGAATAACTTCTTCCTTTTTTGATGAAACAAAGTACTTTAATAAAAATGGGTAAGTCCATAGAATGAAACCTTTAAAGATAAAGTCCTTTAATGGTACTGGATAATTATGTATATTAGCATAGGATAGAAAATAGTTTTCTTTCAATAAAATAAAATGGAATTGCTGTAGGACTTAGTTTTGCACCTGAGAGTTTCAGTGAGGCCACATTCCATTCTTAGCTTAACTATTTTGGGTCTTCTGGAACCAAAATCACTTTTTGTGGAGATTTTATAAATATACATTTCATATTATAACTTGTAGTATATTTTATGTATTGCTGCGTACTGCTGCCACAAAACAACAAACTTTAAGACATATGTCAGTGATATTAAACCTGATTCTGATTATGGTTCTGAAAGACTGTGGTGATCTAATCTGCCAGCCATGCTTGCTATCATACATCTGTAAGCAGCTGGAGATCTACTGAACAAAACAAAACTCCTTAGGAGTCAAAGAGGGAAAAAAATTTAAATATATATGACTAGAAAGATTGTAATTATATATTACAAATTATTTGAAACACATATTCCCTTTTGGAAACAGTCTAATTGAAATCAGGATTAATTATATACCATAAGTACGCATTTATAAAGTAGAATAGTGAATTTAACAGCTGCTAAATGTCCTATCTTCTGGAAATCAGTATTGTGCAGTGCACAAATTTGGCAGCAATGAAAGTGCATCCTTTGCTATTTATTTCAAGTTTCTGATTCCGTTTTTGTAGTTCAATATGTTTTTACATATATCGCAGTTCACAAATTCAATCCACCTTCTCAAAATATAGCTGGCAAGCATGACACAAAACAGACACTGTTTCTTTGGAACACTGCTTCCCAGGTACTCCTGTACTCCGGGGAAAATCTCAAGACCCATCTGGTAAATCACTAAGGAAAATTAATTCATACAGTGCCACTAGAGCAATTGCAAAGATGCAATCCACTGCAACCATACCATCTGAAATCAGATGCTCTCTGTTAAATTAACAAATATATTAAAACTAACCAATGCACCTAACAACTGTCAATCAAATAACACTTTTAGAATGGTATCTTACCATTCAATAAATCTAAATTTTCTCAAATTAGACAATTTTGGTTCATGCCAAATGTATCTGAAGTGATAAAACTAGGTGATTTATACATTATCTTCTGTCTATAAAAGTTGCAATGCTTTTCATTTCATATTTTTCTGCTTCAGCCATTCAAGAAGATTACCGAGCTTTGCAACTGACTATATATTGTGCTATTTGCTGCTACAGTGCTAATAGTGACACCATCAGTAATGTTTCTTGCGTGAACAGAATGATAATCTACTTTAGTTAATGTCCTAGCTAATTACCTGTGAGCTTGATTACCCAATAAACAATTTGGCCATGTTGCAGTTGAGGACGTTTGTCGACAATAAACTCTGAGCCGCTCAGGGTAAATAAACACAATGATTAACATATCTTTATGCAAAGATTTATCCATTAGGTTTTTGGATGTAAATATATCAACTCTGTGATCTTTTGACTTTCAGATGACAGTGAATTTACAATACTATACTCTCAATCACAACCCAAGTTATCTCAATTGCCACAGCATTGATGTTACGAAAACAATACATTTGTTCCTACTGAAATGCATGGGAAGAAACAGAGTAGATGAGATACAAGGTGAATTTAGTTCAAGACTCCAATTAAAACTAATGACAAAAATAGGGAAACTAAAGAGAAGGCAATTAAAGCACAAGAACCTTAATGCTTGAAAGAGATTTATTTTAGATAGCTTTTAAGTGTTTAGTTTCTGTAAAATGCTGTACCAATACCAGTATTTTACACTGTTTGCTATAGTTACAGTTGAAAAAAAGATGGGAAGTCAGCCACAGTTCAGTCTATTATCTACACAAAAAGGCAAAAAATTCTTGAATCATTCCTACATTTACAAAGATGCATCATCATTAAAAAGTTGAAGCTACGCTGAATGTAATCCATTCCAGACTAGAAAAAAAGTAGCAGAGGCATTTTCTGGGAGCTGAATGGCAAAATCCAACTGAGTAAATGCTGGCAGCGTGATTAAAAAGTTGCTTCGCTCTTTGGGGCCTGAAGAATAAATCAGTAGACAGGCAGATGTTCTCCTTACTACAATATGAGAAAATATTTGCTCAGCACAAGACATCGGACGTGATTTCATTGCTTTGCTTCAGATGCAAAGAAAGTCTTAATCACTGCTGGTAATTTAACCACATTTAATAATAAATAATGTATCATTAATAAAATATTAATAAGTAACTAAATCCCTATCCTAACAGCTCTTTTTAAAATCTAGTCGTTAATGGATCCTCATTAAAATCTAATATTCAAATGTTCCATATCTTGAATCTAAACTATTCCTCTTTTTGTATGAACTGTGCTACTGGTAACTCAGGGGATTTGACTGAGGATCATCACATTACAGTACAGCAGGCTGGGTGTACAAAGATCATTCATTTTATAAAAGAATACAGCATATGCCTTTTTCAGAATTTCAAATATTCCCACAAAGCATTTTAAATATGTACTCTATATTAAACAGTGCGTAAACAAATAGACTGCAAAAATAACTATTAGTGATGTTGGTGAATGAATACACTATTTTTTGTGATGTGGCAACACTAGTTAGTTGCAATGAAAACAATTAGACCTAGAAATTCAGACACAAATTGCTGTATTTTTTTCAGCAGTACAGGTACAAAAATAATTTTTTATTTTTGGGTGGCACAGCCGTATGTCTAGGCTCAGTTTTTGATCACCTTCAGGGCGATCTGTGTGGCGCTCGACTGCATGTTTTGGTCCCACCTCCCAAAAGTGTACAAGTTTGTCGGCCTCCACTGTGCAAGTGAGGGGTAAAGTCTGAGAGGAGTTGATGGTAACGTGGAGAGAACAAAATGTTATCAATGAGGGATTAAGTGAGTGAGTGAGTGCCTGATGTGCAGTGTGAACTTGGTGGACAGGAATGTCTTTTTCCATGATGCATGACTCCATAACTCCAGAGTGGGTTGCACTACCAACAAATGCAGGTTAAATCAGTCCACTGTGGCTATTTAGACACTTCAGCTCACAAATGGTACCTCCGTCAATGACACCAGCTGTTTATCTAATGGCATTCAGTTAACTGTTCTACTCCTGCAAAGAGTGTTTTCTTTTTTTGTCATTTTTTTATATTGAAGTTCATCACCAAACAAACATTTCCATAAGATGTATTTCAGACATTGTACATATATTTCATATAATCATATATATCACAAATCTCCACAAAGTATTTATCTGAGGTATACACTTATAGAAAAGAGTGGAAAGAAAAAACAAGCAAAAGGAAAGAACTATGTACAAGTAGGGAGTGATTTTTTTTTTACAACAGATTCATTGATTTGTGAGAATAAAATCAGGCCTATGAGGCATTATGTAGTTAAACCATTTTTCCCAGTATGAATCAAATTGTTCCAGCTTATGATTAACAGATGTTGTTATCTTCTCCATTTTGTAGATGTCCATTGTAATTTCCATCCATGTATTTAAAGTTGGGCTCTGCTGTGATAATCATTTCCTAGTAAGAGTCTTTTTACCAGCCACCAACAGTATATTCCTTAAATATTTATCTCTTTTCAACCATTCTTGAGGTATATATCCAAAATATATGGTCTTACTCTGTAAGGGTATTTCACATTTAAAGATGTCTTGTAGGGCATTGTGTATCCCCCTCCAATAGTTTTTGATAACAGGGCAGTCCCAAAAGATATGATGATGATTTGCATTTTGATTTCCACAATTTCTCCAGCAAACAGGGAGGTTACTATCATAATGGGATTTCTGAAAGGGTGTAATAAAATATCTTATCAAGTTTTTCCATCCAAACTCCCTCCATTTCTGTGAACTGGTACACTTCCATTGATTCCTCCATATTGTTGTCCATTCTTCCTCAGATATAATTATTCCTCCTTCCTTCTCCCATTTTGTTTTAATGTATGAAGACGAATGTTTTTTAAGATTTGACAAACCCTTATACATGCTTGAAATGATTCTACTACCATTATCTGAATTATATGCTTTTCTTTTTTTTTATCTTTTTTATTAGTTTTTCAAAGCATTTTACAAACTTTTCTAAAGAGCTCTATCAAACATGTACTTGCCTTGGTTTTTGATATTTATATGTTTTTATGACCCTTTAACTCTGACCATTGCTTTAAGTCTGCGCTCCAGTCCTCTACCTCCAGGCTCCAACCTCTGATTCCAAGCTTCAAGCACCCCAGGACTTAACCTTCAGAACGCGACACCAGGCCCCTGTCCACATTGCTTAATTCCCTGCACCTGAACCTCAAACTTAGTCAAACCCCAGCTATCTTACCTCAATTTCCAGATTTTTACCCCAAGATCTTCTGACCACAGGTTCCAACTACCTTCCCCTACTGCACCACACTACTCCCCGCCCTCAGCTTCTTGGAGCCTCTCTCCTTGGATCCTGAGCCTTTGAGCCATGGCTCCAATCATCCAACCCCAGGCAAAGGCACTCCATCCTGCCCAGGTCATGGGACCCTGACCTAAGCTGTGTTAAGAATTAGAATTAGAATTTATTTAAATCTTACATCCATCCTGCAACGTGAGGGAGTAAAATTCATTGCTTTATGACTCCATTGCAACATACAGACATGTGAATTTAAAAGTCTAATGGCTTGTAGAAAGAATCTGTCCCGTAGCCTATTGGTCCTGGCTTTAATGCTGTGGTAGCATTTGCCAGACAGAAGCAGCTGAAACAGTTTATGGTTGGGGTGACTGGTGTCCCCAGTGATCTTTCAGGACTTCTTTCCGCTGCTATAAATGTCCTCAGTGGAGGGGAAGTTCACCGTGTTTCTGCAGTCCTCCAATACCTTCATCAACCTTCAGCTGCAGTCCTTAGAAATGCTGTTGTTACTTTTTGATAGCAATAACCATTGATCTAATGTATTGGTTATTGACCACCAGTGAGATTAGACAAACCTCTCAGGCTTTGCTTGGAGGCGAATCATCTTCATTAAATATTGAAGTCAATGCTTCGAGTTCAGATTGAAAGAAGGTCATTTTCAGAGACATGAAAGAGTAGTGAGTGATAACTTATTAACTAAAGAGAGAAGTGGGAAGATAACAGCAAGCACTTGTTAACAATGTTACGTAGTCAGAGGAATACACATAAACCATCGGAGGAATTTAGCAAGTGAAGCAGCACTTATGCAAAGCTGCTTTTTCTGGCTGAGACTCTTCATCAGGATGAAAAATTTTGAACTGAAACGTCAACTCTTTAATCGTTTTCTATTCATGCTGCCTCAGCTGCCAAGTCCCTCCCGCATTTTGTGTGTGCTTCTCTAGATTTCCAGCATCGGCAGAATCTCTTGTGTGTTGTGTCAGAGGCACAGAATTATACTAAACACTGCTCCTATAAATATGGAAGAAATTATGGACTACATGGCTAACTGCTGCTTATGAAGAAGGTTAATGATTCTCTCTGACTGTTGTTTGATGTTGCGAAGTTTAACAACCAACAAGCAGCACCTTTAACAGTGCAGACCACCCTCCGCACTTTACAGGTGTCCGCAGGACTTATTCTGAGGGACGCTGTGAGTCAGAGCTGGGCTATTGTGAGCAGGAGATTAGGGATTGATACATGTCTTGCTAATCATGGCAGTGAGGAGACAACTGGAAAAAGGAGAGCAAACATTTCTTTGAGGGGTTAAGGTAAACCCTTTAATCCTTTTTCAATCTTTTTATTAATATCAACATGATAAGATTAATACATAGTTATTGGGATTACAAAATTACAAAAATAAAATGAACATAAAAGGATACACAAGCAATAAATACAATATAGTTAAGTCTTCCCAAATCATGAATGATACAACTATCATATAAATGAAACGAAACAAAAAAAAACTAGGTATATCATGTTGAAAAAAAAAGAGAAAAAGAGAAAAAAAATACTATTACCCTAAGAAAAACTAATCTAACAAACTAACCACTAACTAATAAAGAAAAAAAAGGAAAAAAGGGAAGGAAAAAAATGGGCTGTTTATAGTATCTATAAAAAGACAAAGAATCATCAGTGTCCCCAACTCCGATCCTCTCAACATATATATAATCAAAACCGGAAAAACAAATAGGATTGGAACAGGGTCAAATTACATCATGTGAAAATATTGAATAACTGGCCTTCAAGTCTTTTCAAATTTAATAGAAGGGTCATATATGACACTTCTAATTTTTTCCAAATTTAGACATAACATAGTTTGAGAAAACCAATGAAATATGGTGGGGGTTTAATTTCTTTCCAATTCAACAAAATAGATCTTCTAGCCATTAATCTAAGGAATGCAATCATCCGACAAGCAGAAGAAGATAAATGAATTGACTCTATCATTGGTAAACCAAAGATTGCAGTAATAGGATGAGGTTGTAAATCAATGTTCAATACTGTGAAAATAATATCGAAAATGTCTTTCCAATATTTTTCAAAAGTGGACATGACCAAAACATATGAGTTAAAGAAGCTATCTCAGAATGACATCTGTCACATATAGGATTTATATGGGAATAAAAACGAGCCAATTTATCCTTGGACATATGAGCCCTGTGCACAACTTTAAACTGTATCAATGAACGTTTAGCACATATAGAGGATAAATTAACTATGTGAAGAATTTTATCCCAATTCTCAATAGGGATAGTATGGTTAAGTTCTCTTTCCCAATCATTTTTAATCTTATAAAAGGCCTCTGAATGTATTTTCATAATTATATTGTAAACATTTGATATTACACCTTTCTGAAAAGGATTTAGTTCTAACAATTTTTCCAAAATACCCGAAGAAACAAGATTTGGAAAGTTAAGAAGTACAGTTCTGTCCAGTGAGGACAGTACAGGCTGTCCTCTTAGTCCATTATTATTTGATATTGCTCTGGAACCTTTGGCAATTGCTATTAGAGAATCACCTAACATTTTTGGCATTACTCGCGGGATGGATATACATAAGTTATTATTATACGCAGATGATCTGTTATTATACATTTCTGATCCTGAGAAATCCATTCCTGCAGTTATATCATTGTTGGCTCAGTTTAGTAATTTTTCTGGGTATAAATTGAATCTTGATAAGAGTGAATTGTTCCCCTTAAATAGACAGGTTCCAATTTCTGGAAATTTCCCTTTTAAATTAGTTAATGACTTTTTTATATACTTAGGGATTAAAATTACAAAAAATCATAAGGAGTTATTCAAGGTTAATTTTTTACCCTTAATCGATCAGATTAAATGGTTGTTTACTAAATGGTCTCCATTGTCTTTATCTCTGATAAGTCGGATTAATGCTATTAAGATGATTATTTTACCCAAGTTCTTATATATATTTCAAGCGGTACCAATTTTTATTCCAAAATCCTTTTTTGACAATGTTGATTCAAAAATTTCCTCATATGTATGGCAGAATAAAAATCCTAGGTTAGGTAAAGGATATTTACAGAAGTCAAAGAAGGAAGGTGGATTGGCATTGCCTAATTTTAGATTTTATTATTGGGCAATTAATATTCGATATTTGAATTGTTGTTTAAGGGATTTGGATTTATCTCCTAGCCCTCATTGAGTAAATCTGGAAACTAAATCTGTACAAGGATTTTCATTGGGTTCGATTTTAGAGACTTCTCTTCCCTTTGCTCTTTCTAAATTGCATAAACGAATTGACAATCCGATAGTTAAACACACTTTACGTATATGGTTTCAATTTTGGAAATTTTTTTGGTTGAATCAATTTGTTTTAGCAATTCCTATTGTATCCAATTTCTTTTTTCATCCCTTTATTATGGACCAAGCTTATTTAGCTTGGAAGACTAAAGGTATACTATGATTTTCTGATTTATTTTTGGATAATTGTTTTATGTATTTTGAACAATTATCTAATAAATATAATTTGTCTAGATCTCATTTTTTTTAGTCATTTACAGATTAGGAATTTAAACCCTTTAATCTTCCAAACCCACCACATCTGTTTAAGATAGAAGGTCTTGCAAATTTTTCCTTATCCCATGAAACACTGAAAACGGTTACTGGTATATTTAACATGGTGCTGTGGAACCCCAATTTAAGTTTGATAATGAAGTACCTGTCCGAGATTTGAAGGAGGCAGACTGCCAATCTGTCACTGTAATGAATGGGTTTCTCAATTTTGAGTATTTAATTTTTTCCCGCAACTCTCTTTTGCACATTGTGGGAACATTATCATGAAGACTTTTATATAACTGTCAGTTGTTACCCTGAAATATGTCACCTTATGTTAATTGCTACTCAAGGTATTGAGCATTAATATCAAACAATTATTATATGCATGTCATTACAGATTCTAGACAATGCAGAACAGCTTAAGTTTGTGTTACTTTCAAATACAAATACTTATATAGAAAGTAGGCCAATTCTTAAGATGTTGATTTTTTTCTTATATAAATACTCTACGTTCCCTGGCAAGTTATCTGTTCCCTGCAGATTACCTTTTTTCAAATGTTCCACGCCAGCCATACACCTTCCTCATTCTGGTCGTTAACTGATCTTACAGCTTTTGTTCAGTGGCACTTTTCTAAGTTGAATTGTTTCATTCCAGAGAATTTCATACAGTGCTGAAGAAATTAAATCTCCTCGTCTCCCTCGTCTCCCAATATTGACTAGGAGTTACGTAATCCTTGCTAACCAAAATACAACAGTGTTTTGACCACAACACCTCACATCCACGCCTTCTTTCACTCCCAGTTGGTAAATTTTGTACTCTTCCCAAAGAGAACGGCCAACCTTGCCTTTGAGCACGAACATTGTCACTGACCGCTGATACTGTGCAAAATAAAAAATAAATTTGCCCCATTCCAATGATTTCTATCTATGTGTCTACTAATCAATCTTGTCCACAGACCAATAAATTGAAGCCAACCAACTTGTGAGTAATTCACACAAAATGCTGGAGGAACTCAGCAGGTCAGGCAGCATCCATGGAAATGAATAAACAGTCGTTGTTTCGGGCTGAGACCCTTCTTCAGGGCTACTAAATTGTGGTTTCTCTGCCACTAAGTCGTCTAAAATCCTGCACCCCTTGAAAACATCATGAATAATCCCATGCAGCAATTCAGATGTCTTGAAGAGCCAACTTTTCAAAACACACCAATAAAGATAGCTACTCAAATAATGGCCTGCCGTATGCTGTACAGCATTGCAAAGCAATGCAACAAAGCCCTGAGGCAGTCTGAGGTGGAAGAGGAACACCGAGTATGAACCAGGACATAAGCTCAATAAACATTAAAGTTCTAAGGATTTGCCTGAAGACCTGCTTTTGCGAGCTGTTCCTGCAGCCCCCCAGATGTTTAGAAATGTGGACCTGTATGAATTACACAAGTACAAGTGTATCTATATCTTCACCATTGTTTGGCCAGTTGCATAGTTATTAACAATGCAACTCACTGCATCTAAATGTGATACAATTCCTTCTTCTACTAAACTGCTATTATAGCTTACATTATGAAAATTATCTCTGGTATTGTGAAGAGAGGAGGAGGAGGGGAGGGAGGGGAGAAGGGGCAAGGGGCGAGGGGGAGAAAATGAACACGGGTTATACTTCAGTCCTTTTAAATGAAATACAATGGTTACTTTGGGGACATCTTGAAAAATGGCCTCCTGTATCAGTTGTGGTATGACAGCTCCAATTAAGAGTCATCAGTGTGATGAGATCTGGCACAAGCAAGATACTGGACTCACAACAGGCTGCAGTTATTCTCTGGTAAAAGTGTTAATCCTGCTCACTGAGACCCCTCCCAAAAATGACACTTTTCAAAATTTGGAACTTTAGATAAAGATACACTCACAAAAAGACTTTGTTTTTGAAATGACACAGAAATGCTCTGCTAGTTCCACTAAAATAATCACGACAAGTTCATCGTCAGCTACTAAGAAGAACATTTCATCTACCTGTTTAACACTTCATCCAATTTAATGCTTGCGTATGCCGGATCTAATGTAAATGTCACAACCAAAATACCTTGTTGGCTCTCTCCACTGATACCTTGTGACTTGCTGAGCACTTCCACCAGCAGGTGCTCTCATTTTAAAACGTTTTGCATTGGGTGCAATACACAACACGACGGTGCGTTGGGTCAGAAGGACTGTAGAGAGAGGGCTTGTTAGTGCCGATCCTTTTGTAGAGTTCTGCGCTCAAAGTTCGAAGCATTGCAGTGAAGTAATATTTTCTATTTTGCTGGATCCATCTATGCTTCAACATCTTTTGGTACGGCTGCAAAGTGACCTCCAGGGGCCGGAAACTAAGTGAGAGTAAAATGACTGGTATCTTCAATAAAGATAGGGAAAATGGTTTAAATCATTTTTCAGTTTTAATTATTTTGATTGTTGAAGTTCTCCATGGCATTAAGCATGGCATTTATCATCGTGCTGCAGTTATGAAGAGGAATAAGAGGTAGGCATATCTTTATTAATAGTACTCTCTGAATAAAGTGAATATCACAGATATGCTGCTGAAGGCAATATTGTGTTCATTCATTCATATGCAAATGCTACACTTTTCATATTATTTGCAATAAAAGTGCACTCATTTGAAATGCTTGTAGTATTGCTTATCCACTCATGGCTTAATGAACTACATTAGACACCCCCCACCACCACATGCTTAAAACCAATTAATGTTTTATGACAGACTGCAATCACTCTCATTTGGCCTTTATTGGCTTTTTCATAAAATTAGACTATCCACTAGAGTTTGGTTTAACATGCTAATCTTAGAAAATGCATTCACCATTCTTTAGAATTCACTCTTTGAATATCTACATATTTTTCCAGAGAAACTGGACAATAGAATAAAACATGTAACCTTAAGGAGATCTGCTTCTTTGTCAAGTTCACCAATAATATTTGGCTGCAGAAAGGGAAGTCGGGCAGCTGCCAATAAATTTGTTTGCTTCAAAACTGGAGCAGGAAAGCTACAGAAGGTGCAGTGCAGTTGCAGTTTAGAATATGCCAAAATGTCTGTTCTCATACAACAGTGCAGGCACATTTGTATCTTCAAGCATTCGCTTTATGGCATGCCTTCCAAAACTGGTCCATTTTATTTCACAATGAGCTGCCCAGTTACACCCTTAGTGCCGCAGCCCATGTACAAACACAGTTCCTGGCATTTGTGAAAAAAAGAGCTGCTTGAGGAGCTCTGCAGATTAGACTGCATCTGTAAAGGGAAGCAGACAGCTGATGTCCTTGAGTCAAAACCCTTCATCTGGACGACAGAAAGTGAGCCGATGGAGGGACTCTAGCTGGTGGTGGGGGTTTGTGGTCAGGCAACAACAGGAGAGGGTACAGGACATTTGATATTTCAGGTCAAGATACTTCATCTGAACTTCAAATTTTATAAAAGTCATTGTTGTGAACAAACTGGCCAAGAGGGACAAAAGATGGGAATGAGCAAGCTCAACGGCCTTACAACAAGGCATCAGAGAAAACTCATCTGAAGGTAAGAAGAGAGAATATGTAATCAAAAACTATTCTGCCCCTCATTCAGTTTTGTTGATAACATTTAGGTATAGAAAGGCAGAAAGGAAAATTCTCTGGGAGATAGGACCAAGAAATTGTGATGGAACTGGAAAAAATTTGCTAAAGTGGTTCTGTACAGAAAGGTGGTTTTCATCTTTTCCCGAAGCAGCAATGGTTCACTGCATGAGAAGCCTAAGGTTTTGCTTGTAATGCAACAGACTTTGCCCGGGAAATCTGGTGAAGAGGTCTTTCTTCCACCCTTTCTATCATTACAGATTGATTACAAATCACTGAGGTGGCAAACTGCAGGGTGGAGGGGAATAAGGCTATGATTTTTTTTAAAAAATCAATGGGGGCAGGAGACTGGGAAGGAAGAAAAGATAAGAAAGGAGACATACAGCAGAGATATCTGAGGACTGTTGATGTAAAACTGCAAATGCATCCTTCTCAGAATTGTAGTATGTGACCAACATCATAGAGTATGTTGCTATGGAAGTTTCAGTAAAGTAGGTATGTAGAAGCAATTTGATTGTATAGCAGAGGGCACATGGAATACATATTTTCTGTTTTTTTTCTTATCTTTTAGTGTCAAGCAGTTACTCATTTGTTTCATTAGCCAACATTCCTCTAGTGTCAGAGTTTCTGGGATTTACCACCCTCTGCATGAAGGATTTCCTCCCAGTTTTTTCGTGTTTGGCCTATCCCTTATCCTGACACTCCTGATTCTAGATTCCTCAGACAGGAAAATCATTCTTGCTCAACCAATTTGTTGAGCACTGTACAATTTTTATAAGTTTCAAGGAGATAGTCTCATATTCTTCTGAACTCTAGAGAATACAACCCTGGTTTACTCAATCTCTTCTTGTACTGCAAGTGTGCCATTCTGGAACCAGTCTATATTGCATCTTTGGCAAACATATGCTTTTTTAGGTAAGAAAGCTAAAATTGCGCGCAGTATTTCAGATGTAACCATATATCTTTCTTCCCATATGTTAAACCCCCTTGTCATAAAGGCCAATACACCATTTAACTCCCATGATCTATTTTCATTTCTTTATCAATGTTTTTGCTTCTCTTTTTTTGATTTCTAAAACACACCCAATCCTCAGGCCAATTGATATTTCTGGCAACTTCATCAATGCCTTCTTTGTATTTAATATTGTAGACAATTTCTCCTGATAGCCACTTTCACTTTTCTCTTTAGGCTTTAGTGCCTTGAGGGAATAGACTTTTTTTTTTGGAAATTATGCAGTTTCCTTCCTACTGTCATGCCATTGAGTGTATTTTCTGAATGAAGCATGGCCAACTCTGCCTCATACTTGTATACCTTCCCTAGTTTAGATTTAAGATATCTATGTTTTGCAGAAATTATTATGTTTAGACCCAGCACTGAATGCTGCTGCACACTTGTTATGTCTCACCAACCAAAAAGGACTTACTTATGCCTACTCTGTTTCCTGTTAGCCAGCTAATTTTCTGTCCAGGCCAATATAGAATCTCCTTCACTGTGAGCTTTCATTTTCTGTTGTAGCGTTTGATGTGACACCTTATCAAATGTTTTCTGGAAATCTTAGTATATTCACTGATTCCTGTTTATCCACTACACTTGATATTTCTTCAAAGAAATCCAAGAAACTGGTCAAACAAGATTTCTGTTTCAAAAACATGTATAGATTTTGCCTGATTACCTTGATTTTTTTCTAAGTTCCTGTGTAACATCTTTAATAATAGTTTCTAATATTTTCCTCATAGCAGATGTTAAGCTGTCTCTATCCCATTTTGAATAAATGATTTATGTCTGCTCTTTTCCATTATTTTCTCTCCATTTTGGGTAAGTTTGGAAAGTTAAAGCCAATACAGCAACTACCTCACTGGACACTTCTTTTAACTCACTAGGGTGAAATGTATCATGACCTATGATCTTATCAACCTGTAGCTTCAATAATATATCCATTATCGCTTTCTTAGTAATTGTAGTTATCCCAATCTCTTTCTTCCTTACCATTTCATGATTGGCAGCTACCTCTGGGATGTTACTTATATCCTTAGTACTGAAGACCGTTGGAAAATATCTGATTAATTCAGGTTGCCTTCTTCTTTTCTATTATTAATTCCACAAACACAGTTTCTGTGGAACCAACACTAACTTGATTGACTGTCAATGTTTTTGATTGTCTACAGACCCTATACATTTCGTATTCACTTTATCTTGCACTCAATTATTTCATCCTTATTAATTGTCTCATCATTCTTTGCTGCTCTTTTATATTCTGTCTAATCTTTCAACCTGCCACCCAGCTTTGTATGTGTTTTCCATAAATTTGATACAAAGCAAAAACTAATCAATCACATTTAGTAACGATTATTTGTTAATTTCCGTCATGCTATATGCAATAGCACTGCATTAGTTCACAGTCCAAAGTAAATTTATTATCAAAGCATTCAATCAGTGTGCAAAAGACAACAAACTGAGCAAATTAATAATAATAATAATAATAATAATAATAATAATAATAAATAGATAGATAGATAGATAGATAGATAGATAGATAAATAAATAGATAGATAGATAGATAAGCAATAAATATCAAGAACATGAGGAGAAGAAGAGTCCTTGAAAGTGAGTCTATGTGTTGTGGGAACAGTTCAATGATGGGGCAAGTGAAGTTGAATGAAGTTATCCCCTCTAGATCCAGAGCCTGATGGTTGAGGGGTAACAGCTGTTCATGAAGCTGGTGGTGTGAGTCCTGAGGCTCCTGTACATTCTTCCTGATGGCAGCAGTGAGAAGAGAGTATGACCTGGGTGGTGGGCGTTCCTAATGATGGATGTTGCTTTCTTGCAACAGTGTTTCGTGTAGATGTGCTCAATGGCAGGAAGGGCTTTACCCATGATTGACTGGGACGTATCCACTACTTATTGTAGGATTTTCCATTCAAAGGCATTGGCGTTTCTGTACCAGGCTGTGAGGCAACCAGTCAATATACTCTCTACTACTCATTTATAGAAGGTTGACAAAGTTTTAGATGTCATGCCAAACCTTCGCAAACTCCTAAGGAAGTAGAGACATTGCCATGCTTTCTTCATAATTGCGCTTACATGCTGGGCCCAGGATAGGTTCTCCAAAATGATAATACTGAGGAATTTGAAGTTGCTGGCACTCTCTACCTTTGATTCTCAAATGAAGATTGGCTCATAGACCTTTTGTTTCCTCCTCCTGAAGTCAATAATCAATTCCTTGGCCTTGCGGACATTGGGGATGAACATGCTGTCGTGGCACCACTTTGCCAGATTTTTAATCTCCCTCTTATACGCTGATTCATCACCTCCTTTGATTTGGCCTACGACAGTGGTGTCATCAGCAAATTTGAAGATGGCATTAGAGCTGTGCTTAGCGACACAGTCAAGAATGTAAAGCGAGAAGAACAGGAGGCTAAGCACACAGCCTTGTGGTGCACCTGTGCTGATGGAGATCACGGAGGAGATTTTTTTTTTGCCAATCTGAACTGACCAGGGTCTACAAGTGAGAAAATCCAGGATCAAACTGCAGAAGGAGGTCAAGGTCATAAAGCTTATTGATTAGTTTTGAGGGGATGATGGTATTGAATGCCAAACTGTGGTCAACAAAGAGCATCCAGATGTATACATCTTTGCTGTCCAGATGTTCCAGGGTTGAATGAAGAGCCAATGAGATGGCATCTGCTGAGGACCTATTACTCTGGGCAATTTCTGAGGCAGAAGATTTCTCTGTAACTGCATGTAATGTACAGTCAACAATCAATGTTGTTGGGGTGGGGTCTCACAAGCTCCATTTTGCCAATCAAAGGGATAAAAGAAAGGACTCCCAAATGCATAGAATCATAAGAGACTTCAGAGAGTTGTTGTCTCAGCCAGCTTCATCAAGGGCACATGCCTCCACACCATCGAGGACACCTTTCAAAGGCTCTGCCTCAGGAAGACAGAATCCATCATTAGAGACCCTCACCATCAGGACATAGAGTACCTTCTTCTCATTCCTGTCATCAGGGAGGAGCCTGAAGACCAACAATCAAAGTTTTAGGAACAGCTCCTTCCTCTCTATGACCAGACTTCAGAATGGTCCATAAACCCATGATACACTCCTGTTTTACAATATTTATTTACATATTTATTTCTTACAGTAACTTGTTATGTTTACATTATACTGCTGTCACAAAACAAGAAATTTCACAACTTATGTCAGTGACAATAAACCTGATTGATATTCTGGTTTTAATAAGACTCTGCTCTATCTCAAACATAAAGATGTTATGCTTTGGGGATGCATATTCCAAAGCATTACACAGTCAATATAATTGTAACTATATATGTGACCAGATCCTTTATCTTCATTAATGTAATATAAAGATTGTCATTTACCCGAAGGACCCATCATGGGTGAATTTCTTCAGTTTTACAGTTTTTCATCTTTTGGGTGGAGAGAGCAATCAAATGAGTCATAACATGATTAAAGCAGCATTATTATTCAGTATCTCTGTGGATAATAACAGAAGCAACACATAGAGAAATGTCATCAATTTTATTATGCTTTTACAAATAGCTAGCCTGTTAATCTTTCTGTATTCCAATAAGAATAATAAAGCTGCCTTAATTAATTGTGTGACCTGGTGTTAAGTAATCTATTGTTATTTGCTGGTGGGATTTGAATCATTATTTGAATAGAACATCAGTAGTGTAGAAATTCGCTTGTTCCAAAATCAGAGTGCTAAAAAATGTTCTGTGTGGTATTGCAGCTGGAATAATATAAGTCAAAGGACAATTGTACAACAGCAACAGAAGCGATTCCATAGATGTTAGAAATCCAGAGCACCACACATAGCGTGCTGGAGGAACACAGCAGGTCTGGCATCATCAAAGGAGAGGAATAAACAATCAACACTTTGGGCAGAGACCTCTGCAGAGATGCTGCCTGATCTGCTGCATCCTTTCAGCATTTTGCATGTGTTCTGCAACAGTGCAGTGGCAACAAACACAAGGAGTGTTTTATGTTTCTCTTTACAATAATGACAGAGTTATAAACATAGACTTACCCGGATCTGCAGTCTTGCTTTCACAGTCAACTGAATGCTCCCACCCCTAGCAACTCCCCCTCCGCCCACCCCAAAGTTTGGATGCCAAACGCGTAGTGTCCAACACACATGCACACCTGTGCAGTTCCAATTTCACCGGCTACAGCTTTGAGGTCACCACTGTATGCAGTGTTATGATTAGGTGGCGATTTCCAAGGAAGGTAGCAGACAATGTCAATCAGCTTACAAAGATAAATTAATGCCACTTTTATCTGTTACTGAGGCACACATTCAATATTCGGAAGATCAACAATAGGAAGGACTCACCAGCAGCGACGTGATGAAATTACTGAACATGTGCAGAATCCTTCATGGAATAATAGAATGGCTCCAGCACAGAAGGGGTCATAGATGTTGCCTGACCTGCTGAGTTTAGGATGGTGCTAACAAAGATGAGTGACAACTTCCTGGTAGTTCTAAAGGCAAGAAATTCGACTGAAGACATTATTAATAATTGTGGTAAACTATCAACACAAACAATGAAGAGGCAAGCAAAGTCGAAGCTGATTGGAGGGATGAGCAAAGCTGACAATGTTTGAGACGGGGTCACAGATGGAGTTGGAGAGTGCGATTCAGATAGGAGTCAAGAAGAACGAGTTTTGATGCTGACCTGGATTGCCCTAAGCAGAGCGGAAGAAGCTGTTCCTGAATTACTGAATGTGTGCCTTCAGGCTCCTGTTACTTCTCCCTGATGGTAGCAATGAGAAGAGGGCATGTCCTGAGTAATGGGGTCTTTAATGGAAGATACCATCTTTTTGAGGTATCGCCTTTCGGAGGTGTTCTCGATGCTGGAGAGGCTAGTGCCCATGACTGATTTTTAGTGCCCCAGCTCTCATACTGAATGGTGATGCAGCCAGTAAGAATGCTCTTCACAGTACATCTGTAGAAATTTGCCAGTGTCTTTGGTGATTTACCAAATCTCCTCAAATTCCTAATGAAATATAGTCTCTGTTGTGCCTTCTTTATAAATGCATTGATATGTTGGGGCTAGGATAAGTCCTCACAGGAACTTGAAACTGCTCACCCTTTCTACTCCTGATCCCTCTAGTCCTCATTGTGTTTATTCCCTCATCTTACCCTTTCTGAAGTCTACACTCAATTCCTTGGCCTTACTGGTGTTGAGTGCAAGGTTGTTGCTGTGGCGCCACTCAGCTAGCTGATATATCTTGCTCCTGTACACCTTCTTGTCACCATCTGAAATTCTGCCAATAGTTGTGTCATCAGCAAATTTTAAGATGGCATTTGAGCTGTGCTACCTAGTCATGGGTGCAGAGAGAACAGAGCAGTGAGCTAAGCTCACATTTTTAAGGTGCACCAGTGTTGATTATCAACAATGTGGAGATCTGATTTCTGATCCACACAGACTGTGGTCTTCCAGTGAGGAAATTGAGGATCCAGTTGCAGAGGGAAGAGGGAAGTACAGAGACCTAGGTTTTGGAGCTTTTTGATCAGAACCTTAGAAAGGATTGTGTTAAACACTGAGTTGTAGTCAATAAACAGCAGCATGACATAAATAATAGTATTGTTCAGGTAATCCAAGGCAAAGTGAAGAGCTAATGAGATCACATCCTCTGTAGTTCTATTCTGGCATTAGGCAAATTGCACCGGGTGCAGGTTCTTGCTTAGGTGGGAGTTGATTCTAAACATATCCAACCTCTCAAAGCACTTCATCACCATAGATGTGAATGCTACTGGACAATAGTCATTAAGGCAGCTCACCCTGCTCTTCTTGGCAAACACAAGGAAATCTGCAGATGCTGGAAATTCAAGCAACACACACAAAATGCTGGTGGAGCGCAGCAGGCCAAGCAGCATCCATAGGAAGAAGCACTGTCGACGTTTCGGGCCGAGACCCTTCGTCAGGACTAACTGAAAGAAAAGATAGTAAAATATTTGAAAATAGGAGGGGGAGGGGGAAATCCGAAATGATAGGAGAAGACAGGAGGGGGTGGTGTGAAGCTAAGAGCTGGAAAGGTGATTGGCAAAAGGGATACAGAGCTGGAGAAGGGAAAGGATCATGGGACGGGAGGCTTAGGGAGAAAGAAAAGGAAGCTGAGCACCAGAGGGAGATGGAGAACAGGCAGAGTGATGGGCAGAGAGAGAAAAAAGAAGGGAGACGCGGAATAAATAAATCAGGGATGGGGTAAGAAGGGGAAAAGGGGCATTAATGAAAGTTAGAGAAATCAACATTCATGCCATCAGGTTGGAGGCTACCCAAATGGAATATCAGGTGTTGTTCCTCCAACCTGAGTGTGGCTTCATCTTGACAGTAGAGGAGGCCATGGATAGACATATCAGAATGGGAATGGGACGTGGAATTAAAATGTGTGGCCACTGGGAGATCCTGCTTTCTCTAGCAGACAGAGTGCAGGTGTTCAACGAAACAGTCTCCCAGTCTGCGTTGGGTCACACACTTTAATTCCACATTCTGATATGTCTATCCATGGCCTCCTCTACTGTCAAGATGAAGCCACACTCAGGTTGGAGGAACAACACCTTATATTCCATTTGGGTAGCCTCCAACCTGATGGCATGAACATTGATTTCTCTAGCTTCCATTAATGCCCCTCCTCCCCTTCTTACCTCATCCCTGATTTATTTATTTCCCCCCTCCCTTTTTTTCTCTCTCTGCCCATCACTCCTTGCCTGTTCTCCAACTCCTTCTGGTGCTCCCCTCCCCCTTTCTTTCTCCCTAGGCCTCCCGTCCCATGATCCTTTGTATCCCTTCTCCAGCTCTGTATCCCTTTTGTCAATCACTTTTCCAGCTCTAAGCTTCACCCCACCCCCTCCTGTCTTCTCCTTTCATTTCGGATCTCCCCCTCCCCCTCCTAATTTCAAATCTCTTACTATCTTTTCTTTCAGTTAGTCCTGACGAAGGGTTGCAGCCCGAAACATCGACAGTGCTTCTCCCTATAGATGCTGCCTGGCCTGCTGTGTTCCACCAGCATTTTGCTCCTCTTGGGCACTGATTGTTGTTCGAAGCAGGTGGGAACTTCTGACTGAGATTGAAAATGTCTTTGAACACACCCTCCAGTTGGTTGACACAGGTTTTCAGACCCCTATCTGGTACACCATCTGGGCCTGTCACTTTGCAAGAGTTCATCCTTTTGAAAAACATTGTGACGTCAGCCTCCGAGACAGAAATCACAGGGCCACCAGGTTCTGTAGGGATCCACATAGCTGCAGTTTTATTTTCCCTTTCAAAGCATGTATAAAAGGCACTGAGCTCATCTGGATTTAATGTTTTCACTCACAGAACAGCCACTCGCTGGATTTTTTTTTGTTTTTGGCATCAGTTTTTGTAAACTCCAGAGTCTGTTGTGTGTAAAAATCCCAGGAGATCAGCAGTTTCTGAGATACTCAAATCACCCTGGGCAGCACCTAATTAATTAGCTTGTTTAGTTTGGCTTTTTTCTTAAAGATGTGCCGGGTGTGCACCCCTGGTTTCACCCTGTGTCTTACCATTGTCCCTTCTTTAGCTAAGTCATAGACTGGTCGACTCAATCCACATCAGTAGTATTGTGTCAAATACATTCCATCCCCTTGCTCCTCCTTGGTGGAAGTCAACATGGAGGATGTGAATTCTTCAGATGAGGGAATGACAATCAATAGGAGGCTTCTATGTCCATGTCTGACATAAAGCTGAGAGACTTTAGGCTGGTTGCTTTCAATTTTGAGATCAGACAGAGTCATTCTTCACTCACTGGATATCATTTTACTCTAACTACTTGAACGATAGTGATGATAATGCTTGGGATGTGACCGACATTTAACATGAATGAACGCTAGTTTCTTAACTGATCCATTTGGAGTGCATTCTAACTTGTTAAAAGTATCCAAAGTAGGCCACAACGGAGCTATTGCTGATCATCTTTCAGTCCTTGTTGGATACGGGTTAGTGCCAGAAGACTGCTGCTCAGCTTATAGTACTTTTCATTAAACGGGAAAGAGATAAACCAGGAAATCAGCCTAACATCACAATTAGGTAATTTAGTAGTTGTCATTATCAGGACTTTATAGTGAACTTCAAAACGAAAAGGTATGGGTTAAATGAGAGCCAATGACTTCATAAATTGAATGCATCTTTGATCGGTCTCTAAGAACGCTGCTCATCTGTATCAGCTGGAGTAGACTACATGTATAAAAAAATTCAAAAGACATTCAACAAAATGCCTTGAAGATTAGTAAGAAAATAAAAAACCATGGAATTAAGGAAAATGTATTAGGGTGCATGAAAATAGCTCTGGGGAGCAAAAAGTGCTGGTTATGGCATCCATTAGCTCTTTAGCATTAGTGTTTACTAAAGCAACTAACTGAAGTTCAGTAACCATCAGAAAACGGTAAAGTGGCAATTAATGGCATTGATTTGTAAAACAATTCATCGAAGTCTTACCACTTGGCATATTTAATTTTTAAAGGTAAATTTACAATTTCATACATTACACTACTCCCCCTTTGAAAAGTAGTAAACTATTGACTAGTCAACAGGAATTTGATATGAGAAGTATTTATGGATATAAAATTAAGCAATGTAACTACATGGACATTTTTACAGTAATCTTAATTTGATCTTTCATAAACTTTCTTAGTCTCTTCCTGCCCATAAAACACATCCCTAAGAGTTGTGCTTACATTTCTGTAGGGTCCACTCCAGGCACTGTTATCTCCAATGGACCACTTGTCCATATAGACCTCATACACATTTGGTCTCACATCCTGCAATTGTTGCTTCAAAGTAATTGTCTTCATAACAATGAGTACATTTCATAGCATTTTCTAAACACAAAAATGATTACTGTACACCAAACTTACCACAAGGCTAATAAGTCCTATTCACTACGACAGCAGTTTCGATAATACATTGCAGTTGGTGTATCATGAAATGAATGATGATTTTTATTCTTATTGCTTCTTCGGGCCATTCTATCTTTGTGCATCTGCTTTCCCACTATTTTTAACCCCAATTTTCCTTGTTCTCATGAGACTGGGGGCTATCGGAATCCAAAGCAAAAATAAACTGCTGGAGTGAATAGGGGAGAGAAAAGAAATTGTGAGATAAGGTGTTGGGGGATTGAAAACAACAGTACATCGTATTTTTTTTTGCCTCAGAGTTCACAACCCAATTATATGAACATGGAATTTTTCAGTTTTAGCTAACTCACTCCCTACCTGTCCCTAGAGATTTTCCTCTTTCTGATCTAACCAGATCCTCTCTTTCTCTCTGAAACACACACACACACACACACACACACACACACACACACACACACACACACACACACACACACACACACACACACACACACACACACACGTTATCACCAACACCCTCAGGTCTATCACCCAGTTTATTACATCTCCGCCATCTATTCAATCTTTGGAGTGTGAAGAAAGTCACTGGAGAGAGAGAGACTGAAGCTAGTAGATACAAAACTGGTTTATTCAACAAAAAGGAGTAGGAAGAGGCCTGTTTCAGATAACTGTTTAACATGACATTTTATATACTAAAGATCAAAGGACAAATCTATAGTTATAATGTATCAACAATGCTTCCTTTAAATTACATATTAACTTTTACGCCTCCTTCTTCACAATCTATATCCCAGACACTCAAAATGAATGTTTAATAAGTATTGTCTGGTTTTCAATTAACTGCTGTTCACAGCACTCAGAGCCAATTGTCCAGAGCTGCATTTTAAATTCAATCTACAGTCCATATTCAGGTCTAAAGACCGGTTGCTGAAGTTAGATGCTCTAGTTGATATTTACTGTACATCCTAAATCCAGAATATGCCCTAAAAGTCCCTTCTCTTGGCTCTCCTGGACAAAAGTAAATTTGCAAGCAGAATTAAGTTGGCACCAACTGGCTGCCTCTTTGAGCTCATCTACAGAAAATAGAAAATGTGTTTTTTTTTGCTTTTCAAGGTGGTTGGGGTTCTATCGAGGTCCCAATCTGCAAGTGAGAGTCAAACTGCCATTTTTTCACGGCAGCTGGATTCCCGTTCCTGGAGCTTGTCGGCCAACTGTTTTCTAACATTCTCCAGACGCGACTTGGAAAATGGCACCTCTGGGGTGTGGCCCTGTCACGACTGATTTCAGGCTGGTGTTGCCAATGAGGCATCACAGGAGATGGAACATCAGGATTTCACTGTGGTGGACGTATGGAAAAGTGACGTGGCAGACCGTAATATCGTAACAGCGACTGTCAGTCTTTCCTTTTGCTGTGAACATGGGTGATATCCCCCTGTCCCTTGTTAGTGAGAGAGGAGAGCCTGTGGCATGTTGAACTGTCGGGCAAACAATAGATTTTATTGACTGCAGGCTGTGGTCTCTCTTTGGGTGCTTTGCTGTTGCTGGGTAGGGGATGCTTTTTGCTGAAATGGGTGGTGAGAGGGGGGAGGTTGCATTGATACTTGCATGGGAGAGGGGGCTTTCAGATTCCAATGTTTTTCTGTCATTCATTCTTTTAGGTTTCTGCTGTTTTTCATGGTGTCTGCGAAGGCAAGTATTTCAGATTGTATATTGTACACATTCTCTGATAATAAACGGAACCATTTGAAAAGCCAACTTTAAGGAGAATCTACTCAAATAGGGCAGCAAAAATGCCCTGCTTTGAAGCCCCTCCCAATTACTCTTTGTGCGTCTACACCAATGCTATCATCCCTAATGACTACCTACAAGACACTAAGCGGAGAGATTGTTCCAAGGAATTTGGCCAACAGTCTATAAAATGCAGCGTTGTCATTCATGTGCTGTTGCTTCCTTCCCTGCTGGCTGATTGCAGTTTAATAACATTCTCTATCTTCACACTTTCAGTCTCTGATAGCTAAAATTCTGCAGGGGCAACCAATGGTCACTCTCTTCCCAGGGGCACCAGCAAGATAACCGTATCAGGCTCACAGGCGCTCTCATCAGTGTACAGGCGGGGTCTTATTTGAGTGACTGCAAGGACCTCACCCCGGTGGCACGCCCTTTTGGACTGTCTCATTGATGCCAAACCACTGACAGGGCCCAGCTCATTTGTATTCTCTCTCTATTGATGCCATGTGCAGTTTCTTTTTCTCAGTCTGCCATGTCATCAAAGTTGTGCAACCTGATTCCTCTGTTGTAACTCAGGTCCCTTGCCAGCATTCTCCTTAATACTTTTTCTATTCTTGGCTGCAAAACTAATTGTCTGCCTTCAGCACCCGGCCTTCACTACAAAGTACCAATACCGTTATGCTTTAACATGGTATTCGTGGCTTGCTGTCACACTCTCTCGGTGTCCTCTACCTTCCCGTTTGCTGCAGTTGTGCTTCCATCGGCTGTGGTCAGGTCTGGTGCAGCCAGCTGGTGTTCATCTCTGAGGCTCCCTGCAATGACACTGTTCCTCAGAACACTTGATCGCCCGCTCAGTCTGTGGGGATGACAAAAAGGTGAGTCAAACGCTTTCACCTGGGTCCAGCGTTTCCACTGGCTACCTGGCCGAGTCTGCATACAGACACAAGTGTCTCTTGGACAGTCCTTTCCATCTGAGAGTAAACCCTACGTTTTCAGGCATGACCTGCTCACCTGGCTGTGGGAGAACTATTTCCTTTCCTTCCGGCTCGCTCTGATCAACAGCATGCTGCTGTTGTGCTCAATCATTGAATACTTCAAGCTGGTTACAAAGGTCCTTCACATCTCCTTGTAATCTTACTAAATGAGCTGTTGTAGTTTCTTCTTGTCTTTCCGCTGCCCTCCTCACACTGATGTCTGCCCACCTGTTCCCATTCTGCTCCTTACTAACCCCTTTCTGGTGAGCCTTTACTTTAATCACTGTTACCTCAGGGAGCTGCGTTACTTCTAACAGCTCCTGACTGTGTTCAGCCCCTCCCTTTGGGACCTCCTGACATGACTCCCACACATCACCCTGTCGCTCCTCCCTGCTTGGGACTGCTGTTTCTCTGTGGGCCATGATAGTGCTCTATGGGTCACACACGTTCAGTGTCCCTGTCTTGTTCGTGTTATTTCTCCTTTTCCTGAGTCTATGATTGCACCTTCCTTACCCAGTGTGTCTATCCCCAGGATAGTACCTTCATTGTTTGGACACACGCAAAAATCGGCAGGAAGCTGCGCTCACTCAATCTCAGGTCCCTGGGGCTGACTTCTCTCTTCCCATTTCACCTCCTGCACTGGTGATGTAAATCGCCTCACCAGTCATAGGCAATGGTAGATGAATAATCAATACTGATGACCCTGTGCCCACCAACAATTCACATTGCTGGCCGCCTAATAAACCTCTTGTGTACATCTGTGGATACCCCCACTGGCAATAGTGGCTGCTGTCAGCTGCTTGTCTGATCTCACCAGCTCTATAACCTGGTCAGCACTTAAATTGAAAAGATGGTGCTGCTGCACATTCTGCCTGTTTTGGTGAGTGATTTTCACACTTACCTCATTTTTTAGAGCTCTGCCTCCAACCATGGCCTGAGAAGCCACGGCTGAACAAACCATCTCCTTATCTCCTTTACCCTCCCACGCCTATTCCCGCAGTTCCTTGTTACATGTCCCATCTGCTGGAGCACAAAGCAAGCGGCATCACGGCAGCTACATTCACTGCACCCACTTTACGACTTCTCTTCCCCCTCCTCTGGTCTATCTCTCTGACCCATGATCCTATCTGGTCAACACCACTGTTAACCTCACATCTAAAACTTCCTGGTGGGCCGAGATCAGGCCTTCCTTCAGCATTTTCAGGAAGACTGGGTCATCCCTCTCTGGATTATCCATCCCTGAATATTCCTCATATGCTCAGTATTTACATTCTGCATAATCCGTGGCAGGTTCATCAGCTCTCTGAATCACTGACATTATCGCTCCCCAGTTACTCCAACTCCCACTACTTGATGCCTCACTTCCCCTTTAAAGAAGTGATATCACTGCTGGTGTTTCCTGTAGTTGCCCATCTGGCATCCTGCACTCCCTGGGCTATACTGCCCCAGGTATTCCTTGGACACTTTGCTTCTACCAGTAGGTTTATATCTTTGGGGTGCATCTGGTGACTTTCAATCATTTCCTCGAGCTTGCGCCAGAATTCTGAATTCCAACATGTGACTTTAAGTGAGAACAACTCTGACAAAATACTTTGCTTCTCCCCAGGAGTGAAGGGCTTATGAATGGTCAATATCAAGGTCAAGGGGTGGCTATGGTCATCAGGATTCTCAACATGATGATGCCTGACCTCAACTGGTGCTGATATATCTGGGGATAACCTCTCCCTCAAATATCTCCACACTCATTCCCACACTATGCAAAACATAGATGATGGATAAAAATTAAACAGTACACACTCAAAACTGAAGAGTATGTACTCTGCAATCTGCCACTTATGTGCATCTGAACTCATAATCCCTGTTGTGTCCCTTTGCACTTAGATCTGTTACATCAAGGTTACAGACACATTCTTAAAATACACAAACAAACTCGCAAATCTGTCTGCCAAAATACAATTCCTGGAACATGTATACACACCTCCAGTGGCATCCCAAACCTTCCAAAGCTATCCTTTGCAACTGTTGGCCGGTCTCACCAAGTTAACACACAAAGTTTAGTCTCTTACATAAACACATATCACACTACTTTTATATCAACCAGTTCAGTTCTCCGCTGTGTTCATGATACCTCGCAATCCCGTAGCCATGAACCTGAACAGGTCCAAGTGTGAGTGCCAGTTTTAAAAATACTCACCCATTTAGACTGCTAAGTTTGCTGGCAACATCATGGTCACAAACACATCCCAGACGAAGCTCCCAAATGTTGTAGTGTGAACAAAGTCACTGGAGAGAGAGAGACTGAAGCTCGTAGATACAAAAGTGTTTTATTCAACAAAAGTGAGCAGCAGGTATCATAGTGAAATGCTTTTGGAGAAAGTGGCCTGTTTGACCCAATATGACATGTTATATGCTGAAGATGAAAGGACAATTCTTTATTTACGATGTATCTACACTGCTTCCTTTGAATTACATATAACTTTCACACCTCCTTCTTCACACCCACACTCCAGACACCCAAAATGAATGTTTAATCAGCATCATCTGGTTTTTCAATTAACTTTTGCTCACAGCACACAGAACATAGCTGCATTTTAAATTTAATCTACAGTCCATGCTCAGATCTAAAGATTGGTTGGTGAAGTTAGGTGCTGTAGTTAATATTTTACAATACACCAGAATATGTCCAGATTATGCCCTAACAACCACTACCCAATGCTCCCCATGGGGTCCTCTTCCCCTGTTGTCCCCATCTGCTCACCTTGACTCCATCATTTCCTTCCTCTTCACCTTCCTTTCTTATGAATAATCTGAATATTATCCTCACCTACCACTTCCCAAAATCTATCACACTCTCCACCCTTCCCTCTCCCACCTTACTCCATCCGCCAATCATCCCTCCTTACCTGGATCCACAAATCACTTACCAACTCTTACCATGCATCTCCCTTTCAACACTTTACAACAGCTATCTCCGCATTAATCCTCCACCCAAAAAAATTCACTTCCCTCTGCAGATGCTGTCTGGCCCAATGAGTCCCTGCAGCAGCTCACAAAACTTGCTCTGATTTTCTCTGGAGCAACTCCAAGGCCTTCAGCTTTGACATGACAGTTATCTGCTATACTACATTGGGCTGACATTAGTAGATCCATGCTTGCTATAACTTCCTGTGTTTCATGTTCTGAGCATTTGAACAGACTCCACACTGCAATTATCACTTAGAGCATCCAGTTAAATCTGTGTTATAAAAACATAAAACACAGAAGAGTACAGCACACGAACAGAGCATTCAGCTCACATTGTTCTGCCAAATGAGCTAAAACTCAACTCAAAAACATCCAAACACTAATCCCTCCTACCTACACCGTGTCCACCTCCCTCCATCTTCCTCACATGTTCTACCAGTCTGTTGTCACCAGCACAATCTCCTATGTGGTGGTGTGCTGGGACAATGACATCAACACGGGTGATGCCAACAGGCTCAACAAACTGATTAGAAAGGCTGGCTCTGTTACAGGAGTCAAACTGGACACACTGGGGGCTGCAGGAGAACAATGGACCCTACAGAAAATCCTGGCAATTCTGGACAATGTTTCTTACCCTCTGCATGCTACCTTGGCTGAACCGAGGAACACTTTCAGTAATAGACTAAGACAACTGTGCTGCTTCAATCTGCGCTATATGAGGTCATTCTTACCCTTGGCCATAAGGTCCTTTAGTGAGTCAACCTATAGCCAGAGAACAACCTATATAGTCCCTCCTGTTTAAGGTAACTTACTTTTTAATTTATTTTTCTTAATTCTCTTCTAATGTTGTAAATCTGTGCACTTGTAATGCTACTGTGACACTAATTTCCTTTGGGATCGATAAAGTATCTATCTATCTACCTAACATCTATGTCCCTATCCAAACATCTCTTAAAAGTCTCGAATGTATTTGCCTCTACCACCCAGACCAGGCAGTGCATTCCAGGCATCCACAACTCTGAGTAAAATCATACCCTTCATATCCCCCTTGAACCTACTGCCTCTCACCTTGAATACATGCCTCTGTATTAGACATTTCAACCCTGAGAAACAGATACTTTCTGTCCACAGCATCTATGTATCTCTTAATCTTATCAGATCTCCACCCAACCTCCAATGCTCCAGAGAAAACAACTCAAGTTTCTCCAGCCTCTCATGATAGGACATTCCCTTTAAAGCAGGCAGTATCCTCATAAACTCCTTCTGAACCCTCTCCAATGTTTCAACGTCCTTCCTATAGTGGGGCGACCAGAACTGTAGGCAGTACTCCAGATTTGGCCTAACCAGAATTTTATAAAGTTGCAACATAACCTTCTGACCATTGAACTCAGTGCCTCTGCTAATAAGAGCAAGCATTCCACAAGCCTTCTGAACCACCTATCTACCTGTGCAGCAACTTTCAAGGAGCTATGAACTTGGATCCCCAGATCTCTCTGCTCAGCCACACTGTTAGGGATCTTGTCCTGAACCGGAGACTGTCTCCTTGCATTTGTCCACCGAGGTGCAATACCTCACATTTATCTGGGTTGAACTCCATCTGCCATTTCTCTGCCCATATCTGCAACTGATCTATATCGTGTTGTATTCTTTGCCAGATTTCTACGCTGTACATAACTTCACTAATCCTGGTATCATTTGCAAATTTACTAAATGATCCATCTATGTTGTCATTCAGGTCATTTATATACAACACAAACAGCAGAGGTCCCAGCACAGATCCCTGCTGGACTCCATTAATTACAGGCCTCCAGCTCGAATAAGTCATATAATCACTACCTTCTGTATTCTATGTGCAAGTCAATTCTGAATCCAAACAGGCAATTTGCTGGGGATCCCATATATCTTAACATTCTCAATTAGCCTCCCATAAGGGACTTTGTCAAACACCTTACTAAAATCCATGTAGGCAACATCCACTGCCCACGTACCTTCATCAATCTCTCTCATCACTTTGTCAAAAAACTCAATCAAGTTGGTAAGGTATGTCCTGACATGCAGGAAGCCATGCTGGTTCTCCCTGATTAGGTTCATGCCACTTTCCAATTCAGTAAGCCACGAGTCTTGTGTACACTTTGCTCTTCCCCCAAGATTCACATTCTCATCTTCACTGACGGTATTTTCCAAGCCAGATTCAATCAGTTTTACCTCACTGTGACAGCATATGCTGAATCTTTTGCTTTTCGTATTATTAGTTGAGGAAATGGTTGAAAGAAATAATTGTATCCATTTATTTATCTATCTATCTATTTATTTGTTTATTTATTTGTTTGTTTATTCATTCATTCATTCATTCATTCAGATAAAGCACAGAATAGGCCTTCCGGCCCTTTGAGCCCCACTGCCCAGCAGCCCCCAATTTATCCCTGGCCTAATCACAGGATAATTTACAATGACCAATTAATCTACCAACCAGTATGTCTTTGGACTGTGGGAGGAAACCAGAGCAGCTGGAGGGAACCCACACATGGGGAAGACATACAGACTCCTCACAGATGACATTGGAACTGAACTCTGAACTCCGACCTCCTGAGCTGTAAAAGCATCACCCTAACTGCCACGGCACCCAAAATCAAAAGAGATCTTCTGGCTGAAAGGTTTTGAAATAAAGAGAAAATCTCTCTGAGGAGTAGCTTAATAACTCAAGCAAAAACTTTGGGAAAATATCTGGATTTGAGCACAGAGCGCCTTTAGAATCTGGAACATTCTACTTGAGAAGGTACTGACAGCTGATTCAATAAATAATCTTGAAAGGGAGTTGGAAAGGAACCTGGGAATGAGGAACTTTTGAGCTTACAGATAGAAAGAGGTAATGCTGAACTAAACATAACTAGCTCATGCACTATGGGCCAAGTAATCTCCTTCCCAGCAGTAAATTTCTATGATTCAATGAATTATTCTGTACATCTAACAGAGTTGGGCTTTTACTTGTCTGTTCTACAGCAAAGCAGTCACAATGCTTCCACCAAATTTTGAAAGGGACAGAGGAGAATTTGTCGGGGTGAATTGGATTGGGTGGTTCTTGGCTATGACATAATTTGTTGCTTTGTTCCTTTAAGTTATTTTGGTGCTTTGGTATTGGTGCACTGTTACGCCATTTCAGAAAACAATTTAAGAATTGTCCACATCTGTATAGGAATTCTTGAATGAGCCAGATAATGTTTTACTCATAAAAAATTATTTAATTGTTCATAATTGTTAATCAAGGTAAGAGATTTAGGGCTATTATTTCTTTTCTTGTAATTTATTTTTTATTGAAGTTAAAGTTTTTTAAAAATTTCATTGTTTTTTTAAAAGTGATCTTCATTTCTTTGATGATCATTGTGGATTTGAACTCACACTCCCTGGATTGAACATATCAGATTATTTTGCAGCCTCTGGATTGTTGTTTTAGCGATTGACTTATTAGACCACCAAACAACAATGAGTAAAAAAAAACATATGAAGGCAAACTAATGTCTGAGATCGCCTTGGAGAAGAAGTACATACAACAGTTCCCTGAAAATTGGAACAGGGTAGACAGGGTGGTGAGGAACTTTTATGGCATGCTTGCCTTCATCAGCTGAGCCATTGATTACAAGAATTGGTTATCATGTTACAGCTGTACCAAGTGCATGGAGTATTACCTACAGTTCTGGTTACCGCACTAGTGGAAGTACATGATTAGGATAGAGTGGGTGCAGAAAAACTTCACAAGAATATGTTGCTTGGATTAAAGTGCATGAGTTTTCAGGAGATATTGAGTAGGCTGGGACTCCTTTTCCTAGAATGAAGGAGGCTGGTGGTGTCATCTGTTAGTCTCATGAGACTGTGGATCTGCGCCTGGAATGGTTTCCAGGACACAGGCCTGGGCAGGGTTGTATGGAAGACCCATGCAGCAAGTCCCCCCTCTCCACGCCACCGATGTTGTCTAAGGGAAGGGCAAGGGCCGATACAACTTGGCACCGGTGTTGTCACAGGAGTTGCCAGAACGAGGTTGAAGGCAACGTCGGACTCCCTTAGGGACTCCAGCTCTGGATTTGTCCTCAGGGTTTACTCCCGAAGCCTTTCCCATGAGTGGGTATGGCCGCAAGGCAGCGGAGGTTTGAAATCAGAGTTTTCCCTCTCTTAGATGGACTGTCATCACTATATAGGCTGACAAGCTCCATCTACCCAAATCTACCTGAAAGGAGGCTGAGATTATAATAGAGATATATGAAATTATGAGAAGCAGAGATAGGGTAGATAGACAGCATCTGTTTCTCATAGTAGACTTGTCTAAATTTAGAGAGCACAAGTTTAACAGGAGAGGAACAAGGTTCACCTGTGTGATGAATTATTCACACAAAGTGTAGTTGTTATTTGGAATGAGCTACCAGAAGATATGATTGAAGCAAAAACAGTAAAAACATTTAAGAGGCATCTTGTTTGGTATCTGAATGAGTGAAGTATAGATGAGTATGGAATTAATTCAGAGAAGTGAGATTGGTATTGATAGGTATGATGGTCACCATAGAGGTGATGTCCAAAGAATCTGTTTCTATGTTGTACAACTCTCACTCAGTATGAGATCTGAAAATAATAACAGAATATGATTTATCATGGGATTAACAAATTGATGCTTCAGAGAAGGAAGCCACTCAGTCCATAAGTTTATATGAACTCCTAATAAAGCAAAAGCATCAGGCCTATTCCTCTGCCGTTTGCTGCGAGACCAGTAAGTTATTCCTGCTCAAGTGTCTATTCAATTGCCTTCTGAAGGCACAGCCTGAATCTGCTTGCATGACCTTGACAGGCAGTGAATTCCAGAACATAACTACAGCTCAGGTGACAAAGCTCTATGACATGCCCTCCTTCACTGCATGTTTACCTCAATGGTTTTAGTTTGTATCCTCTAGTCCTTAAACAATCTGTTAATGCAAACAACTAAGGCCATTGTGGGCACACCCCATCCAAGCCAATCATGGCCTTGCCCAACTCCATCAAATTTCCTCCCAACTTTTCCTGCTTCATACAGAACAGCTCCAGTATTTCTGATCTAATTCCTCATCTTTTATTCCTCAAGTTAAATTCCTCATCCCTGGAACCACCTGATTACTTTTCAACAGATCTTGAAGGCTGAGGCAGGAAATTATTTAAGTGTCTAATACTCATAGAAACACAGAAACAAAGAAAATAGGTGCAGGAGTAGGCCATTTGGCCCTTCGAGCCTGCACCGCCATTCAGTATGATCATGGCTGATCATCCAACTCAGAACCCTGTACCTACTTTCTCTCCATACCCCCTGATTCCTTTAGCCACAAGGGCCATATCTAATTTCCTTTTAAATATAGCCAATGAACTGGCCTCAACTGTTTCCTGTGGCAGCGAATTCCACAGATTTATCACTCTCTGTGTGAAGAAGTTTTTCCTCATCTCGGTCCTAAAAGGCTTCCCCTTTATCCTTAAACTGTGACCCCTCGTTCTGGACTTCCCCAACATCGGAAACAATCTTCCTGCATCTAACCTGTCCAATCCCTTTAGAATTTTATACATTTCAAAAAGATCCCCCCTCAATCTTCTAAATTCCAGTGAGAATAAGCCTAGTCGATCCCGTCTTTCTTCATATGAAAGTCCTGACATCCCAGGAATCAATCTGGTGAACCTTCTCTGTACTCCCTCTATGGCAAGAATGTCTTTCCTCAGATTAGGGGACCAAAACTGCACACAATATTCTAGGTGTGGTCTCACCAAGGCCTCGTACAACTGCAGTAGAACCTCCCTGCCCCTGTACTCAAATCCTTTTGCTATGAATGCCAACATACCATTTGCCTTTTTCACCGCCTGCTGTACCTGCATGCCCACCTTCAATGACTGGTGTACAATGACACCCAGGTCTCGTTGCATCTCCCCTTTTCCTAATCGGCCACTGTTCAGATAATAATCTGTTTTCCTGTTCTTGCAACCAAAGTGGATAACCTCACATTTATCCACATTAAATTACATCTCCCATGAATTTTCCCACTCACCTAACCTATCCAAGTCACCCTGCATCCTCTTAGCATCCTCCTCACAGCTAACACCGCTGCCCAGCTTCGTGTCATCCGCAATCTTGGAGATGCTGCATTTAATTCACTCGTCTAAATCATTAATATATATTGTAAACAACTGGGGTCCCAGCACTGAGCCTTGCGGTACCCCACTAGTCACTGCCCGCCATTCTGAAAAGGTCCCGTTTACTCCCACTCTTTGCTTCCTGTCTGCCAATCAATTCTCTATCCACATCAATACCATACCCCCAATGCCGTGTACTTTAAGTTTGCACAATAATCTCCTGTGTGGGACCTTGTCAAAAGCCTTTTGAAAATCTAAATATACCACATCCACTGGCTCTCCCCTATCCACTCTACTAGTTACATCTTCAAAAAAAATCTGTAAGATTCGTCAGACATGATTTTCCTTTCACAAATCCATGCTGACTTTGTCCGATGATTT
This sequence comes from Hypanus sabinus, assembly GCF_030144855.1. NCBI lineage: Eukaryota > Metazoa > Chordata > Chondrichthyes > Myliobatiformes > Dasyatidae > Hypanus > Hypanus sabinus. The sequence goes on from NC_082722.1 coordinate 34,113,056, forward strand.
CACCTCTTTCCAAATGTGCTGCTATCACATCTTTGATAACCGACTCTAGCATTTTCCCCACCACCGATGTCAGACTATCCGGTCTATAATTCTCCGGTTTCTCTCTCCCTCTTTTTTTAAAAAGTGGGGTTACACTAGCCACCCTCCAATCCTCAGGAACTAATCTAGAATCTAAGGAGTTTTGGAAAATTATCACTAATGCATCCACTATTTCTTGGGCTACTTCCTTAAGCACTCTGGGATGCAGACCATCTGGCCCTGGGGATTTATCTCCTTTTAATCCCTTCAATTTACCTAACACTACTTCCCTACTAACATGTATTTCCCTCAGTTCCTCCATCTCACTAGACCCTCAGTCCCTTACTATTTCTGGAAGATTATCTATGTCCTCCTTAGTGAAGACAGAACCAAAGTAGTTATTCAATTGGTCTGCCATGTCTTTGTTCTCTATGATCAATTCACCTGTTTCTGACTGTAAAGGACCTACATTTGTCTTGACCAATCTTTTTCTTTTCACGTATCTATAAAAGTTTTTACAGACAGTTTTTATGTTCCCTGCCAGCTTTCTCTCATAATCTTTTTTCCTTTTCCTAATTAAGCCCTTTGTCCTCCTCTGCTGGTCTCTGAATTTCTCCCAGTCCTCAGGTGTGCCGCTTTTTTTTCTAATTTATATGTTTCTTCTTTGGACTTGATACTATCCCTAATTTCCCTTGTCAGCCACGGGTGCACTACCTTCCCTGGTTTATTCTTTTGCCAAACTGGGGTGAACAACTGTTGTAGTTCATCCATGCGATCTTTAAATGCTTGCCGTTGCATATCCACTGTCAACCCTTTAAGTATCATTTGCCAGTCTGTCTTAGCTAATTCATGTCTCATAACTTCAAAGTTACCCTTCTTTAAGTTCAGAACCTTTTCTTTCTGAATTAACTACATCACTCTCCATCTTAATGAAGAATTCCATCATATTATGGTCACTCTTACCCAAGGGGCCTCGCACGACAAGATTGCTAACTAACCCTTCCTCATTGCTCAATACCCAATCTAGAATAGCCTGTTCTCTAGTTGGTTCCTCGACGTATCGGTTCAGAAAACCATCCCGCATACATTCCAAGAAATCCTCTTCCTCAGCACCCTTACCAATTTGGTTCACCCAGTCTATATGTAGATTGAAGTCAACCAGAATAACTGCTGTTCCTTTATTGCACACATTTCTAATTTCCTGTTTAATGCCATCCCCAACCTCACTGCTACTGTTAGGTGGCCTGTACACAACTCCCACCAGCGTTTCATAAATCAATGGAATAAATCAAAGTGCTGAAGGTGTGCAGAGACCACTATAAATAATATTGGGGCAGATTTATGCACTTGCTGCCTGTATTATTCCTAATTTTTCAACCCCATCAGTGCTATTGTACAAAAGGTCTCCAGCTTCTGCAGGTGTCATGTGAAGTGGAACAAAACTGTAGCAAGGGCCTTGATCCTAAGACTGGCCTCTCTCTATTCACTGTTCTCAAAGACTTTTGAACTGCTTTTAGATAAAATCGATCATTTAAAAAATATATTTTTAAATCTTTTCTGTACTGGAGTTCAACTAAAACCATCAAGATTAAGCAAAAAAAAACTCTAACCACTCTCCTACTTTCCTGCAGTCTTTCAAGGTCCATGGCCCAAATTATTGGCACGGGCTGACCAAGGCGCATGCACACCCTTAGCTCAAGAAGTTTGTCCTCCAACCTGGATTCAGTAGTGAGCACACTTGGAGCAGGAGTCTGAAGCTTGGACATCCTGGGTCAGAATCAGAGATAAGTATGTGTGTGTATTAAGTAGTTGAGTGAAAATAAGTAGTGCAAATTAATAGAAATAAAAAAGTAGTGAGCAAGGGTTCATGGGGTCAATCTCCATTTAGAAATCAGATGGCAAAGGGGAAGAAGCTGTTCCTGAATTGCTGAGTGTGTGCCTTCAAGCTTCAGTACCTCCTTCTTGATTGTAACAGTGTGAAGAGATCATGAACTAGGAGGTGGGGATCCTTAATGATGGACTCCACCTTCGTAAGGCACTGCTCCTTGAAGAGTCTTGGATACTACAGAGGCTGGTACACATGATAGAGCTGATGAATTTTACAAGTTTCTGCAACTTACTTCAATCTTGCTCACTCTCTCCACTTCTGATCCCTCTATGAGGATTGGTTTGTGTTACCTTGCTTTACCCTTCCTGAAGTTGACAACCAGCTCTTTGGTCTTGCTGACATTGAGTGGAAGGGTTGTTGCTGCGACACCACTCAACTAACTGGCATATCTCACTCCTATACACCCTCTCCTCACCATCTGAAATTCTGCCAGCAATGGTTGTATCATCAGCAGATTTATAAATGCTGCTTTGACTATGCTTAATCACACTATCATGGGTGTAGAGAGAGTAGAGCAGTGGGCTAAGCACACATTCCTGAGGTGCGCCGGTGTTGATTGTCAGCAAGGTGGAGATGTTATTTCCAATCTGCACAGATTGTGGTCTTCCGGATAGGAAGTCAAGGATCCTGTTGCAGATGGAGATGCAGAGGCCCACATTCTGCAGCTTATTGACCAGGACTGTAGGAATGATGGTGATAAGTGCTGAACTATAGTCAATAAAAAACATCCTGACATAGTTATTTGTATTGCTCAGGTGATCCAAGGCAGAATGGAGAGCCTTTGAGGTATCATCCACTGTAGACCTATTGTGGTGATGAGCAAATAGCAGCGGATTCCTTTCTGAAAGCAGTGAAAACAGGTGGTGATTCTGGCCATGACCAACTTCTCAAAGCATTTCATCACTCCTCACTCTTTCCTGATCTGCTGTAGATCACAAGACATAGCTTTTCTGAAAAGTATCAGCTATGTGTGCTTCAAAACAAACTTGCACTTACCTTTGTAAAAGGACATTTGTTAGGAATTTATGTATCCCACACTGCTTAATCAGGAGGAGTTGAAAAATCTAAAGAGCATGATGTCCAAATCTCAATATCACTGATAATTTCAAACTATTTACCAACTACACTGTTTAAAACACAGAGAATGTAAAACACTTCTGCACTGACTATTGATCTTATCTTCATGCTATGTTCTTACAGTATTGTTCCTTAATTCATTTGCTTTTGATTTGCCCTAACTTTCAGAAAAAGAACTACTGAATATATTGGAGATGTGTGGCAAGGGCATTTGAAATGCCCCTCCTAGCTGCTAGTCAGTTTCACTTGGCTTTTTGAATCATATTGAGCCCTAATAATGTGCCCCAACCTTCATACAACTCTGACTTTGCCACTGCTACCAGTTTTGCCATTTCCTGTTGCTCCCGACTCGACTGTCATTTAGTTGTTAATTACAGGTAGTCCAAAAATATGGACTTAAATCAGACCAGTTATGTTGAAATGACTGCCAATACTTTCATTGCCCTTAAAGCAAGGGTTCCTAACCTTTTTTATGACATGCAGCCTTATTATTAACTGCGGGGTCTATGGACCCCCAGGTTGGTAACCCTTGCCTTAAGGTTTGATGTCAAACTGTTATACTCAAGCAGTGTATGAAGTATCTTACATTTAGTGTTAGAAATATACTACACTGTTTATTGTGTTGTGTTGGCATCCATCTGTCTCGAAGGACAATGGGTGATAGCGATCACAAGCCTGGGCGGAAGTTATGGATATCCTGAAAAGCCAGGTTGTCAGGATCCCCCTCTCAGCCTCACCTGTGTAGTCCAAAGGAAAGTTTGGCACCAGCTTGGCTGCAAGAAAGATGTTCAATGACATCCAGCCACCTTGAGGGCGCCACTCTGGATGTGTTGCCTGGGTTTACTCCCATAGCCTTCACCCTCTCAGGGCTGCCCACAGGCAGTGGGGCTGTTTGCCCATAGCTGGGCTCTGGTTCACGAGCACCAGGGTGTTTCCACACACCAATAGGCATTGTTTAATACTCACCTTAATATTCTTGTCCTGGCCCACTACAATTAGTTTGTGACTGCATTTTTTCCCCAGAAGTATAGAACTTTGTGAATTGGCACATTTACACCCTGCCAGAAAGAATGGATAAAGTTGAGAATTCTCTGAATCCAGTTATTTCTTCAAATCACACAGCCAGAAGATCAGTTTAAATTATACAATGCAATATGCTTCAAATTTATATTCAGAATGTATGCTCGTCGTCTTCTGCTGCTGTACCTCATCCCCTGCAATGTTTCAGTATGTTGTGCATTCAGAGATGATCTTCTGCACAACGCCATGGTAACGTGGGGTTATTTGAGTTACTGTCACTTTCCTGTCGGTTTGAACCAATCTGGTCATTTTCCTCCAACCAGACAAGGCATTTTCACCAATAGAACTGCCACTCACTGGATGTTTTCTGTTTTTGTTTTTGCACCATTCTCTGTAAACTCTTACAACTGCTGTGCATGAAAATTCCAGGAGATCAGCAGTTTCTGAGATATTCAAACCACCCTGTCTGGCACCAACAATCATTCCACAGTCAAAGGCACTTTGATCACATTTCCACTGCATTCCGATGTTTGATTTGAAAAACAAATGAACCCCTTGACCATGTCTACATGTTTTTATGCACTGAGTTGCTGCCACATGATTAGATATTTGCATTAATGAGCAGGTGTACGGGCATAGCTCCTGAAGAGGCCAATGAGTGTATTTTCTTGTATGCATTTCTAAATTTCAAGATTTCACTTAATACTTTAAATAATGTGTTCAATTATTACTCTGGTCAATACTAGATAAAAATTCCAGAATGGACAACAATTTCTTCTGGAATCATTAGAATTAAAACACTATAAAAGATTTCTTCATGAAATTTGATATTACTTGCTAATAATTTAAATGCTACACTTTATGTAGTACGTAGTCTTTATCAAGGGGAAATGTATCAAGCCAATAGTGTAATAAAATATAATTTTTCCAACCACTTTTTATGTGTTTCTGTATAGTTTATAGGTAGAATAAAATTTTGGATTTTAATGGTATGGCAATTAATGTCACATAGCTTTATTACCTTCTTTGTAGATAGTATTTCTTTACTTTAAATACAATTGATAGTGCACACAGCAATATTTATTTATTTATTTATTTTGAAATAAAGCACAGAACAGGCTCTTCCTGCCCTAGTAGCCGTGCTGCCCGGCAACCCACCTATTTAATGCCAGCCTAATCATTGGACAATTTACAATGAGCAGTTCAATTACTAACTGGTATGTCTTTGGACTGTGGGAGGAAACCAGAACACCCAGAGGAAAACTGTGTTGTCACAGGGAGAACGTACAAACTCGTTGTGACAAGGGGCAGAACAGAGAAACAAATGGCAGTCAGATAAAAAAAAGATGAAGAAATGAAAAGAAAATGGAGAAATAGTGAAAATGATTACAAATATTTAATATCAGGGAAACAGGAGTATAAAGTTACATTTGAAAAAGAAAAGAAAAAAAATTAAATGATGTGTCACAATCTGACTGCAACACAACGGCACAGAAAATCAAGAACCTCAGAAACTAGATTAGTATCCCTTAAAGAAATGCAAAGGAAATGCCTTACTTGTTAGATATTTAGTGACTTAAATAATTAGAATAAAGCACTTAATGCCCTTTAAGTAAATTTCTGGAGTACCTTAATCCAATGACTTATTTCCCTAAAGAAAATGTCAACATATTTAAAATATTAATTGAATTTTTACACAAATTTTTAAGCTTGATAGAATGAAATGTCTGTTTATAATGAGAATAATATTCACCTACAAAAATAGTGTATTCATGTGCAAATTAACATACATCGATACAGAATGATTGTAAAAGCACATTGCAGGGAGAAGGCTTTGCAGCCAGCAATAAAGAGATAATCGGTATAAAAATAAATAAATTTGATAGAAAGAAAGGGAACTGCATTAGATGTCACAGTAAATGACTTCTTCAAGGTTGAATGTGCTACTGTTTGATCAATATGAAGCTACTTACAAATCACATTCATTGATCACTGTAATCATCCAAAGGAATGTAGGGCGGTCACTAAAACCACATGCACTTAGTCTTAATTGCCCACATTAAAGCAATTATGTCTGCAAACTATTGCTGTCTAACATTATGCTTATTATTAATACCATCTCTTTACTTATATTGATATAAACTGTATTTACTGGAAATCAATCAAACCCTGCTCTCTGCCACACATTCAGGCTGCTGATGTTCTGAAATATTACTTCAGTAATAGCAAATATGTCTTCTTCCTCTGAATGTCAAAACTCTTTTGGTAGTTGCAGTGATAACTCTGTTAGATGATCATGCATAAGCAATTTTATGAGCTTCTATAACTCTTGCTTTCTCTGGTAATAGCATTACACAGAAACATATGACCTTTTAATGAACAGACTGTGGAATCATTTAAAATTAAGAGAATAGTTTAGAAAATATGTTTGTCTATAATCCTTCCAAGAAAATTATGCTAATCTTAGCAAATGTTTGTATGTTTTTTGTTTGCTGTATAAATGTATCTGTGTACATTTTTTTTTAAATGACTCTATGTTTTACATTGACTTCCATTCCAGCACAGCCTGATTATATTCAAAGCAATATGCACTTTAATTGCCATATCAGAGTTGGACAATAAATTGTACCTGAGTAACTCACCTCTAATTTCTATCATTATCGCTACTGGTAGTCATCATGGCCTTGTTACATGACTATGCTGACACAAAAACAGATTGCATACTAGATAGTAATGCTTTAAGGTGAATGGAACTTCACTGCATCACTTATTCCATAACATTCCTTCTCTTGGAAATGCATGAAAGGCCTATTAACATGGTACAGGTGATTGCTGGTTTTGGTCTGTGCTATAAAACCCAGGAGTCATAAGTAAGTGCTGAATTAAAGTTACTGTCTACTAACCAAATACTAAAACGTTCCTGGCACCCAATAATGATACTAGTTTATTACTTACAGTATGTCTCTTTACAAATACGTCAATGCTTTAGTTCATCTAGATTCTTGGTGCACTTATGGGTCCAGGAACAATCTTCTGGTTTTTGCTGGGTGTCAGTCTTACTAAACTTCTTATATCCAATAATACTATTATTACAGAAAGCACTTTATTGCAAAAGGTTATGAAAGAGTTTGTCTATTATCCATGGTCATCGGCATATTATGACTGCCTAAAATGTTATGATATTCAGGAAAATAAATTTGCGTATATAAGAGCTAAAGACTGTTTTTTCAAATTTCCTGCCCCATACTCTTAAAACACGGCAACCTAAAAGATAAGCATAAAAGGGATGACATCTTCTAACTTTTGGAGTGACAAGATTTCTGGAGCAGATACTCTGAAGGTAGTACTGTATTATGGCAAGTTGATCAAGCCTTTACTGTAAGATAAAATAATGCATTAGAATGTAACTGTATCTTTTATAATTCAGAATGAATTATAATATAAAAGAATGTACAAAATAATTCACTATGAACATTAAGAATTTCTTTGTTAACTTCAGAAACCTGTAAGTAATATGTACATATCCATGTGAGAAAATGCCCTAATGTTTTTCTCATTATTTAAAAAAATAAAAACTGTTCTGCAATGGTTACAGATGGAGTGGAAGTGCAGCAGAAGTGCATATTGTATATCTTGCACAGTATCTCTAGTGTTACCATGAAGCATATCTAGTAAATTGAAATTATCTCCTGACCAACAGATGACAGTTTCAAATCTGAAATGCAGATTCCACACTCCAGCCTAATTTAAGTTATGGAGCTTTACTACAAGAACTAGGGGGAAATAATTATATTAAAAATTATTTCTCATACTCTCATGAAGATAAAGTAAATTTAAAATCTAAACACGAAGTATTTTGTGAATGAATATTGTGATATACAGTAAGGGCATCCTCGTTGCATGAATCCCTTAAACTGAGGTTCCATTTTGGAAGTGCAGATGTAAGAGGAAGGAATTTAGGATAACATAGTTAATAAGTTTCACCAATGGGATAGATATGTGTTTGCGGTGTTTTGCATAATACAGAGTAACTAAAGAGTTTTAAAGGGTAATGACAGATTGAAATGCTTATTAGTTCATCTAAAAAATGGAGTCAATTTCCAGTGTATGTTTTTCAAAAAGTTCGATGTTCAAAGTAAATTTATTATCAAAGTACATATATGTCACCATATACAACCCTGAGATTCATCTTCTTGCAGGCACGTTCAGTAAATCCAAGAACCATAACGGAATCAATGAAAGACCACATCCGGTAACTATAGTGCAAAAGACAACAAACTGTGCAAATACAAAAGAGAAAAAACAAACAAACAAACAAATAAATAAATAAGCCATAATTCTCAATAACAGGAAATGAAGAGTGCTTGAAAGTCCATCGGTTGTGGGAACAGTTCAGTGGTGGGGCAAGTGAAATTGAAAGAAATTATCCTACACTGAGCCCGGTGGTTGAAGGGTAATAACTGTTCCTGATCTTAGTGGTGTTAGTCCTCAGAGCTCCTGTACTTACTTCCTGAAGACAGCAGCAAGAAAAAGGTTTGAGCCAACTGATGAGATTCTCTGACAATGGATGCTGCTTTCTTGAATCAGTGCTCCACGTACATGTGTTCAACAAAGAGGAGGGCTTTACCCATCAACAAATTTCACGACATGCCAGTGATATTAAATTTGATTCTGATTCTGAAGAACTGGGCTGTAACCACTACTGTTTTCATACCAGATTGTGATGCAACAAGTCGATATAATCTCCACCACACACCTATAGAAATTTGTCAAAGTATTAGATATCTTGCTGAATCTTTGCAAATTTCAATGAGCATAGAGGTGCTGGCATGCTTTCTTTATAATTACAGTTACATGCTGGGCTCAGGAAATGATAACACCAAGGAATCTGAAGTTGCTGCCTCTCTCCATCTTTGATCCCTCAAAGGGAACATGATCGTGGATCTCAGTTTTCCTCCTCCTGAAGTTAATAATCAGCTCCTTGGACTTGCTGGCATTGAGTGAGAGGTTGTCGTGGTGGTATCACTCAGCTAGATTTTCAACCTCCTTCCCATATGTTGAATCTTCACCATCTTTGATTCGGTCAACGTCAGTGGTGTCATCAGAAAACTAAGCATTGGAACTGTGCTTAGCCACATAGAGATAAGTATAAAGTGAGTAGAGCAGGGGGCTAAGCACACAGCCTTGTGGTGCACCTGTGCTGATGGAGATTGTGGTGGAGATGTTGTTGCCAATCTGAACTGACTGGAGTCTGCAAGCAAGGAAATCAAGGATCCAGTTGCACGAGGAGATATTGAGGCCCAGGTCTTGAAGCTTATTGATTAGTTTTGAGGGGATGATAGTATTGCATGCCAAGCTGTAGTCGATAAAGAATATCTTGATGTATGTATCTTTGCTGTTCCAACGTTCCAGGGTTAAGTGATGAGCCAATGAAATGGCATCTGCTATGGACCTGTGCTGGTCGGTAAATTTAAGTGGATCCAAGTTGCTTCTCAGGCAGGAGTTCATGTGTTTCATCACCAACCTCTCAAAACTCTTTATCACAGTGGATGCTGGTGGTACTAGACCAGGGGTGGGCAAACTTTTTGACTTGTGGGCCACAAAGGGTTCTAAAATTTGACAGGGGGGGCCGGACCAGGAGCAGATGGATGGAGTGTTTTGGTAATACACCTCATAAGAGAAAATAAAATATCATGGGATATGTAGAAAACATGTGCTTTAATTTCAATTGAAAATGAACAAATGCATTACAACAAAATATCTGTCTTTGAAGTCCCATGGTATTTAGCTATTTATTGAAATGACTTTTAAAACACTGAAAATTAAATGAATAAAATACAGCTTTTTTAATAGTAACAGTTATTATTTTAAAGCACTGAAAATTCTGTTATCCTTCAAGATATTATCATCATCACTCTCCTCCTGACTGTCTTTATTTCAAAAACGGTAGGAGATGCAGGTCTACTTGTCCTGCTCCTTCTTATTCAATTGTCCCCTGTGCCAAAACTCAACAACGACCAGCACAAGGACAGAACAGTGACAGCGCGCCAGTATGCAGAGCGCGTTATTTGATCTGGAGCGCATTTTTTATTTTGAGAACGTACGTGCAACTGCGCACTACTCATGTCCATCACTTAACAGAAATGACATGTAACATGTAAGGCTTATTGAAAAAAATATTTTCAAATGCGTTTTTTACATAACACAACGAAGAAACTTATTTTTAATTTCAGTGGGAACAGTGATGTTGGTTTCCCTTTTTAGCCAGCGCATCAAAGTCTGGATTTAGTTTTGTTGTGGCGATTCTCAGGATGGATCTGAGGTGTTGGTCAGTTAACTTGGATCTGTGGCTGGCTTTGTTGATGTTCATGACGCTGAACGCCTGTTCACACAAATAGGTCGAGCCGAACAAAGAGTAAAGCGCAAATGTGGAGTAATACACTGCACCTCAACAAAGGTCAATGTATATAGAGTGCGTCATCTATTGGGAAAACGCCAGAATTGCGGGGAAAAAACGTTAACAAGGTTTATTAATATAATTTCATCAAGTTCTGCGGGCCGGATTAAAAAGCTTAACGGGCCACATATGGCCCCCGGGCCGTAGTTCGCCCATGCCAGTACTAGACGTTAGTTGTTGAGGCAGGTTACCATGTTGTTCTTAGGCACCAGTGTGACTGAGGCCTGTTAAGCATTTGGGTACCTCAGACTGCTGAAGTGAGAGGTTAAATATATCAATTAACACTCTACCCAGATGATCAGAACAGGTCACTAGTATGTGGCCAGGTACCTCACCTGGACCAGCTACTTTCCATGGGTTCACCCTCCTGAAGGTTGCTCTCACATCGACCTCAAAGACTGCAATCATAGAATCATCAGGGGCTGTGGGCGGTTGTGAAGTTTCTTCTGTGTTTTGATGGTCATTGAGCTCATCTGGAAGTGAAGCCCTGTTGCCACCTACGTCACCCGATTTCTCTTTGTAAGAGGGAATAGAATTCAAGCCCTGCCACCACTTTCGAGCATTCTTTATTGGCCCTGTAAGGTGAAAACGTTACCTTTATTTCCTCCTTTTGTATTTTCATTTTTGCTAGCAGGTATACTGTGGCAGATTCAAGTTCCTGTGAATATTTGGGTAGAAGTGATGTTTTATCTTCTCATCTGTTATATCTTTTCATCACATAAGAAGTAATACCCGTACTTGCTTTACTCTTTGGAACAGATAAGTTACATTGTGCAAGGTTTATCACATTATGCTCAATAATACAATGAGTAACTATGAAATTGCAGTACAGTTATTTAAGAACTTCTGCCTCATTGAAAATAAACAGTATTGCCTGCAGAAATAATCAGAATTTCTTTATCTTGACATATCTCCTGTTGTCACTTTAGTCGATTTTAAAATTATCATTTAGTTGTGCTAAACCTAAAACCTTTTGTGTCAGTTTCTCTAGCACCTTATCCAATTACTTCATTTTACCACTTCAATAGTCAAAGTGGCTAGGGGCCGAAAACTGAGCAGATCTCTCCCCGCAGCACCTTTCCTCACATTTCTCATTTAACCGCCTATCAAATCATCCTTTGTCTCACGAGTTCCCTCATGTTGCCTCTGTTACATCTAAAACTTTACCAGGTCACATGGGTCAGGAAGACTTAGAAGTAGATCATATAAGAAACTGTTGAACAGACTTTTTAACATCTATGAATAGACCTGTGCTATCATTTGCCTTTACCTCTGGTATCGTATTACACAAATTGATGATTTGTGAAAACTTTACATTTAAAAGATAACATTGCTTTTTAAAAATTTTCAATGCTCTATTTCCATTTCTTTAATTTATTCTTCTGTGCTCCTACATGTTGCCATGTTTCTCTTGCATTCATTTTCTTTTTGTTATTTCCTTCTTTAAAATTCTTTGCATATATCTTTATTTTCCTGCTTTTGGTATATTTACCCTTATCTGTCTTTCTATTAGCTATAGTACTTATGTCTCTTTACAAACATACCAATGCTTTATTTCAGCTGGATTCTCAGTGCAATTATTGCCCAAGCCTCACAGATCCAGCAACATCTTGTGTATTCTTTAGGCTTTTCTGGGTTTTAATCTTACTGAACTAGCAAAATGAATAAGAAAATTTAAAAGAAGACTTTAAAGTGGCTGAAAGAGAGAGGGTCTAAGATAAGTGGATTTGAACAGAGAAGGTTCGGACAGGCCACAAAATCTTCAATCAATGGGGGGGGAAGGGGTTATGACACAGGGTGAAAAGGACTTGAAATGCCAGAGCGGGGACAAAAGTGCTGGAAAAAAATCAGCGAGTAGCAAGAACGTAGACAATGAATTCAGAAGTAGAATCAGTCATGAATTTTGGCAGTGGAACCAAGAATGGTTGCAGATAGTATAAATGCACAGAGAGGCTAAGTCTGAGGGAGATAAATGAGAATAAAGAGAAGCCAGAAATTGCAAAAGAAAAGTAAACACAAGGGGCATACATACATTCTATCAATATCTGATTAATTTAATAGCTACACTGCTACTACGATACTGACTGCCATGTATCTGGCTATACTCTACACACAACAGCCACTACACCAAGAGAACATAATCACACTCCTATTTGATGAGCACCAGGCAATAAATTCATTAATCATCATTTTATGCCTCATCAAATCTTTTCCAAGCTGCTCCATGGGAGTTATACAAATTAGCCAGAGAAAAGCCAGTAATTTTAGTTTAGCTAGGTAAGTGCTTTTTGATTGCCTTCTTGAACAATGCTTCCCTTGACAAGCTAATAAATCAGTTCTTTCTAAACCAGAAGCGCAGCAAGTGTGAACAATAAGTTCACATAGTTTTGCCACTGATTTCAGCTAAAAAAAGAGCTAAGTGAATGGCCCAAGATCAAAGTCCCTAAGTTTATTGCAGAGTAAGGCTTTCTCCATCAAGAACAGCTAGTGAAGAGAAAGATTTTGTTTTATTATTAATGAACAGGAGAAAAAGTCCGGCGACAAAAGGAACAACTGTATGTAGCTGAAATTGCAGCATTTGACCCTAGTGTTTTCTAGGCCACCATTCAGACTTATTGTCTTGCTATTTGTAAGGGTAGAAAACAGAAGCAATATTGCAACTGTTGTATTAGGTGCCCTGCTGTGCTCCTGAAATATCTCCATTCTCACACAGTTGGACAGGTGAGGAGGAATGCTTGCACACAGCTAGGAGATACTATTGTCAGGGTAACAAATTACCAGAGAAACTGGTAATAGAGACTGCATTTAATCAGCAGACAATTGATTGCTTGACTGTTTCAGGTATTTGTGGTGTATGTCTTGATTAGTTGGGTGGTTTACAGTAACGTGAGTGAAGCCTTGCGGGTGTGCTATCTTGTCTTTTTGAATTGCAGACTTGACAGTATCATCCTTTCTGTTAGGTTGTAAATCATCTTACTAATCAGCTTGCACCAAGCCAACATGCATACGTTGGCACTCAGCCGGAGAATTTGTTTTGGAAGGCCTTTAGCAATGAAAACAGTGTTTGTATCAATAACTGTCTACTAATGCCTCATGCATATGGATGTAGCAGCAAAAAAAACGAGTAAATACAGTGATATAGGCATTTCTGTAATAATTGCTTTAGCTGCTGTTGCCTGATTGAACACTGTGATGAAGTAATTGAAACTGCAGCCAAATAAGCCAAATATGCCCACAGAAGTAACTTGAAACAGCATTTCAATTCATTGTGCACTATCAGAATGTTATCTGTCGAACAAAATAATCTTTCTCAGATGGCTTTAAGTTTCTCACAGCATTTAGCTTATATCTTCCGCATGCCACTAGCTATACTACCGAGGAGCATGCGAATGCTTCTCTTAAATTCTCCCGCATGAAAAAAAACTCTAGGCTTGCTTTCAACAAGTCTAGACCCAAGGTATTTTAAGTACAGTTTGTCTCTTAGTTTCTTCATTAACTTTCCCTACACAGATCGCTGCATGCCTCTGAAAATAACTTGGCAAACTGGGAGCCGTTTATCTCTTTTATCTTGGGACCCGATCCAATTAAGTAAGTGCACATTTACATTTGCATCTATCAAGCTTAAGCTAAGAGAGTCTGTGGTTTGCTTTCAGTGACTAAAACCTTATTTGCAGGAGAAGTGGAGCAAAAACGTGCTATTTTGCCATTAAATATAAGCATTGACTATTATCTCTAAAGCCTATAAAATTGTACTATGAAACAAGTGTCAAAAGACAACCATCAAGCTGGATACATTGTAAAAACACAAAAATCAAACATAATTTTTATTAAATAATGGAATTGTGCTGTCATATCTTTCCAGGTAATGCAGAATTGTACATATGACTATCTCCAACCCTCTAGGTCGTTAATTGTTACTTATGTTACTCCCTAGACAACTGTGTAGAAGATTCATCAAAGATATCCCCTCTGCAAATGGCATAATTTATAGCTTTACAGAAATCAGTTAGATGTTATGTTTATAAAGAATGTATAACTGCAGGCATACTAACTAGTTAATAGTTTATAGGAAACTTACACTCTTGTTAACATTATCATGCAGGGCTTGCTTACTGTAATTCTGTAAAGACTAGCCCTTTCAAATTTGTATATGGGGTGAAATGCTTTCCTCAAATCAAATCGAAAAGTAATCACAAAATAGATGTGGATAGAAAGAAATGACCAATACTACATTAACATGTAAATTATTTAACAGTTCTTCCTCATGGCCTTTTGTTTTTTTTAATCTTTCCCTTACAATCTGCATCTTCCTTAATCAAGACTATCACCCTACTGGAATAATTTAGATCCATTTCTCCTGAATCTGACTTTGGCTTGGCCTCATTTGGCTGAATTGGTGTATTGATCCTACTCAAAGCTTGCTTCTCTTCCACTGAAAAATCTCTATTCCACTGCACTTCTGCGATTGTTTTTTAAAAGAAATAATTCTACAATTACTTGAGACATCAGAACTCCTACAATTCTCGTTATTGTCATTTAAAGTAAAATTGGATAGGTATATGGAC
Organism: Hypanus sabinus; assembly: GCF_030144855.1. Lineage (NCBI taxonomy): Eukaryota > Metazoa > Chordata > Chondrichthyes > Myliobatiformes > Dasyatidae > Hypanus > Hypanus sabinus. Next base: position 34,128,081 of record NC_082722.1, read on the forward strand.
AGGAAAGGAATGGAAGGTTATGGGCTGAGTGCGGGTCAGTGGGACGAGGTGAGAGTAAGCGTTTGGCACGGAATAGAAGGGCCGAGATGGCCTGTTTCTGTGCTGTAATTGTTATATGGTTAAAGCATCTTCATTTATAGTCAACCCGCCAATGCCATGCCTTAAACTGCTATAGACCTAACATCTGAAGTACCTGCCTGAATCCTTAGAGCTCAGCCTCTCTTTAAAATAATCCTTAGAACCTACCTCTTCGAAGAACTTTTGTCCATCTGTTGTAACATCTCCTAATGCAGTTCAGCATCAAACTATTTTTGATCGTGCTCCCATGAAAGATCATGAGCTGTTTGTTGTGTTCAGGGTGTTTCATAGACATGGCTGTTTGTTCTGGTGGTCATTCACTGCAACTTCAGTCATGTTCATAAACATATCTTTATTATTATTCCTCTCTGCCTTCTCCCTGATCTGATATGTAGTATAACAAGCATCAAAATATAGATAGCCCAAAGTCTGTCTAAACCTTTTGTAAAAATCAAAAAGAAAAGAAAATGTTGAAGGTTTTCTGGGTGTCAGAAAACTGTTAAATTTTAAAGTTCACTTTCACTGTTTTAGTCATTCCACTGGAACCTACATTCATTATGCAGACCAAACTGACGTCTGGTTGATATGGAGTTGTACAGCACTTTGGCCCACCCTGTGCATGTTCTTCCCCATCTACACTAATCCTATTTGCCCACATCAAATCTGTATCCTTCTACGCCTTGTTTATCTAATCATCTCTTAAATGTAATGATTGTATTTGACTTCATTACCCACTCTGGCAGTGAATTCCAAACATCAACCACTTCCTGTGTAAAAAGCTTTTTCATGAAATCCTCATTAGAACTCGTTCCTCTCACCTTAAAACCTATGTCCTCTTTTTTATGATACCCCCTACTATGAGATGGTTACTCTGAATATGTATCCCACATATGACTCTTTTAGTTTTATAAAACCATAAGAGGTAGGAGTAGAATTAGGCCATTCAGTCAGTCAAGTCTGCTCTGCCATTTCAAATGGGTGCTCTAATTTCCTTCTCAAGCCTTCTGTCCTGCCTTTTCCCCCTAACTTTTTGTGCCCTGACTAATCTAGAACCTATCAACCTCCGCCTTAAATATACCCAATGACCTGGCCTCCACAGTGGTCTATGGCAATGAATTCCCCAGATTTACCACCTTCTGGCTAGAGAAAGTCCTCCTCATCACTGTTCTAAATGGATGACCCTCTATGAGAGATAGGAACAGGATTAGGCCATTCAGCCCATTGAGTTTTCTCCACCATGGCTGATTTCATCATGGCTGATCGATTTCACTCTCAACCCCAATCTCCTGCCTTCTCCCCATAATCATTCACACCCTGACTAAAGAACATATCAACTCCCACCTTAAACACTCCCATTCAGCCACCTGTGGAGATTAATTCTATAAATTCACCTGCCTCTAGCTAAAGAAATTCCTCCTCATCTCTATTCTAAGTTGACATCCCTCTATTCTGGGGCTGTGCCATCTGGTCCTAGACTTCCCCACTACGGGAAACATCTTCTCCACATCCACTCTATCTAGGCCTTTCAACGTTTGATAGGTTTCAATGAGATCCCCTCTTATTCTTGTAAATCCCAGCAAGTATAGAACCAGAGCCCTCCAATGCTCCTGATACGATAACCCTTTCATTCCTGGAATCATTTCTCATGAACCTCCTCTGAACAGTCTCCAACGTCAGTGCGTCTTTTCTTAGATAAGGGGCCCAAAACTGCTCACAATACTCCAAGTGAGGCCTCACTTGGAGTAAAGCCTGAGCTTTACATCCTTGTTTTTATATTCTACTACTCTTGAAGTTAATGCTATTTATGTATCTCTATCAGTTTCCTTCACTCCAGGGAACACAAGCGCAGCCCACAACTTTCCCCACAACTGAAGTCCTCCAATCCAAGCAATACTCTAGTGAGTCTCATTCACAGTCTCTCCAGCACAGCCATACCACTCCTATTATGTGATGAGCAGAAACACACACAGTACTCCAGGTGCTCTCTAACCGGTGTTTTGCAAAGTTAAAGCATAACAACCGGACTTGCCCCAACCTAGGAAGTCAAATATGCCCAAGTTATTGGAGGAGATGTGTTTTTCATAGATTGAAAGAAAGCTGTAACCTAGAACAAAATCAGTCCTTTACAGGCTGAGTTATGTAATTAGCTGAGCACTCTGAACCCTCAGTTGTTTGTTATTTATATTAATGACCTGGAGGAGGGAACAAAATGCAAGGATTTCAAGTTGGCCGCTGATACAAAAATAATGGAAGGTTGAGATGAAGATGTTGTGATTCTGCAGTGGGTTGTGGATAGTTAGTATGTTTGGACAAATTGTGTTTAATGTGGAGATGTGTGAAGTCATACACTCCACTAGGAGGAATCAAAGAGTGCCTGATTAAGTGAATCGAGAGAGACTGCTGATGAATATTGTTAGGAAGGATTCGGGTGATCTAAAATCACAAAAGTTTAGCAGGCACATCTAACAAGTAGTTAAGAGGGCTAACAACATGATGGCCTTTATTGTGTAGGCACAGGAGTTTGAAAAGGAGAGGTCTTGTTACAGGGATTTTATGAGGTCATACATGGAATACTGTGTTCTGTTTCGGTCCCTTTACCTAACAATGGATACGATAGCAGTCTAAACAAGTTCTACCAAGCTAATTCCTGGGATGAGATAGTTGGTAGGATGTGGAAGCTTTAGAGAGGGTAGAAACCAACTACCTGTCTCTGAATGTGAGCAAAACAAATGAAATGGTTGTTGACTTCAGGAGGACACGGAGCGACCACTCTCCGCTGAACATCGACGGCTCGTCCATTGAGATTGTTAACAGCACCATTTTTCTTGGTGTTCACTTGGCGAAGAATCTCATCTCATCCCTCAACATCAGCTCCACAGCCAAGAAAGCCCAGCAGCGTTTCTACTTTTTGCGAAGGCTGAGGAAAGTCCATATCCCACCCCTCCACCCTCACAACATTCTACAGAGGATGTATCGAGAGCATCCTGAGCAGCTGCATCACTGCCTGGTTCAAGAATTGCACCATCTCGGATCACAAGACCCTGCAGCAGATAGTGAGGTCAGCAGAGACGATCGTTGGGGTCTCTCTTCCCGCTATTACAGACATTTACATCACACACTGCACCTGCAAAGCTAACAGCATTGTGAAGGACCCCACGCACCCCTCACACAAACTCTTCTCCCACCTGCCATCTGGCAAAAGGTACCGAAATGTTTAGGCTCTCAGGACCAGACTGTGCAACAGTTTCTTCCCCCAAGCCAGCAGACTCCTCAATACTCAGAGTCTAGACTGACATTGTAATTTGTCTTCTACTGTGCCTATTGTCTTGTTTATTAACTATTGTACTGCCCTGCACTGTTTTGTGCACTTTACGCAGTCCTGTGCAGGTCTGTAGCCTAGTGCAATTTTTATGTTGTCTAGTGTAGCCTTGTGCTGTCTCACATAGTCTAGTGTAGTTTTGTGTTGTTTCATGTAGCACCAGGGTCCTGGAGGAACACTGTTTCATTTTTACTGTGTACTGTACCTGCAGTTTATGGTCGAAATGACAATAAAAGCAACTTGAACTTGAACTTGAAAGGAAATATACCAGAATGCTGCCTGGATTAGAGAGTACGTCTTCTGAGGATAGGTTGAGAAAGCTAAGGCTTTTCTCTTTGGAGTGAAGAAGGTCATTTGGTATAGGCATATGAGATGATAATTGGTATAGATCAAGTGGATAACCAAAGACTTTCTCCTAGGGTAGAAATTGCTAATATGAAGGGGCATAATTTTAAGCTGGTTGGAGGAAAGTATAAGGGCAAGTACAGAGTTTTATTTTTTTAGAGTGGTGGGTGCATGGAATGCCCCACCAGGGGTGCTGATAGACACAGATACATTAGGAACATTTAAGAAACTTCTTAAAAAGTACATGGGTGAAAGAAAAATGGAGGCCTATGCAAGAGGGAAGGGTCAGATTCATCTCAGAGTAGGTTAAAAAGTTGGCACAACGTAATGAGCCAAAGGCCCCGTAATGTGCGGTAATGTTCTATGTTCTAAATTAGTTTATGTAGGCTGGCAGGTCCAACAAATAGTTAAGAAGGCAAATCGTTTGTTGGCCTTTATTGTGTAGGGCTTGGAGTTTAAAAATAGAGAGTTTGTTTTTATCGTTGTTCAGGAGTTTGGTGAGGCTACGTCTGGAATACTGTGCATTGTTTTGGTCCCATTACCTAAAAAGGATACAATAGCAGTTGAAGCAGTCCAAAAGAGATTCACAAGCTACTTCCTGGGATGAGATGCCTGTAAGGTTAAGAGAGGCTAGACATCTTGAATGTGCATTCCTTTATTTTTTTTAGAAGAATGAGGAGTGATCTTATGTTTGAATAAGGTCACTCTTCATTCTTCTAAAAAAAAGGAATGCACGTTGAAATTGTCATATAGGATCCTAACGAAACCCGATAGATTAGACACTGAGATGGTCTTACCAATAGGGGAGTTGCGAACAAGAGTGCAAAGTAAGTGATCAGTCATTTCAAAATGAGGTGTGTGGAAATTTATTCTCTCAGAGGGGTTCGAATCTCTGGGTTTCTCTGTTCTTGAAGATGGTGGAGATCATTAGATATATTTAAGATGGAGATAGATAAACATTTGAACATTTAAGGATTTGAGGGCTGTGGGGAACCAACACAGAAGAGGATTTGAGAGCATAGATTAGCTATAATCATATTGAGTGGTTTGGAAGGCTTGAGAGTCCTGTTAACTGACTCCTGTTCTTACTTTCTAAGTTGAGTTGAGTTCTCATATGCTTTCTCCACCACTCTATCAACAAGCACTGGTACTTACAGGTAACGTTCCGTGTTGAGTTCTCATATGCTTCTCCACCACTCTATCAACAAGCACTGGTACTTACAGATAACTTTCAACCTCAAATTCCATTCGTCAATATTTCTGAATGCTCTACAATTTACTGTCTATATGACCTCCCAAAATGCATCTATATTAAAGATTATGCAGTATCAAATAATTAACAACAAAAAGGGAGAAAGAATGGAATTGAGTAATCAGCTCTTTGAAATCCAATAGATTAAAGTGCTGAGTCTTGTGTATTAGAGGGCATAGTTTGTGCATGTTAATATTTGATAATATCCTTGACCAAGCACAGTTCTTTCTTAACTCCACCCTGGGCAGTCCCAATCCTGGATGCGAAAGGAGTAGGGATGGACATGGGGCTACCAAACCCATTCCATAAAAATCTACAGCTACAGAAATGCCAAGGGAAGCTCCAAAGATCTCACCCCTGGGAGAGGAAGGATACCCCAAGATGGGCTACAGCAGAGGACAACTGGAAAGACTGGCACAGGATAGACAATGCTGGTGAGATGCTATCAGCAGCTTATGCCCCGGTTAGGGTGATGGGCCGAAGAAGAATAAGGTATAATCTCACAACTACATCCTGCATTTATTTAGCATTTTATTACTTAGCATTCTAACGTACTGGAGAATTGTCACACTTGGCACTACAGAGGACTGTTGGCCAAAAGTTTGAAAACTGTATGTTTAAAGGATTATCATAAAGGAGAAGAAAGAGACAAAGGTGTTCATGAGAGAACTGCAGAATGTAAAGACTGGAAGATGAAGGCACAGTGACCAGCCAGAGGTGATGCAAATGTGGGATCTCAGAGATTAGTAGAACCAGAAGCACCTGGAACTCAGGAGGATCAACATTATGAAAGGATTTGAATAAAGTGTAAAGCCGCTAAAGGACGATAATCAGTGCTGGTTGACAACAGACATAATGGATGAAGACACATTCCTAGTTATGGGAGTTAACAAACCCAACTGCTTTAAGAGTCATATTCATTTTATAGGCCACATAACCCGTTGCCAACGAAAATCTATATGTATTATTTCACCCATTGTTACCACGGAAGTTAATGGGAAGAGCCGCTAATTCCGAATGTACAAAATAACATAAATGCGTCTGTAGGCACGCTTTTGCTCATCAATATCGGAAGTGATTTTTTTATATACGCAGTTGCGAAGCCATGATGCTCCTTGATTCTGCTGAGGACAGACATAAGTTTATGAGCTACCTATTCAGTTAGCTGGGAGGTGTTCGGCGTTAGCTTTTCGAGATTATGCCGGCGTAACTGGAGCCGCTCGTGTCAACTCGGATCTGGAAAGGGTTTTCTACTTTGGGAATGAGTTTATTAGATTGAGTACAATTTTGATGGACCTAGAAGCTTCACAGTATTGAGTACCGTTAGTTATACGCAAAAATATATCGTGAATCGACTCGCGAGATCAAACTAAAGAAGACATGCCAATCTGCTTTCCTTACCTTTAAACTGTTTTCGCCCTCCCCTTAATAATTCTGCGTTTTTCTTTGTATCTGTATTATTTACATAGATGCATAAACTTATGTTAATTATGTACTAACAATTTACACTTTCGCCGTAAATAGAAGTTATTTTTTAACATTTAGGGACGCAGAATCATTATTAGGCACCATTTGGGTTGGACAGCATTGTACTGTATTGGGCGGACAATAACCCATCAGTCATTAGCACGTTCATTTTCACCAAGGATTATCATTAGGAAATGATTTATGCTGAATGAGCTCTAACATTTCTCAGCTCAGAGTTTGTCTTTCTCCACTCGAGCTAGCGCCAAGCCAAAGAAACAGCTGGGCTGAATTTTTAGCGCCTATAATTAATTAAGAGCTTCATTCCCGGGATTTGATGATTAAATAAAGCAAGACCCTTATCCCCTTTGCGATTTCACTGAAAGTCTACTCCAGCCCAGTACTCCTGATCCCACGCTGGTGGTGCATTATAATCCCTTTTTGTGAGGAAAATGCCACAAGATTGCACATAGACACAGGCACAATAGGTAAATTCAAAAACAGCCACTTGTTCTGCAGTCGCTTCTGTTTTCTCCAGCTTGCTGCATATTTGCCACTTTTTCAGAATCGATCGAGGAGACGACTCAAAAGTTCTAGTGTATTGCTTTTGGGGGGGGGGGCGGAAGGAGTTTTGGCGGGTGAATTCCTGGTAATACTTGGTGAGCTGCCAGTCACACATGTCCTTACTAATAATCTAACTGGGTCAAGTAATAGGAATCCCTTTACACTTTTTAACTGAATTTGATGTTGTTCTGAAGTGGCAGCCTCGCTCTTGTCAGTGCCTCTAGTGGTTTGTTTGTGCAAGCTGCTGTAGCAAGATTTGACTTGTACATCTGGATAATAACAATAAATTAACAACGTATCACCTCGTTTGTCAACAGACCCCTAATATATAAAGAATAGTCCGGGTATTTTTTTTTGAAACTGGAATCCTTCTTAAAGCTAAGACGAGAACAAGTACCGGCGAAAATAAAAACTACAAAGACAAGAAATGACAAAAGCAATGAGATAATTTCTCGCCAAGGCGAGATAAAAATTAGTAGCTTCGGAATATCTTTTAAGCAGTGTAGAAAAGACAGTGCTTTGAAAATTTACTCTCGATCCCGTGGAGAGCTTGCATTCCGCTTAGGAATCCAACAGGTCCGGTCTCCGGGCCACAGTGGTCAAATCGCTTCTGATAATCCGTGCAGAGTAACGGGATCGGCCATTCAGCCCATCAGTTCAATCAATCAACCTGTCATGCCAATCAGTCAGGGCGTGAGGCCAAACAATTCGAACGAGGCGGAACTGTGTTTCAGCTCCATGTACCCGCTTTCGCTGTGACAAATTAAGCACTTAACATCTCCTCGTGATGCGAAGTTAAGCTTCCCTGAAGTTGTTTTGGTCTCGTCTACTTGAGCAGGAACGTGGACAGATTCATGTCATTCATACCTCAAAACTCACTCGTATAACCATTAGCAAGGTTATGTAGCTCCATAATGTACTCCGCACCATTGAGGATCTGGTTCACTGCAGCCTGCCTCTAAGCGTACAGTCAAAACGCGCGAGGTAGAAAACGTCATATCAGATTATTTTTTTCAGAATAGCAACCCCTGATGCACAAATTGGGAATCAAATACACACTGCTCATTCGGTACTGACCATCCGGCAAAATGTGGTTTATTTCAAACAATTCAGGTTTCGTCTTCGTGCGACCGATTTCTGGTTGTAAACCGTAAGAACGATTCCCACTTCAAACTTGAAGGTTTTGCAACCATTTTCTTGCACTTTACAAGATTATATTAACCGCACGCTTTAACATGAAAGTTTTGAATCTGATATTCTGTTGACTAGAGTCAATTTAGGGAAAGAAATAATTAACCAAAATATAACTATACCCCTCTAATTATTTCTGTGGTACACATAATTCTCAATTGGACCTCAGAGACTAATATATAAGGCACATAAAAATTTGTTACAGTTTCTATAATAAAATCTATTGGTTTTCGAGGGACCCTGGGTCTCTAGGTGGGACAGAGCGCATTGTACGTACAAGGCATTTTAAAGCAATTAGGAAAACAGTCGAAGAAATTATTAACTCTCTACTACGTAATTTGATTTACTTACGTTAGTGATGGCCATCCATTCATTACCACACTAACAGGACTACTCTGACATATGCAATACAGGGGCTTGCAATTCATTAGCAGCCATCACAATGTTCCCATCCGCGGCGCCAGCCAGCACTTCAAACAAAGTTAGTATTTTCTATTTTTAAAAAGTCTCATTCGCCGTCCCCTGCTTTCCGCAAATGTATTCTATATGCTTTCTTACAACGGTCTCCCAGTTGGGTGCATGTCAGGGGTTGGGATCAGTGAAGTGTTTCTCGCTAGGTACAGAAGCGAGTTTCCTAAATATGCTCACAGGACACAGACGGACTAACATTTCAGCCCAAGCAAACCAGGGCCTTTGATCATCTCGATCAGCTCCAGATGGACTCGATTTGTAGGCCATTTTTTAGTTTTCTCTCCAAATGATTATTTATGTAGTGTGCAAACGCCACCTTTTGCTCCCTGACGCAGACAAAAGAGCACAAGAGCAATCAGCTCACACCTTGTCCGGATACTGAAGTTTATTCTGAGGCGACGGCGGTAGATTAAATGGGCAACTAAACTTTGCCCATTTAGCTGTAGAGAGAGTACGGTAAAATATGAAACAGCCTTGCCGATGGAACCTCTCAAAAGCATATATAACAAAAGTGGACTTGCACTTTTTATACAGTTTTCATAATAACATTGGCTAACGCTCAAATGCTTCCACATTCTAAGTACGCTAGACATTGAAATGTTAGATTTTTCCCACATGTTATACATATGCAATGACACAAGACACCTTTACAACAACGTTCGCTCTAATTTCCTAGCTGTAGTTCGGGGTCTTTTGTAAACCATAAGGCATGGATTATACTTCGGAATAAGTGGGACTAGTTGGAATATTAAATTTGTACTTTAGAAAAAAAGCTAAGAATATATGAGATCGCGCCAAACCGTTTTAAATACATTGGTCAAACATCATTCTTTTTTAAAACCACGAGCCGCCTCGTCAGTTTTAAGGCCTCGTGATAAAACCCTCACAAAACCAAACCTTGTTGACAAAAACTTGTTAAGACAATGCCTTGAATATCCGGGCGTTTGTGTGCAGACAATGATTTGTCAAACATGATTAAATTTCAATATCTCCATAAAATTAAGAAATACCTCCACGATCTTCACCAAGTTTGCAATGAATTAAAACAATATCTCCCTTTTTTTGCCCTTTTATTTTTTTTCTTCCTGATTGGAAACTGGTACCGGGATTGTCCCGTTGAAGAATAATGGAAACCTCAAGTCCACTGCTTTCAGCGACTTGTCCGGCTGATTAGAAGGACTTGGGACAAGCAGCACGCTGGAGGTGACTACTAATTCTTTGACAGTTCAGGCGCAAAGATACGCACAGTGATGTTTGGCGTTTCAATCCCTTCTCTTTCTCGGCGTATCTGAGATTGGAAACGATTGCTGCCTGTTCACTGTTGCTTCACGTATTTTTTTTCTTCACTACGCAGAGAGAGGAATGCCAGGAATTCACGACTGGGAACAGGAGAGAGTTTTCACCTCTCACCAGTCAATGGGGGCGAGCTAGGATAGGCAGCGGAGTGTGGACGGAGCAACAGAGTCTGTACTGGGTTAGAACGGATAGGATTTATTTCAGCGGAGCAATGCCAAAATCAACTTCGCAATTTAGTTTGGGAAGTTTCTTCCTATTTCTCCAATGGCCCCTCTCTCATTGCTTTTCGGTCACCTGGAATAGATTAATCCCCAGGGATGGAGGGCATCCCGTGCCTTCTTTTGCTTTCGGTTCTTTGTGTAGAAACACAAATGTTGTCTGAATTAATATTATCAGTTTCTCTCGTTTATTGTCTTGAATTGATGTTTTATTATAAATGACGGGCATTTACTTTGTTATGCCTCCATATTAACAGATGGTGTCACACGTGTGGTGGAAGTTATATTTTATATCTAAATACGTGACTGTCATATCTACATGGGTTATCAAAGTGCATTTTCGAAACTTGCAGTCACCTCGACCCTCCCCAGGGTGATTTATATGTTTTACATATATTTCAGGTGTTCTTCGGATGGCCACTTTCAAAAGTAACAGCTGTAAAAATAAAGCTTGATTTAAATTTTCTTTCTCTTACCAGTTCTCAGCCACAGAACTCATCCGAAACTCTGCATCGTAACACGCCAGTGTTGAAGCAATGCGGTGAGTTCGGGGGAGTTTCAGATAAATACAACGAGCACCGTAAACGGGAACAGCGCTTCCAAAAGTGCGTGCAGTACTTCAAAAGTCGGAACAGGCTTGCCTCATTGATGTTAAAAGTATGTTTTTCTCTTCTGGACGCGAGAGATAATAGGCAGGAAATTTTGAAAATATTATTTAGTATGAAAATGGCTCAACTGAATTTGCACCACATAACTTGAATGAGCATTCCGTCATCACCCCCCCCCCCCCCGCTGAATGTGAAGACGCCAAATATAAAGTCATTTACTTTCGATTTTAATGGAGCAAACTGGTGACATTCGGATGGGATTTAGGACTAGTCTTACTATAGTTCTGCGTATATGTATATCACTACGCAGTTTAAATGCGTGAACAATCAGGAGTGCTTATTCTGCATTGTTTACTACCACCTGTGATCAGATAGTAAATATTCCGAATAGTTGGAAGAAAAGTTTGCCGAACTAAAAGCGCCATTAATTGTATTCATTTCTAAATGGGTGAAACTGAAGAAATGTAGGCAACAGTATAAAAACTGCTGTGATGTATACACAGCTATAAATATTAATAAGTTCGGCCATCGGTCCTCTAATATAAAGAGTGCCCTGGAGGAAAACTAGTGTGAGATTATACAACAGCAAATCCCACGCAGGCCACCAAACCATATCATTCAGTCAAAAACCACAAAGTAACTGAAATTCGTGTCTGATACTCCCGGTACGAGAAAATACTCATTGTGGGACACAGGAAATAGTGTTTGTAAATCTGCACTTACGCTCTTGAACAACTCATAAAAGATCATTTCTTTATGAAAGAAAATATAAAAATCAGCTTAAGACTAATACCGCCTGTAAGAGACTAATCCTTGAAAATTAAGTAAAGATTAATATAATTCCTAAAATAGATACGATAGTCACACTACTAATTTGCATAGTTTCCATGTTTTAAAAAAAGCAATTTACTACTAATTCCTTGCTTGAAATTGATCATAACTTTAAGATGTGGGTTACTTTATATGTTTTTTAAGGAAAATTAGATTGAAGAAAGCCAGATGGGGGAGGAGGCGAGGGAAACCAATAATTATGGTGCTGACTGATGATATATCGCAATCACGCCAATGCAACTAACACTTTAACACCAGATAAAAATAGGAGTTCTGATTTGAATGTCCTGGAGATTCTGAATATTTTAGTACTGTTACAAGGGTATTTATATTCGCCCTGAGACACTTTTCCACAATTTACTGAAAAGCTAGAAAGATGAAATGAAATAAGATTAATAGAAAACCACAATTTAACAATCCCACTAGCGAAACTGTACTTTAAAGATAACTGATAAATGAAGTCGCATTTCTTCTACGTTTTGTTAGATTCGCTCCGATTACACATTTAATAAAGGCCCAGTATATCGTTTGAACGGAGAAGCCTCGGCGCAATCATTGAGGGTAATTTATGAATAATTGCAAAATAACATTGGAAAACGTTTAACTCTGGATTAACATACTGCGTCTCAAATTCGTTGAGTGTGCCTAGGGGTAGGTAGGTGTGTGTGTGTGTGTGTGTGTGTGTGTGTATGTGTGTGTGTGTGTATGTGTGTGTGTGTGTGTGTGTGTGTGTGTGTATGTGTGTGTGTGTGTGTGTGTGTGTGTGTGTGTGTGTGTGTGTGTGTGTGTGTGTGTGTGGTGTGTGTGTGTGTGTGTGTGTGTGTGTGTGTGTGTGTGTGTGTGTGTGTGTGCGCGCGCGTTATCGTACACCTGAAAATGTTTAGGCTCTGAATTAATTACATATTAATGACAAGTAATGTTTTAAATATCTAAATGGTTATAATGACATCCATATAGCGATAGTCATTCAATATAGTGGAACTTTTTGTAATATTTAAAAATGTATTTATTCATTTTGTGGAAGCATCTAAATGGTGATTTTATTGATACAATTGTTGGAAATTTTGCTACATTTCTGAAGCATAGTGTGGGTGTTCGACTTAGCTTGACAGTGTCTGTATTCCCTGTATTGTTTGTGTTAAAAGGCCGCCAGAAATACAAACATGGACAATTTGACGTTAACTAAACATATACGAGCCAACTACGATATTTACATCAGTTCTTTTCCATCCATCTGACCCTTTAAGCAACCACAGATCTGACCGAAATGCACTCGTCTTACAGTATCTAAAGAGATCAGTGACTACATTCAGTTGAGGGACGGGGAACTGAAATCTTCAATTTAATTGCCACTATAGATTAGATCTTTTTTTTCGTTTTCCCCTTTCCTGTAGCGAAATAATCAGATGGGTTCGTCATTAATATTTGATTTCCCAATCTGTTGATCTTTTAAATTAGCATGGTCGGATTCACTGCAATTCGACAGAAGCAGAAATAGGAAGCATCAAGTCGCATTTGGAAAAAATCAGGCTGAGATTTTATTTACAATCATTTCCGAGACCATTGTTTCGCAAAGGAAAAAAAACAACCGCATAAATTAGTAAAAGCTCTGGGTATAGTCCTTACAAAAATACAATTCAAAGATATTTTTCTCCTACTCCCAACACACTCGATGCACAGAGACAATATTTCATACACACAAAAAAATCTGGTTTTCGTCGCATTACACTTCCAAGTACGGTGACATTTTCGGGTCATTGGCCATATTCACAACATATAATGAGTTGAATTTCTTTTCCATATTTCTTTAAGATTTATGTTAATTTGTTAGTCACCCGTTTGTGGACTGGGAAGTTTATATGACAAAGAGTGCTATTTGATGTTGATTTTTTTTCTCTCCAATAAAAAATGCTTTTTTGGCACTTCTTTGGAAGGACGTCGGTTTTCTAATCAGAACAAGTGTGACACCTACCTGCGAATCTGGGAAAAGTTCAAGTCAACACTCTTAGTTGAATGAACTCCAGCATCGTAACATGCAGGATGGGGGAAACCTGAGCAGCGGAAAACAGAGCCTGAGAAAGCTCGCGGCCAATACCGGAAAATTAAACGAATTTACATGGTTTACAAAAATAACTTGGGTGGTTGAGAGTTGGTGATGAGAAGGGTTTAGGCGACGTTATCTTATACGGATGTCACGACGTATCCCGCTCTCATTCCCTCAGATATAGCACCGCTATGCTTTTTTTTTGCGATAGTAATGAGGACTAAATTTGGCATAAAATCGAACTCATTAGCAAAGTTCACCAGCTGATTGCTTTGCATAAAACACGACACTGATTAGATGTAATTAGGTTAAAGGATGGCACTTTAGTTTTAGCCGTATTATTCCAGCCAGTTTTTATACTCCACCAGCTGCTCTGCAAAAGCGCCACACACTCTTCCCTGTATAAATTTTCTTTTAAAATAACGATTCGTCACCTAAAATAAAACAAAACAAGCCAAACGACAATGTTTGCCTGGATGTGTAAGCTAAAACTGTGTTTTAATTAAATATTTACAATTTTTTTCAGCAGCGACCTTTGAAATTATTTTGTTTCTGGTATGTCTTTTAGTTTTGTTGAAACCTTCCCCGATTTCCATGAAACGGCTTTTTATCTTAAATTAAACTGCCATTGTGTTAATTATGAAACATTTCAAAAACACAGATTTATATTATATATGTATATATATATTATACGAAAGAACAACATTAATATCTGTACAAGAGACTCGTTTCATAATTTACTTCAGAGGCTGTATTATCCTTTTTAAATACAAAAAAAATGCTACATTAAATATACAGAATTAATCTAAATACAAATTAATTCGTGGTTGGTTAAGACTTTTCCGGATGTTACTTTTGAACAGTTTGAATTAAACGTTTGGAATTTATCAGAAATTAAACTGCTTTGTTACTTTATACCACGTTGACGGGGAAATAATTTGCCATGGTAAAATAAATAGTGTCCAGAGTTTCGACGAAGAACCCCATTATTAAATGTTCGACATACCTTTCTTCAACTCATAAGACGATGTGTCCTTGCAATGATCTACTGGTGCCGGGCTCTTTGTTTTGGATTCTGGGCAGAGTTTGGCTAGTGCCTCTGCTCTGCTTAAGACAGTCTGACTTAATCCATTAGAACTGAAGTGATTTGTGCTGCTACTTCCATGGTGGCTGTGAAGGTGTCCGAAAGTGCCATAGTTCGTGTAGCCCGTGTAGAAGGGAGAGGTGTAGTAGAGAGGCCGACCCAGCACGGCGCTGTTAGGGTAAGGGCAAGGGGAACGGGACGGCGAGGAGGCGCTGGCGGACACAGCACAGCCATGGCCCGGGCACGTACTCGGCTGTTCGCTCTGTTCTTTCGACTTGTCCGAAGTGGCGATTTCTGCTAGAGACCAGAGTTTGGGTTTGGAGGTCGTTGCCGGGGGCGAATGAATGACTGAAGTCACGCTGCAGTTCGCTGTGTTACTGGGAAGAGTATGAGCTAGATTTGTATGTACATTTTCCAAATCTGAGTCGTGGCTTTCGTGCAAGATCTCAGTTCCGTGAGGCACAACCAGGGAAGAAGTGGTAGCTTTGGGGGAGTGAAGGATCTCTTTCTCCTCCGAGTCTTTGAATTCCGAATCGCTGAGGATTTGTTCGTCTTTACTGGAATGTTGTTCCTCAAACCTTTCGCAAGCAATTTCAACTACGCTCGTTTTCTGATTTCCTGTTTGATCAGTTGACAAAAGAGAGAAAAAAAATCACATTATATAAATCAAATATTTCAATTACACTCTAATTGTTGTATTTATTCTTGGGGACACTCGTAAATATTCACATTTCCTAACTCAATAAATGTTGTTACTTTCAGACAATATTTCTGATGGATGCTACGATATTGTATTTTCAAAAACATCTCCTAACTACACATGTGATGAAAATTACGATTCAAACGAAAATATGTCTGTTATTTGCATATGCGTGCGTTATAAATAATAAACCAAAATCAACTCCACGTCTTTATTGGAAATGATTTCCCTAAAATATTCATTACTTTCTTACCAGGCTCTGGTTCCGATGAGTTCCCCTTTTCTAAAGGTTTCTGCGGCTCATCTTCGTCGTTTTTCTCCAGATCTATGTTCTCTTCTTCTTCCTCGTCTTCACTCCTATTTCTCGGGGTCCAGGTCATTTTATTTTCCTTCTTCAACCTCCTCCTGGCGTTCGCAAACCAGGTGGACACTTGGGTCAGCGTCATTTTCGTGATGATGGCCAGCATGATCTTCTCGCCTTTGGTGGGGTAAGGGTTCTTCCTGTGTTCGCTGAGCCAGGCTTTCAGGGTGGCAGTGGCATCTCTGGTGGCATTTTTTCGGTAAGCTGGGTCACCATAGGGGTAAGAGCCTAAAGGAGCGGCGTACGGGTGATATCCTATAGATCCAGCCATGCCCGTCGAATGATCATAGGGAGAGCCCTGGGACAACAAACACCCGTCAAAATCGCGCTTTGTACCAAAAGCATTCAACTGTAAATCCTTTAACCTTGTGAAATAATAGATACATACATATTTTTAATCTGCCAGATTGTTGATGCATTTAATAAAGCCGGGTGATTTTAATAATAATTTGCCCCAAATTGTTCTTAACTGAATTAAAATTACATTCAAATAACAAATTGAGATGCCTGAAAAGTTTGTAGAGGGATGTGCGAACGTTTTGTTAAACGATCTCAGCGAAGTACCATTGTGCACAGCAATAGTTACAAATGCATTTTCATGGTGTCTAGAAAGCTGAACTTACCACATAGGAAGTGAAGGCAGCGGTCGGGTCTGTGCCGTACTGGAGGTGGCTGTTATAGCCTGGGGAAGGGGCTGTAAACGCTGTAGATCCGGCGTATGGGCTGAAGGCAGATCCCGAAGAAGATCTCCCAAGTTCATCCGTCCTGGGTCCCGATATGACGCTCGTGCTGTACGCTGGACACGAGTAAAGAGCTAACGAAGCTGACGGTTGGTACAAGTAACCCTGAGGATACGACATGGCTAAGATTAGTGATTGTGTGTCTCTGTGTGAATCAGCCCCCTATTTCCAAGGCTTTTATGTGAATTGTGTGAAGCGGAGTCATACACCGGCAGATTGCCTGGGTCCGCGCTGTCAGCTGCAAGCTGACTCCCAGTGTTTACTTGCTTGCAGAAGTTTTCCTTTAGATGGGGCTGCTTGGAAAAGGTCCTGCAAGATGCAAGTTAGAAATTCAGGATTTCTGACGCCTTCTACGCACTCGCAGCTCCTCCTATAAGGGTGTTGTCAATAGAAGAGAGGCACCAACAATGCTGGGGTGCCACAACCAACCTAACAGAGTCTGCTACTCTCTCTCTCACACACACACACACACACACACACACACACACACACACACACACACACACACACACACACAAACACACACTCGATCCTTCTCCTCCTCTCTCTCTCCCTCCCTCCTTCTCTCGAGCTGTGCCTGTACTTCTCTCTCTCTCACTCACTCACTCACTCTCTCTCCCTCCCCTCTCTCACTATCTATCTATCTATTTGGCGGAACAAGACTCATTTCAAGGCTCAAGTGCGCCGGCCCCTGGATGGCAATCTTTTACCAGGCTCCAGCAACTTAAACTTTAGTTTGCTAATGTTGTACGTGACGGAGCCTGGCGAATCAGATCTCGTCAAATCGGGGACAAATTTAAACTTACTGGAAATATATGCCAATTCTACGCTCCAAAGTACGTTTGTTAAACTTTCCTTGAAATTTAAATTTACTGCCAGGAATTAATTACAATCCTGTCGTGTGCTAAAGATTCTGTAATGTTACAGGTGTATAACTATTGTAGAAAATGCCGTGAAGCGGAAAATATTTTTAGACGGTTCACTGTAAAATAAATTTAACAAATGTGATGCTTTAAATTGGGATTTAACTAATTTTAAAGTGCATCAGCAACTCACCCACCCCGTCTCCCTGTGCCCACGTGGTTCAGCTAATTATTCAGTCAACAGTTAAGTAATAACAGAACACGGCCGGTGCTAATGCGAAATGATAGACAGTGGCTCTAGCTTCGGCGCCTTGCGAAGGGGAAGGGGAAGAGCATCTCGTTTTCGCACTCGTGATTAACCATCCAGCAGCTTTGCTGGAATTATGTGCGGTCCGTGTCTTTGAACGTTGGGCGAAGACAGGATCGGCCTGGCTGTGATGTCATTTGCCACCAGCTGACTTGCCACACTTGAATAACAGGCCAGCCTCGTGGAAGCGCACCCCACCATAGAGAAGGGTAAAGTGAAGGAATCAACAATAAATTTTTTAAAAAAAGGACTAACGGTTATCTTGAAATCACTCCAGGGTATTGGCTATTTTTATATGCCGTTAACAGCGTACTATTAATCTGATGAGGTGATTTGATTCAATCTTAAGTCTGTCTTTTTTTTGTTCTGACAGCAGCTGTCAGTGCAGTCTATAACATTAATGCAAAATGAGGCTCGCAGTGAAGGATCAACAATTGTGATGTCATTACTGAAAATTTATTGAGAAATAATTTGCAGTAGGTGCATGGAACATCCTGTGCTAGAGTACACAGGAGAATCCCCCACCCCCACCCCACCCCGTACCACCCCTAGTGTTCCATTCCGTTCTACAAAAACCTTCAAAATAAATGCTGTGTTTAATTGTTGCAGATTGAAGGAAGGTAATTTTCAAAATTGGCTACCTATTGACATCAGTATATAGCAGTGCCAGACTACGATTAAGCATAATGTGTAGACAGTGCACACATAAATGTACATGAAGAATTACTTATGCAACAATAGATGCCTGTCCAAGAATTCCAAATAATAATAAACAATGATTATAAAATCTATTCTTTGATTACAATGTACTCTTGCACATATGAAAAAGTATAATTGGAAATGAACACACAATGGATTATATTAAAACAATTTTACAAACATACTCATAGTCCTCCTTGGATTCATATTAGAGCAGAAATTGCGTTGGTGGTCTACCTAATGGATTGCCTCCATCGTGAGCAATTTCACCTTTAGAATATGAGGTATAATTAAATTGAGCTCCATATGTGTTGTCTCTTAATTATTCATTTTATACCCTAAAGTGGCCTGTAATGTATCAATATTGGATACCTACTGAATTTAGATTCATATGTGTTTTTCTTTTGATGTTTGGACTAATATACACTAAAACAAGGCATAATTCCTCTTAAAAAGAAGTCCTTGTTGTTCATTGTCTATGTTTGCAACCACCCTTCCTCTCCCAGATGTCTTTTACAGCTGTAATAGGGAATGGCAGCTAAGAAGTTGCCAGCAGAAGTTGTATAATATGTAAATCAGTGAGTAGTCACACTCACCTGAGTCAGAGGTTCACCATTTATTGTACCTCTCAATAAATTCAATCTAGTCCAGTTCTAAAGGAATTTGTACTATCAGGAATGCTATATATTGGATGAAATGTTAAACCCAAGGAAACTTTGGCTTTCTTAAATGTACATAAAAGATATTGTGGCATAATTTGGAAGAAGAGCATGAGAAATAAGCTTGATATTCTCCACTATTTATCACTCAAACAACATTTCTGAAATAGATTATATTGTGTGGTCATTATCATATTGTGGTTTATGGGAGAATGCCACACCCATGTTGGTGTTTCTGGTTATTTCCAATCACAAGACAATCTAAGGTACTTCATTGACTGCAAAACACACCCAGCACATAGTGAAAATAACCGCTAAGTTACAAAGCTTTCTTTTAACACAGGAAAATGCTTTTCTAATCTTCTTAATATGTTGTATTCTGAAATTATCCAGTATTGGAGGCTGTACACTCATTTACTTATTTTGTGAAGATCCTTCTAAAAATGAGGAAGAGGACCATGCTTATCCATTCCATCATCTGTACAAACCATTGTAGAGTATAGGACAATGACACATCGGAATAGTCTGAGTATTCTTGATGGCCTTGTCCTCTTCTGCATCAAAGATATCATCTTATAACTCAAAAGAAAGTCCCAGGTTTTAACATATATTTATAAGAACTTATTTGCAGACTCCAGGTAGTATAGCTGATTTAATAACGTTTGTATTTAAGGCTTTCAGAAGACAGTTAGCATTAAAATCCAAATACCTTATGCTTATATGTATTTTTCTTATTGCAGTCCGCCATTGCCAGTATGATTTCAGTCACATTTGTGTGTAAATAATTATTTATTAATTGCTGTATCAACAGTTCCTATTTAATTGTGTACTTAGCTGACTTGTGAATAGTTACAGGTTATTAAGAGGCTTAGTGAAGCAAATTTTTGAAGTCTTATTACTCCACTGTCACCTTGTATTATGCATAAAAACATTAGTTTTATCATGTGACCATAGCCTGTTTAAATGATAATTAGTTAGTAAAGAAGAATTATTAGGATTGTGAATTCTGTTGAAATAATAGTCTCTAGCATAATGCACACACATATTTGTGAAAATGGAAAAAGTTGAACATGTGTCTAAGAACTACATTTAATATTTGATGTATTATGGCAAAAGGTGCTGGCACCACAATCTATATCAGATTGTTACACAATGCAAGGCTTGTCCGGATAAATCACATAACATTTCCCATTAACTGCAGAAAGCAGAAGTACAATAATCACAGAACTTCACAATGATTGTATGGCCATCAATAATAGATTCACAACAGACATAAGAGTTAGATATTTTGCAGCTAAGTGACAACCATACATCGAGAAGATGTTATAATGTTTTTATGACTGTTTTTATTGTTTTCTAATATAACCCATTTAAACATAATGCTTATTGTGGTTATTTTATTACTTTCTACAAAATCCATTTTAACACGTGGCAGTTTTCAATCAATCTTTGTTTAATGCTTAGAGTCCAAGTGCATTATATTTACAGACACGCATAAACTGATGAGAAGAGCAAAGATATTTACTTCATAATCTGACTCCCCACTTACTCTTGTAATGTGTTTTCCTTCCTTTTGCTATGATGAACAGGTAGTATGACAAGTCGACTACTTATTTCTATGGTTGAAGAATAATTGTTTTCTCTTATATACATTAACCTTCCTGAAAGGACATGAGAAAATAGGAATTCCAACAACTTGGTCACATGTTTTGGCATTGTGAATTTTAAGAGAAGTATTCCTGGTCAAATCTCAGTTTGTATTGGACAATTTGAAACAAGTTGACAGCAGTGCTTCTCTCCAGCTGCTGCACAGTTGTGCAACAGCTGCTGACAACATCTGTGCTTTCTGAGGCGCTGCACTTGCTGTTGCATTTTGGCATTTGGAATGTTTTGATCACTTTAGTTAATGCTCCTCACCCTTCCTCTATAAGAGGGCTATTCGGCTTTTGTAGAGCAGTGGACCACTTGATATTTTCTGTATGGAAAATAATCTGTTTTATTTCTTGTAATTATTGAACACATAGCTGGAGATGGAGACTTAAGGGGGCAGACGATATTGTAATACGCTGGATAAACACTCTCAGTTACTAATATTTTTGATAGAGTCATGCTACATTATTGTTATCAGACCCAATTATGCTGTGGGGTTGGGGGATTAAATAAGAGAAGGAGGAATGGACTGCTGAAATTCAGACTTTAATCATAATATGAATTCAACGTAGATCTAAACAGAGGCCGAATTGTAGGATCCTGTTCATACGAGATCCTACAATGAATAGATATTTCTTTTAATGTTAGTTTTGTTATTAGCAGGATATTATTTTGGCACCAGTTTGGCACAAGCCTACCCATTTTTTTTATTTTAACAACAAAGAAGTTTCCTATCAATTGATTAAAATTAACAATGTCTTGAAGTTGACTACGTATATTCAGCTCATATCCATAGTGTACATTGATGCATAAGTAGTTCAAAGCCTTTAGTTTTAAACCATTACTCAAGATGCCTCCTGGCCATATCTATAGATGTGATCGATTTGTAATACAAGGAGGAAATGTTGGTAGTATTTACCTTTAATTGTAATCAACTTCGAGACTTAAATCTCATAAAGCAGATACATCGTTGCCTCTTGTGCTTTAGTAGGTACCGCAATTAAATTCTTCGCGAAATATGTATTTGAAATAAACACGGTGGCTGCTTCAGTTATACTCCTCTGCTTTCGAGCTTTATCTCAACTGTAAAGCTATGTAAAACAGCCGATGTTGTCTACCCGCTATTCTCAGCACCAGGTAAATTGTGTAGTTTGGATTGTCCCCATTTATTTTGAAAAATGGGAAAAGATTTTTTTTAAACAGATCGAAGGAAAATGAATAATCTACTCAGCCGTTCATTCAGCGGAAACCGTTTTGGACAAGCTTCATTATGTAAGTTCCAAATAACACTAATTACTTGGGCCATTCAGAATTTAGAAGAGCGTCCTCACAATGCAACGCAAACCAGCTGACTCGATGCCTCTCACACTCTTAATCTCAAAATGAGTGTTTACTGGTGGATATAAGCGAATAAACGAACCAGGTATCCTCTCTCGAAAACTCATAAAAGGGTAGAAGCGAAAGCAGATTAAAACCATATGAACTGGGATAAATCCCTGCCGATCAACGGATGTAATCTCCTTTGATTCCACCAGATATATTTCCCAACACGAACATATCCCGGTTTATTTAATTCTCTTTGTCTGTTTAAAGCAGCTATTCTGCCCAAGCCCATATCTCAGCGGGAAATCTCGCAAATCGATAGTTTTCTAAGTCTTTTGCCCTGCGAAATTAATCAACGCATTGCATATTGCCTTTAGCGCCTCAATTATAAGAAGGTTCTTTAATTGTACAATATCACTCTATGTGGATGATTGATTGAGATGTTTGTTCATATTCTCATCTGTTTATAATCCGTTTTGGTTACTTTCAATTACTTTTTTGCGTGGATTAAAGGCTTAATGCTACATCTTTCTGAAATCATCTTTGGGTATCGCTATATTTATACAAGCAAATGACGACTGTCGAAGTGTGCACGTTGTTTAAATGTGCGCTTCATTGTTTTAACGTATTGCGTTAACAGACAATTGCAAGTATTCCATTATTGATACATTTGTTTCTAAGTCCATTAATACTTTTTTTAAAAATTTCCTTTGAATTGGCAAGATATTCTTAACAAATCCCAAACGTTTAGACATTCCGGGAACTTTACGAGAAGCAATCCGTAAATGTGTTTTGGAATTATTCGTGCATTACAAGATCGAGGATATCCCGCTCCGAAACAGGCCGTTCGGCCCAAACAGTTCATACCAGGTCTGAACTCGATCACTTATCCAGCTCGATAACTTATCTAAACCTATTAACATATAATATCCTTCTGTTCGCTCTCATATGCTTTTCCAAATTGTCCCCTAAATGGATCCTTGTCATTCCCTGTAATTTGTTTATACCACGAAATATTATTTTCTCTGATTATAGGGTCGGAATTTCCACTGTTTTTCAGGCTTGGCTCATCATTGCGCGTTCGTGTCACAAAAATACAATGTTTGCATATGATATATAGTAAACTATCATCTTTTCTGTCTCTATTACTTAGACATTTCTGTGCAAGTAAACTACACACAACGAAAACCGAACGAAACCACTCGCAGCGCTTAGCAGGTAACGACACTCTTTGCAATACACACATCTAATTATCATCGGGGAATCCTGATTGACAGGAGCGCGAGACCGCTCGGGAAATGGAGTTCGCATCCCGAGCGCAACCCGCAGATGAACAACAGATCCCGAAATGCAGTGCAGTCCTCTCGCTGATTGGTGGTGCGCCTCTGCTTCACATCGCCTGGTAACCAGCGGCCCCGACGCCGGGTAGGAGGCGGGGGAAATACCATTCCGTATCGCAAACCCCGCCTACCCCGTGCGGCTCCCCCCACCTACTTCCGCTTTACCTGGGTGGTTGCCAAGGTAGCCGGTCGGGCGACCGGAAGTGTTCCGGTGCAGTGAGACCCTTACGCTGAGAGATGGCGGCCAGGCGGCGAAATGCGGCTTTTATGTTAACTCTCGTTCACCTTCGAGGGTGCTTCAGGCAGGCCTGCACCATAGCGCCTGACCCGAAGGGTAAGTCACTCTTGTGTTCATCCCGAAGCCTTTTTTTTACATACCCCATGCGCTGTTTATTCCAATGCACACACATGCAGCTGCAATGCGCTTAATCCCAGGAAATGGACAGGCGATTAAAAAAACGAGTCTGTGAAGTATTCATTACATTGTGACAGCGATTTAAATAGAGCTTTTTTTCCCGAGATGGATGCGATAAATGCTGTCGGTCGCATGTTTGAAGTTTTCTCCAGTTGTTGGCTCGGTGTTTGTGCAGTGTTATAAATCAGACGTGAAGAAAAAATACATTTTTATGACTAAAACGGGGAGAGCAAACGGTTCTGTGAGGATTGAGAGCGGGTTTAGTTTCACTTGTAGCACACTTTCAGTGAATACTAAGGTTCTGGACAAATGCGTGGTAAGTACCGGGACGTTGCCGCAGGTCTTTTTTTTTCAGAAGGCACACTCAGGAGCAAAGCCGTCAAGGGGAACTTACCCCTTCATTTGAAATTCTTGACCTGAAACTGATTGCAACCCGCAGGTTTGCTTTGATGAAACTGGCACTCGCCAGCACCTTTTTGTTAACAGTCAAGTAAACAGACGCCGCCGTGCTAGTTTTTTTTTACCACTGCAGTAGCACAGTACGTACATCGAGAAACAAAGGCGATATTAAAATCCTCCACTCAGGAATAATTAAGAACGTGTAAGTATATATTCAAAACAATTGTCATTCCCCCCCCCCCCAAAAAAAATTGTACATCACAGAATTCATTGTAAATATCAGCATAGTTCACATTTTATATAAAATGAATATAACCATTCGTGGAACTTGTATATCATTAAGATACATTTCATGTTGAAATACTTATACTGCTAAATATTTCTTGAAGGAAATAAATCTGCAGAGGATTGGATCTAAAACACAATGCTGGTTGTAGTGTTTCCTTTTTTTAATTTCTTTAAAGGAGGAATTGAATGCATAATAAAATGCTGTTTTATCTGCTTATTCAGCAGTTATATGAATAAAATTTTATCTTCAACATTTGCTTTAAAATGTTTTCCAAGGAAGTACTCTTTTGATTTTTAACCTTGATGATAAGTTGAATTGTTACTTGCTTTTGGCCCAAAAATTGCTTAATCGGGATATATTCAGTCATTAAATTTATAACTAACCTAAAATCTGGCTTACCACCATTATATATACTGCATTGATTATGGAAGTGTTTCAGTAAATCTGATCGTTAAATTTAGTATCCCTTTCATGTTAATTCAACCTATCAGTGTTGGCTTTGCAAGATAAAAATGAGGCACCGAAAACTGAGAATGATCATTTATACCTGTCACATTTTTGTGGCACAACTTTGCAGGGGGAGGCAATTTTCAAATGTAGTATCTCTTGCTAATGTTATGGAGGTATATAAAGTTCATAATGTTTCATAATAATACTTCATAATGTTTATAAAGTGGCTGTCTGTATAATACACTGTAGGTTATTAATTACCGTTGAAGTGTGATCAATTCCTGATAAGATGTTTTATTACTGGAAATTATATAATTATGTAAAGTAGCAACAGAATACTGCATCTAAAATGATTTGACAATGGCTTTCACTTTTCAGGGGATACCAGAAGTCACTATTAGAATCTTGAAAATGAATACCTGCTATCTAATCTTAATACACTTTTGTAATTAAATTTTGTAAAACAAGCAAATATGATGAATGCATTTATAAACATAATTTTGGTTAGAATTAAAATTGGACCAATTGTCATGATTGACTTTATACATAGCAGATCACAATGTCCAATTATATTTTTTTGAAAATATTCCAACAGGAACACTAGATTAATGGAGATGCAAGCTGGGTTCGAGGCTCAGGGTGGCAGCTCACAATGATCTTATATATATTTTAGTTGCTTTTTCAAATTGTAACTTGGAATTCTACTACAAAACTGTGCATTGATAATGCTTCTCTCTGGTGCTTGAAGCAGCTATTAACCTGTCACAGGTGGTAGAATTCTTGACCCATGAAAGAACGCTGCAAGTTAAAGTGACAGTTAAACCTGTCAATTACATTTGCCTGCCACTGCTTGAGCTTTATCACTGCTCAGCTGCTGCTACTGTACTGCATGCTAAGAGAAGATGCTCCATCTTGGGACAGCAAACCGTTAAATCAACATGTTTTAAGACGTATTTTGGGATCAACAATTTACAAGCTTATGTCTAATGGAAAGTATGAATAAGGTTAATAAAAAATGATAATTTTGTCAAAGATACTAAAAATGTTTATAGATAAGCTTTATTTGAAAATTTTTATCCCTTCAGAAACAAAATATTCCAAATGTGTTTTTGCTTAAGTTGGATCTGTTGCAGAAGATGAGGTAAGACATATTGAAACCAATTTTGCTAGCAGCAAGTTTAGAGTGTTTGGTTATCAAAATATCAAAGTATTGTTGTAGTAAATCCATGTACAAAAATGCAAGATTTGCTTTTTCTCACGGCTTTGATGATACTGAAGTGCAGATTTTCTTAATTCCATCTTTGTCAGATCTCTTGGAGATTTAGCTTGTCTTCCATTAGTGATTGGTTGGCCCGCATTTGAATAGCAGTCTATTCTAGGAATATTAAACAAAGTATGACATCGTAACTCAGATATTGGGGCAAAACCATATATTAACAGAGGTAGGTTTTACAGAACATTTTAAGAAGGAAAAAGTATTGAAGTGGTGGGGAGATTTAGGGAGAGAATTCTATAGCTTTTGCTTGTAGGGGCAGAAGGCACAAATGGTGGAGCCATTCATTTTGCTGTTAATCAATAAGACAAAATTGAAGAATTGCAAATATTCTGAAGTATATTAAGAATGGAGAAGATCACAGAAAGAGAAGAGGGGCAAGAGGTGGCATTATGGAGAAAAAAACCAGAATTTTAAAATGAAGGCTTTGTGGCCCATTTGGACGGTGAAAAAGTGAATAAGAGTTCTTTTGGTAAATTCTGGTTTATAGTGGAATTTAAGAAAATATAACAGCTGAGAGCCAGTTGCAATAATCTAGATTTGGAGTGGTTAAAGAGGTTCAAGGTTTCAACATCAGTTAAACTGAGATGGGTGTTAAGATTAAATGAGTGAAATTGAGCAATATTAAATAAGTGAAATTGAATTGATGCAGATAAGTTGCCTAAAGCTCATTCAGATAATTTTTTTTGGCTTTTGTTTTTGTCTGATATTTTTTTTTCAATTGAGTGGGAATACACTTACAGGAGAACAGAAATAGAAAAGTATTCTACTAAAGTAGAAAAGTATTTGTGCTAAATGCGCTGAAGGGCCTATTTTCTATGCTGTAGTGTTCTTGATTTTCTATTTATCTTGAAATTATTGAAGTCACATTGTAGTTTCCTAAATTTTTAATATTGGCAACCTAGATGTAATACTGTAGAAATAATTGTATTTAAAAATAAAAATGGGGAAATTTGGAATGAATGCAATGTCAACTCAAAGTGAAGGAGAATCATAATTGCTATCAATTGCATAAAATAACTGAAAGATCCAGACTTTTACAATTCAAATAATTACATTTAATTGCAATTATCTCAAGTAATTGCAATATGAAATGTATTTAAGAACAAATTCAACATACTCTACTAAGTTACAATATATCTTAAAAGGTTCTGTGTGATTTTGAAACAATAACAATTTGCTAGTGTGATGAAAATATAAACAGATTGTCAGATACTGAAATTCCCTTGTAAGAAATACAAAACTGAATGTTGTGGGTAAAGCCAATGTTCTGTGAACTGTTGAATATAGCATTGCATAAATATAGAATTGAAGGTAGAAGTGCAATGTTCTGTTTCCTACATTTTATTTCAGCCATTCTGACAAACTTAACATGAAAATGTGTCTAGATTTATACTCTTCAAAATACTTCTGTAACATACCTTTTACTATCTGCCATTTTTAAGTTTTCTTATGAAGGTTCCAAACTATAAGTATCTCTATCTCGATACTGAAAAAGGTGTACTTATGATTTCTTCTTTCCTGGAATTGAAATAATACAAGTTTGAACTTGAATTTAGAAAAATAAAACAATGGGGTATCTAAAAGAATATTTTGATTAGTTAAGAATATCAGAAGAGTTAAGGGTCCCATCCATGGATCGATGACCTCTGTGACCCCTGCAGGGGGCCCCAAGGTATCAGAAAGCTGCAAGCTTCACCCTGAGCAGGTCATTTCTGGTTACAGTCAGTAAACTCCCTTAGTCCTCCAACAAGTTGCTTCACTTCTCAAATATATGAATTAAGTCATTATGCCATGTGTAATAGTGATATTTTGAATGTTTTTGCTTCTATTGCTTATTTGGAATATTATTTACAATGTAATCAGGACTAAGCCTTTTGCTCACTCCAAATTTTCTTTCAATTTTTAATTTATGCTTGTGGCTCTTTCTGTAAGGTAATATAGGTTTAATGTTATGTGCACTTTAATATGACCTCCTTATGACTACTTACATCTTAAGCTTTAGAT